>NC_060122.1:223082370-223707370 GCF_021461395.2 Schistocerca americana | reverse complement strand
TGTGCTCTTTTCCAATCATTTGGAACCCTCCGTTCCTCTAGAGACTTGCGGTACACGGCTGTTAGAAGGGGGGCAAGTTCTTTCGCGTACTCTGTGTAGAATCGAATTGGTATCCCGTCAGGTCCAGTGGACTTTCCTCTATTGAGTGATTCCATTTGCTTTTCTATTCCTTGGACACTTATTTCGATGTCAGCCATTTTTTCGTTTGTGCGAGGATTGAGAGAAGGAACTGCAGTGCGGTCTTCCTCTGTGAAACAGCTTTGGAAAAAGGTGTTTAGTATTTCAGCTTTACTCGTGTCATCCTCTGTTTCAATGCCATCATCATCCCGGAGTGTCTGGATATGCTGTTTCGAGCCACTTACTGATTTAACGTAAGACCAGAACTTCCTAGGATTTTCTGTCAAGTCGGTACATAGAATTTTACTTTCGAATTCACTGAACGCTTCACGCATAGCCCTCCTGACGCTAACTTTGACATTGTTTAGCTTCTGTTTGTCTGAGAGGTTTTGGCTGCGTTTAAACTTGGAGTGGAGCTCTCTTTGCTTTCGCAGTAGTTTCCTAACTTTGTTGTTGTACCACGGTGGGTTTTTCCCGTCCCTCACAGTTTTACTCGGCACGTACCTGTCTAAAACGCATTTTACGATTGCCTTGAACTTTTTCCATAAACACTCAACATTGTCAGTGTCGGAACAAAAATTTTCGTTTTGATCTGTTAGGTAGTCTGAAATCTGCCTTCTATTACTCTTGCTAAACAGATAAACCTTCCTCCCTTTTTTATATTCCTATTAACTTCCATATTCAGGGATGCTGCAACGGCCTTATGATCACTGATTCCCTGTTCTGTACATACAGAGTCGAAAAGTTCGGGTCTGTTTGTTATCAGTAGGTCCAAGATGTTATCTCCACGAGTCGGTTCTCTGTTTAATTGCTCGAGGTAATTTTCGGATAGTGCACTCAGTATAATGTCACTCGATGCTCTATCCCTACCACCCGTCCTAAACATCTGAGTGTCCCAGTCTATATCTGGTAAATTGAAATCTCCACCTAAGACTATAACATGCTGAGAAAATTTATGTGAAATGTATTCCAAATTTTCTCTCAGTTGTTCTGCCACTAATGCTGCTGAGTCGGGAGGTCGGTAAAAGGAGCCAATTATTAACCTAGTTCGGTTGTTG
Source organism: Schistocerca americana (assembly GCF_021461395.2). Lineage (NCBI taxonomy): Eukaryota > Metazoa > Arthropoda > Insecta > Orthoptera > Acrididae > Schistocerca > Schistocerca americana. The sequence continues at coordinate 223,706,195 of NC_060122.1, read as the reverse complement.
AGTGTAACCTCCACCCATAATAATTCACAGGAACTATCCACTTCTACTTCACTACAGGATAAACTGCTACTAACAGCGACGAACACTCCACCACCGGTTGCATGCAATCTATCCTTTCTAAACACCGTCTGTACCTTTGTAAAAATTTCGGCAGAATTTATCTCTGGCTTAAGCCAGCTTTCTGTACCTATAACGATTTCAGCTTCGGTGCTTTCTATCAGCGCTTGAAGTTCTGGTACTTTACCAACGCAGCTTCGACAGTTGACAATTACAATACCGATTGCTGCTTGGTCCCCGCATGTCCTGACTTCGCCCCGCACCCGTTGAGGCTGTTGCCCTTTCTGTACTTGCCCAAGGCCATCTGACCTAAAAAACCGCCCAGCCCACGCCACACAACCCCTGCTACCCGTGTAGCCGCTTGTTGCGTGTAGTGGACTCCTGACCTATCCAGCGGAACCCGAAACCCCACCACCCTATGGCGCAAGTCGAGGAATCTGCAGCCCACACGGTCGCAGAACCGTCTCAGCCTCTGATTCAGACCCTCCACTCGGCTCTGTACCAAAGGTCCGCAGTCAGTCTTGTCGACGATGCTGCAGATGGTGAGCTCTGCTTTCATCCCGCTAGCGAGACTGGCAGTCTTCACCAAATCAGATAGCCGCCGGAAGCCAGAGAGGATTTCCTCCGATCCATAGCGACACACATCATTGGTGCCGACATGAGCGACCACCTGCAGATGGGTGCACCCTGTACCCTTCATGGCATCCGGAAGGACCCTTTCCACATCTGGAATGACTCCCCCCGGTATGCACACGGAGTGCACATTGGTTTTCTTCCCCTCTCTTGCTGCCATTTCCCTAAGGGGCCCCATTACGCGCCTGACGTTGGAGCTCCCAACTACCAGTAAGCCCACCCTCTGCGGCTGCCCGGATCTTCTTCGGCTTGTGTAATAATCGTATGTAATACATGATCAATTTGTGTCATGAGCTGAAAATTGTAAACGTACGATCTTTTTAAAATAATACGTAACATGTCGTTAACTTTGGAATAAATGAATGAAAAAAATAAAAACTTGATGGGAACGCAGTAAACACGTAAACGTGCAGAAGTCCGCGACACGGCAGTGAAATCTCTCCATTGGCTGCAGGGACAGGCAGCGGCAGCGTAGACCGGAGAGGCGCTTTTAATCGCGGGCAGGCAGGCAGCTCTTACCGAGAATGTCCCGCGGACAATTCATTTAGCGCCTCTCGGCCGGAAGAGGCGTGCCTGTAAAACAGCGCGGGCCGGCTTAGCGGCCATGAATATTCATGGCGGCCCGCCCAGCCACTTTGCAGTATTTCTGCTGCCCCCCTTCCTCCTGCCCCCCCCCCCCTCCCCCACAACCACCCGGAAGGAAGACGCCACGCCACGCAGCCCGCACAATAACACGTGCACGCCGCTCTCTGCGGAAAGCCTCGCCGATTTCCGCGCAACGCCCCACTGAGAGAGGTTGTCCTGCAGAAACCGCGGCACATCTGCAACCCATCCACTTGTTTCCTATCTCGTATCCTCCTCCACATTTTCTCTTCTAGTGTGTCGCATGAAATTTTCAGCTTTCTATCAGAGGCAAAAATATCCATATACTTGACGTGCGCTTTCCCGTTCCACAGTCTTTTTCATATATGATATGATGTAAGGGTGGACCAAAATAGCCTGATGATGAGCTCAGGGCATACTAAGCACTAGGGGACGTCGAAAGGAATAAAATTTTCCAGTTAGGTTGGAAATGCAAAGTTGCGGAGCTACCGTATTAAAACGGCATCCAGTCAGCAATGGCACACACAGAAATACTGTGAGGAAAAAATATTAAGTTACTTAAACTATGTATACGGTCATGTGAAAAATTATACATATGTTATTTGAACATGAAGATGTTGCTGTTAAGTATAATTATATTCAAAAGGCGAATGGGTACCACAACATAAATACTACAATGTTGTTCCAGTGGCTTAAAAAAATTGAATTGTGCAGTATTTCATGTGAAATGTTTTGAAACAATTCCTTTTTGGTACAAAGCACGGAACAGTTGTACATTTTCCACATGTAGGGGAATACCTACATCTTCCCGCTTGGCTCAGCTCTGGCCAGTGACCAAAACTTTCATATTACACATCATACAGTGTCACTGGAGCTCCTGCTTTCTTCCTACTCTGGCCTTTTCATGCAATACGCAGTACCAGAATTCCTCTTCCCAGGAAATATCTGACCACTAGCAATGTCACAGGTAAGAATTCGCTAACATATTTGTATAATGCCCTCAAGACTTCCTATTTCCGTTCATGAGCAGTTTGCGTTGCTCAAGAAAATACAGCGTCACAAAATCGAAAGAAACTGCTACATCAGGAACTGACGCTCACATAACCTTTCGCGGTGTCTGCTAAAGGAGCACACTATTCAGAAACTTCTCACCAGAAACAACTGAAAAAAATGGTTCAAATGGCTCTGAGCACTATGGGACTCAACTTCTGAGGTCATCAGTCCCCTATAACTTAGAACTAGTTAAACCTAACTAACCTAAGGACATCACACACACCATGCCCGAGGCAGGATTCGAACATGCGACCGTAGCGGCCTCGCGGTTCCAGACTGCAGCGCCTACAACCGCACGGCCACTTCGGCGGGCGAAACAACTGAATATCGCTGTATATGATAGCTTAAACTTTGCTTTCAAGCACCGTTGCTCCTCAAAACGTTGCAGGAAACAGTGTGCAGTTTTGAGGTTGCTTGAGAGCAACATTGCCAAATAATTGGTTAAACTAGTTTGTACCAGATAGTATCTATTATCTTAAAGAGCGCAGTTACTAATTAAATTCGGTGAAGGTCACGGTTCCACTTGAGCAGTCAGAGCTAAGCAAGCCTTAAATTCCTATTCGAATAGACACAAATTTTCTATGTTGTGTACTGGATAAAGCTCGTCTTTTAAAGCAACTACGTTAAAAGTACTCTAATGTAATTGATTTGTTACAATAATAAGCTATACTGTCGATAACAGCGCTGCACCAAGAGTGTTTACATAAGGTAATGTAAGGTGCAATGTTGTTAATAATGATGCCCATATGATTTAAATTTTGTTAATGTACAAACACCATGAATGAAACATTATTCTAAGAAATACAGTAGATGAGTAAGTATGAACAAAGTCGATGATGAAACAGAAAATGTAGACAGTCCTTTCTTCTGTGATTGCCTCCTAGATCGCAACAAAGTTGACATTGTCAAAGAAACGATTGGGACACCCTGTCGGAAAAAATCGGACTGCCAGACATATAAAAACACAGCTTCTTAACGGAAAAACTCCCGTGCTCTCGTCGCTGGTTCGCTATAGGTGCACCACGTTGCATTACTACATACTCGGAAAATTTTGTTTGATGCAAAGTGTTGTAACTTGATCTGGAATCATCTCGTTGTACTTCACCTCAACGTGTAAATATAGTAGTACAATAATATACCGTAGAAACCTTATCGTAAATAGTGAACGTCAGTCCCATCGAGAAAGTGGAACAACAGAAATTGAGCAAAAAATTCGGACCCGAAGCCCGTAATCAACGATTTACTTTCACCGCTTGGAAAAGATGCCTGAAATTTGATATTGACGACTTATATCAATAAAACCTTGCAAATCACAAAAGGGACCCGCCAATCAGAAGCTGCCTCTCAACAGAACCTCATGGAAGTTAATGATTTTTCGTGGAGGACCGCAGTCATGTAGAATTTTTGATAGAAATTTCCACCATTTGACTGAAGATTACTGTGCATTTATGTCACATATTCGGCTATAAAGCTGAAATGACTGTATGGAATAAATGAGCAAAAATGTAAATGTCGTGTGACTAGGGCCTCCCGTCACGTAAACCGTTCGCTGGGTGCAAGTCTTTCGATATGACGCCACTTCGGCGACTTGCGCGTCGATGGGGATGAAATGATGATGATTAGGACAACACAACACCCAATCCCTGAGCAGAGAAAAACTCCGACCCAGCTGGGAATCGAACCTGGGCCCTTAGGATTGACATTCTGTCACGCTGACCACTCAGCTACCAGGGGCAGACAATAAATGAGTAGTAATTTGCAGACAAACGCCGATAATTTCTTTTAAAAAGCTAATGGATACTGTCGTTACTAACTGGCGACTACATATTGACTGACTCACAAAGCGACATTAGGTTGGTTGGTTGGTTGGTTTGGGGGAAGAGACCAAACAGCGAGGTCATCAGTCTCATCGGATTAGGGAAGGACGGGGAAGGAAGTCGGCCGTGCCCTTTCAGAGGAACCATCCCGGCATTTGCCTGCAGCGATTTAGGAAAATCACGGAAAACCTAAATCAGGATGGCCGGAGCGACATTAGGCTTCAGTTTGATCTCTTCCCCCTCATTCTGCCAATCCCCTCCTCTATCCATCTCAACCTGTGCCCAGCCATGTTCATCAGCACACATATACAATACAGTTGAAGATAGCAGGCCAATACTACTCACATAACAAGCTTCTCACATAGGCAGCCTACATGTTGGGCCCAGAAAAATCTTTTCTTGCCCATGACATGTAGGCTGCCTTGCAATGCAGGTTGACTTGGCAGGTCAATAATGTTGCTATAAAATGTGCTTGTCGTGCGGGGCAGCCTACACACACCTGTATTTCTGCTCCCATTGTGTGCTATTCGTGAAGCCTGCTGCTTCTGTGCCAAAGTTGGTTGAAATCGATCCAGGGAATTGGGAGTAGATCCCAGATATAAACAAACATACATATACTATGCGATTTTGAGGCCAGTTGCCCTTCCTGTCGCACCATAACGCAGGAAAATAGCGCACTCCAACTGTCAATGAATGGTGTCAACTTTGCCTCTTGTGATTTCGTATTCTAACTATTTGCGAATCGTATTGTCAGCGTTGGAACTCGGGAACCAACCCAGCATGTGACTAAACGAGCTTGGAAACTGCCTAAAAACCACATTCATGCTGGCCAATATACCAGCCCACTATCATTGAACCGTCACATGTATTCGATCTGGGCCTGGCTCCCTTTGCTGTCACGTAAGTTAGCACGTTGCGCGTTACGTTATACAAGCCGGTCTTTTAGAAAAGATACAGTAACTTACAAATATATTAACTCAGAAAGCAGAACCACTTAGTCTTTCTTGTGAGTCACTGACTGAAACTGGAAATGAAGAAAGAGCTGTAAATCGTAAGTCCAGTGCGGAAGTCGGCCTCATTACGCTTTCGCTACGGACCCTCTGCCTAACGGTGCTGCCGACCAGACACGCATCACTGTAATATGCAGGCATTTCCGCTGCCGTACTTGCGAGCTGCGCGCCGTGCAGGTAGCGGATACAGACGTTAATGTTCCCGAAGCAGACATTAGGCACGGCTCGGTGCCCGATACTGCTGAGCCGCAGCCCGCGGCGGCGCTAGCGCTGTACGCACGTGCGTGAGAACGGCCGCGTCACGCACGGCGACATAATTCCGGGGGACGCCGCGGCGGCAGCGGCCGACACGCGAGCCGGCGGCGTGTTTGAGGCGAAACGCTAATGGCCTACCTGCTGCCCGGCCAAGCCAAGGGGCTCCACCCGACAGCCCTCGCGACTCGGTGGCAAGTGCACAGCAGTGGCGTGAGGTTGTCGGCACACGGACCGTGCTGTCGAACGTTAACGTTGAGCGTGCCAAGTTCAACGTGCTGCTGAACGCTCAGGAACAATGCGACTTGTGCATACGGTACGTGGGCCCCAACGTGGTATACGCGATCGCAACGCACTCCAGCGGCAGTTGAGGGATGTTTCTAGTTCGTAAATCACACTGTTTACTCAACGGGCGAGCGTAAAATTCCCACGTTAACTCTATTAAAACGCACATTTCCTGTATCGTCCACGAAAAGGAAAGTACCATGTCTAGTCAATGACACAGAGTTATAAAAGCTCCATTACAAACAGTGCGGTGCAAATTTGGAATACTTCTCCGCATAAGATAAACATTATTTCACCACTCCCATATTTTAGTAAGACTCCAAGGTCAGTTTTACTTGATCGCTGTTCCTGCCCAGTTGCAGAATCTTAACATGTGAACTACGAAGCGTAAAAGAAAAAGGAGCAAAAGATCTTTATACAAATAGCGCAAGCTGTCCTATAGATTAAGCCAATCGAACAAAGTCACCCCTCAAAAAGAGGTGAACTTATATTCACGTAACATCAAATATTATAGTATATACTTATATTAAACTAATAATGAAGTATCAGAACCCAATAAAAACGCCAATGTTAGGGGAAGAAATAGGGGATGTCAAGACGCGAACCACTGCCCCAACTAACATTTCATTAAGTGACAGTGACGCTGCTCACTACGCTAAACCAACATCAGACCCTTAGAACCTAATCAATTATATTATCCTTGCTGGAAACCTTAATCGTAGATATGTTACCAATTGAAATTTAATTATAACAAATTGTACCAAGAACAATCCGTTTTGGGTGGATCTTCAGTGTGTGGCTGCCTTCAAATAGCCCACTCTCATAATATGCCACGAATATGATGTTTCTCATTATTTTATTGGAACGAATCACACAGTTAACAACGGGTTTTCCAGTGATTCTCAATTTGCTGGTGCTCAGAAACGGCATATATACGTATAAACTTGAAATGAATGCCAATAAGGCGCCCCACAACTCTGTACTGAAGGGAGACGGCGTGCGTGTGACGTAGGTGGCGCTGTGCCATCTCATTGGTCAACGCTCAGACGCACACTCAGAATATCTGACACGCCAGATATTGCTCTGCACGCTCGGAAAGACTTCCGAACGTGCTACTCCACGCTATGACGTCAGAAACTCGGCACGCTCAACGTTCGGATACACGGTCCGTGTGCCGACGGCTTTACACTGTTCCCTCCCCAGCCTGCGTGAAGCCGCATCGAACATGCCACTCGTCGGCGCTGCTGTGACGCTATGGAATTTTACGTGCGTTTGGAGTTTGATGCGACGGTGGAATCACATGGGTCGGCTTCATCAGGACTGCATGGCAAAGGCCATTGCCGTTCTACGAATCTGATACACAGAGGGTCTCCCTCCTAAGAATCGTCAGGTGAACTTTGTCTGGTGTTTCGGCAGAAATTTGCAATTTCGTTTTTGCAGTGTGTAGCTGCAGTCACGCGACGACCAGTGTTCACGGAAAGCGTCGATTTACGTGGTTTTTAAAACTGAATTTTACGGTCGACAAAATTATTCTAGAGCGGTATTCGTTTTATCGCGATGTACGAGGGCCGTTTAAAAAGTCCGTGCAAGGTCCGAGAGATGGCACCACCGGCGCGTATCGAGGTCATGTTTAGTTAGCAGCATCTTTGGAAAGAACGCACACCAAGTGTCAGCCATACTGGTCTATTTCTTTGTGTTTGGCATTCGTGTGAATCAAGAAAGTCGATTGATTGTCAAAAAATGGACGAAAAAAGAATTTCGTGTGGTGATTAAACATTACTTTGTAAGGTGTCAGGCAAATCCAACACCTTCCATGAAAACCCTGACATGATAAGCAAATCCAGTAGTATGTCACATAGCTCCGAATAAATCGTGACATAAAAATTAACTAAAGTAATACCAGTAATGAGTGAGAAAATGGAATACCACACACTAACACAAGAATGCCTAAATGCCTGTCATACCTTCCCACCGTGAGACAGACGCAGTTCCGAGGGGACAAACGAGAACAGAAGCCGAGAAACAGAACCGTGTTGAGTTAGAAGGCCCTACGATAAGGGACGGACACCCACGTCGCCAGCTAACCGCTAGGACCACACCCCAGCCGCAAGTTTTAGCGTGAGACTTGTTTGCGTCTCTGTTACGTCAGACCACCCCCCAGCCCATGTTAAAAGCTAGAGCCCTCCAGAAGAACAGTATAGATCTTACGATAACACTAAAAGGGCCACACCACCCTCAAGTTTTAGCGTGAGACTTCTTCGCGCCTCTGTTACGTTGCAAACTTTAAAAACATTGCCCCACCACGAAAAGTATAACGTTTCTCATTGGATAGACAAAATTTTTGTAGGCGGAGCTTAAGGTTAACATTGAGACCCTGATTGGTCAGATGAAAACACAGCCAGATAGTTTTTTAAAACCAACTTCGGTAAATTGTAGTAAGGAGAAGTTAGGGGAGAGTTGCTTCCGAGACGGCGAGGTGAGTGGAGCTGTGCTGCCCACCGCCCCCTGACGAACACCGACAAGGTAATGAAAGCACGCGATGCCACATAACAGCGCATAAAGCTTCACTCAGAACTGCAGACGTCTCATCTGTTACACCCCCTTTTTGCGTAATACTAGTGTCGATCGTCAATTAAAGCTCATGGTGTTCACATTTGCCACTTGAAGTAAAAATCTGAAATGCGATGATTTTTCTGTTATATAGTTATTGAGAAGCCACATCAGCCACTGTAATTTACGACAAGTTAGATAAGTAATTAAAAAGATAATTGAGGGTCACTGTAGACCATTTTGATAGTTTTCTCTTTTGTGAAACTTAATTTAAACCTAGATTATAGATGTGATATAGCATAGGTCGTCCTTCGATCCATTGTAGAACTTGGAAACCCATTCAGGGAATATTCGATCACATTTTTGTTTAACGCAGTTGGTTTTTACCATCCTGTATTAAAACATTTCCTTTTATCAATTGTGCAATTTATAAACAATGTTTTGTGAGTAGAATAAAATTTCCAATGGTAAACTTAACTGCTTTTTCGACGTTATTTTACCAGCTAACTAAAAATAGGAAAGCCTTGAACCCCTTCCCCTTCTTTTACAGGGAGTGCAGTGGAGCTGACGCTGAAATCATTAAGTATTTGGTTATATCATCGCTAGTCTCACTGAACTCTTCTGAATTCCACTCTCATGTGTGGTCTGGCGTCTCCTTACCAGCAACAGGTCCCAGGCTCAAACTAGTCAATTCCCTAAAAAACACGCTCAGAGCGTCGTTGCGCGAAAGTGGTAGGGAGACACGATATAGAACAAACAGACACCACGCAGAATGTTAGAACTTTATGAAAGGCAAAACGCCTCAGGAGGCTAAAGAGAAGCTTGATAAACATTACGGTGACTCTGCACCTTCGATTAGAACAGTTTACAAGTGGTTTCAAAATTTTCGGAGTGGCCATATGGGCACAAGTGATGCTGGACGTTCTGGACGCCCTGTGGAGGTTACGATTCCAGAAATCATTGATTAAATCCATGATATGGTGATGGATAACAGAAGAGTTAAGGTGCGTGAGATTGCTAGTGCTGTGGGCATCTCGAATGAACAGGTACATAATATTTTGCATAAACTTTTGGACATGAGAAAGCTATTCGCAAGATGGGTTGCGCGATTGCTCACGCTAGACCAAAAACGGAATCGTGTGAAGTTCTAATGGTTCTGAGCGCTATGGGACTTAACTTCTAAGGCCATCACTCCCCTAAAACTTCGAACTACTTAAACCTAACTAACCTAAGGAAAACACACACATCCATGCCCGAGGCAGGATTCGAACCGGCGACCGCAGTGGTCGCGCGGTTCCAGACTGTAGCGCCTAGAACCGCTCGGCCACCCCGGCCGGCCGTGTGAAGTGTTGCAAGGATGGTCTGCAGCTGTTCAGGAAGAATCCGCAGGACTTTAAGCGTCGTTTCGTCACTGTGGATGAAACAAGGATACATTACTATACTCCTGAGACCAAACAACAATGTAAATAATGCGTTACCAAGGGAGAATCTGCGCCAAAAAAGGCGAAGACCATTCCTTCGGCCGGAAAGGTTATGGCGACTGTCTTTTGGGATTCGCGAGGGATAACCCTCATCAAATATCCGGAGAAGGGTAAAACTATTACAGGTGCATATTATTCATCGCTATTGGACCGTTTGAAAACCGAGCTGCAAGAAAAACGCCGGCGATTGGACTGCAAAAAAGTCCTTTTCCATCACAACAATGCACCAACACACACCTCAGCAGATGTGGTCGCAAAGTTAATGGAAATAGGATTCCAACTCGTTTCACATCGCCCCTATTCTCCAAACTTGGCACCCTCGGACTACTATTTGTTCCCCAATTTGAAAAAATGGCTGGCGGGACAAAGATTTTACTCAATCGAGGAGGTGATTGCAGCAACTAATTGCTGTTTTGCAGACTTGGGCAATTCCTATTATTCGGAAGGGATCAACAAATTAGAACAGTGTTTGACGAAGTTTATAAGTCTGAAAGGAGACTATGTCGAAAAATAAAAAAGGCTTACCCTACCCCAAACACGTAAGTAGTTTTTATTTTTGCACGGACTTTTCAAACGCCCCTCGTATTAACAGAGACGGTACAACTCGACAAATAACAAGTACTCCAGCAGTGACGGCACTACCCTGGCCCACACTGCTACCGCTGCACAGCAGCGCTGCTCGTCGCTACTGCAGAACTGGTTACTCTTCGTGTTTTACTGCCCCTTGTAAGGTACCCCTTATTTGCAGATAAGAGCGCATTTTACTTTATTTCCAGTTTTGCTGTTTCACACACGTGAATGTATCGACGCTACAGTACGTACGGAGTAACGAGCGAGCGGTAGGTTCCTTCACTGGCTAGTAGAGGCGGTTGTCCATCTGGCGTTTTCAGAGCCAGTGGGATGAGGTGCCGACGGAGAAACCGCCCGTGACGTCAGCAAAGAGATACGTAGAGAAAGTATATTTATTATGGCGCGAATCAAGTAATGTTATTAATAAATGTTTGCTAATGAAAGTTGCCTTTTGCCATTCAGACATTAGGAAGAGTCTGATGTCATAAATACTATCTTTCAGTAATTTGACAATTCCAGGAAAAGTGGATATTAACACTATGCCGTCCGGCGACACCACAGTGGTGTCGAGTGCGAAATAGCACTCAACGGCCGGCGACACCACAATGGTGTCGTGTTCATAGTATCGCTCAGTGGCCAGCGACACCACAGTGATGTCGTGAGCATAGTATCGCGCAGTGGCCGGCGACAGCACTTTAGTATCCTTTGTATTCTGTTGGTGTTTTGTTTAGGTAACAATACGTTACACACGACAACAAGTTTTTGTTTTTGTAAATACTTGTGCCCTTTCATCATGGCGGATGAAAGAGACAATAGGATTATTTACGATGAATGGGCGGACGTCTTGTCTGACGTTCCGGCGACTTGGCCGATTGGGAAGAAGACACTGGATATCAAAAAAGGTAAGTGAAGCAGAATCATAGGAAGATAGTGAAATACGACCTAGAAGAATTCGGCGAACGCTCCGGTTGCCAACTGATTCGGCTGAATCAGACGAAGAAGACAGTGCACAGTGGTCAGACTCTGATTTACCGAGGACCAATAATAAATTTGAAGGATCCCCGGGTCCAAACATATTTCCCAAAGATACACAGAGCGTCGAGGATATCGTAGAATTATATATTGGGAACAATCTAATTGAATATATTAGCAACGAAACCAACAAGTACTGCAGTCAAAATTGCAATAGAAGGAAACTGGATTTTAAAAAATGCCAAATTTTTCGACGTTACGGGACCCGAACTTATAAGATGGTTTGGCCTTGCTATCCTTATGGGAACTGTAAAAAAAAGCATGGGTCGATGATTTTGGTCAACGAATTCGTTGACAGACACACCGATATTTCGCAAAACGATGTCCCGCAACCGATTCAGATAAATATTATCATTTTTGCATATTTCCCACAGCAACAATAAACCGGATAATGCCGACCGGCTTGTCAAAGTGCAATTCGTAATTGATTATTTTTCCAAAAAGTTTAAAGAAACGATAAATCTAAGTCAAAACATCTCAACTTGAAGGAATGATACCATGGCGTGGACGGTTAAATTTTAAAGTTTACAATCCGTCGAAAACTACGAAATACGGCATACTCATTCGGATACTGTGTGATTGTATGATTCAAGTACGGGGTCCATTTCCTCATTCAAGATATATTCCGGCGCTGGACAGCTTTAGCAAAAACAGTGATGGACCCATTGACACCTTGTGATGTAAAGTGGCATCACCTCTGCATGGATGATTATTATAACAGTGTAGAACTTGTAGAGAACTTACTTGAAAAGAAAATTCGCGTTTATGGAACGATACGGCAAAATACAGGATTTCAGAAAAGTTAAAGCGCGCAAAAGTCAATGTGTTTGAAGCTTGTCATCAACGGAAAGGTGACAAGCGGCCGGCGACAAGCCAAGTAATCCGAACTATCGCTGCCTGCGACAGGCAAATAAATTTGTACGAGACGTGCGGACGGCAAAGTGTTAATAAATAAATAACTTTGAGATAACCGAAGCTGTACGATCTTTTACGAACTATACCATTTTATGCTCAATTTACAGACTGTGTGCTATAGTCGGCAGTCATCGATAGCATGCCTTTCAATCTAGTCATGCGATAGACCATGTTGTTTTACCATAATGGCGTCCCGTGTAAAAATTATTTGCACAAAAAGCTTCTTTCCATTTCAACATGTAAAAGAAGGACAGTAGTATTGCATTTTCAGAATCCCATGGTACTGCTTCGGCTCTGCAAGGGGTCATAAAAATACGAAAGCATCTCCACATATCAGTTAGGAAGAATTCCTACGTGGCGGGCCACTAAATCCCTTCAAGGACGAACTGGGTTAATTATCACAAAACGCGGGTGAGAAAGTGCTGTCAGTCACACTGTACACCCCTTAATCACTAGCTACGGAATCACCGGCTCATACGAGACATTTCTGGAGATTTAGAACGAGTGGGACGTTTTCCTCCGACACTGGGCGTGAAAAAAAGACAAAGTGAGCAGTACTTGTTTGTGCTGAACCCTGCTACATGTTGTAAAAACGTAATTACAAACATCTGCGGAAACACCAGAGAAAATGCTCCTGCGACTCTTGGCAGGCACACCCAGTGTATCAACAGATATTGGTTTTCAGACTGAATGGTACTGAAACTTTGTAGCAGGCTAGAACTGTTTGCCGAACCGGGAACTGAAACAAGGACCAATGCCTTCCTCGGGAAAGTGCTCTACCGACTGAGGTATCCTAGCCCAACTCACAAACCTCCCTCATACGTTTACTTCCACGGTGCCTAGCTGTTACCTGTACAGCAACTCTCCTTCGTACCTACATACCGGTCCGCAATAAACATTCTTCCGGGATTGCTAGTCTCGCGAAGTGCAGGGCTATTCAAAAAGAACGAACAGATTTGAAATATTTATTGCTTCAAAGTTACCAAAGATAGACGAACAAATCCAACTTTCCTGCTAAGAGGAAAGTTCAAATTTTTATGCGTTCAACGTGAGTACCATGTGTCTACAAAACGGTGGCTCATTCCTTGCCACACACGAAGCAGCTCGTCTCACGTTACCGAATTCATAGTTTCAACAAGCGATGCCGCAGACTTTCATGAGCGTCAAGCATAGGGGGGATAAAAATACGATATTTTACGTAATCCCGCAGATAAAAGTCAAAATGTGTGCGACGTCTGGAGACCAGGGGGGCCATCGGCGATGAAGTTCATATTCTGCTCCTCTTTCAATCCAACATCCTGGAATTTTGTCATTCACGTAATATCGGACGTGCTTGGAGAAACTGTCTAAGCATGGGGACAAACTGCAGGAACAGTCCCTGAGAGGATAAGAAGCAAAGAAGGTCACATGTAAAAATTAACGAAAATGGGTTCAAATGTGTGTGAAATCTTATGGGACTTAACTGCTAAGGTCATCAGACCCTAGGCTTACACACTACTTAACCCAAATTATCCTAAGGACAAACACACACTCCCATGCCCGGAGGAGCACTCGAACCTCCGCCGGGACCAGCCGCACAGTCCATGACTGCAGCACCTTAGACCGCTCGGATAATCCCGCACGGCCGAAATGGGTTCCAGAGGAGGTACAACCATTTTAAGGTGGAGATGAAAGGTCGTTGACAATGTACGGTCAGACACCAGGAAACTGTAGCAGTGCATTAGTGCTACACTCAAGTCAGCATCAAGTTGTTGATTACGACGGGACGCTCACATATCGATATTAGGGATCGTCCGATTCACAGTTGTTGCCGAATCACTTTTGTAATGGACATCATTAATGCCCCCCTAAAGTGTTGAGTTAAAACAATAGTACAGGCACAACACTGCATTTTCTAGTGCGTTATCAATTGTGATTTTGAAATCTGCACTGTCAAAGATGTTTTATCTCCAACTATAAGTGGACATACTACTCTTGGAACGTAATTACAGCCACATCATAACGTGACCTTTGTTGCTCCATCTACTCTAAGGAATCGTGACACGCAGTTAGACCCCATATAGCAAAAAAAAAAAAAAAGGTTCAAATGGCTCTGAGCACTATGGGACTCAACTGCTGTGGTCATCAGTCCCCTAGAACTTAGAACTACTTAAACCTAACTAACCTAAGGACATCACACATACCCATGCCCGAGGCAGGATTCGAACCTGCGACCGTAGCAGCAGCGCGGCTCCGGACTGGAGCGCCTAGAACCGCACGGCCACCGCGGCCGGGCCTCATATAGCAAAATCACCCTGTGCACCTCACTATTTGCGTTACACGTTTTGACTAATGTACACTACTGGCCATTGAAATTGCTACACCACGAAGATGATGTGCTACAGGCGCTAAATTTAACCGACAGGAAGAATATGCTTTTGTATGTAAATGATCAGCTTTTTAGAGCAGTCACACGAGGTTGGCGCCGGTGGCGACACCTACAACGTGCTGACATGAGGAAAGTTTCCAACCGATTTCTCATACACAAACAGCAGTTGACCGGCGTTGCCTACTCAAACGTTGTTGTGATGCCTCGTGTAAGGAGGAGAAATGCGTACCATCACGTTTCTGACTTTGATAAAGGTCGGATTGTAGCCTATCGCGATTGCGGTTTATCGTATCGCGACATTGCTGCTCGCGTTGGTCGAGATTCAATGTCTGTTAGCAGAATATGGAATCAGTGGGTTCAGGAAGGCAATACAGAACGCCGTGCTGGATCCCAACGGCCTCGTATCACTAGCAGTCGAGATGATAGGCACCTTATCAGCATGGCTGTAACGGATCGTGCAGCCACGTCTCGATCCCTGAGTCAACACATGGGCACGTGTGCAACACAACAACCATCTGCACGAACAGTTCGACGACGTTTGCAGCAGCATGGCCTATCAGATCAGAGACCATGGCTGCGGTTACCCTTGACGCTGCATCACAGACAGGAGCGCCTGCGACGGCGTACTCAACGACGAACCTGGGTGCACGAATGGCAAAACGTCATTTTTACGGATGAATCCAGGTTCTGTTTACAGCATCATGATGGTCGCATCCGTGTTTGGCGACATCGCGGTGAACGCACATTGGAAGCGTGTATTGGTCATCGCCATACTGGCGAATCACCCAGCGTGATGGTATGGGGTGCCATTGGTTACACGTCTCGGTCATCTCTTGTTCGCATTGAACAGTGGACATTACATTTCAGATGTGTTACGACCCGTGACTCTACCCTTCATGTGATCCCTGCGAAACCCTACATTTCAGCAGGATAATGCACGACCGCATGTTGTAGGTCCTGTACGGGCCTTTCTGGATACAGAAAATGTTCGAGTGCTGTCCTGGCCATCACATTCTCCAGATCTCTCACCAATTGAAAATGTCTGGTCAATGGTGGCCGAGCAACTGGCTCGTCGCAATACGCCAGACACTACTCTTGATGAACTGTGGTATCTTGTTGAAGCTGCGTGGGCAGCTGTACCTGTAGACGCTATCCAAGCTCTGTTTGACTCAATGCCCAGGCGTATCAAGGCCTTTATTACGACCACAGGTTGTTGTTCTGGGTACTGATGTCTCAGAATCTATGCACCCAAATAGCCTGAAGATGTAATCACATGTCAGTTCTAGTATAATATATCTGTCCAATGAATACCCGTTTATCACTGCATTTCTTCTTGGTCTAGCAATTTTAATGGCCAGTAGTGTACCTTTAACGTAGGTGGCGGTTACGAAATGAACGAATCCGTTCTAGACTGGTCACCATCAACTCGAACGTCAACGCAACTAAGACAGAAAAATAAACAATAGCAAGATGCAATAAAGTTCCTGGTGCACCCGGCAATGCAGTATTGGAATCCCACGCTAACGCTGTGCGTTTTAGCCTTTCTGTGTGGGGTCACGGACGTGACGAGCCGCTGCAGTGCGTAGCGCCTCTGGCTGGCTTTGAAGGCGAGCAGGACTGCGCGGACATGAAAACACTTTTCAGTGGGTCGCCTCCGCGCCGCCATCGCCCGGCGACGGCGACCGTGCGCCAGCCGGCCATCGGCGGATTAGCCTCGCTCCTTTGAGCCAGCGGGGGCAATCAGCATGACACAGGCGCCATCACCATCACACTGGCCGCTTTGTGCTCACTGCCGGCCCCGACGCCACTCGTGCTGGATTCGCACGCCGCGGCACGCCCCGCGCTCTCACGGGGGCGCGTCCGCCTCACGCCGTCTTTCATCTCGTAAAGCGAACCCTTCGTAAAGTTGCGGTCATTAACGTTGCAAGTGCGACCTCAGATACAGAACACCATACACACGTTCCAGAGCAGGATCTATTACCGATTTGCTGGAAGACGACCCGGAAATGAAGCAAATAACGGCAAGCTTCTCAGACAATTACAGAATACTATACTGAAGCGCCCAATACAGTGGTGTCTACATCTACATCTACATCTACTGTGGCGGAGGGTACTTTACGTGCCACTGTCATTACCTCCCTTTCCTGTTCCAGTCGCGTATGGTTTGCGGGAAGAACGACTGACTGAAAGCCTCCGTGCGCGCTCTAATCTCTCTAATTTTACATTCGTGATCTCCTCGGGAGGTATAAGTAGAGGGAAGCAATATATTCGATACCTCATGCAGAAACGCACCCTCTCGAAACCTGGCGAGCACGCTACACCGCGATGCACAGCGCCTCTCTTGCAGAGTCTGCCACTTGAGTTTGTTAAACATCTCCGTAACGCTATCACGGTTACCAAATAACCCTGTGACGAAACGCGCCGCACTTCTTTGGATCTTCTCTATCTCCTCCGTCAACCCGATCTGGTACGGATCCCACACTGATGAGCAATACTCAAGCATAGGTCGAACGAGTGTTTTGTAAGCCACCTCCTTTGTTGATGGACTACTTTTTCTAAGGACTATCCCGATGAATCTCAACCTGGTACCCGCCTTACCAACAATTAATTTTATATGATCATCCCACGACAAATCGTTCCGCACGCATACTCCCAGCTATTTTACAGAAGTAACTGCTACCAGTGTTTGTTCCGCTATCATATAATCATACAATAAAGGATCCTTCTTTCTATGTATTCGCAATACATTACATTTGTCTATGTTAAGGGTCAGTTGCCACTTCCTGCACCAAGTGCCTATCCGCTGCAGATCTTCCTGCATTTCGCTACAATTTTCTAATGCTGTAACTTCTCTGTATACTACAGCATCATCCGCGAAAAGCCGCATTGAACTTCCGACACTATCTACTAGGCCATTTATATATATTGTGAAAAGCAATGGTCCCATAACACTCCCCTGTGGCACGCCAGAGGTTACTTTAACGTCTGTAGACGTCTCTCCATTGATAACAATATGCTGTGTTCTGTTTGCTAAAAACTCTTCAATCCAGCCACACAGCTGGTCTGATATTCCGTAGGCTCTTACTTTGTTTATCAGGCGACAGTGCGGAACTGTATCGATCGCCTTCCGGAAGTCAAGAAAAATAGCATCTACCTGGGAGCCTGTATCTAATATTTTCTGGGTCTCATGAACAAATAAAGCGAGTTGGGTCTCACACGATCGCTGTTTCCGGAATCCATGTTGATTCCTACATAGTAGATTCTGGGTTTCCAGAAACGACATGATACTCGAGCAAAAAACATATTCTAAAATTCTACAACAGATCGACGTCAGAGATATAGGTCTATAGTTTTGCGCATCTGCTCGACGACCGTTCTTGAAGACTGGGACTACCTGTGCTCTTTTCCAATCATTTGGAACCTTCCGTTCCTCTAGAGACTTGCGGTACACGGCTGTTAGAAAGGGGGGGGGGGGCAAGTTCTTTCGCTTACTCAGTGTAGAATCGAATTGGTATCCCGTCAGGTCCAGTGGACTTTCCTCTGTTGAGTGATTCCAGTTGCTTTTCTATTCCTTGGACACTTATTTCGATGTCAGCCATTTTTTCGTTTGTGCGAGGATTTAGAGAAGGAACTGCAGTGCGGTCTTCCTCTGTGAAACAGCTTTGGAAAAAGGTGTTTAGTATTTCAGCTTTACGCGTGTCATCCTCTGTTTCAATGCCATCATCATCCCGGAGTGTCTGGATATGCTGTTTCGAGCCACTTACTGATTTAACGTAAGACCAGAACTTCCGAGGATTTTCTGTCAAGTCGGTACATAGAATTTTACTTTCGAATTCACTGAACGCTTCACGTATAGCCCTCCTTACGCTAACATTGACATCGTTTAGCTTCTGCTTGTCTGAGAGGTTTTCGCTGCGTTTAAACTTGGAGTGAAGCTCTCTTTGCTTTCGCAGTAGTTTCCTAACTTTGTTGTTGTACCACGGTGGGTTTTTCCCGTCCCTCACAGTTTTACTCGGCACGTACCTGTCTAAAACGCATTTTACGATTGCCTTGAACTTTTTCCATAAACACTCAACATTGTCAGTGTCGGAACAGAAATTTTCGTTTTGATCTGTTAGGTAGTCTGAAATCTGCCTTCTATTACTCTTGCTAAACAGATAAGTATGGGCAAGACTATTCAAATGGAGAGATATGTAAACAGACAAAATGCGGTGCTGCGGTCGGCAACGCCTATACTGGATGATCGATTGATAGTGACCGGGCCAAATATCTCACGAAATAAACATCAAACGAAAAAACTACAAAGAACGAAACTGATCTAGCTGGAAGGGGGAAACCAGATCAGTACGTCCCATACTGATTATGCGATTATTTCACGCAGTGCTGCTTGTGTGTTGGCACTGACGACGCAACGCGAATACGGAGCGAGGGTGCGCGCAGTGGTTAGCACTACGGACTCGCATTCGGCAGGACAGCGGTTCAAAACCGCGTCTTGCCATCCTGATTAAGGTTTTCCGTGATTTCAATAAATCGCTTCAGGCAGAAGTTGGGATGGTTCCTTTGACAGGGAATACTGTATTTCATAACAAGTTCCAAAATGGAATGTCCCGTTGTATCTAGCTCCAACTATCGTTCCACGTTCAAATATTGATTCTCGTCGTGCGGCCATAATCAGGTCGGAAAAGTCATGTCACTTGAGCACCACAGCTCTGCCAATGGACTGCCCTTTTATACCTTGTGTACACGCTACTACCACCATCTGTACATGTGCATCTAGCTATCTCATGACATATGTCACCTTAAGGTACGATTCTTTTGAATTTGAGAAAGCAATGTAAAATGCAAGAGATTATTTGCCGCAGTTCGCCAAGTACAGGGTACGCAGCCAACATCTGTTGCTTACTCTCGGAGTCTCGGAACCAGTGGGTACCGGCCTGGTGAGCCCGGAATCAATTATGGGCCGCAGTGTGCAGCTTTGCCGCGCCGTGGCACTGACGCCCTCAGCAGCGCGGTATCCAATTTTGGCGGGCGTTAATTTGTGGCGCCAGTCAGAGTGGCGCGGGGGTGCGGCTGCGCCTGACGTGGCGCCAGCACTTGCAGACTCCTGCAGAGGGCAACAGCCTCCAGCTCAGCGCCGCACCTTCCGGCAGCCTCCTGCTGACTAACTACAGCCGACTCCCAACTGTCTAACAACGCTCGAAGTAGTGCTTCCACGACTATCACCCTATCGTAATCGAAACACAAAGGCCCGATGATCTAGTATCCCAACTGTGTCCATCCAGAGAAAACAAATCGCTATCTCCTCCTTTGTTGCTGCCGCTTGCATCTGGAACAAGCTGCCCTACACTATTCGGCAATTCGTACCCTGTCACTTTGGACATGAAGCTGAAGCACTTGCTTCAGTCACGCTCATAACGTGTAAGTAGGCTGTTTAGGTTTTCTTATTGGTAACGCCACGTAGCGCTCCGTATGAAAATCACTGGCTGTGCTGTGTGCAGTCTGTGGCTGGGTGGCATTGTTGTAATATTCGCTAATGTAGCGTTGGGCAGTTGGCTGTTAACAGCGCGTAGCATTGCGCAGTTGGAGGTGAGCCGCCAGCAGTGGTGGATGTGGGGAAGTGCGATGGCGGATTTTTGAGAGCGGATGATCTGGACGTGTGTCCATCAGAAACAGTACATTTGTGAGAATGGATGTCATGAACTGCTATATATATAATGACTTTTGAACACTATTGAGGTAAATACATTGTTTGTTCTCTATCAAAATCTTTCATTTGCTAACTATGCCTATCAGCAGTTAGTGCCTTCAGTAGTTTGAATCTTTTATTTAGCTGGCAGTAGTGGCGCTCGCTGTATTGCAGTAGTTCGAGTAACGAAGATTTTTGTGAGGTAAGTGATTTGTGAAACGGATAGGTTAATGTTAGTCAGGGCCATTCTTTTGTAGGGATTTTTGAAAGTCAGATTGCGTTGCACTAAAAATATTGTGTGTCAGTTTAAGCACAGTCATGTACAATTGTTCAAAGGGGACGTTTCAAACGTATCCTTAAATACGAGGGCATTTCGAAAAGTAAAGATACAATGGCTCGCAGTCCTTAAACAGAAAATTTATTCAGAAAACGTCAGTTACATCTTATTAACTGGATTATTCGTTTTTTTCGACGTAATCACCCCCGTAATCCAAACTTTTGTTAAGTCGGTGCACAAGATTTTGCATCCCACAGTCATAAAAGGTTGCCGCCTTTTGTCAGAACCACATTTCAACTTCATCTTTGATCTCTTCATCGTCGTGGAATGATTTTCCACCAAGATGTGACTTCTGGTAAAAGAAGACATGGAAGTCGATGGGCGCAAGGTCCGGGCTGTATGGCGGATGGTCCAATACGTCCCATTCGAATTGTTTGAGTAGTGCTTTGGTTACGAGCCCTGTGTGAGGCCGAGCGTTGTCATGAAGCAAGCGGACTCCACTTGTCAGCATTCCCCTGTGTTTGTTTTGAATTGCCCTTCGAAGACGTTTCAAAGTCTAGCAATAAGCAGCAGCATTAATTATCGTTCGAGGAGGCATAAATTCCAACAGAAGAATGCCTTGTCTGTCCCAAAAAACAGAAGCCATGATTTTCTTCGCTGAAATCGACGTTTTGCATTTCTTGGCTTTTGGTGAATTCGAATGGCGCCATTGCATTGATTGTTGCTTGGATTCAGGTGTACGGTGATAAACTCACGTCTCGTCGCCTGTCACAATGTGATCAAGGAACTCATCACCTACTTCAGCATAGCGTGTGAGGAAGCGGAGTGCAAAGCCCATCCTTTTCTTTTTGTGTTCTCCCGTTAACAGTTATGGATCCCAGCGCGCACACTTTTCCTGTACCCTAACTTGACAGTCACAACGTCATAAAGAGTTGTTATTGACACGTCCGGTATGATCTGATGCAATTCTTTTAATGTGAGACGTCTGTTCGCACGAATTGCTTCCTCTGTTCTCCGAAGAAGGGCATCAGAGATCACAGATGGCCGACCTGTTCTTTGTTCGTGATGAACATCGGTCCTACCTTCAGAGAAATGACTACACCATTTCGTTACGTTTTGTCGATTCATAATGTTCCCATAAACAGAAACAATTTCTTTGTGAATATCCGCTGGTCGCTGACCTTTTGCTTGAAGAAAACGTATGACGGAGCGCACTTCACATTTGGCGGGATTCTGAATCGGCGCAGCCATTTTAAACACGACCTACTCCAACCAGAAGCAACGTTCAACTGCCGAACGACCGCGAGGAGAAAGCTAACGGTTCAAGGTTAACACCAGTGTTGCCAACTTGCTCGCCAAAACTCTTCTGTTCCTCCGGCGTACGGTGTATCTTTACTTTCCGAAATACCCTAGTTTTAATGTACGAGGCATATACAGAAAGTAAATGTGCTGTGGCCATAACGGTCTGTGACTTTTTTTGTTTTTTCTGTTTTTGTTTTTTGAGGGTTGGAAGCACTGAGTGGTGAAGGGGACTCCCCTAGCCAAAGCAGCACCGCAGGAAGAGGACAGCACGTATACTCACGCTGTAGCATGCAGCTGTGTCAGATATGTCGGCAAGAAATCCCGCTAAGTGCGAGATACGAGCTGTGATCCGAGTGCTATTCGCAGAAGGAACAACACCTACCTAATTTTTTTGCGGATCAAAACGGTTTACGGCAAATGTGTTATCAACAGAAAGAGTATTTAAGTGGTGTAGGGGGTTTACTAGAGGCAGAACAACTGTTCATGACGAAGAGAGGAGTGGAAGAACTTCCATTTTGACTGTGCAAAAGCCGGCCGCTGTGGACGAGCGGTTCTAGGCGCTTCAGTCTGGAACCGCGCTGTTGCTACGGTCGCAGGTTCGAACCCTGCCTCGGGCATGGATGTGTGTGCTGTCGTTAGGTTTAAGTAGTTCTAAGTCTAGGGGACTGATGACCTCAGATGTTAAGTCCCATAGTGCTTGGGGCCATCTTAACCATTTTTGACTGTGCAAGAAATTGAGGAAACTGTTTGAGAAGATCGCCGGTTGCCAGTGGGTGACATTCCTGACATGTTACCACAACTCTCCAGAACTGCCTTATACGAGACACTCACAGAAACGCTGGGATACCAGCAACTGTGCTCAAGATTGGTCCTAAAACAGTTGACAGAGCTGCACAAGAGAAGTCGGGTAAATAGCGCCTGCAAGCTTCTTGAGTGACTTGAACTGGTAAGTTAGGATTTTCTGAGGTCTGCTGTAGCTAGAGGCGAAACGTGGGTGGCTCATTAGACGCCTGAGACAAAAAGACAGTCGTCACAGTAGTGTCACATCAGTTCCCTATCTGGCAAAAATTAAATAAAAAATAAATTAAAAAAAAAACAAGATGTCATGGTCTCAGTGTTTTGGGTATCATTTTCGTCGAATTTCTGGCTCAGAGGAAGACCATCGATGCACAACAAATTTGGGAGGACCTAAAAAACTGAAAAGGAGCTGGTCCCGGCGGAGGTTCGAGTCCTCCCTCGGGCATGGGTGTGTGTGTGTTTGTCCTTAGGATAATTTAGGTTAAGTAGTGCGTAAGCTTAGGGACTGATGACCTTAGCAGTTAAGTCCCATAAGATTTCACACACATTTTCTTGAAAAAGGAGCATTCAAAACAAAAGGAGGGGAATGCTGAAAAGAGCAGCGTGCTTGTTGCACGACAGTGCCCATCCTCACACAGCCTTAACCACCAAGCTCCTCTTGGATTCCTTTGCTTGGGATGTTTTGAGTCACCCCCCGTATTCTCCTGCCTTGGCAACTTCAGATTACCACCATTTCACCTCCTTGAAGGCACATATGAGTGGAATTAAATATTTAACTGACGAGCTGGTGCAGAAAGAGGTTCTGAAGTGTAGGAAGGTGCTGTGGATGAGTTCTTCGAGGAGGGAATAAAGAAGCTCGTGACGTGTCTCATCACATGCACTTAACGGGACGGCGATTATGTGGAAAAGTAGTCAGCAAGTGTATCAACAATATCACATACTTTTTCAAATACACTTTTTCTAAAAAAAATAAACACATCAAAAAAGTTTTGTATTACCTTGGTTCCCAGAACTCTTGAAGACAGACGTTGACTGTGGAAATAATATCACAGACACAGTCCCTTTGACTGTTCAGAGACGTCACTAAACCCGCCCAAAGACGTAAACAACCCTGCATGAGCTGTGATTATTAGACGGAGAGGGTCCGACAGCCAATCGCGTTCACATTGTTACTTTGTGCTAGGAAGGGCTCTCAACAAGGGAAGTGTCCAGGCGTCTCGGAGTGAACCAAACCGATGTTGTTCGGACATGGAGGAGATACAGAGAGACAGGAACTGTCCATGACATGCGTCGTTCAGGCCGCCCAAGGGCTGCTTCTGCAGTGGACGACCGCTACCCACGGGTTATGGCTCGGAGGAACACTAACAGCAATGCCACCATTTTGAATAATGCTTTTCGTGCAACCACAGGACGTCGTGTTACGACTCAAACTGTGCACAATGGGCTGCATGATGCGCAACTTCACTCCAGATGTCCATGGCGAGGTCCATCTTTGCAACCACTACAATATGCAGCGCGGTACAGATGGGCCCAACAACATGCCGAACGGACCGCTCAAATTGGCATCACGCTCTCTTCACCGATGAGTGTCCCATATGCCTCCAACCAGACATTCGTCGGAGTCGTGTTTGGAGGCAACCTGGTCATGCTGAACGCCTTAGACACACTGTCCAGTGAGTGCAGCAACGTGAAGTTTCACTGCTGTTCTGGGGTGGCATTATGTGGGGCCGATCTACGCCGCTGGTGGTCATGGAATGCGCAGTAACGGCTGTGAATGCCATCGTCCGACCGATAGTGTAACCATATCGGCAGCATATTGGCGAAGCATGTGTCTTCATGTACGACAATTCGCGCCCCCATTGTGCACATCTTGTGAATAACTTCCTTCAGTATAACATCGCTCGACAAAAGTGGCCAGCATGTTCCCCAGACATGAACCCTATCGAACATGCCTAGGATAGATTGGAAAGGACTGTTTATGGACGAAGTGACCAAGCAATCACTCTGAAGGAACTAAGCCGAATCGCCGTTGAGGAGTGGGCCAACAGTGCCTTGATGAACTTGTGAATAGCATGCCACGACGAATACAGATATCCCTCAATGCAAGAGGACGTGCTACTGGGCGTTAGGGGCACCGGCGTGTACAGCAATCTGGACCACCAGCTCTGAAGGTCTCGCTGTGTGGTGGTACAACAGGCAATGTGTGGTTTTCATGAGCAATAAAGAGGGCGGAAATGATGTTTATGTTGATCTCTATTCCAATTTCCTGTACAGGTTCCGGAACTCTCGGAACCGTCCAGGGCATAATTCTCTGCTTAAGATTTCATCTTTCGATTTGGATACCACCAGAGGCTACAACGACTTAAGCAGCGACTCCGCGATGTTAGACAGCGGTCTAATGACGTCACGAATCGTCTGTTGCATGGATATATGAAACTGTTCGGCTGGCTAAGCTTGTTTGAGATTGTAACTGCTTTTAAGCCGTTATAGCCTCTAAAGATGTCTTCAGCACTGGAAGACGAAACGTTAGGCAGAGAAATGTGACTTAGACCACGGCCTAATGGCCATAAAACAGAAATCACCAACGATGTACTTAGCTTCTTGTGCATACTACCTTGCGGTTCTATGAATATGTTTTTCTTATTTACGACGCAGCTTCTACATCACAGCGCCGTCAGGTCCTCTCCGGCATGGCGGTGCTGTCTTTCTAACGGGAACGAGAGATTGCCTTGCCGGAGTAATGCTAGTGCATTGTTTATGTCAGGTATAAATGTCAGCACGGAGCGATCGACGAGCACTACAGCACGAAAGCGTGGAAGCAGCGAGACACGGCGTCGCGCGTAATACATCTGTCCGCGTCCGAGTCCTAGACGTCGCGTGACGGCTGGCTCCTGCGGTTTGCGGCCAGATACTTGTTTTCTTGTTACTGCTCTGCTCCGGACAGGGTGCAACTCCGGGACTGCGCGCTGAAGAACTACTTGCTCGTGCTTCAGCAGATGACGTCTTCTGCGGCCACTGTTGTCTGATGCAGCTCTGCAGCCACTCGTTTCGTCAAGTACTGCGGAGCCACTCTGGCCTGGAGACACGTCAATCGTCTGTAAAAGTCGTGTCACTCCTGGAAAATTGGTGCATGCCTTATGAATCTCCTCCGACTGGACACACATAAGGACCGCACCGACCAGATCCTTACACCGCCTTCTCTCTTCGGGGCCTGTTCTCCAATGACACTGTTAAAAAAATTTCTCTGAGCACTATGGGACTTAACTGCTGAGGTCATCAGTCCCCTTGAACTTAGAACTACTTAAACCGAACTAACCTAAGGTCATCACAGACATTCATGCCCGAGGCAGGATCCGAACCTGCGACCGTAGCAGCAGCGCGGTTCAGGACTGTAGCGGCTAGAACCGCTCGGCCACTCAACATCTACATCTACATTAATACTCCGCAAGCCTCCCAAAGGTGTGTGGCGGAGGGCACTTAACGTGCCACTGTCATTACCTCCCTTTCCTCTTCCCATCGCGTATGGTTCGCGGGAGGAACGACTGCCGGAAAGCCTCCGTGCGCGCTCGAATCTCTCTAATTTTACATTCGTGATCTCCTCGGGAGGTATAAGTAGGGAGAAGCAATATATTCGATACCTCATCCAGAAACGCACCCTCTCGAAACCTGGACAGCAAGATACACCGCGATGCAGAGTGCCTCTTTTGCAGAGTCTGCCACTTGAGTTTGCTAAACATCTCCGTAATCTATCAGGCTTACCAAATAACCCTGTGACGAAACGCGCTGCTCTTCTTTGGATCTTCTCTATCTCCTCTGTCAACCCGACCTGGTACGGTTGCCACTCTGATGAGCAATACTCAAGTATAGGTCGAACGAGTCTTTTGTAAGCCACCTCCTTTGTTGATGGACTACATTTTCTAAGGACTCTCCCAATGAATCTCAACCTGGTACCCGCCTTACCAACAATTAATTTTATATGATCATTCCACTTCAAATCGTTCCGTACGCATACTCCCAGATATTTTACAGAAGTAACTGCTACCAGTGTTTGTTCCGCTATGATATAATTATACAATAGAAGATCCTTCTTTCTAGGTACTCGCAATACATTACATTTGTCTATGTTAAGGGTCAGTTGCCACTCCCTGCACCAAGTGCCTATCCGCTGCAGATCTTCCTGCATTTCGCTGCAATTTTCTAATGCTGCAACTTCTCTGTATACTACAGCATCATCCGCGAAAAGCCGCATGGGACTTCCGACACTATCTACTAGGTCATTTATATATATTGTGAAAAGCAATGGTCCCATAACACTGCCCTGTGGCACGCCAGAGGTTACTTTAACGTCTGTAGACGTCTCTCCATTGATAACAATATGCTGTGTTCTGTTCGCTAAAAACTCTTCAATCCAGCCACACAGCTGGTCTGATATTCCGTAGGCTCTTACTTTGTTTATCAGGCGACAGTGCGGAACTGTATCGAACGCCTTCCGGAAGCCAAGAAAAATAGCATCTACCTGGGAGCCTGTATCTAATATTTTCTGGGTCTCATGAACAAATAAAGCTAGTTGGGTCTCACACGATCGCTGTTTCCGGAATCCATGTTGATTCCTACATAGTAGTATGACATCATTGGCTGGGAACCACGAGGCACACGTTCAACTGCCTAGTATTAGAAACGTTCTTTCTGTCCTTCGGGCATGCTGGCGGCTTTCCTTCGCCAAGTGTGAGATTCGTGTGTTAAGTGTGTCTGATTCGTGCATATGACTGTAATGATGTATGATAATGACAGAAAGGGGAGGGGTGAAGCCTGCGTCGTCACATAACCTACACCTTTCGTATAGCAGCAAGGGGGTGCGGAGCTTAAGGTCGCCATCCGAGGGACGGATCGCCATAGACAGTGCCATACAACCCCACCCCATGAAATACTGAGGAGAGATTTCGAATTTATGCCAGGACATTGGCACAAAGCCTCGTGATCGGGAACCTTACGTCACCATCCCTCCTTCATTGTTGATGAATATTTGTGACGGAACGGGACTCGAACCAATATTTCCCTACGGTCGCAGGTTCGAATCCTGCCTCGGGCATGGATGTGTGTGATGTCCTTAGGTTGGTTAGGTTTAAGTAGTTCTAAGTTCTAGGGGACTGATGACCTCAGAAGGTAAGTCCCATAGTGCTCAGCGCCATTTGAACCAACCCATATTTCCCACTTAATCACAAGCGGTCGGCTTAAGCATCTTCCCTATCCGTGCACGCTGCCAGGACTGATGCAAACCTTCATATGCCACAGTATCTACATCCACATTGTGCTCGCAGCTACCTGGATTCCCGCAACAGGGTTAATGAGGCAAACGCGTTCAGCGTTAGCATGACCATCTTATTTCCCGTCTACGCTGTAATATTACTACAACGTTTGTTCCTTCAGACATTTACGCATCTTTTGTGTACTGAAGTGCCACGCATTTTCATCCCCCACCCCTTCTCGTTACACTTTGCATGAATTTTGCCACATCCTGTCGCTATTCCAGTCTGATGGAGCTTTTAATGGATCACATTCACTTTCTGGGGGTATATTTCAGGGCATAAAAACGGTTCATAACTTCGCATGAACTCTCGGTTTACAGTTTTGACAGGAGTCACAGCTTACGCTATAACGTTACTTTTCAGTTTGTTGGATACTTTTTGTGAAATGCTTCAACGCCAAGACAAACAAGAGTTATGTCACTGTACTCGTGTTTTCAAGAGGTTACGAGGACCGTAAAAAATTCAGATAACGCTAACGCAGTTCGGCTTCGCGTCGTAGGTTTTTCGTGACAACCACGGCGTGTAATCATAAATGCGTCGTAGTAATTAAATTGTCAGTTTCTTTAATGCAATGGTTACAATGAGTAGTATAATAATTACAGAGCCAATAAGTATCAAGTTTATCGCAAGCGGTCGGTTGGCAAAACGACGTTATTTGGTGGTCGCAGCACTTACTCGTCTGGAGCTGTCACGTTGCCGTCTATATACATATTATCACTGTTTTCTGTGTCACCTTCCAACGACTCCTGCACATGATCTGTAGACGTTTGGAGTTTCGTTCGCCGCTGTATGCCCGATGGGCCAGCTACGCAATCGCCTCGCGCAGTTTTTTTATTTCCCTTTCGACGCTGCCGTAGCTGTCTGATTCACTTGGCGCTAGAATTCGTTTCGATTCGAATTTTCCTGACGGATTTTCTATAATTCCGAGTGTATTTACGAGTCATATAAGTCGTCATCTGTCCCAATTTAGAAATTTGCAATTAATATTGATGTTCCAGCGATTATTTTTATTGACTCACTTTGGGTCCTAGGAGTGCTCCGCAAGCTCTTCATAACGACTTCAGAATCAGTGTCCTAGCTAAACGGTTTTCCACGCTACATCGAATTATAACTTTACACAAAAGCCAGTTCCTAACAAACACACCCACACGCAAGTGTCTACAATGGTACGATGACGTCACAGGTAAACCAAATACTGTGCGACAAACAAGTACAGACAGGCACAGTCACTGTTTATAGATTGTTAGTCTCGCAGTCATTATCGATTCAAATCTGGCGCTACTTTATTCATACAAGAAAGTTCGACAGACTATCATTCTATTGAGCCTATGGACCTTTTCGCGCAAAAAATTATATCGTTCCACTTTTAAGTAAGCCATACTTCTTTTCTTATGTCGGTTCGCACAAGAGTTAAAAGTGTCAATCATGGCAACACAGTTATGTGCCCTTCCTATGGTACGTGATGCACCGGGTACCTCGTTTCCCTGTCTTCGAAAGTTCATAAAATAAGAGGGGTATTACGATTTGGCGTATGCAGCTGAAGATCAGCTAGTAGTCTCATAGAAGGCAGTAACCTCTCCTACTGTCTGCGGTCGAGTGCGAAGACTTTTCTGGAAGGCAGTTCTCTCTCTCTCTCTCTCTCTCTCTCTCTCTCTCTCTCTCTCTGCGTTTTGCTCCCATGAAGCTCTGTCTACCGCGATTCCAGGAAGGAATCAGGGCTGGAAGTCGGGAGAAAACAAACCCGCGCATCTCGGTGAGTGATAGTCAAACACGCCGCGGCCGTGGGTGCGGCGCCAGCCGCAGGAAGCGCCTCTAACGACGCCCTCTTCATGCGCTCCCGCCGGCCATTGTCCCCGCCGCTGAAACGAGCCGGTTCTCTCTCGTAAATCCCTCCTAACTGTTTCCTCTTCGTAGTTGTCGGACACCGCGGCGAGACAGGTGTGAACGAGACCTTCCATCATCTCTCAACAAGGCACACTATTAGCTCGTGCGATTTGTCATGTATTGATCAACGTTCATCTCGTGCACATTTGTCATTTCGTCATTTTTTGTCACTGAGGCGGCTGTTGCATGTTTTTGAAGCGGTACAACGTAGTAATGAAACAGAAATTGCAGTAGAAATAATCTGAAGGCAATAAAAGGGTTTGCTCCCACATAGTCTGCACAACACTGAGAAAATGCAACTTTCAACATTCCAGATTATTCATTGACTTTGTGCCCCAGCGCCTGTTGAAGGATGTCATTTTAACCTCATTAATATAAGCCATTGAGTTCGTCGAAACGGCGCAATATTTGGATGAATGTCACTCTCATATTCTGGCGAAGTGCCGAAAAGCTGTGTTGATTGCTGTATTCCAGAGCGCGGTCCCTTACCCTCTCCCATCAGCCCTTTAGTGACCACTGATGAGGGGTGCAGTCGCTCCGCAGCGTTGCATCACACACACACACACACACACACACACACACACACACACACACACAGAGAGAGAGAGAGAGAGAGAGAGAGAGAGAGAGAGAGAGAGAGAGAGAGAGAGAGAGAGAGAGAAAATGACCAATGTGTGTGAGATAATGCCGAAGTTCAAAACCAAAAGAAATGCAGACTAAAGTAAGTATTTGAAATAATTACTGATTTACCTCCAAGAGCTGCTCATAAAGTTATTTGATACAACGAGTTTCGGAACACAGACCATCATCAGGTATCACGAAATATACAAAACCCCTTACAACGCGATATAAAATCAATGGCGCCAACTAATATAAAATCGATGATTCGCCACTGTTGCCAATATTATTGAGGACTTGCTGTGGAGAGAAGAGTGCGAGATCATGTGGTATCGTACAAAAATTGATTTGCTCCACCAAAGTTGGGAACGCGAATAGATAGCACAGATATTAACGAGGGCTCGCTGCAATCCGAAACGACGTATGGGAGACGCTCCTGAAGATAAAAAAAAATGGTTCAAATGGCTCTAAGCACTATGGGACTTTAAATCTGAGGTCATCAGTCCCCTAGACTTAGTACTACTTAAACCTAACTAACCTAAGGACATCACACACATCCAGGATTCGAACCTGCGACCGTAGCGTAGCAGCAGTGTGGTTCCGGACTGAGGCGCCTAGAATCGCTCGGTCACAGCGACCGGCCCCTGAAGATCACACCTCTGCTATCAGCAAAGCAGCGCCCACACGCTGAGGCCAATATAGTAACGAGGAGTCGAGCTAGCAAAAGCTCGGAACCTTCTTTGAAGGAGTCAGTATCATAGCACGGGAAGAACGTGGTTGGTTGGTTGGTTGGTTTGGGGAAGGAGACCAGACAGCGTGGTCATCGGTCTCATCGGATTAGGGAAGGACGGGGAAGGAAGTCGGCCGTGCCCTTTCAGAGGAACCATCCCGGCATTTGCCTGGAGTGATTTAGGGAAATCACGGAAAACCTAAATCAGGATGGCCGGACGCGGGATTGAACCGTCGTCCTCCCGAATGCGAGTCCAGTGTCTAACCACTGCGCCACCCCGCTCGGTCATGCTTCAACAGGCAACAACGGTTGTAAATTATTCAGTAATCCTGTGGCAAAGAAATGTGTCAAGGTTAGGTAAATCTTTTATTCATGTATGTAACAGAGCGTACTAACATTTCATGTAGGGTCTTGCACACTCGTCGCTTATAGGGTGCCTAGCCGGCCGCGGTGGTCTCGCGGTTCTAGGCGCGCAGTCGGGAACCGCGCGACTGCTACGGTCGCAGGTTCGATTCCTGCCTCGGGCATGGATGTGTGTGATGTCCTTAGGTTAGTTCGGTTTAAGTAGTTCTAAGTTCTAGGGGACTGATGACCACTGCTGTTAAGTCCCATAGTGCTCAGAGCCATTTGAACCATTTTAGGGTGCCTAAAGGATGCAGAGTTCTCGGGAAGCAATACAACAATTCAAGCAAATCACATTAATAGTTTTTATTACAATAAAGAACATTGACAAATACTTTGAATTTACAACGGTTTCGCAAGCGATGGGCGACATTCAAACAAGTAATGTTCTTTAATGTATACAAGGTCCATGTAAGCAATTGATGTGGATCACACGTCACGTTTACCATAGTGCTTTCCTAGTACTGTGCGAATGCTGACCTCGTCTGCGAGTCCCGGTCTGGTACTGTTCTCATACTGTCCGGCCGATCTGGCAGGAGCGGAGCTTACATTCAGTTCGTCTAGATGTCGCTCCTATCGTGGTGACGTCCTGGTTAGCGCGCTATTGGCTGACAGCGTCTTACTGCCTTCTCTGGCCTTGCGTTCTTCGTCTTCGTGCCGGCGCTTGTCGATAATCCCGAACATTTCATGTGTCACCTCGCCTAGCAGTCAAAGAACCCATAGTTGTGGCAAGACGAAAATAGTTTCACCCGGTCACAACAGATTGCTATCAATTCCATCATCAGTATCTGTACTTGCGACTATTTTTGCAGGAAGAATGGTATAATATTCCCTAGAAACTATACAAAACCTGTATTTATTCATTGCGAAAGGACTGGAAGCTGTTTTGAATGCCAGTGGTTCTCCTACAGCATATTAGGCATGGTAATGTTTTGTGTTACTGATGTTTCCATCTCTTTGTCCACCTCCCATATATAAGCTGTCTGCAGGCGTTGATATAGATCAACGGGGACAGTTGAAAATGTGTGCCCCGACCGGGAATCGAACCCGGAATCTCTTGCTTACATGGCAGACACTATCCACCTGAGCCACCGCGGGCACAGAGGACAGTGCGACTGCAGGGATTTATCCCTTGCAAGCTCCCCGTGAGACCCACACTCCCAACTTAATGTCCACACACTACATTCGTAGTGACCCTGCCGATTGCACTCATTACTCGCGGCAGACAATCTTACCGAGTCCCGTAAGAGTTCGGGCAACGCGTGTGCATCCAGCGCAGGAGGAGGAGGTCAATAGCCGGTTAGCCTTAAGAATATTAAGCCACGATGGTAGCTGTCCTTTCGGACATGTCCGAAAGAATAGATACCATATTCATATCCCATATATATGGTTGGTTGGCTGGTTGATTTGGGGGTGGGGGTGGGGAGGGGGGTAAGGGGGCAAAAAGCGAGATCATCGGTCCCTTTATACTAGGAAGGGATAGAGAAGGACGTCGGCCGTGCCCTTTCATAGGTATCATCCCGTCTTTTGCCTGAAGCGATTTAGGGAAATCACGGAAGACCTAAATCAGGATGCCGGACGCGGACTTTAACCGTTCTCCTCCTGAATATTTGGGCCGTGGAATACTAATGGATGTATTAACACATACCTACATTATTACTATACTGCCACATCTTACTATCAATATCAATTACTTTTCATACTTAATTTTCAAGCCGGCCGGGGTGGCCGAGCGGTTCTAGGCACTACAGTCTGGAACCGCCCGACCGCTACGGTCGCAGGACGACTCCTGCCTCGGGCATGGATGTGTGTGATGTCCTTAGTTAAGTTAGGTTCAAGTAGTTCTAAGTTCTAGGGGACTGATGACCTCAGAAGTTAAGTCCCATAGTGCTCCGAGCCATTTGAACTTAATTTTCAAACTGTTCTGAGTACAGCACGGTGTCTTACAACAGACAATCACAAGTGAATTGGGGCGCAATGTTCCATCTATTTACTTCTCAGACAACGTACGTAGAGATACCAACGTACAGAACGCGTCGCACTGAAGTTCATAAGCTCAATACCTAACATTTCAATGTCCACATTACGTACAGTTTTACTGTAAAAGCTTTTGGAGATAGAAAAACATGTTTTCATAAATACACTGAAGTGATACAGCACATTTTGACTATCCTTTGAAAGCTATTGGTGAACGTCCTTAAACATTACACAAGCGCGCTTCTCGAATGGAGTCTTCACACTGGAAAAATGTTGTGCAGAAAGCACTGATCTAAAAAAATACTGTCGGAAAAATATAGTGACTTAGCAAATGTCATGGGACAGTAGGGCACAGATGGTGTAGGTGAGTGGTACATGCACCACATTCCCCCTGTGCCAGCTGCAGTTGTATAGGAGACCTTCTCACAAGTGCAAGTGATTTGTGAAGCGTAAACTTTCACTGCCGGAATTGTCATAATTAATAAAATATTCAGAGCTATCATGCCGTGGTCGAATGGGTTTCACTTTAAAACCCGACGTTTCGTCCTCATCTGCTGAAGACATTTTCAAGGGGATCGTAGATTTCTTTAATGTCCGATTCACACTCTGACGATTGAACAGTGGAAAAACGTTGTGTGGAGTGACGGATCACGGTATACAATGTGGCGATCCGATGGCAGGATGTGGGTATGACGAATGTACGGTGAACGTCATCTGCAGCGTGTGTAGTGCCAACGGTAAAATTCGGAGGCGGTGGTATTATGGTGTGGTCGTATCTTTCATGGAGGGGCTTGCACCCCTTGTCGTTTTGCGTGACAGTATCACATCACAGAACTACATTGACGTTTTAAAAACCTTCTTGTTTCCCACTGTTGAAGAGCGATTCGCGAATGGCGATTGCATCTTTCAACACGATCGAGCACCTGTTCATAATGCACGGCCTGTGGCGGAGTGGTTACACGACAATAACATCCATCTTATGTACTGGCCTGCACAGAGTCCTGACCTGAATCCTATAGAACACCTCTGGGGTGTTTTGGAACGCCGACTTCGTGCCAGGCCTCGTCGACCGACGTCGATACCTTTCCTCAGTGCAGCACTCCGTGAACAATCGGTTGCCATTCCCCAAGAAACTTCCCAGCACCTGACAATGTATGCCTGCGATGGTGAAAGCTGTCATCAAGGCTTAGGGTGAGCCAACACCATATTGAATCCCAGCATTACCGATGGAGAGCGCCACGAACTAAGTCATTTTCAGCCATGTGTCCGGATACTTTTGATCACAGTGTATATGGAGATACTAACTGGAAAAAATGCACTAATATCCACATAGATCTTGCAACGATTTCAAATGAAACCAGCATTTGAGACTTTAAGCAATAAGGTTAAATAATTTGTATGCACTTCAACCTCGGCTTAAATGCAACCGACTATAGTCAACACATAGGCCGCCACGCCTTCGACTGTTGGATTGTGAAATAGGAAGGAAGCACGAAACCTATTGGATGATAAACATGGCCTCCGTGACCGAACCGCAGCATACATTAGATGCCTCCCAGAAGCTTACACGGTAGAGTAACTCAGCTAAAAGCTGCGGATGATAGCCGGTAAAGAAACGCTGCACAGCTTGCCCAGCGGGAGCAACGATGTTCTACCAGCGCCCATCGGAATTTTTAATTAGCGCCTCGACGTTAAAACACAGCGCTGCTGGCCAATTTCGTCAATACAAATTAATTTCACGTGTTTACATGAAATATTCATTACGCGGCGAGCGCGCCGGCAGCTGGACACGAAAATCTCATTACCCGCGCCACGGAAACGAAAACGGGAGTTATAATTTACCATCTCATTACCCGGGCTAATTAGCAAGAAGACGACGCGGCGCGAGATACTTGTCGCCAGCAAGGGTGTCGCGAAATCTGCGAAGCGAGCAATAATATTCGGTATTTCAATTAACTTTTTGCCGCCTCATTTTGTGATAATAACCGTTAGTTCATCGTTGTCGTTTGTTTTCCGAACAGGCATAGTACTGGCTGGTAGAGATAAGCAAGGGAACCGTTACAGGAAGCTGGATGACACACATTCGATGTGAAGTGACGGAGGCCTTTACTCCCCATAGGCAAGTATGCGTCCTTGTTCTCCTGCCGATAATCTGCTACCCAAACCTCCGTGTTCACGTACGGATTTTCGTATACGAAGCAGTTGTCAGGAGGGAGGTGACGCTGATGCAACCGTCCTACGAAATACCGAGTCACTTGAAGATGATAAGCACCTCTTACAAATACTAGCAGCTGGCTGCAAACGTAACTACATGTAACGTTGCTCTTGTAAGTAGACGAAAAGACTCAATAGCGGTTAATCACACGATCAGAGATTAGTGAGTAGAATAAGCCACAACAGTCAGGTAACAGAGTATTCTTGCGGAGTGATTTAAGGTAGAATGTTTCTCGAATAATGCCGTGGCGAAGGCGGATATCAGACTGATAATATCTACTGTAATGATGCTCGGAAGTGTAATTCACCCAAGTCAAACGTCACTTACAAAAAATTCTTCGAACGGCTCTTGAGAATTATATATTATGTTATGAGGCCAAGATGCTGCTGTGTTCGATTATACAGGGTGTTACAAAAAGGTACGGCCAAACTTTCAGGAAACATTCCTCACACGCAAATAAAGAAAAGATGTTATGTGGACATGTGTCCGGAAACGCTTACTTTCCACAGCACACAGCAACAGAACGTACCAGCGTGACTTCAAACACTTTGTTACAAGAAATGTTCAAAATGTCCTCCGTTAGCGAGGATACATGCATCCACCCTCCGTTGCATGGAATCCCTGATGCGCTGATGCAGCCCTGGAGAATGGCCAGCTATTTCTGAAATTGTCGAATTATGAAATTTATTTCAGTACTGCTGCCTCATAACGCCGTTATGAAATAAACTTTCATAATTCGAAAACTTCAGAACTAGCTGCTAAAGCTAAAATTTAACACATGCTATAGCTCCACTGACATCAAAGGAGCAAATTTATATAACACTGACAGCAGTTAAGACAGTGATATCGTATGGACTTCAACATCATCTGATATAACCTGCAAATGGCAGTCAAGCTGAAATAAATCGATTGCAATAAAAACTGAATCGAACACAGCAGCGTCTTGATCTAATAGCATAATATTTAATGTCCTTATACGACATATGCGACGCAGGGGCCCAGATGAATGCAAACTCTGGAGAATTGTTCACCACTGTGGGACCCTTACCAAGTTGGATTAATGCAAGAAATAAACTACCTGATTAAAATATCCGGACATATCTAAGTAATGTAGACTTGCCTATTAGATGTCACGAGAAGTACATTCGACAGTACAGAGGGAGGAGGTGGGGAGTTCTATATTGTTGAGTGGAGAAGTAGTAACCATCAGATTACCACGCCAGGGTTCCCGGGTTCGATTCCCGGCGGGGTCAGGGATTTTCTCTGCCTCGTGATGACTGGGTGTTGTGTGCTGTCCTTAGGTTAGTTAGGTTTAAGTAGTTCTAAGTTCTAGGGGACGGATGACCATAGATGTTAAGTCCCATAGTGCTCAGAGCCATTTGAACCATTTTTAGTAACCATCAGAACGGCTGAACAGGAGACTTCGGACGTGGACTAGTCATTCGACGTCACCTAAGTAACAAATCCAGCAAGCACATTTCAAACCTTCGAAAGTCCACCAAGGCGACGGTTGGTAATGTGATTGGGAAGTGGAAAAACGAAGGACCAACCACAGCTAAATCAGGAAGATGCAGACCTATTCTACTGACGGACAGAGATCGTGGAACAGTGCGGAGGATGATTACAAGAAATCGCATGAAATCAGCTGAAGGAATCACTCGCGCTACTAGTAGTCCAGATAGCACAATGATTGTGTGTAGCCAGTTAAGAAGAATGGGGTACAGTGATCGAGCATCCCTTCATAAGTCACACATTTCTATAGTCAGAGCAAAGTGAAGCTTGAGGTGGTGTGAAGTGAGACTCCATTGGGAAGCAGGTGATTGGAAAAAAGCGACTTGGATTGCTGAATCACACTATACCCTGTGACAATCCGATGGATGGGTTTGGGTTTGGCGGATGCCTGGAGAACGTTTCGTGGCGTCTTGCGTATTGTGAAGTACGGAGGTGGCTGTGTTACGGCATGCAGGTGATTCTCGTTGTTAGCGGGTGCTCTCCTTATTCTGCTGAAGCAAAACTAAATGTGGAAGGATATGAACACATTTCACGCCGTATGTACTTCGTATAACAGACGAATAGTCCAGAGACGATGACTGTTTGTGTGACTCTGCACCCTGTCACAAAGCAGCCGCAGGCAATGTGTCGTAGGTAACAGCATCCCTGAAATGGACTGACCTGCCCAGAGTCGCGAACAGAACCTCATGGAACACCTTTGGGATGTGCTACAGCGCTCATTTCCCTCCATACCCCAACGTCCAACATTGACACCTTCGCTGGTTTCGGCTCTTGAGGAAGACTGGGCTGCCATTTCTCCGAAGGCATTCACACACCTCTTTCAAAGCGTTCTCAGCAGAGTTCAAACTGTCACACAGACGAAGGGTGAATACAAAAATGGTTCAAATGGCTCTAAGCACTCTAGTACTTAACGTCTGAGGTCATCAGTCCCCTAGACATAGAGCTACTTACGCCTAACTAACCTAAGGACATCACACAAATCCATGCCCGAAGCAGGATTCAAACCTGCGATTGCAGTAGCAGCGCAATTCCGGGCTGAAGCGCCTAGAACCGCTCGGCCACAGCGGCCGGCGAAGGGTGAATGCACCACATATTAATATCCACTAATAGGTGTCCGGATACTTTTGATGAAACGGTGTAGACCCTGGACTCCCCAGAGTCGGGAACCTGATGATAAATACCGAGCGAGGTGGCGCAGTGGTAACACACTGGACTCGCATTCGGGAGGACGACGGTTCAATCCCGTCTCCAGCCATCCTGATTTAGGTTTTCCGTGATTTCGCTAAATCGTTTCAGGCAAATGCCGGGATGGTTCCTTT
This sequence comes from Schistocerca americana, assembly GCF_021461395.2. Lineage (NCBI taxonomy): Eukaryota > Metazoa > Arthropoda > Insecta > Orthoptera > Acrididae > Schistocerca > Schistocerca americana. Next base: position 223,667,543 of record NC_060122.1, on the reverse strand, counting down.
GACAGGGCACGCCGATTTCCTTCCCCATCCTTCCCTAACCCGAGCTTGCGCTCCGTCTCTAATGACGTCGTTGTCGACGGGACGTTAAATAACACTAACCTTACCTGATGATAAATATCCTCACTGCAAGAGAATAACACCAGCACCACATAGTATCATAGCAACTACTATAAAAGATAAGCGGCAGAAACCAAAATTAGGACACTAAATAGACACTCAGAATACCCTACTAATATATATTTTCAATTTTTAACATTTCCTAAAACATGATAAAACTATAACGTGTAATATTTACATCGTGCCCACCCGGTTGGCCGTGCGGCCTAACGCACGGCTTACCGGGCGAGAAGGAGCGCCTGGTCCCCGGCACGAATCCGCCCGGCGGATTTGTGTCGAGGTCCGGTGAACCGGCCAGTCTGTGGATGGTTTTTAGGCGGTTTTCCATCTGCCTCGGTGAATGCGGGCTGGTTCCCCTTATTCCGCCTCAGTTACACTACGTCGGCGATTGCTGCGCAACCAAGTTCTCCACGTACGCGTACACCACCATTACTCTATCACGCTAACATCGGAGTTACACTCGTTTGGTGTGAGACGTTCCCTGGGGGGTCCACCGGGGGCCGAACCGCACAGTAACCCTGGGTTCGGTGTGGGGTGGCGGAGGGGTGAAGTGGACTGCAGTAGTCGTTGTGGAGTTGTGGACTACTGCGGCTGCGGCGGGGACGGAGCCTCTACGTCGTTTCTAGGTCCTCGGTTAACATACAATACAATACAGTATTTATATTTGAAATAATCTGTTTATGGTGCCAGTATGAACTCAATTAAATCTAAAGTCTAATATTGAGCAAATATGTTGACCTTCTACGGTCTTTATACTTTTGTACTGCCGCCAGCTAACTTATAAACTGTAATGATCAGTGAAAGTTCTGTATGTAATATAGTGACAAGTGTGCACATGTATGCATAAATCCATAAATCGCAGTATGTGAAGCGAGAAAAAGGAAACTGAGTACTGTGTGAGCTATGCTTTCTAAAACTATGCTGATTCGTGGACATAAGCTTCTCGGTCTTAAGAAAATTTATTATGTTCGAACTAAGAATATGTTCAAAGACTCTACAGGAAACTAATATTAGGAATAATTCTTTGTAATTTTGCGGGTCTGTTTTTAATATTTTTTTGTGTGTGATCTAAAAATTTAAAAACCTCTCTCACACCGGCCTGATTTAGCTTCACTGATTAGGATAGTAAAAACATGCGTATATTAAGAGAATTTTCATTGACAAAGCAGGCTTACCACATTCACACAGTTCAATACTGTTCTATCCTGATTAAATTGAGCTTAACTTAAATTCCATAAGGCAGTGAAGCAATTTCGAAGTCTCGGTGCAACGAAAATTGTCAGTCGATCTCCTGAAAACATTTGTAATAATTATTAACTTTCGGTGATCACCTGGGGAAGACCGGAGATCTGCTGGTAAGACCGTGTTAGCCTATTTATTTGAAGTAACTGGATATCTTGAGCATACAAAACGGCAGGTTCGTCCAGTGTAAATCAGACGTTCCCCACTGATCCCGTGCAACACAGCGTAGTAAGCAGACACTGTCAATAATAATCAGTTAAATAATACGCGAACACACTTACTTTAGTTTAGTTCATGTACTAAATTCCTTCTCATACAGAATATCATCAAGATGGCGAGTAGCTCAACAATACATACATATACATCTTCGTTCTTTTACGGCTAATCGGCAAGGTCTCAATCCTTCTTTTCATAAAACATAGATAGCAGAGAAGCTATTCCATGAAGTAAAGGCACGCTGCAAGGAATAATAGGGCTTGAAACTACTTTGCATTGATAATCGGTAAGGTAAGAAGAGACTTTTAGAGATATGTACTGAGTTATATAATTTATAAAATTTCTGAAAATATCGCGGAGAGACCGCTGCAAGAGAGATTACATGTTCTTTTGACTTTCTTACACACAGGAGTCATCTACCCTTTTTTCCAGCACCTTGGGACGTTGCATTGCGCGAGAGATTCGCGATAAACGCAAGATAGGTAGGGGCCCAACGCCGTAGAGTACTCTTTATAAAACCGAATTGGGATTCCATCCGCACCTGGTGACGTATTTGTTTGCAACTCTTATAGGTGCTTCTCTATACCAGGGCTACTTATTACTATTTAGTCCATGTGGGAAACTGCTCGATGGTCAAACGACGGTATGTTTGTACGATTCTCCTGTGAAACGATTTCTTGAGCGCGAAATTTAAAACTTCGGCTTTCATTTTGCTGTCTTCAGCTCCCACACCAGACTGGTCAACAAGTAAGTGAATGGAAGCCTCAGATCCGTTTAACGATTTTACATATTTCCAGAATTTTCTCGATTTCTCTGCCAGATATTTTGGTAAGGTACGACAGTGGTCTCTTCAAAGACGCACGAACCTCCACTATCCCTTGCTTGTAGTCATTTGCGTGTTCTCTTTTGAACCGAGAGTGCAAAGTCTCTGTTTACTCAGCATTTTTCTAATTTCGTTATTAAACCACAGTGTGTCTTTTCCTTCCGTTTTGAAGTGTGTTTTACGTGCCAAAGAGATTCTTTTAAAATACGTGTGCTATTTGAATGGAACAGCTTGTAAATTGTCCTGGAATGGCATAGCGACCAGGGGAAGACGAAGTATCATCCACAGGAACATGTAATGGCGTACAAGTGTTTCACTTTATATCTGAATAAATACAGGCGTGATATTATGTTTTTGCCATCAAAACAACATAGAAGTGGTATTAAATATTCAAATATTGTTGTGCAGTGCAGGAGCTGCCAACATGTTGCTGATGAATACATTTATGTAAGTGGAAACTTTAGCTCTCTGAAGAAGGCCATGACTGCCCGAAACCGGTCATGGCTCTGACGTAGAAGCATTTTAAAAGCTTTGTGGCTGGTTGAGTTATTCACCGACAATAAAGTAAGTTTGTAGCGCAGTCATGTACTCTCCGGCCAATATATGGATCACCTTAAAAGAGGGCACTTTTCGCTTTGGAACGCCGTAGTTGGTGTAGAACTGATGCCAGCCAGTCACGTGACCGTCCATCGCTGACGTAACTCGTGACTGAGTATGTGCCAGTAAGTTGTACGTAAGCTGTGATGGGTCGACGTGGAGATTTGACAGAATGACGGAAGGGAGCTGTAGTGTTTGGAATTGCCCATACTACACCGTTCCCTGATTTGTCAGCGTATCAATGCGGGCTGTCCAACGTGTTTACAAGGAGCTACTGCTGCTCGGAGGTCCAGCGTAGACCGCAATTGTTGCATGGCAGCGAAACTTGGTAGATATTCTAATGCGTTAATAGGGAACCTATTTACACTGGAAGATAATGGTTCAAATGGCTCTGAGCACTATGGGACTTAACATCTATGGTCATCAGTCCCCTAGAACTTAGAACTACTTAAACCTAACTAACCTAAGGACATCACGCAACACCCAGCCATCACGAGGCAGAGAAAATCCATGACCCCGCCGGGAATCGAACCCGGGAACCCGGGCGTGGGAAGCGAGAACGCTACCGCACGACCACGAGATGCGGGCACTGGAAGATAATAGTTGAGATTTTTGCCACCAGGTGCAAATCTGGCACTGTGAATGCAAGAAAGACATACAGAAATGTTTCATGATGTAATGGATTAGGAACGGGACGTGGGCAGGAGAGGTAAAACATGTGAGAAATACATAAAAATGGTTCAAATGGCTCTGAGCACTATGGGACTCAACTGCTGAGGTCATTAGTCCCCTAGAACTTAGAACTAGTTAAACCTAACTAACCTAAGGACATCACAAACATCCATGCCCGAGGCAGGATTCGAACCCGCGACCGTAGCGGTCCTGCGGTTCCAGACTGTAGCGCCTTTAACCGCAGGGCCACTTCGGCCGGCGAGAAATACATAATGTTGATATTTTTAAACGCCAATTACACAGTTTATTCAGTATGAGCGAAGGAGACATCGACGAGATGCTGCAAAGCAGACTTCCACCTGGTGGCCAAAATTGGAAATAATTTTATTTTCCCGGCGTAAACCGGTTCCACTTTAACGCACTAGCTTAGCTACGAAGTTTCGCTTCCACACGATGCTTGCAGCAAACAATGGACCTACGTAAGTATCTGCACTTTATAACCACCCGGTTCCATGCCGTTAGGAGAGTGGTAGTACAAAGACGCTAACCGAAAGGCACCAGAGGGACAAACAACATACGAGGGCTTGGTGAAAAGTAATACCTCCAAATTTGTTTACTCTATTCACAATATCGGTTGAGGTATTACATGTGATGCACATTACTCAGTCGACTTTCCTGCTTTGCTGACGCAAATTGTAACCCTCTCCCGTTAGAAGGATCCGAATTGTAGCGTGTAACGTGGCGGTGTGTAATGTAAAGCTGTCGTCACACGGCAATGGTCGACACCCACGAGAATGACAAGCTTTGGCGCGTAGTTTCCTTGAGACATCATCAGTGATTTTATTTATTATTTCCCACTCATCTCTGTCTCCTGTCGCAGGTGACACTGCAGGTCTTACGAGTGCAAGCCACAGCCTCAGGCGGGAGCGAGCAACTACTTCAGACAAGTTAAATAATTCTTGCCTGAATATGGTTTATTGCTCATTTAGAGGACCGTTGCCTTACATTTTATAACAGGTCGTTCATTTTATAGCTTCTCATATAGATTATAAAACATATTACAAAGAGCAATTATTCTTTTCAGCAATTACAATGGAAGTAATAATAAATTAGAAGTACATTAGAAAAGGAAGGAAGAAGAAAATCACACACACACACACAAAATATTCGAATTTTAAGAACCTATGATGACAGAAAAGATTTAGAAAGTGAGGGAGAAATGTTACCCTATCTGAGCTAGCCTCGTTTGCAAGCCTCGAAACTGTTTCGAGTCTTGCTGTCCCAGTTCGCTACAGTTTAATTTACGGATTAATATTTCTAAAGACTATTTACAAAAACACTGTAACTATTATGTACATTACGGAAGGCGCAGTGGAATGTGAATGTAAAATGTTATTTCTTGGGGTTATTAACCTTCAGTTCCTATATTATGTGCTTTGAATTTTACTTATTATGTTGTTTTCATACTAAGTGTTCAGTTGCAACCGTTACATCCCAACAGTGGTATAATGACCGCGGGATGGATATGCCTTATGTTTATACTTAAGCAAGAACAGGTTTATAGGGTTGATTGGATTACACTACTTATTGGTTCAAATGGCTCTGAGCACTATGGGACTTAACATCTTAGGTCATCAGTCCCCTAGAACTTAGAACTACTTAAACCTAACTAACCCAAGGACATCACACGCATCCATGCCCGAGGCAGGATTCGAACCTGCGACCGTAGCGGTAGTGCGGTTCCAGACTGAAGCGCCTAGAACCACTCGGCCACTTCGGCCGGCACACTATTTATTCTAATACAGTTTAATTGTTCTAGATGTTGTTGTCTGTGGTACGTGCTAAAGAAAGAGTTCACTCTTTGAGTGAGTGTTTGTTTCGGTATTGCTATCTGTCTTGGTGTGCGTACTGGAGCTGCTGTCTTACGTGCTTCTTGTTTGTTCCAGTGTTCTGTTATACGACTGTCTCTGTCTGCATTCGTCATGTAGTGTCCTTGAGACATCATCAGTGATTTTATTTATTATTTCCCACTCGTCTCTGTCTCCTATTGCCTATACCATGTCATTGTACTGCGTTGGTGTCTCGTGTGCTTCTCTGTACCGGTGACAGTGAAGAAATATTTGTTGGGGACCGATGTTCCTCACACGTACAGGTAGCACTTTGGCTGCGGCCTAGTCTGTGTAAGTGCGCTGGGTAACTGCCGTGGCCTATCAGAAAGTGAACCATACCCCGGCTGGGACTGAAATGGTCAGTCTCAGACGTTCCCTGGTGTCCGGGAAGAAATGTTATATCCTACGGCCCTTATCGCTTGATTCCTATTGCCTTTGGCAGGTATCCCCCTGCCATTTAACGAGTTGATGCTTCTCCTTTGTTTTATTCTCCAAAATGATTTCAGGCGTTCAGTACACGACTACCGAATGAGACTGTGGGAAATGTGTGGCTCAGACAGGAGGTAATTATATGATGTTATGGGTGTGTTTATCATACAGTGTTTCGGGCCATCTGATGTTAGTTACCGTGGGGACGTGAGACGGGATGTTTACTTCAACATTCATGTTTCACCATTATTTCCATGTCTCCATGAAGGGTATGCAGTAGACATCCGACACCCAAGATGACAACAGCCTAGTTTACAGGGCTGCACGCACGCATTCTTTGTTTCACTAACACCCAGGCATCCTGTCGCACCGGGTGAACGTAGCAATTAGCATCCTGCAGTTTCGAAGCTCCACGGTGTCTAACCATCAATGAGGGTTTCCGCTCTATAAAGCATACCTAAAGAATTGTGTATACACTCCTCCTCGCGGAATTTAGGCCATTATCAAAACTTGGGTGGGGGTAGGGTTATTAGCATAATGTCTTTTGGACATCGCGTCTGGTGTCTGTTACGGAACAAAAATGGGAAAGAAATTTAGATTGCCAAGTTTCTGATGGAATTATCATTTATGGAACAAAAAGGGGAAAGAAATTTAGATTGCCAAGTTTCTGACGGAATAATCATGAGTTGCCTCGTCGTTATACAGCAAGGAGCGAGCATATACAGGTAATATGGTAGCTAATAATCCCTTGTCTCTCCTAGCACGATGGTGCTTGGTGGGCATACAAATAACCGATTGGACTGAACTCTATAACGTGAGCTGTCTTTCTGTATAGGCATAATCAGCAGAAATTTCAACGTTGGTATTGTCATATCGTCCAGAGATCGCGGTGCCTCGCTATAGTCGACAACGCATGTCGATACCGAAGACATTAGCGAGGGCTCAGTGGAATCCGCAATGACGTATGGTATGCACTTCTGAATATCACGCGTCCCTGTCAGCAACAGCAGCGCCATCACACTGAGGTCAATATAGTGTCGAGCATGATCGATCTCGGCCGATACCTCAGCTGGAGCAGTCAACATCATTGTCTAGAACCACAAGTAGTTAAAGTTTCAGATGAACTGGCACTGCTGTTAATACTGAACATTGTACCTCAAGAGAACAGTTTGTTAATTAGTGTATCAAGTGATCCTTTGCTAGTCCATGACATTTGTAAATTATCCAGTTCTCTTGTGTTAAAGAAGTGTCAAATTTAAGTGAATCTTTTATTCGTTAATGTAATAAAGTTAACTACAAGGGCTATTCGAAATGTAAGCGCCGATCGGTCGCGAAATGAAAACCACAGCGAAAACCAAAAATTTTTTATTGGTAACAGTTAGCCACACTTCCCAGTTACCCCTCCAAATAGTCGCCACTCCGATTTACACATTTGTCGTGGCATTGTACAAACTTTCCAGTACTCTCGTCACAGACAGTAGCAGCATGTATTTTCTGCCAATTCTCTACGCTGTTCTGCCTTTCGTTCTTTGTGCCAAAATGTGGTCTTCACAGCAGCGGTTGATGTGAGCAGAGATGGACAACGGAAAGAGCCAATTAAGAGCTGCATTGTAGGCAAACACTTCCCATCGAAATTGCAGCAGGAGCATCTTCAGCGCCCTGCAGAATCCGGCTGAAAATTGTCTTTAAGATAGAAACGCATGACATTTCTGTTATGTGGGCTGCCTAGCTTCAGGCAAAATCTCTCACCAGATCCACATACTTGGTGGGAGACACTGTTGTTTTACGCATTTCTAAGTGATCACTGTGCGCTCTGAACTGAAAAGAGTGACGAAGTGATCGGCAGGGACACTAAAGACACTGTGTAACACATCTGTTCAAAGTTCCATCGGATTATCACAGTGGTTTCCATTTTGCGCCTAACCGGACCTTATTTTCCGAATACGCCTCGTTATATTTCGGGTGTTTTAGTCTGATGAGCCTTCTCCCAGAACAATCAAAGAATCCACATTTGTGGCCAAAAAATAGTTCAAATGGTTCCAAGAACTATGGGAATAATCATTTGAGGTCATCAGTCCCCTAGACTTAGAACTAAAACTTAACTAACGTAAGGACATCACACACATCCATATCCGAGTCAGGCTTCGAACCTGTGACGGCAACAGCAGCGCGTTTCCGGACTGAAGCGCCTTGAATCGCCCGGCTACAGCGGCCGGCATTTGTGTCCAGAGAAATAAGTTTCGCCTGGTCACAACAGGTGCCTAGTAAAGCAATACTTCATGGAGAAGGCTTAGAACTTTGTTCAATGAAGGATAGCCCTGTCCCCCATTCAGTTTTGTGGTCTGGTAGCAGGCGTAGCTGCTTTCTCGTGAGTTTCAACGTCTTGAGAGCTGTGTAGCTTTTCAACAGGTAAATGCATCGATCGCCGCGAGAAATCGATAGTACCTTCTGCTAATGAGTTCACGTTCATGCGGCAAGCTAGACAATTACTTATGCCTCTTTCACGGGGTAGAGTTATTGCGACATACTGATCACCGTGAGAAACTGATAATACCTTCTGTTATCGAGTTCAGGCTCATGCGGCAAACAAGACAATTATTTATGCTGCCGGGTACATAGCGATACAGTTATGGTGACGCAATTACCATCAAAAATTGATTACAGCCTTGGATCAGCGCTGTCTAGGTTGCCTTCGTATTTTCACGGATTTCACTCCGTCAGCACCGTTACCTATACTAAACGAGTGCGTACGAGAAACGAAATTTCACCATAGTCAGCAGTGGCATCCGTTTTTCAGCATTTTAATCCCGCATCGTGTAACTCCTGTCGTTTACGATGCAGAAGCGTTCTACGGAATGCTGCCGGAAATCTTTCTTAAGGACGGAAGAGTATTTCGTAATTGCTGGCGGATACTAATGAGCAAACAGAATAGTTTAGAGCTGACACCCGATAGTTTGTTTTCTGGACCGGTATTTATATGGCTGAAGCGGAATAAAATTATTTAAGGAAATGCGCTTATTCTGAGAAGTGAACAGTCGTTATAAGCCATGAGCTTTTTTCTGGCAAGCGACTCAGTAATCGTAAATTCATAAAACGTTCCGTTCTGTAGGATATAATTTTCAGATGTCCTTGCAACTAATAAGTGGCGTGAAACACGCAGATACAATTTCTGAGCAGTGCTATTAATCTATACCAAAGTTATCCAAAGTTTCTGAGACCATTAGCCTTGAGTGGAATCAAACATTGGTTCAAAAGGGCTCTGAGCACTATGGGACTTAACATGTGAGGTCATCAGTCCCCTAAAACTTAGAACTACTTAAACCTAACTAACCTAAGGACATCACACACATCCATGCCCGAGGCAGGATTCGTACCTGCGACCGTAGCGGTCGCGCGGCTCGAGACTGAAGCGCCTAGAACCGCTCGGCGACACCGGCCGGCATCAAACATTGGCTTGTACCACCCCCTCCTATCAACAGCATTAGCGCTTAATTATTGTTTAGAATGAAAATGAGTTTTCTTTACACATTTGTTTTTAAAATGACGAAAGATAAATGATATTCAGTTTATGTAGATGTTTTATTAAATTAAGAACTTAGGAGTCAATCGCACAATTAGTAGTCCATATTTCTAACAACCATTTTTATATAGTGATGAAGCAAGGCACAGCGCATCGCAAATGCTAACTGGCTAAATGTAACTCCTCCTCAAAAAAAGCCATCCACTTAGAGAGCAGACACTTTTTACACAACATACTTTCTTTCTCTGCACCACTTCTCTCCCTAATGAAACTCATTTCATCCACTCCCTGCACCACTATTTAGAACCAACCAAAAAAAGGTGTCCTCTACACTTACTGTTTGTAAACAACTTGATTGATGGACACCTTGCTTCGGAGCTGCCTCAAATTGGAAAAATACAGTCAGCCGATGCTTTGTGTTTGACAATTTCCACCATGCCGTCACTAATAATAACAATGATAATAATACTAATAATAATAATAATAATAATAATAATAGTACTGTGAAGCAATTTCCGGTCTATTGCGGTGATTACCTAAAACTTAGAGAAGGCATTGTCATGAGATATTTAAGCATATGTGTATATGTGTTAATTACTACATTTGTTTCACAAGCTATAGCCTCCACCACATTAGGTCACGCGTTACGGCTAGTATCTAACAAAAAACTAGTTATTAGCAATTTATATAATCAGTATACCGTATTAAAAACTAGTGATAATAGCAACGTTATTTTTAAAATAATTTAGTATCGTTAAGACGTGGCAAGCAATTTCGCACGCTTTTTTCGACCAATTCGAGATTGATTATGCACTTGTAATTAGGGTGAGATAACGGTGTAAATTCCTTGGGCAATGTTTTTATTTAAAGTTACGTTTTGGGTCACCCGGTTCAAATTGCTCTGAGCTCTATGGGACTTAACTTCTGAGGTCATCAGTCCCCTAGAACTTAGAACTACTTAAACCTAACTAACTTAAGGACATCACACAGATCCATGCCCGAGGCAGGATTCGAACCTGTGACCGTAGCGGTCGCTCGGTTCCAGACTGTAGCACCTAGAACCGCTCGGCCACTCTGGCCGGCCTTGGGCGTGGTTGTTTGGTGGAACAGTAACTGGGGAGAACTATCTGAAAATGCAAATAATCTACTACGTCTTCAACTCACTTTACTTTCAACATAATGGAGCACTGCCTCATTACGCAAGGGCTGTGCGAAATTATGTTGATGAGATATTTGGAGGGAAAGTTACTGGACGGCGAAGGGCAATATGAATGCCGCCCGAATCTCCTAGCCTTACACCAGTGGATTTCTTCTTTCGGGATTACGTTAAGGATGAAGTGTATGCTACAAAACCGCAAACAATTAAGGACTTCAAAGGAGCTACTAACAACGCTTCTGAAGACATTGATTCTAATGAACAACTGTGTAAACAAGTAACCTCAAGTGTCTCAGATCATCTGGCGAAATGTATCAATGAAGATAAAAAAATTATTCGAGATACAATATTAGAAATAATCCCATAGCTTCAATAAAGCGTTCAGTTATTTCAGAATTGCAGTTGTTCGTTTTGTATTTAATTAGGTTACGATGACTGGTGACTTTTGGTCCATCCTGTACATCTTCTCTCAGCGAGACAAGACACACAGTTCTTTACCTAAATTGTACGTTAGCTTATGACTTAGGAGGCGCATACCGCTACATTTCAAGATATCATTACAAAGAAGAGAGCACTCGAGATTACATTTTCTTTATGCGTCCGTATCCCACCTCGAAATGTCTGCACCAACGGCTTGGATTCTTAATCGTCGCCTGCCGGTGCACTGGAAAGACATATTTCGGATGTGCGTTCGGCTTGCCCATTTATAATATTACAATAGCTCGCTACCTGACGTGTTTAACGTCCCGTAAAAGTAAGAGTTATTAGTAGTCAGGACGGAAACGGAAATGACTCCGCCTAAGAGCACTGCCCGTCAATAACTGGAACTAAATACGAGAGCACTTCCGCTTCTGTCCTGTCTAGGTTTATTAATTATGTAGAAGCCACCCTACTCTCCAAGTTTCTCATCCCACCAGTTACAGTTTCACCATATGTCTTGGAGAACGTGAGAACGTCTGTTCTCTACCTGGAACACGACCCTAAATAATCAGGTAAAAAACGTTCTACAAAGTTCTTCAGACCCAGCGCTGACGGCTTGACCGCCAGACCTGAGCATAAGACATTTTCGTAACGATTTCTCTGTCTAAATCTACACTGCCCAAGCCATCTTATGGACTTTAGCGAAGGGTAATTTGTGTATCACTGTCATTTATCCCTTTTCCTGATCCTTTTGAGAATTCTGTGTGGGAAGAATTATTTTCGGTTGGCTTCCATGTACGCGCGAACACTCTCTAATTTTACTGTCATGACCTTTTCGCGAGAATTACACGGGAAGAAGCAACTTACTGGCCGTCTCTTGTAGGAACGTACGCTTTCTTGCAGCATCTGGAGTCAGTTGAGCATCGCCGCGACGCTTTCGCGCTTACTAAACGAACGTGTGACGAAACGCGCAACTCTTCTTTGGATCTTCTCAATTTCCTCTATGAGCCCTACCTTGCAAGGTCCCCATACTAACGAGCACGGCTCGAGTAACGGTCCAATAAGGGTTTTTGTAAGCTGAAATCCGCCTTCCCTACGATCAGTCTTGTGTACCAAACAAGAGGTACACAAGAGGGAATAATACGACTGGAAGACACGAACAAAGTTCTCGGATTAAAAAGGGTTTAAGAGAGGGATCTTTACATCGAAGAAGCTATGACGGAAACAAAAGAAAGGTTGAAGAGTGAATAAAAATTCAAGCTGAAAGGATATCAATAATAAGACTCGCTGATGAATTGCTATCCCCAGTGAATATAAATAAGAATTACAGTACATGTTAAATGGAACGATAAGCACAATGAATACAGAATATGGACTGATAGTAATTCGAAGAAAGTAATGAGAAGTAGCAGAAATGAGAACAGTGAGAAACTTAACATCGGAATAGGAGATCACTTAGCAGACGAAGTTAAGAGTTCTGCTGCCCAAGCAGCAAAATAACCATGATGGACGGAGCAAGGACATCAAAAGAAGACTAGGACTGGCCAAAAAGGGCATCCCCGGCCAAGAGAAGTCTCCTACTATCAAACATAGACCCTAATATGAGGAAGAAATTTCTGAGAAAGTACGTTTGGAGCACAGCGTTGTGTGATAGTGAAACATGGACTGTGGGAAAACCGGAACAGAAGAGAATCGCAGCATTTAAGATGTGGTGCTAAAGAAGAACGTTGAAATTGGTAAGGAACTGGTATGATAATGGAAGAGGAGGTTCACAGAATTGGCGAGGAGAGGAGTATATTGAAAACAGTAGCAAGAAGCAGGAACAGGATGATAGGACGTGCGTTGAGACATCAGGGAATAATTTCCATGGGACTAGAGGGAGCTGCAGAGGGTAAAAACTGTAAAGGAAGACAGAGACTGGAATACATCCAGCAAATAATTGAGGACATCAGGATGGAATTGCTTCTCTGAGATGAAAGTATTAGCGCAGGAGAGGATTACATGGTGAGCCACATGAAACCAGTCGTAAGACTGATGACCCAAAAATTAATAATAAAAGTAAAGATGCGTGCTACCTCCTTTGTGGATGGACAACACAGCCTGATGATTCTTCCATTGAATTTCAGTCTGAAATCTTCCTTTCCTACGATTAGTCTACCGTGGTATACGAAACAAGAGAAAACCAACATATACAGCGAGAGGCTACCACCACAGACGCAACCACTCGTTTGTCGTCTCTCAGTTCGAGGCAGCAGCCCCCCAGATGGCGTTTGCAAACCATGTCCTCTTCCTGCTTCTGCGCCACTTCCTCCGCCTCATCGCACGCTTCTGGCGGTAGTGTGGACAGTCGCCATACGAAGTACTCTTCACTTCAGACTACGTTGCTTCTGCCTTGCACTGGGGGATATGTTGATCCTTCCGCCGACAGGCATCAAAATAGGACGCGCTGCGGACACTAAGACAGTTCTGAACCAACAATCAGACCAGTGCAGCGCCTGCAGTCACCTCTGTGCAGTATTCTGGAGGATACCTTCCGACTTCACAGTTGCTATTTACGGCTTAACTGGACTATCAACGGTGTTTGTAATCAAGACTATAAGTCATAGTGACAATATCATGGACTGCCATGAGACATAAATGATATTCACATATCACTGTATTAGATTTAGGCCATAACGTGGCACGTAACGAACTGTACCAAAGTTAAGCAACGTTTGCAACATACTCTTGTAAGCGTATTGTCATATCGCTGGCTTAGTTGTGGAGTATCTTTGCGGGCAGCCGCGTCTAGAGAGTCGAGCGCGGGACACGGATCTGTTATGTTGTGTAGTGTGTAGCTCTGCATGTGAGAGGCATTGTTAGTATTGAAGTTGAAGTGTTGCTACAAGTGCTATTGCAGTGAAGTGATAAAATAAGCAAATGATTCAGAGGAAAGTGCGTCAAGAAGTAATTTAAAAATGAGCAGTGCTGCTGATTTGCTGTGTTTGTGTATCCTTTCGTTGCGTGTCGTACCGTACAGTATCAATCATCCGCGTCGTCTTCAGTCTCTCAGAATGAACTAATGTGAATCAACAAAAAATCAGTTACCACAAAAGAGAGAATTTAAGTGCCAGGGTCTTGTAGCGAGCGTGAGAACGTGCGTTCGATCATCGCGTTCCGCATCATCAACAATCAGCCGCGCCATGACGGTTACGCGCACGCTCGTACAAGTGAGAAAAGAGAACTGAAAAATTAACTTTACGAACAGTGTTAAAATATCATTACTAGTTTAAAGGAGGACTGGTACCAGTAATCTGTGTATGCGTGACGAGCGTAAGTACTTTCGTGCGATCATTCGGCTTCCGCATCAGCAACGATCACTCGCTTCGTGTCGGTTACGTGAACGCTAGTCTGAGTGATATTGTGGACAGTAACCATCCAGTAATTGGGACAAACACTTATGAATTAGAATGTAAATAGTGCAACCTGCGATTTTCTTTAATCGTCTCAGAACATAGTTGTTCATACCAGACGTCGAACAGTGTTGTGTTTTAAAGTTGAGTGGCTCCCCTAAACCTGCTCGCACATTTCGATAGATAATTTCAGGCAAGCCAGCAGCAGTGTGGAGCAGAACAGTACGACCGCCGCGGGATTATCAGGTACGTGGTGTAGACAGGGCGCACGCACACGAAACGACAACCACTTTAAGGTACCCCCGCCATTTGTACCCCCCCCCCCCGGGCGTGTTACACTCTCAATGAAGGATATGTGTCATTTATACTGTCTTGCCAGATTTCTGTTACAGTGCTGCCCCTATTTAATAATGACAGTGTGCAATGGCTACCTTTAAGGAACTGTAGCAGAGGAAACCTTTCCTGCTAATGGTTGGGCTGAGTAAATAGTAGCATGCAATTGCAAGTCACAGTCTGCCTCCATGGCTGAGTGCTCTAGTAGGCACGGTAGCTCAGTGTGTTCGGTCAGAGGGATAGTTGCTCTCTGAGTGAATAGATTAACGATGAATTTGAACGGGTGTCATGGTACGTCCACCCCGAATAAATGTAGCGAACAATGACGAACAAAATGAGATAAAGAAAGAAGTGGTCAGCGTGGCAGAATGCCATGCGGGAGGCCGCAGTTCGTTTCCCGGCTGGGTCGGAGATTTTCTCCACTCGGGGACTGGGTGTTTGTTGTCTTCATTATCGTGTCGTATCACCCTCATCAACTGTGAATACTTGCACCAGGCTACCGGTCTACTCGCCAGGTGCCCTAGCCACACGACGTTTCATTTTATTTTTTCACTATATTCGCAAAATTTTATACGTTCGTTCAGCTTTAAACTGTCCCTTACGCGTACTGCCAGATATTTTAAGGAAGTGGTCGGTCGGCATTAGTGTAAGCATACAATACCGCGAGTGTTCCGCTTAATTAAGCGCAATACGTTACATCAGTCAGTGTGAAAGTAAACTGCTAATCCCTGCACTATGCGTCGATCTTCTGCGGACTTTCTGCATTGCGCCATAACTTTTCAGCGTTGCGACTTCTCCGTATACAGCAGCATCATCCGCGAAGAGGATTATGGGGATTCCGACCACTATACCTTGGTTTTCATTGTTTGATAGGCATACTCTTCATCCTTCTCGTTATTACACTCCATTACAATAGATTATTACCGGAAACCCCGCATCCTCTACAGGACACCATAGAAATTATTTTGAAATGCAAGCAAACATGACAGACATACGGCAAGTCCGATTTTTTTTGCGCACACTCCTATGCGTGCGTGCGTGTGTGTGTGTGTGTGTGTGTGTGTGTGTGTGTGTGTGGGTGTGTGTGTGGGTGTGTGTGTGTGTGTGTGTTGTACGCGCGCGCGCGTTACAAAAAGATAACAAAGTTCTCACCCTGTACTAGGCCAAAGAAAACTGTTTTTATCGATTTGCTAATACCAGTGAGAGTATTTCGTTATTGAGTGGTAGACTTTGATCATACATAGTCTCGATTCTATAATTTTTAATTTTTATCCCTTTACGAAAACATATTAAGACACTGCAACGGCAAACTTAAAACCCAGACTCTAGTCCGAACAGTAATTTAGCCCGCGACCGGTTTTCGAAGCAGCGACGTATCCCGACAACAAGGAACGTGGCACTACGTTATTTCGCTATATCTGTATGTCATGCTTATCGTCTGTTCCCTCGAATTTCACCATCGTCCAACGAAACGGGTCGACAACAAGAACTTTTTTGTATCTTTACACGTTACGAGAGGACGTTCTCTTTGCCCCGTCCGGAACAGGAATATAGCTGGTAATTTTCTGTACTCTGTTAAGTATCGTGAAAGTTTTCGTATATCCACAGTATAAAAACAAGTCACATAAATTACAGAATTGCCGGTTTGAGATGGAGACTGTGCCAGATTTGCTTTGCGTCGTAGCAGAGGGGCGTCATTGCATTTATTTTTTACTCTGCTTGTATGTGATGTGCACTGTTTTGTTTAGTCTCGAAAAAAAAAAAAAAAAATTCTCGACAGCAAGTGCCTCAACAGAGCAGTAAGAAAGAGCGTCCGCAGATAAAACTGCAGCACATCCGTAATAGTCAAAGTACATGAACCTCGTATATTTCATCTTCTGACAGGCTGCTTCTAAGTCCGCAACTGCTCGGACAAGTCGTTCTACCTGACGTGGAGGCATCGACCTCGTAATCAGGAGATCCTGGGCTCGACGCCAAGCTACAATCTCCTCATTAATCTCACTAAATTACGCCTAGTGAACGCTGCAGCGTCCTTAATTATGGCAACCGAAGATTCGTTCCCCTATACTTGACAGTTTCAGGCATGATTGCTAGATACCTTTACCAGTGTGGTATTAAAAAACAAAATTCTTCGGCGAACGGTAATCTTGCATTTGTGTACCAAATGATTATAAGGACCGAAGTTTTTCAGTCTTATCTGGCTGTCCAAGTAACTCATTCCAGTCTTACCTTAACGGAGGAAGAGCAAAATCCGAAGGAAAGAAGCTTCTAAAGCGCAACAAAAACTGTAGAACTATTTTTCACCCCAACCCCTGTGGGTTGACTGTTTACATTTAAAATATCAGTCTTTGAACCCTCACTGCGTTCTAAATGTCCTGTTCCACTCTGTTGACTGAGGCAGTAGCTCCATAAACTGACGGCTTTCATTTAGTGAACGTAAATACGGAACTACCAACAGCTGTTATGATTCTTTATTCGCAAACAATAGACGATCATACAACGTCCGTGCAAGAAATTCCGAGACTGATTTTATTCCTGGCGTACAAGCGATGTCAGTGCAGTAGGTACGGTGGCAGCTTGGACTTCAAATGGTTCAAATGGCTCTGAGCATTATGGGACTTAATATCTGAGGTCATCAGTCCCCTAGACTTAGAACTACTTAAACCTAACTAACATAAGGACAGCCACACATCCATCCCCGAGGCAGGACTCGAACCTGCGAACATAGCAGCAGCGCGGTTCCGGACTGAAGCACCTAGAACCGCTTGGCCACAACGGCCGGCCATCTTGGACTAACAACTGTAAACAACGGATGTGCATTCGGTTAGTCAGTGTTGAGCAGGCAGTGTTAAGTTGTGGACCTTCCGTCGTAGTGTTTTATCGTCGTTGTATCACAAATCGCAATGGACCAACGTCTTTAAATGAAGTGTTCAAGACATTCTCCAGAATGTTTTGAAGAAAAGAATATCAAGTGCAGAGTTTGTCCGGCGTATGTTGACTTTCTAATAACAACAAAAGCGATACGGGGACACCTGACGCAATGCGATGGAAATGCAAAACGCAGGCAATTTTTTTCTGGAAAAATAGTTGCAGGTGACAAGACTTAGTGTTATCAATGCGAACCTACCACAAAACGGCAGTGTGTAGAAACCGACAACAAGGTTCAACGCTTTGACGACATAACCGACATTCAAGCCAATGCTACGCGCTAATTGCACAAAATCCCAAAAAACACGTGTGTTACGTTTCCTGTTTATTATATTGGACAAAGTGGACGATCTTTCAGTGTTAGATACAAGGAACATTTATTGGCAAAAAGAGGCACTAAAGTACATAATTCCGCTTTTGCTGTTCGTCTGTTAATTTCCGGCCACAAACCGAAAAGTGTTGAAGAAATTTCCATTTTGCATAGGAAAATGGAAGGTCATACCCTCGACGTAATCGAAGAGCTGGAGATTTTAAAGCACATTTCTAAGAATGATGGCCTCATTCTCAATGAACAGTTACAACTACGTAACAAAATTTTTTTCAATGGCTCTAATCCACTACTCGCGGAATTTTGATTTCTTTATTTTCTTCTAGGTTTTCCTGCCTCTAGTTCCTAAAAATCTTTTTCTTCGAATCTTATAAATCTACCTTCATGCAGATATTTTTTTGGATTGTGCACCTGTTTGTAAAAATATTCTTCAATATTTTGAGTTGTACGTAATAGTAATTCCTGTATAGCCTAATAGATGGCTCTTTATACTTCATTTGCTCGACTTTTTTGTATTTTCAAAAGTACATTAAGCTCTCTTCCTTTGTATTTTGTTTTTATAATTAACTGTTGTTTAATTCATTCATCCTGTTACAACTTCTCAAATGGACGCATGTCACTGTCCGCGTCCGATAAGCGGCGCAGCTTCTATAGTTTTAGTGGCAGCAATGTAAGCTACTGGGCCGATCAGTCTGGTGTTGTTCTCAACAATGCATACGTGCCAAAGACTTGAACGTGTTTAATTTTAATTTTTGACCTGAGCATATCTGCTCGAAACTTTGACCATTGCTTTCTCGCAATATAGCTTCACGTAACCTCTGCGTGCCATGACAATTGTCATCTTGGTTAATAATTTTGTCAGACTTAATTTTCTATGTATTATTTTATAGGATTTCTTAGAATTTCATTCTGATGATGACATCCTTAGAGGTGTCAATGTATCAAACAGTTATTTGCAACCGGTTGGCCGTGTAATTAATTCCTATGCTGAAACTTATAAACGGTTGCTGAGACTCGGCCATGTTTAAAACTGTCAAAAATCCCATGGGACTTTTCCGACAGTGTCATGTGATCGTACGAAAGTTTTGTGCGTTGCGTTCAAGGCACTGTAGAACTCCTGAAGCATTTAACCATCATCTTATCCTTTCTC
Source organism: Schistocerca americana (assembly GCF_021461395.2). NCBI lineage: Eukaryota > Metazoa > Arthropoda > Insecta > Orthoptera > Acrididae > Schistocerca > Schistocerca americana. The sequence goes on along the minus strand of NC_060122.1, from coordinate 223,648,331 downwards.
TACTTTCTACGAATCCGACCTCGAAACTTTTTGGGCTGACAAGATATGGCGGAACTATGAACAATTATGCACTGGACGCCAAGAAACCTTCCTAAAACTTGATGCTGTTTAATCAGACACACGAAAATGATGGCTTGACAGATTCTAATTACCTGTGAACAAATAATCAAATCAACCTATTTTTGTGCTACGACCATGCCGTTCTTCAAAACCGTAGAAGCTCTATTGCACTGTCTATAGAATATATTTATAAGATTATTTCTGAAAATAACTGCATGTTTGCTATTCTGCTCTGAGCTATTGTTACAGCCAATATGAAACGTATCTATGTAGTCAAATCGTGATGCTGATCCTCCTACTGTAAGAAATAAATTCCTCTGCAATTCAATTAACTTTCCACTGGCGTATCTGGTGCAGGCTGTCTTCGTATAGAGCGTATCAGGAAAGTATCCATCTTTTCGATTGTCTCGTCTGTGTTTGCATAATGTATTTTATTGGCTGTCAGAACTTATTAATTGACAGGCACAGGGGTCTGTAATCGTCGCCGCGATGTATCGCGAGATATGAGGGGCCGTCTGGTGGTTGTCTTCCTCCGGTTATTACTTCCCTTTGTCGCATTCCGACGGCTACTTACTCCAGTCTTATGTTTCACCAGCTTGGTTTCGTTACATTTTTTTTTATTTTTATGTAATTTTGTTAGCACCTTAAACATGACACATGGTATATTGTTACAGTTATCTAAAGTTACCGACATAGTTTCTCGGTACCACATTTTGTCACTTAAATATTTTCTTTTTAATAATTTGTTTATCAAGTCAGTACATTTTATTGTTGTAACAAGTTATTACACACTTCAGTTGTAGAATAATTTTTACCGAACTGCAAGCGTTTTATTTAATTGTAGGCTATGTACGTATTTGACAAATAAGTGTGCAGTAGCGTCATCTGACGAGTTTATGTCACATACATCGCAACACCATCCCAGTTTACTGTGAATAGCGCCGTTTCCATTATTATAATCCTGGCACTATTTTACTACATCTCATGATGCTGTCACTGTGACTTAATCATATTAGTTTAATATCAGGATTCATCCGTTTTAATCACGCAAGTTTCACCACTTTTTATATATATATCTCTTCTATGTCACGGAGGTATGTAATTTCCGGTCGTAAGACTGGTCCTACTTTTACAAAAAAAAAAAAAAGGTTCAAATGGCTCTGAGCACTATGGGACTTAACATCTATGGTCATCAGTCCCCTAGAGCTTAGAACTACTTAAACCTAACTAACCTAAGGACATCACACAACACCCAGTCATCACGAGGCAGAGAAAATCCCTGACCCACACAATTGCATACTAAAGCCAAAGCATGTTTTTGTGATGAACAAGTTGCGAGTACTGTATATGCATACGACTATGTCTACAATGGAAAACCACAAACACGTTTGCATTCTAAAGCCAAAGCACGTTTTTGTGCATTCAGCGTAGCTCCTGTAAGAGAGCGTCAGTGAGATACAGTTGACCAATAGATTCGACCTTCCTTCGCTTATTCTTAAGCTACAATGCGTGCTGTTCCTTTCTCTCCTGAGTGTCTCTTTTATGCGGCCATAAGGGCCTTGGCTGCTGCGTACCTTAGGATTTGTATCCATTGCCCTAACACTTTCATTACCCTTACGAAATTGAAAATTACTTGGTAGGAGGACCGTAGCGTGTTACCCTATGTTTATAGTATCAGTAAGTCACAATTAACTCATACAAATACCTGGATATAACAGTTGGTTAAGGTATGAAAAGCAGTGACCAAATAGCAGCGAAAACAGGCGGCAGACTTCGGATAGCCGGCAGCGCACTGGAAAATGCACACTGCAACTGAGATCACATACAAATGGTTCAAATGGCTCTGAGCACTATGGGACTCAACTGCTGAGGTCATAAGTCTCCTAGAACTTAGAACTACTTAAACCTAACCAACCTAGGGACAACACACACATCCATGCCCGAGGCAGGATTCGAACCTGCGACCGTAGCGCTCGCGCGGTTCCAGACTGTGTAAGTAGGCTGTTTATGTTTTCTTATTGGCAACGTTACGTAGCGCTCAATATGAAAATCACTGGCTGTGCTGTGTGCAGTCTGTGGCTAGTTTGTATTGTTGTCTGCCATTGTAGTGTTGGGCAGCGGCAGCTGGATGTGAACAGCGCGTAGCGTTGCGCAGTTGGAGGTGAGCCGCCAGCAGTAGTGGATGTGGGGAGAGAGATGGCGGAGATTTGTAATTTGTCATGAACTGATATATATATTATGACTTGTGATGATATCAAGGTAAATATATTGTTCGTTCTCTATTAATATCTTTCATTTGCTAACTATCCCTATCAGTAGTTAGTGCCTTTAGTAGTTTGAATCTTTTATTTAGCTGGCAGTAGTGGCGCTTGCTGTATTGCAGTAGTGGGAGAAACGAAGATTATTGTGAGGTAAGTGATTTGTGAAAGGTATAGTTTAACGTTAGTCGGGGCCATTCTTTAGTAGGAAATTTTGAAAGTCAGATTGCGTTGCGCTAACAAAATATTCTGTGTCAGGTTAAGCACAGTCCTGTATAAATTGTTAAAGGGGACGTTTCATATGTCGACCCTTAGCCTAGGATACCTCACTGGAATCTTCTGATTTTTCTTGTAGTTTGTGTATTTAGTGTAGCTTTTGTTATTGCTAGCGCGTAATTGTTGAGAGAATCTCCTTTGTAGTTGTAGCCTTTCATTGTTGTACAGTAAAACAGTTGTGGCATGCATATAGATTTGCACCAAGTATTTCGCAGCTGTAATTAACTAGATATTATTTTCAGTGTTATGTTAATGTGTTCTCTTATTTTTGCTCTTCAAATTGTGTTTTTCTGTGTTGTCGTGTGAAATACTGTGACAATAATGGCGTGTGAAAAACGTAATACTAGGCTCCAAAGTAAACTGAGAAATGACAGTGAAAATGAGAGCAGTGTGTTAGCGCCACCGAGTAATGAATTAACTGATGTTCAAAGTAGTAATTTGGTAATTGTGCATAGGGAAATGGAGCGGGCGGCAAACAATGGCGTGGACAGTGAAACAATTAGTGAAGAGGGAAGCATTATCGATCGATCGGTCGGCAACAGCTCGCCTCAGGAATCCGAAATGACAGGACACAATTTCGCAAATACTGTAGATTCAGGTTTTGGGTCATCACCGTTTTCTCAAATAAGTCAAGACACATTTTCTGCTTGTCAAAATGTGAATGTTGTCGGTGCAAATGCACTGCCGAAAAGCGTAGAGAAACAGATTCCAGACACTAATACATTATTATTGCAATTAATGCAACAAATGGAACAAAATCAGAGACAAACACAGCAACAGTTAGACACAGTGGAACAAAATCTCAAAAAGTTAGACACAATGGAACAAAATCTTCAAAAGTTAGACACCACACTTGAACAAACACGTGAAGATTTAACTAGTGAGTTACATAACATTGAATCGAAATGTCAAAAAGTCTGTAATGACGTAAAATCACAAATTTGTGAGCATTTCCAACCTATTTTTTCGCGGCATGAAAATGCATTACAGAATCATGAAGCAGCCATAAAAGAACTGCAAACTATTTTTCATGAAAATCACAACACCTTGCAAGCTAAAATTGACTCAGTTGCATCTACCGATTCGGTTACGCAACTTGCAAAAACTCAGGAAAACTTAAAGATCACAGTAGACACGATTGCAACACAAATGGACACTCTGAAACTTGGTTCAGAAAAACATACAGAGGAAATGATTTCACTATCGGAAAAAATAGCCGAACTTTCAGATCAGTTCACTAACTTATCTACAAAGGTAGATGATGATCTGAATGACACAAGACCTGTAGCCTTCACTGACACAGAAGAGTATGAACAAATTAGAAAATTCAAACAGAATCAAAATCAAATCAATACACAGTACAAAAGAGAAATCCGGGAAGTACAAGATCAGCTGACACAGGTAATTCAAGAATTACGTATTTCAGAGGATACTCGCACCCCAATACGGGAAGAGGAACACAGAAATACGGAACAGACACAAAATAACAACACAGGGCACTTCGGAAATTGTGAAAGAAGTTGGCAAGGTACGCCGAATTTTGAGATGGAACCGCCGAAACGACGTAACTATGACCGAGATGCTACTCGCCGACACGATGATTTTGACTATAAGCTGTTCATTACTACACGTAAATTCAAAACGTTTAAGAATTCTGGCAACGACATTCATCCACAAGCATGGCTCCATCAATTCTCTCATTGTTTTCCTCCCAACTGGTCGTTAGAACACAGATTAGAATTTATGTGTGGCTACTTGGAGAATGAACCAGCTGTAAGAATGCGATCGGTAATTCACGATTGCCACAGTGAAGGAGAGTTTTACCATGCCTTCCTCTCAGCATATTGGTCTCAAGCCACACAAGACCGCGTAAAACATAGCATCATAATGATGAAACGTTTCGAACAATCTGAATTTTCCAGTCTTATGAAATATTTTGAAGACATGTTGCATAAGAATCAGTATCTTTCAAACCCATACAGCCCCTCAGAACTCATCCGCATTTGCTTAATCAAACTGCCTGAACATTTACGACATATTATTTTGGCAGGACGTTGCAAAGACGACATTGAAGCTTTTCAGGGACTGTTACAAGAACTGGAAAGTGACACTGACAATCGCAGAACGCAGGAACACAACAATTACAGATCACATCAGTCGCAATTCCGCGATGAAAGAAATAATAACTGGACGCGACAAGGCTATTCTTACAACGCAAATCGTTACCAAAATAGACACCACCCGTACGACAACCGTTGGCAGAGTAATAATAGTTACAGAGAAAGATCGCATTTCCGTAGTAATGACTATCACAGAGACAATCAGAGAAACAGACAATATGGGAACCAAAACAATTATTATCAAGGGAGGCAGAATAACTTCAGACGCAACAGTTCAGCGCGCAGTTACGATTCAGGGAGAAATTCTCCACCACTTAACCGACAAGAAAGACTCTACAGAAACTACCGACAAAACGACAGACCTGAATTCCATCAGAACTGGCGGGATTTAAACAGGGCAGGGCCCTCTCGGCAAGGCGAATTTGTAGAAGTTAGGTCTCCTAATCCCAATAACGACGCGCGCCAACAAAGAAACAGACAATGACTCACACCGCAGGCAGCCGCGTGCGCCGGCTGGCTCAGAGAAAAATAACATTGACGCTAACCTTGAGCAAGATTCCAGTATTCTTTACGGACGAATACCGCATGATAATTGCATTCAAGTTGAAATTCTGCGTACTAGGAAGAGTAAAGGTTTACACCATATTTCACATGTAAAACCGTTTATTGAAAGATAATCTGCTTTTTAACTTTGTCTTTGCCATAAAACGTTTCACTTCACGTTACTAGTATGCTTTAGAAACTGTTACCATGCAACAATGTTTAAAGTTAAATATCCAGTCAAGAACCAAGACAACTTATTCAAACAGAAATTACGAATCCATTGTTATTGCGAACAGATGACACAGCGGTTAGTTAATGTGACAGCTACACGATTTTATCACGACGCTACTAATGAGTGACAATTTACAATGTTGCTTTTGCGGTGTATCTGTTTTATATCTGCACAGTTTTTCTGAATTCTTCTGGAAAGTAAAACAAGTTTTAGTAGTAACTTTTGTGGTATAGCTACAATGAGACAGGGTTTTCTGTAGCACAACAATACGTTACAGTACAGTACTTTCTTCATCACAACAATAAGCGTAATAACTACGATATCTATACGCAAAGCATTTCACTTTTGTTTATCATGAGGTAAGTACATTGACTTCTGCAGAACTTAGCTTTCGGAGGACGATAACTACGACACTTCCACAGAGATTATGTCACAAGACGCACAGTTTAGCGCTACAGGACACGCATTTGAGTGATTAATCTTATACTTAACACACTTATTTTCAAAGATTTTTTAATTACCAAGAAAGTTTTCCGTGATACATTTCATTCCATTGCTGTAATTTGTAACACCTGAGGGTATAATTACATTTATCCTCAGGGGGGTACACGCTTACTTTGTGTACCATGTGTTTGGCAAGCACAAGGAGCCCTAGCTAATATGGTATTTGCTTATACAACTTTACACATCGGTACCATATTTCTCTAACACACAAATTACACAGCTATCTGATCATTTAGCTGAGAGATAAACATGTTTTTTACTACATCAGTGACAGATGTTTACGCAATTACACAGTTGGATAACTTCACACTTATGAAACTGTATTTTGTCTGTACTTTGTAAACTGTTCATATTTTTTCGGAATCATTGTGATACTATGAGAGCTTTGAATGATGTATTTGGTATGAGATCATGATTTTTAAAGTACGTTTGAGGTAAATGACACTATTTAAATGAGCAGAGAATTCTTTTTAGGCTTGGAAATTATTGGAGGAAGTTACGACGATTTTGAGATTTGACTGAGGTGTTATGATGTTATTATTACGACGACGATGTGTATTATGTTGTTGAGGAATGTTTATTATGCTACGTATTTCTCATGATGAAATATTGAAGAAGTGTCGACGAATATGTATATGTATAATGAGGTAAGGAATAATGAGTAGTGTTTAGGGACTCTGATTTATGAAAAGGATGTTGGAAACCAAGAAACGTACTTTAAGAGTTATGAAATGTGCGTAAATGCGTGAATGTATTACAATGCAGACGAAAATTTTTTTTGGACACTGTTATATCAATAGCATTTTGTTTCTACAGATTTGTAACGCAAATTCTTGACCTGTGAAATATCTTTATATGCGACTGTCTCTGTAGCGGAAACTGCTGTCGTAAATATTTCCGTAAGAAAGTTAACGGACCACCTACACATAATGCGTCGTGGGCACCCAGCTGTGTCAGACGCCTGGAGAAAAAGCCATTAGCGCGTGCCTTTCAGAGCACAGGAAAACACCTGGAGAACAAGCCATTAGGGTGTGCCTTTCATCGCTAATGCGACACCCTCGTTACTTGAAAACATATGATTACTCGCACTTTGTGCTAATTGCTGAAATACTTATGAATTGATGGGAAATATTCGTACATCTGCAAACCTGATAATGACAAGTGTCTTTCTATGAGAGTTGAGAGCTACTGACTTACGAAATGCCACATGACTATTGAATGATGTTTTTATGCTTTGGTTTGCGTAATTGCTTATTTCACTTGATATCTGGTTTCCAGCTGTGTTGCAGCATTGCTTTTATAAAATGAAATGCATTTGCTAATGTGAACACTTTCTGTCAACAGATCTATTAAATAATTATTTTATGATCCACATTCTTTAAAAAAGGAGCACTTGGAAAGGAAAGAACAATAAGAAGGAACTAGTAACTGCATTCATAATTTTCTTTTCAAGTAATTGGTAACTTTTTGGTAGAATAACTTCTTGTGGTGCACCACTTTAATTACATAGACATTAAGATGTGAATACACATTTCCCTTATCTGCATTGTTGTTTTTACTGTAATATTTTTTCTTCTTGAGCTATGTCATGTTTAGATATAAGCTGCTGTTTGCCAGGCATAGTGCTACGGAACTTTAATTTGTGTTACTCTGCTAAGCCAATTTTACTACTCATTGATTTTTCATGTTGCTGCACATTGGCTCATATTAGTTGTAATTTTGCATTTTATCTGTTAATTTAGATTTACGGTAGCTTGCTTTGCAATTTTCCAATTTTTTGGTAATTGCTGTTTATATTAATTGTTATGTGATGCTGGATTGCCTCGTCCCTTAGTTTAGCATCTGAGCTCAGTAGATTTAAGTTAGCTTAAGAGGGGGTAGCCTCTAAGAGAATGAGTTGCAATGAATTGGAAGAAATGCATTGAGAAAACAGGTTTAGGTAGGATTTTCTTGGAAATAAATGTTGAGGTAAGAAATGTGTGAACATATAAATACAGAAAGCATGCTTAGATAGAATTTTTTTTGGTGGAAACAAAGGATGAAATAAGAGGAAAGATATATGAAGTTTTGGGTTGGACTGCAGTACCAAATGTTACACTGAAAACGAACCCTGTCCTTTCCTATTGGTGTTATCCCACTATGTGTTTGTGTACCCTTGAGTATTTGTTTTCTTCCTGTCTCTGTGTACTGTTTCATAGAATTTTTTTCTCTTCTAATACTAAGCTATATTCACTATGAGGAGGAATACTGTTATCCTCAAATATAAGTTGCATTAATAATATGTTATTTTTTTTGTAAAGTTGTTTACAATTCTGTTCTGTTTCAATGTTCATGTGTGAAATTAATGTTTCGAAAACTATTCTCATTATTTTATGTATGTACTTATGTCACTATTTTTGTAACACTCATGTATATGTTTATTTCTATTCTTTTGTAAAGCCTGTACTACAAATGTTATCTGTATTATTATGTTTTTAATGATGTATTTTGTACCTTTGTAATTGTATTCTTAGGTTATAAAATTGTAATTGTCACCAGTTCATGACATTATTAACTTGTTAGTTACATTTCACTGCACACGTTTCTGTTGGTCATAGTATATGGACAATATGTGAGAAGTAGGGACTGATAGTGTTTGCACGTGTGTTGGTAATTCAGCAAGGGACTGGATAACAGCATTGCTGGTTCTAAGGACAATTAAAAGAAAAACTTTCTGAGTGCACAAGTGGTGGTTTATGGACTTGCTATATTCTCTGCAAGAATCTTCGATGGTGATTGTGCACCTGCACAGTCGCAACGGATGGCTGCTGGCCGTCTATACCAGGACTACAGTGGGTCTGCACCTCTGGTGGCCCACCAATACCATTATCTCTACAAGGACTACAGTGGGTCTGCATCTATGATGACCTACCAATACCATTATCTCTACAAGGACTGCAGTGGGTCTGCACCTCTGGTGGCCCACCAATACCGTAATCTCTACCAGGACTACAGTGGGTCTGCTCTGTGATGACCTACCTACCAATATTCATCAAAACTTCGACTGACTCTGCTGTGGGTTTGCTCTGTTGTGGACCAATACTTGTCTGCATGTCGAGAGTCAGCACTGTCTTTCCGTTGGAAGGACAACACTACTTCTTCAAGACTGCATGGAAATCCACTACTTCTGTGTGCATTTTCTTTTACTGCTCAGACTTTGAGAAAAACACTGCTATTCTCCTGTTATGTACGATTAGGACTGTCTTTATGGACTGTGAGAAAATTTGAGCTTTTGACCAACATAATATCAATAAGTGTGTGCATTTGATTTCTTTGTTATTGTAATTATGAAAAATTTTATCAAATCATTATTGGCCACAGCCCAAAAAAAAATTTGTAAAATTTTTTGTGGGGAGCATGGGGGCTATGTAAGTAGGCTGTTTATGTTTTCTCTATGTAAGTAGGCTGTTTATGTTTTCTTATTGGCAACGTTACGTAGCGCTCAATATGAAAATCACTGGCTGTGCTGTGTGCAGTCTGTGGCTAGTTTGTATTGTTGTCTGCCATTGTAGTGTTGGGCAGCGGCAGCTGGATGTGAACAGCGCGTAGCGTTGCGCAGTTGGAGGTGAGCCGCCAGCAGTAGTGGATGTGGGGAGAGAGATGGCGGAGATTTGTAATTTGTCATGAACTGATATATATATTATGACTTGTGATGATATCAAGGTAAATACATTGTTCGTTCTCTATTAATATCTTTCATTTGCTAACTATCCCTATCAGTAGTTAGTGCCTTTAGTAGTTTGAATCTTTTATTTAGCTGGCAGTAGTGGCGCTTGCTGTATTGCAGTAGTGGGAGAAACGAAGATTATTGTGAGGTAAGTGATTTGTGAAAGGTATAGTTTAACGTTAGTCGGGGCCATTCTTTAGTAGGAAATTTTGAAAGTCAGATTGCGTTGCGCTAACAAAATATTCTGTGTCAGGTTAAGCACAGTCCTGTATAAATTGTTAAAGGGGACGTTTCAACTGTAGCGCCTAGAAACGCTCGGCCACCAGCGGCCGGCAGATCACATACAAAACACTCGTGTAACCAGTCCTAGAAAATTGATCGAGAGTGTGGTGCCCATTCAAACGGGGGATATTGGACTTATATAAAAAGGGAAATATGAACGTTCAGAAGTTAGGCTGAATGGAGAGCGTCACGGAATAGATGAAATGCTGAACTGACAAATGCCAGGGTGTATAAGCCTTGTGAAAGCCTGATCATCGAGTCTAGAGAACTAGCATTAAGTGATGTATCTGAGAAAATAGCTATAAGCAGAATCCGTACCGATAGTGTGGACAAGATTAGTGTGATCCTTAACAGATGCATTTTAAATCACGATTCTGGTCATGACACACTTGACGGCACTAGCGAAGTGTTACAGTGCTGCAGCGTATGCGTGCCCAGTCTGGAGCAAATGTACCCACGCAAACATATAGTTGAGAAGGCGCTAAACGAAACGTGAAAGGCGTATTACAGATTGTTTGAAAACTACGCCACTTACAAGACTCTACGAGCTCGCACGACAGCACCACCATATACAGGGTGTTACAAAAAGGTACGGCCAAACTTTCAGGAAACATTCCTCACACACAAATAAAGAAAAGATGTTATGTGCACATGTGTCCGGAAACGCATAATTTCGTTGGACAGGCTGCCTGTCTCACCTAAACGGGCGTTAGTGTTACAATCCCAGGCCGTTCCTTGTGTGTTACATAGTAATTTCCCTGTTTGGGTTTTAGTTATTTGGTTGATGTGTGGCTTTCAGCTGAGTATTAATATCTCTTAAATTAATGTTCTTGTCTTGCCCTTAACGCATGGATTGTTGTTCTTTATAGGGACCTTCAGCTGAATTTTAAATGAAATATTTTGAGATACGGCCTTCTGCGCTTTAAAATTGAATCTCTTCTCTCTAGGCTTAAGTCGTTAAATTATTTGCTGATGTGCGGCCTTCAGCCGAGTTTTAATCTCTCTTAAATTAATGTTCTTGTCTTGCCCTTAATGCATAAGATTATATTTTATATGGGGCCTAAAGCCGAATTTTGCATGAAATGTTTTAAGATAAGGCTTTCTGCCTTTTGATTGAAACTCTTCTTATTGCTTAATATGCAGGCTTCAGCCAAATTCCATTAAAATTAAGCTGCTAAGGCCTTCAGCCTTTTAGATTGAAGATATAGAAAATATTTTGGGTGAAACCTCCAGAAGAACCTTGTATTTCAATTTTTTGCTTAGGCCTTGTGTCTTAGATTTTGAGTGTGGCCTTCAGCCGATCTAAAGTTGATCAAAGGAGGTCGATTAAAGCTTTGAGTGTTTTGCATCCTTGTTGTAATATTGAGCGTTGATAAATAAAGTTTGTAAGTTAAGTGCAACTGACAGCAACTTATTTTGGCCCCTTTCCTTAACCTACCCGCTCTGTTCTGCTAGCCCAGGCATTTCAGTCCCCATGGTTCAATTGTTCATGACTAGTTTTTAAGGCACGAGGCTGGATTGTTGCATTTTCACCGGGCCACCACAGTTAGATCTCAATAGTTTCTAGCCTTTCTGGTCCACTGTGGAGAGAAGGCTGCGTGATTGCTATAAATCATCGTTACCTCAACTTACCACAATTTTTCAGAACGAATGGTATAAGATTCCCTTGGAAACCATACAGGATCTGTATTTATCCCTTCCCAGACACCGAACAAGGTGAAGCAGCGGTTAGCACAATGGAACCGCGTCCGGCCATTCTGATTTAAGTTTTCCGTGATTTTCCTAAAACACTTCAGGCAAATGCCGGGATGGTTCCTTTGAAAGGGCACAGCCGCCATCCTTCCCTAACCCGGTGGGACCGATGGCCTCGCTGTTTGCTCCCTTCCGCGAATCAGCCTACCGACCTTTCGAGACTACTGGAAGTTGTTTTGAATACCAACGGGTTTCCTACCCCGAGTCGTACATGGTAATGTTTTTACTTCTTCCACGTTTTGCCCAGCTTCCGTATATTAAAGCTCAGAGTCAGTACAGTGCACTCAGAGGCATTTAAATTGTCATTCTTGCTGTTAACAGAATCTGCCGTCGGTTCTTGATAGAACAACATTATAGTAAATGAAATGAACCAGTGTGCTTTTGTTCTACAATATTACTTTTAGTACCGGCAATGGAGGGTGAAGCTTTGACAATGCCAGCCACTCGTGCTGGCGAAACGTCAGAAAAATCATTAGATGAACGTCGGCCGAAGAACCCGCGACAGAAGCCAATAGGCAGTTTGTCATTACTTTTAGTGTTAACTGGTTTTCGGCTTACAAGGCCATCTTCAGACATTTACTGAGTATTATCACCAAAGAAGTTACAATGTTTCCAAACAACATTGTAAGAGAAGTAACACGCCTAGACTGAAGTAGAAACATACAGTAAGTAACATCTTTCACAGTGTGGTGGTAATGCAATGAAAAAATAAAAATTGAACGTAACATAAATAGCAATGGAGGAGACAGCACAACCTTTAAAACAAAATAGGAATAGCATGCCTACATAACAGTTTCTATTAATAAACAAAACTAATAAAATAATATTAGTACTATACAAAGCTACATCAGGAGGTATGAAAATGAAGAGTGATAGACAAACCAATTAAAAGAATAGACAATCATCAAAGTAACTATATAATACATAAAGAACTTAAGCAATATCAATAAGATAAACAGAAATAAATAAATGTAGGAAAATGGAGGCGTTGGAGGAACCAACAGTAAATGCAATCTTTGAAAGTGTGATGGTACTGCATTTTGACATTAACATCATAATCAAAACAGTGGCTGTGTAACAGTTTGTATTAAATAAATAAACAAGCCGGCCGGTGTAGCCGTGTGGTTCTAGGCTCTTCAGTCTGGAGCGCGTGACCACTATGGTCGCAGGTTCGAATCCTGCCTTGGGCATGGATGTGTGTGATGTCCTTAGGTTAGTTAGGTCTAAGTAGTTCTAAGTTCTAGGGGACTGATGACCACAGAAGTTAAGTCCCATAGTGCTCAGAGCCATTTGAACCATTTTTAAATGAACGAATTAAACTATGAACAATCTTTGATGAGACAACTACAAGGGGTGTTAAACGTGGACAGTAATACAAGTACCAGTTAAGAGAAAGCCTTAACTATTGAAACTACGGCCTATATGGAATAGAAAGGCAACTTCAACAAAACAAAAGAACTTAATGAATACAGGAAAATGGGAATATATAGGAAGAGAGAGTGTTGGAAGTAATGAACAAGAGACGATTATCGGAAGTTTAAGAGAGGGGAAGTGTTGAGCTGTGTCTGATCATTTAGGATTAGATCTGGACTGTGAGCAAGATGTTTGCTAATTTCCAGGGCTTCCAGCAGGTTGAGGTTATGGCCTTTGTTTGCTAGGTGAAGTACACGGGACACTGGCTGGTAGTTGTGACCCTCATTCAGTCTTCCGTTGCATACGTGAATGGCATGGCGACAAACGCCATCTGGGATACAATCTAAAGTTGACTGTGCATTTCAGAGTACGAATGTAGACGGAAAAGTAGAATACCCATCCACTTCGTTCATTATCTCTATCATGGTTGTAGAAGGAGAAAAGTAGATTTTATTCCTTTTTTTTTTTTTTTAATTAAGGCAAGGACACCGTACATCCGTCTTCAACTTTATGGTTGGTTGGTTGGTTTGGGGAAGGAGACCAGACAGCGTGGTCATCGGTCTCATCGGATTAGGGAAGGATTGGGAAGGAAGTCGGCCGTGCCCTTTCAGAGGAACCATCCCGGCATTTACCTGGAGCGATTTAGGGAAATCACGGAAAACCTAAATCAGGATGGCCGGACGCGAGATTGAACCGTCGTCCTCCCGAATGCGAGTCCAGTGTCTAACCACTGCGCCACCCCGCTCGGTCAACTTTATGTTTACAAATAGTATTGAGTACTCGGAATGGTATCTCCACTCTGTTGAGGCTCTGAGGCAGCCCTTTCATCAGCAGAAGGAAGCAGAGGAATTGCTCGGAAAGCGTCCGAGGGCCAGAGACGTTTGGAAGCGTTGAGCGCCGTCAGTTGCGGGAGGAACCTCACCGCGCCACAGCACGGCCGAGGCCGGAATCTCTTTAGCATGACAAATGCGGCCATTGAGGGCGTCCCTTTTCCGGTTTCGGTGGCGTAAAAAGAATTCCACGATCATTAAACGCGCCAGTTGCTGCCCGCTGCGGCCCATTGTGGCGGCGGGCGTCGCATCGGTGGTGGGGGAAGCCGCCTGCCGCTGCCGCTCGCGCGGTTGAACGCCCGGCCGGCCTCTCGCCCGCCGTCCTGAAGACGCAGAGTCTGCTGAGGCCGAAACAGCGCGCTTCCAGAAACAGGGTCTCCGTGCTTGTGGAGCTCGTACCGCAAAGATGCTTACTGCACGCACAAGGGTTTTCAACATCCACGTTCTTCACTATACGGTTATTAAACAACCAATACAGAGACTATTTAAAACAATCTCACTTTACTCACACTCTGTGTCTTGCAAGTGCCAGATGAACAAGAGACCTCTGCAAGTTCATCTTCATCCGGGATGGTTGTAGGACCTCGGTTGTTCAATATAAAATATCAAATCAAAAACACCTTCAGTCGTCTATATTTCCAATTTTATTTTATTTCGTTACCATTTTCGGCGTTACATTAAGCCGTCTTCAGGCCCACTGACCGACGTGTAAGAAGAATCACACCTCTAGTACAATAGAAGCACTGGCAGCATACAGTCATTGGCATCAGTAGACTTCTTTATAACAACGCGATCCCTTCGATCATCACCGAGCGAGGTGGCGCAGTGGCTAGCACACTCGACTCGCATTCGGAAGGACGACGTTTCAATCCCGCGTCCGTCCATCCGATTTAGGTTTAACCTGGTTTCTCTAAATCGCTCCAGGCAAATTCCGGGATGGTTCCTTTGAAAGGGCACTGCTGACTTCCTTCCCCATCCTTCCCTAATCCGATGAGACCGATGACCTCGCTGTCTGCTACCCAAACAATCCAATCCTATCATCGACTGCTGGCTAACCCTATTTCGAATGTACAAGAGGTGACATTCTTCCTACATACCCGCAGTTCGTGGTCTGGCGGTAGCGTTCTCGCTTACGGAGCACGAGGTCCCGGGTTCGATTCCCGGCGGGGTCAGGCATTTTCACCTCGAGATGACTGGGTGTTGTGTCGTGTCCATCATTCATCTCCAAATAATTAATTACATTTTTTCTTCCTACATGTCGATCAGGGGCTTGAATCTAGTAACAAAATAAAACTGGAAACATTAACGGCTGAAGGAGTTTTCGATTTGACCTTTTTAACAAACACTATATGGTTATACGTAGTATACGGAGCATTGGTTCGAGGAATATGAGTAGCACAACCGACTTCATATAATGGACAGTGTATTTTCAACAGAAAGAATTATCGATACGCCCAAAGAATCGAGATGTTCTCAATACACACAAATGGTATATCAGGTAGTATGACAAGCACAATCGCACTGTTACCTGGTTATGCTGTCGGCGACAAGAAATATCGTTGTTGACTGATGGTAAGCAAATATTCCATACAATTGTGGATAGCCAACAGTGTCTGACGTTTCAGACATGCATGTAAGTGTTATAGACCTTGGCGGCCACACGACGGTAACAACACTGGCCTCTATTCCTCGTTGCCGCGTTCTCCCTGCTGCGGCAATTCACGTAATGTTACGAGCACTAGGTGATGATTTCACTGGAA
Organism: Schistocerca americana; assembly: GCF_021461395.2. Lineage (NCBI taxonomy): Eukaryota > Metazoa > Arthropoda > Insecta > Orthoptera > Acrididae > Schistocerca > Schistocerca americana. Next base: position 223,632,595 of record NC_060122.1, on the reverse strand, counting down.
TACGATGTAAGGATGTAGACAACGTGACATGTGAAAACTTGTGTCGGTAGAGGCAGCGTGCTCGTACAGCTGCGATAAGCGGTCTGACACCCAGTACAGTTGATGTCAAGGAAACTGTAGTCAGTGAATTAATTTCGCAAATAAAAAGAAGAAAATTTCCACTTAATGTAATAAATGACAATTCTGTTCAAATGTAGATGAATGCAAGGAAATGTTTGTAACAAAAATAACGAACCTGCTGCTATCAGATTAGAGATGAGTATCCGGAGCTTCTCCAATTGTATTTTGAGGTAATGCCAAGAAGCAATATTTAAAACGTACAATCAGCATTAGGGAAGGCGAATGGACGATAGATGTGTTGAAACAGTTGAGAGTTGCCTGTGCATATGAGCAGTGAAATATATACAACAAGCTGGTTAGGGTTTCCCAAACTGTGTTCCCCGGAGCGAATAAGTGATCCGGGAGAGACTGCTAATAACACGGCAGTTTTTCTGCGACATTATGACGATACTAAACTTTTTTTTAATCTATTGTGATTTCTGTAATATCAGTTGTGATTTATAATTTAAGTAATTAACGAATAAAAGAAGTTTTCGCATTTTTCACAAGTGTTATTAACCTTCAAAATAATCAAGGTCTTTCAACAGAGTACCAGTATTCTCCAAGTGTCCCGTAAGAGGACCCAATTCTTCTTGCAACGTATTTTTTCGGAATTTCTACAGCAAACCTTTCGGCGATATGCAACGCCTCTCTTGCAGTGTCTGCAACTGGATTTTGTTGCACATCGCCATAATGCCCTCGCCGAATACTATGAATTTTCAATTAGTTCAGGAAGTACACATTCCATTCATAAAGATCGTTACACTAGTTTTTTTTAGCTAGTTCAGAAGCCACAATAATTTACCTTCTGCGCGGCAGCGAAGAAAAGTAGTGTCTAACTTGGCGCCACTTTTCACTGAGCTGTGACGTCGTAGAAAGCTAATATTTATTACCTCTTTTCATTTAAAAATGTATCTATCATCTTCAGATTAGTATATGGCTGTTTCTCTCATTCCCTGTTAATGACTCTAGGACGAAAATGGAAAAAATGATGTTCCATATAAAAGAAAGTGATTATTTGAAGTTTGTTTACATATCACATGCAGCTATCTTCACAACAATTGAGGATACACATACTATTTTTGGACAATGCATGCATATAACGTGATTTTAGCTCTCATTCGTATTCTGTGTTTTCCCAAGTACATATTTTTTCAGCAATTCGGGATTGGCTAGGTACCAGAAAGTTGGTTTTACAACATGTAAAACAGCAAGTGGCAAAATATGTTTGTGGGTGCATGGCTCTCCACTGGCTTCTGCCTGAAGATTTCTGCCCCTAGATATGTCACAAAGGGAATGTTGAGGATTATGATATGTGGAAAGTTTGTGAAAGAACATTGCCCACACATTTCCTCACTTTCTTGAATATGCGTCCACCCTTTTCAGCAAAACATGTTGACATATGCAAAACTAAAAACTGAAATAAGTTAGTAGGACGAACTATTCAAAAAATCCTCGTTGTAAACAAAGGAACAAGCAATGATAGTTCTCACAGCCTTCTTGACTCGTCTACTGTTGGTTTCGATTGTCTGAACGAAAAATTAACGAACAAATTTTTTGTAGAGAAGTTGTCGATCACAGCATAGAAAGAGAGGGCGTGGCAGGCGCAGATGTCCAAATTTTTTAAAGCATACGCAGAATTCGATTATGAAACTTTGCGATGTTATTCTTAAAGAATCAATCTAATAAATTACGCAATAAAAATTTCGAGTTCTTCGCAATTTCGCCCTACATCTGCCCCTAAACCCACTATGCTGAGTGTGGAGATTGGTGTACGGGGTGAGTACTGGAACTTGTGATGATCAGGTATCAGCAAACGAGTACGGACGTGAAACTCAACTCGTCCCCCAGCGCCTCATCAAAAGGATCTCCCTGTCAGCGACTAGTATTGCATTCCCGACGGCTGCAGTGTGTCAGGCTAGGGCATTAGGAACTCGATCGAACAGAAGCTCCGCTGCGTCTGCGTGTCACGGCTCAATAAACAGTATACGAGAATTTGTGAGCCGGCCCAAGCCGGAGCCCGCAGAGCACGGACTGGCCGGATGACAAATTCACTCCGGGATAAGAAATGGTAGCTGCCACAAGGGGGGGGGGGGGGGGGGGGAAGGGGGTTTACAGGAGAGGGAGGACAAAGACAGCGGTCTGGCCAACAAAGGGATTTTTCAGGGAGAACCATTAAGGAAGCAACAGAAATTCTATTGTCCGACGATACCTACCGACAGGGAGAAGGCAGCAGACATAATGTAAAATATTGCCTGGAACCTTATGAACCAAGTTGTATGCTTCTCTGCACACGAAAGCTGCGTATAAGCTCAAAGGAAATATGATTTGTAGGTCAAAAGCGGTGTAGTCTTATTTTTGTCGCCAGCTAAGCAAACCTGGCGAATGATTCTGAAGGACGAGTAGAAAATAGTTCACTCGTGAGTTAGACATGGCGTCGATGTCGATGCAATTTTTATATTTGTTATGTTGTGACAAATAAGGTAATAACCTAAATAAATTGTCAATATGATATGGCGAATGGTTTCTACTACTTTTTAAAGTAGAAGTGTGTAGTGTACTTGGTTCAAATAGAGAAAGTGGATTACTGTGCTGTCATAAAGTAGCTTGTTTTGGATGTGAATGGGAATTCATTTAAATTTGGTAGTGGTTAATAAGGCTTCAACTCCTTCATTTTGCACTGTTATGAAATAGGTCTCAGAATTAAAGCACAGTCGTACGGTTCTTTAACATCGTCCACATTTTTTTATGCAACTTTAGACGATTACTGGGGCTGTTTTCCTTAAGCAAGACCATAGACACTTTACTTCCCCATCACCGTTTCTTTTAATGATGAGCACTAACGACCATGACGTCCAGGAGTAATTAAACTGTAACTTAACGTCCTTGATTCAGTTCTACTCAATGCTGCGCTCCCAGTGCACATTCTCAAAAATTTCTTGCCTACGTTTGATACTAATATAAATTTTTTGTACAGGAATGCCCTCTTCGCCGGTACTAGTCTACTTCTTCATGTTCCTGCTTCGTCCATCACGTTATTTGGCTTCTGAAGTGGCAGAATTCCTTAGCTTCGTCTACATCGTGATCAGAAATTTTGATAGATTTGTTAATTTCGGCTTCCCTCATTACTTTCATCTTACCTCGGTTGACTCCCAATCTTTGGTCTCTTCTGATTAGAGTTACCTTTCCATCCCAAAGGTCCAGTAATTTTCTTCACTTTCATTGAGGATACCAATATCATCAGCGAACTTCATCATTCATACTCTTCCTCCCTGCATTTTAGTCCAACTCTTGAATCTTTCTTTTATTTCCGTAATGGCTTCCTCGATGTAGGTGATACTACGCTCTAAACACACCCACTAGAGTCGCCTGCGCGAAATAGTTACGCTTAACACAGCCCTTCCATTTAGCGAATGAAAATTGACAAATTGATGCGGGAAAAAAGAAAACCTTTCCAATTTAGGCTGCGGAACTCTCAGGGGTCGTTCCACCAAACAATGCCACGCGACATTTACATTTATTCTAGCAGAATGAAATGTCACATTGTCTGGCTGTAAAATTACATCCGCCGCCGAGAAGACAATGGTCATGAGTTAGCGTACGTAATATGCAAATACGGAGTCATAACCTCATTTGTCTGGAGTGCTTTCCACGTGGATGAGTGAGCCCTTCAGAACGTGAAGGAAACATAACTTAGAGCACAATTAGTCACCATCCGCTGGCAGTTTTGAAACTGTGATTGAAGCTTCGGGCGGCACGCCAGCATCAATCTCTTTATCCTCGGAGTTATCCAGAGAAACTGAATAAAATTCGAACGCAAGCTCAGTTTCCACTGGTTCATGATTTAATTCCGTCAAACTGTTCGGTGAAACAAAAAGCGTGACTTACCACAGAAGGCAAACACTTTAGTCTGCATAGGTTCCATGAACCGTCGAGTAAACTGGGCCACAGTAACCACCTTCAGATGATTCAGGGGTACTGATGCAATATACTGTGAAGATGATTACTACAAGTGAAACCATTTAATGCACTGGCTTTTCTACACATTCTGTAACTTAGCTTGAACGACTATGAACTTGCTTTACGCTCCACACGTAGTAAATGTTACAGAACTAATTGTTGCCACACGTCTGTCACCGCCATGGTTCATATGAACACACATGTAGGCTCTTCGATTGCCCCTCTTGGCAGACATTCACCGCATCGTCAGTGGTCCATGTTTGAACTTAGTTCCCACACTAGCACCATATATCCGTCAACGAGAAAGCTTCGACAGTGAATTTGAATGTTAAGAGAACAAATAGAGGAAGTCTGCCAACCTTCTAGGGTGTTCTGCCCCACTCTTCAACAACTTATGCGAGATCCAAGTACGTGTCATAAATGTTTATGAGTGAAGAGTGAGTGAGTGAGTGTGTGTGTGTGTGTGTGTGTGTGTGTGTGTGTGTGTGTCACCGACTAAAAAAGTGGTGACGTACGTGGAAAAATTACAATGTAAGCTACACACATCAAAAAAGTTTTGCATCAACCCGGTTCCCAGAACTCTGGAAGATAAACGTTGACTGTGGATATTGTATCACAGGCAAAGTCCCTTTGACTCTTCAGAGATGTCACTAACCCCGCCGAAAGTTGTGAACAACCAGCAGCGCCTATTAGACGCAGGGGTCCGACACTATCAGTTCCAGTCATTCCACCAGGAAGGAGTACACGGCTCATGTTGTCTGTAGTTCCACCATGACTAGACGGTCAATGCAGCTGTCCATGCCGAGGTCCATCTTTGCATCGCGGTACAGATGGGCCCAGCAACATGCCGAATAAATCGCTCAGGATTGGCATCACGTTCCCTTCACCGATGAGTGTCGCATATACCTTCAACTAAACAATCGTCGGAGTCGTGTTTGGAGGCAACCCGGTCAGGCTGATTAGACAAACTGTCCAGCGAGTGCAGCAAGGTGGAGGTTCCCTGCGGTTTTGGGGTGGCATTATGTGTGGCCGACTTGCGCCGCTGGTGGTCATGGAAGGCGCCGTAACGGATGTACGATACGGGAATGCCGTCCTCCGACCGATAGTGCATCCATATCGGCAGCAAACTGGTGAGGCTTTCGTCTTCATGGACGACGATTCGTGCCCGCATCGTGCACATCTTCAGGATAACAACATCGCTCGACTAGAGTGGCCAGCTTGTTCTCCAGACATGAACCCTATCGAACATGCCTGGGATAGATTGAAAAGGGCTGTTCATAGGCGACGTGAGCCACTAGCCACTCTGAGGATCTACGCCGAATCGCCGTTGAGGAGTGGGACGATCTGGACCAACAGTGCTTTGATGAACTTGTGGATAGTATGCCACGATGAATACAGGCACCCATCAGTTCAAGAGGACGTGCTACTGGGTATTAGAGGTACCGGTGTGTACCGAAATCTGGACCACCACCTCTGAAGGTCTCGCTGTTTGGTGGTACAACATGCAATGTGTAATTTTCATATGTAATATAAAGGGCGGCAATGATGTTTGTGTTGATCTCTATTCCAATTTTCTGTACCGATTCCGGAACTCTCAGAACCGAGGTGATGCAAAACTTTTCTTGATGCGTGTATTATCTACAGTCTGAATATTGCTTAGCTCTTTGAAAGTGGCTTGTATCTCCCACTGTACAAAATTATCAAAGGATGAGTAAAGATTATTATTACTGCTCTTAGTATTATAATTATTTGTGATCCGCGTACTATCCGTGTAAAATCTCTCTCAGCTCTCAAGAGCGTAACTCGTTAGTGTCAAATTATTGCTGATAGAAATCACCATACAGCATAAACTGGATTTCCGACAGTCAGCACTTCCATCTAAACTGACAAGAACTTCCTGGATATTTGAGTAAGGGCGTAAGTGAGGCACTGGTAACATGGAAAATACAATTTGTTCAAGTAGATAAATAACGTATTTTATGTGCTGTTTGAGGTTCTCATGACGTAACAACTACTTGAAATGTTCTCGCGGCCTCTGGATATCACTGCCCCATTCGATGGCGTCATAATGACGCCTCTTGGCGCCAGCGATTTTTTAATGAAGCAGTGTACAAATTAGCGACCAACATAAACTGGCCACAGTCGCACCTGAAGATTAACAACTGTCTCGTGGAAATATTGTGCAGTTTAGACGGTACGATCTGACGCTGCCCCTGAGAACTCTTCAAGCAATATAGCCTAATTTAGAGTGTCGATGGGAATGTGTCTGAAATTAGCTGTAGTGTATATATGTGATGGCCCATTATCACTTGTTAATAGTAATTATCTACCACATTAAAAATAATGAAAAAGACCACACGTACGCTGATGACCTCCAATTGCATCTAAATGCAAACTAATAAATCTGAAAACAGCTATCTAGAGTCTCATTACCAACCTGTGTGCACAAAATGGATGTAGGATGTCGAGTTGCCGGCCGGTGTGGCCGTGCGGTTCTAGGCGCGTCAGCCTGGAACCGCGTGACCGCTACGGTCGCAGGTACGAATCCTGCCTCGGGCATGGATGTGTGTGATGTCCTTAGGTCAGTTAGGTTTAAGTAGTTCTAAGTTCTAGGGGATTGATGACTAGAGATGTTGAGTCCCATAGTGCTCAGAGCCATTTGAACCATTTTGATGTCGAGTTACAGCTCAACTGGTCCAAAAATAAAGCGGTACTGTTTGGTCTTGCTTGGCTCATTATGCCTAAATACCGAGAATTCATACGGTCTTTAACGCTAAATGGGACAAACATGAACTTTTCTCCTTCAACAAAGAGTCTGGGAATAATAATAAACGAAAATCTAAATTTGACCTAGCTTTTAACTGCAATTTGCAAGATGGCATCAGCATCTCTCCACGACCCACAAAAATATAAATAGCTCTGCCCTCTTGACGTGAAAACGAATCCTATACAAACACTTATACTTTCATTTAATGATTACAGCGATGTTATCTTACAAAGTATTTCTCAGAAAAGCTCATGGCAAATCGAACACGTTACGAATGCCCGCGTTCGTTATATCTGTGATGTTCGTCTCTTTCAATCACATTTCACCATTATATGCACAGCTATCCCTGCTGTGTGCAGACAAGCGCAGAGATTTCCAGACCTCTGTCTTCTCTACTGTCTTATCAATGAACACTATCCCCCATATCTGTCCTCGAGCTTAACGCTCTTGTCAAAAAACACCTGCTCCCATCACAGCAAAATCCTATTGTCCCACTACATCGTTCATCCACAGTCTTTAAGTAATTCTCAGTAGTATGAACCCGACTCTGAATAACCTCTCGCAATATATTAGGGATCTGAATAATATCGCCAACTTCCGAAGCCACTTAATGATATATTCACTAAAACAACAACAAGGATTAACATTGTCCCTGTACGCATTCGTTACGCTGTACCGCCGGCCGAAGTGGCCGTGCGGTTAAAGGCGCTGCAGTCTGGAACCGCAAGACCGCTACGGTCGCAGGTTCGAATCCTGCCTCGGGCATGGATGTTTGTGATGTCCTTAGGTTAGTTAGGTTTAACTAGTTCTAAGTTCTATGGGACTAATGACCTCAGCAGTTGAGTCCCATAGTGCTCAGAGCCATTTGAACCATTTGTTACGCTGTACATCCCTCTTTCCAACCTGATTTTCCTCCTTTCCCAGTATTCCTAGCCGATGCAGTTTCCTTAAATTTCCTTTCCCCAGAACTCGCTACATCAGAAAAACATGCATTTCGTACACCAACAAATTCTTCGTAATATCTGCCACTATAATTATTATTATTGTCATTACCAGCAAATTCTTCCTACGATCTGCCACTATCATTATTTTTATTATTGTCATTATAATCATTATTAGTGGCAGAACTGAAGTAGTAAAAATTTTCCATTATTAACTTTGTTAGTTTACAGTCAGTATATTCTAATCACACTGCCGCTTGAAACACTCAAACATTTCATTACTATCCATAACATTTAAATTCTTATTTCTTAATTAACTGTGATATAAAATAGGTACTGTATGTGTGAAACAGTTATCCGACGTAACAGAGGGTCTGATGGCGTTAATCAGATCAGGTGAATTAAATGAATAAAAACAAAAAAAAACAACACACACAGTATGTGGATTTTTTTTCCGGCTAGAGATCCACGTTTGAGAGAGAGATTAATAAAGCTGCACTCTTTCGTGAAGCGCGGAACTTTAAAATTGATCGACACGCCAATTAACATTTGCATGCCGGTTCAGGTATTCCAGAGCCGGGACTGGTACACTTAATTTTCGATGCAAACATTGAATAATTCAGTTACGGATGTTTGAATACCACCGCCACAGCACGCATCACTCTCGCGCGCCTCAATCACGCTTGCCGCCACATACTCGTCCGAAATACTCCCTCTCCAAACTCTCACCTGGAACAATCCCCTTTTGTAACACGATACTTTTGTCCTTACGTTTTCCACTTCATTCTGTCTTGCTTACATGACCTACAACTCGAGACGTGACTGCTATAGCAGAGTGTGCAAATATTCTTTTCCAAAATGCTTTGTTAAGAAGGGTTAATTTAAAAAGCGTTTAGTCATATGTAACACATTAACACTTGTGGTGTCAACTGTGGATAATTTATGAAACATTTATGCGGAACATTACTGACTCTGAATGACTCATCACGTGCCTTGAGTTCACGCATGTGATAGAGAACGCTGGAGAAAATATCCTCGCGCTGTTACATTGTTATCGCTTTAATGAAGTTTTCTGGGTAACATGAACAGGTGGAACTCTAAGTTTATTCTAATTTTGGACAGATGTCTTATGAAACTGTTGATTTCGCGAGCAGCTAAGAATGTAAGTGGGATGTGGATACATCTATGCTACTGTCGTTCGAGGAATTAGATAAAAAGCAGATGGAAGAACCATAGAAAAGACTGAATACAGGGGACAGTTAAAACTATACATATTTCAGTTAAGATACTGGATATTCAGTGTAGATCTTGGCGCCTTCCCAGAGCAGTACCTGCTCCTTGCCACCGACTCCATGGAGTAAGTGGTCTGAAGATGATCTGACACAGATCGAAACCAGTCACTTTTTAACACTTTTCCGTCCGCACGTCTCGTACAAATTCATTCGCTTGGCGTCGGCAGCGCTAAGTCGGATTACTTGGCTTGTTGCCGGCCGCTTGTCACCTTTACGATGATGACGAGTTTCAAACACATTGACTTTTGTGCGCTTTAATTTTCCGGAAATCGTCTGTTTTGCTGTATCGTTCCACAAACTCGAATTTTCTTTTCAAGTAACTTCTCTGCAAGATCTACACTGTTGTAATACACTCCTGGAAATGGAAAAAAGAACACATTGACACCGGTGTGTCAGACCCACCATACTTGCTCCGGACACTGCGAGAGGGCTGTACAAGCAATGATTACACGCACGGCACAGCGGCACAGCGGCACAGCGGCACAGCGGACACACCAGGAACCGCGGTGTTGGCCGTCGAATGGCGCTAGCTGCGCAGCATTTGTGCACCGCCGCCGTCAGTGTCAGCCGCGACAGCGTGGACGTGAACCGTATGTGCAGTTGACGGACTTTGAGCGAGGGCGTACAGTGGGCATGCGGGAGGCCGGGTGGACGTACCGCCGAATTGCTCAACACGTGGGGCGTGAGGTCTCCACAGTACATCGATGTTGTCGCCAGTGGTCGGCGGAAGGTGCACGTGCCCGTCGACCTGGGACCGGACCGCAGCGACGCACGGATGCACGCCAAGACCGTAGGATCCTACGCAGTGCCGTAGGGGACCGCACCGCCACTTCCCAGCAAATTAGGGACACTGTTGCTCCTGGGGTATCGGCGAGGACCATTCGCAACCGTCTCCATGAAGCTGGGCTACGGTCCCGCACACCGTTAGGCCGTCTTCCGCTCACGCCCCAACATCGTGCAGCCCGCCTCCAGTGGTGTCGCGACAGGCGTGAATGGAGGGACGAATGGAGACGTGTCGTCTTCAGCGATGAGAGTCGCTTCTGCCTTGGTGCCAATGATGGTCGTATGCATGTTTGGCGCCGTGCAGGTGAGCGCCACAATCAGGACTGCATACGACCGAGGCACACAGGGCCAACACCCGGCATCATGGTGTGGGGAGCGATCTCCTACACTGGCCGTACACCACTGGTGATCGTCGAGGGGACACTGAATAGTGCACGGTACATCCACACCGTCATCGAACCCATTGTTCTACCATTCCTAGACCGGCAAGGGAACTTGCTGTTCCAACAGGACAATGTACGTCCGCATGTATCCCGTGCCACCCAACGTGCTCTAGAAGGTGTAAGTCAACTACCCTGGCCAGCAAGATCTCCGAATCTGTCCCCCATTGAGCATGTTTGGGACTGGATGAAGCGTCGTCTCACGCGGTCTGCACGTCCAGCACGAACGCTGGTCCAACTGAGGCGCCAGGTGGAAATGGCATGGCAAGCCGTTCCACAGGACTACATCCAGCATCTCTACGATCGTCACCATGGGAGAATAGCAGCCTGCATTGCTGCGAAAGGTGGATATACACTGTACTAGTGCCGATATTGTGCATGCTCTGTTGCCTGTGTCTATGTGCCTGTGGTTCTGTCAGTGTGATCATGTGATGTATCTGACCCCAGGAATGTGTCAATAAAGTTTCCCCTTCCTGGGACAATGAATTCACGGTGTTCTTATTTCAATTTCCAGGAGTGTAATCATCCATGCAGAGGTGATGCCACTTCCCATCACAAGGTGTCAATAGCTCCATCACTGTTTTTGCTAAAGGCTCTTCAGCGCTGGAATATATCTTCAATGAGGAAATGTATCCCGTAATCGAAACACACAGCATCCGAATGAGTATACCGTATTTCGTAATTTTCGACGGATTGTAAACTTTAAAATTTAACCGTCCTCGCCACGGTATCATTCCTTTATCAACTGAGATGTTTTGACTTAGATTAAATGTTTTTTTAAACTTTTAGGAAAAATAATCAATTATGAATTGCACTTTGACAAGCCGGTCGGCATTATCCAGTTTATTGTTGCTGTCGGAAAAATGTAAAAATGATAATATTTGTCTGAATCGGTTGCGGGACATCGTTTTGCAAAATTCGGTGTGTCTGTCAACGGATTCGTCGACCAATAATCATTGATCCTTGCTTTTCTTATAATTCCCATAAGGATAGCAAACCCAAACGATTTTCTAAGTTTGTGTCCCTTAACGTCGACAAATTTGGCAATTTTTAAATCCAATTTCCTTTTATTGCAATTTTGATTGTAGTACTTTTTCGTTTCGTTGCTAATATATTCAAATAGATCGTTCCCAATATATAATTGTACGATATCCTCAACGCTCTGTGTATCTTTGGGAAATATGTTTGGACCCGGAGATCCTTCAAATTTATTATTGTCCTTGGCAAATCAAAGTCTGACCACTGTGCACTGTCTTCTTCGTCTGATTCAGCCGAATCAGTTGGCAACCGGAGCGTTCGCCGAATTATTCTTGGACGTATTTCACTATCTTCCTACGATTCTGCTCCATTTTCATTTTTTTGATATCCAATGTCTTCTTCCCAATCGGCCAAGTCGTCCAGAACATAAGACAAGACGTCCGCGCATTCATCGTAAATAATCCTATTGCGTCTTTCGTCCGCCATGATGAAAGGGCACAAGTACTTATAAAAACAAAAGACTTGTTGACGTGTGAAACTTTTTGTTAGCTGAACGAAAACACCAACAGAATGCAAAAGATACTAAAGCGCTGTCGCCGGCCACTGAGCGATACTACGCACACGACACCACTGTGGTGTCGCCGGACGGCATAGTGTTAAGATAGAAATAAATTGTTTTGCGGTCTAGGCTGTTTTAAATTATTTTATTTTTATTTTCGAGGTAACTTTTTCGGGCGCTGTTACAAGAGACTTTCTCAGGGTGGTTAACTGTCAATGCTGTCACAAACATGGAACATTTTTATGACAACGGGTGTAGAAACCTACGCTAAGACATGGTACGGAGCTGTAGACATTATTGCCATGGTTGATTCAGTAGTTTATTTGGTATATGTCAAAATTTTTTATCTCTCTGCGCTTCTTCCTTGTATCTTCCGCACACGCATCCCCGGACATCATTACCCCACCGAGTCGGAGTGAATTTCTTGTGCTCACATTCGTCTTTTCAGTCGTATCTACCGCGGAAGCTGGAGCAGACTCTTCTAGGCAAAAAACTACTGGATGAAGAGCTGAACGAAGCACTGAGTGTGCACACAGCGTCCCTCCCGAAAGTAGACTACTTTGCTGCTGAGTGGATACGCACCCCCCTCGAGTTTCAGAGTTACTGGGGTACGCGCTTCGGTTCCCGGAGGGTACAGCAATTAGCTCTTTCGATGCAGCATTGTGGAGCCAATTACGGCGTTACTCAGGCTGTAATTGGTTTAAGTCTAGGTCCATGTACTAGATGACGTGGCGTGGGGTGCGGACACATTAACAATGCGTCACTCTTCACAAAGGGTGCCTAGTCAGGAAAGGCTTTACGTAATCTTCGGCTGTGTGAAAAGCACAGAATCCATCTTTGTCGCGACAATAGTAAAAACATTACGATGAACTCCGGGGATCCGCACTTTCGATTATACTCTGCGTAGGCAGTGTAATACCCAAAATCGTAGTAGAGATCGTTAACGATGTGTAAAGAATGGCACGATTTTGGTTTTGGTAATCAGTTTAGCACCACTGTAGCTGGGCAGAGATGGTTTACGCTCCCTCTCCGGAAACGGTGGTATGTCGCGGTTCCGAGCCATGGGAAGGACTTTCCCCTCTAAGCCGGGTCTAGGCCCACGAGAAAGACACGCCGTGGTGAATACGTCGCAACACGTAACAGTTCAGTTCTTATGAATGCCAGCAGCCGTCTCCGGCGGGAAGCGATTAAGTATTTCAGACGAGCTTAAAAATTCTTTACTGTATGCAATATCTCGAAAGCACACAACAAGACCTCTGGTGGGTACATCTCCATTTTGACATATGAGATTCCGTAGGCTCTGAACGCAACCGAGCGTTCGCGGAGTGTGGCGGTACAAGCCGACTAGTGTGACGAATTCGTTGCGGGCCCGTATTTCTCCTGGACCCCGTCAGGATGCTCGAGGCAATGGTCAACAGCAGTGGAGGCAACACTATGGCCCCCTAGGCAGAGTACACACTTAGCGCGTTGGAACGTGTGGCTCGCTGGTGTTGAGCTTGCAGTCGAGGCTGTCATTTTTGACAATATGGACAGGGGGTGTCACGATGGGACCCACAAGTAATTGTGATCAGCATGCTTAAAGAAAGATAGTGCTTCCATCACGTTCTGAAAGTTTTGTAATTCCGTTGTTTAGACAGAGTTATTACACTGTTTTAGTTCGCTGGGAACTGTTGTAACTGGGTGGCGAGTTGAATGATGTGAACTGATGTTGATAATATGTTCTCGAGTCTTTTGTTTGATACTGAACTGTTTCGGGTAATCCTTTGAGTAGTGTTTAATTCTGATGTACACCGTATGGCCGCGCGGGTTTAGCCGAGCGGTCTGAGGCGCTGCAGTCATGGACTGTGCGGCTGGCCCCGGCGGAGATTCGAATCCTCCCTCGGGCATGGGTGTGTGTGTTTGTCCTTAGGATAATATAGGTTAAGTAGTGTGTAATCTTAGGGACTGATGACCTTAGCCGTTAAGTCCCATAAGATTTCACACACACATACACCGTATGTGCAGATGATGGATTGTTTTGTAACCAGTCCGCATATATAATGGAAACAAGTTGCAGCCAATTTAATAGCAGCCAACACTTATCAAGTTTGTCTGGAGTCCATCCCTATGTCATTCGTAAAAGAGAACCTATGAGAGGCATCCAGTAAGTAATAAAGCACGTCTTTTTCTGAAAGCTGGTTGGTTTTTTTGGGATTCCAATATGCCGTATTGTTCCCCACTCTTTTGGCTACAAAATCGTATTTTTCAACATAATCTCCGTTCACGACGGCCTTACGCCACCTTTCTGGGAGGGACTGTACGCCCGCTTGGTACCACTCTACTGGTGCATCCTTCATTGTACCACACAGATGGAAGTCGGAAGGTGCGAGATCCGGGCTGTAGGGGGGAGTACCCCAACTGGTGGACGAGTGTCAGCACTACCGACAGAGACGTCTAGTTGTGCAGCGAGGTGTTTAATTGTGATCCGTCGATCACCCCGAAAGAGTGTGTCCCCACTTTCCAACATTGCAGGAGCCACAGCTGTGTGCGGGCGTCCGTCACGCGGGAGATAGGACAGATCTGCGTGACCTTGTTACTACTATGACAGACGCGTCGGCCAACGACTCACCGTAGACATTCTGTAGCCACCTACATATATCAACGATGCTCTGGTTTTCCGTCAAAAGAAACTCAATGACAGCTCTCCGCTTGGAACACACCTCTGCTACAAAAAGCATTTTTAAGGCTACGTATAGCGCCGCCACCTATCGGAAATTCATGAAACTACAGGGGCGGAAGCAGGAATATTCCACTTTTTTTTTTAACCGAAATTTTGTTGCATTACTTACTAAAAGCCTCTCGTACTTTTCTTAATTTCTAAAATTGTGCTAGTTTTTTTGTATTTATTCTGAAGTTCTGTTTGGCTGATGTTTTTGTCATGAATGATTTCAGGCAGTCTACAAATAGCTTTATTAGTAGTGCTTCATCCTTAGTACAGGCTTGTTTCGGCTACACCGCGATACTCAAGTATTCTACGTTGAAGGCCCGGCCGGAATGAAAAGTTATTGATATGTTTCCATCAGAAGAAATTTTTGTTATTTCTGTGTTTTATTTTGTTTACTCAAGCTCGAGACACACAGGAATTTTACGGCGCTGCTCTAAGGAGCGATCTGCTGAAGTTTTGTGTTTCAGTTATTAAAAAAAATTAGATTTATTTAAAAACGTAAACACAAGACTAAATGTAATTAAATAAATGTACAGTTTTTCTTATTGGTAACTCAGCTCCAGCAGTCGATCCCATACTTTCATCTTACAGCCCAGTGCCGTAACAGCGAGTACAAGCACACTGGTTTTCGGGCCAGTAGTATCCTGTTGGAATCCTGGTGGTAGGAAAAAGCCGTCATTAGATTTTTGCTGTAAAAGAGGATGAGCGTTGCCAGGTAGAGTTGCATACTGCTTGTCAAAGCCTTAGTACAAATACAACACGTAACCGCAGCGCCTTGTGGTCGCCCACTGGATGATGACTCGAGAGAAGCAGGACATAATACAGTAAGACGTTCCATTCTATTTCTTACCCTTCATTTCCATAACGATTCGTCACTAGGGATGACCACAGCACCACACTCAACACGGCTTCGATACTGTCATCCATGCAGCTCGGTAAAGGCAAACCACTCCTGTTTGGACCTTGCCGAAATCGCATTATTGCCTGTACCGTACTGACTGTATGTACAGCATTGTAAGAATCCGTGAGTCAATGTAACAGATGTGTCACACATTGCTAACACGAACGTTGTTTCGTCTTCCCGTTCAGCACGATATTTTCATAGGTCGTTGGGAGAAATCGCAGCTAGGAAGTCGTGCAGCTAAATTTAGTAAACGAGAACTGAAGTGCTGAATGCAAACAGTAGTTTTCACTGATACGACTAATAACAACAAACCGCTGTAGTATTTCCAGTGCTCCTTCGAATTTATTTTATCGAAGACGATGGCACAGTCACAATAATAAGATTCTGGGCTCGCATTCTCGAGGAGAGGGGTTCGAAACCCGATCCGAAGATCCTGATTTAGATTTTTCCGTGAGTGCCCTAAACGGAAGAATGCCAGCAGGGTTTCTTATGAAGAAGCATGGCCAGTTTCTTCCCCGACCTACTCTATACAGCACTTCCTCGACAAGACTAAACCATAATCTTCCTTAGGATGTATTTTTAACCCCTATATGAGCAACGTCATGGCCCACTAGACGTAAACGGGTGTGCTGTTCTACGCCTACACTTACATGCATATTCCGATAGCGGCCATACGTTGCGTGGAGGAGGGTACCTTGCACTAATACTAGTTATCCATTTTTCAGATAAACTATCAAATGCAGCGGGGGGGAAAAGCTCGCTGTCTGCCTCCGTATGATCCCCAATTCGTCTTACTTTCTCTTGTCTTTGCGGTCCTCACGCGAAATGTACGTTGGAGACAGTTTAATCGTTCTGCGGTAAATCACAAGTGCCTATTCGCTAAATTTTCTCAACAAAGCTTCGCGAAAAGAACTTCGTCTTCCCTCCAGGGATCCCCATTGGAGTTCACGATGTAAGCAGGCTGTTTTGGTTTTTATGTTGGTAACGCCACGTAGCGCTCCGTATGAAGATCACTGACTGTGCTGTGTGCAGTCTGTGGCTGGTTGGCATTGTTGGAATATTCACTATTGTAGTGTTGGGCAGTTGGATGTGAACAGCGCGTAACGTTGCGCAGTTGGAGGTGAGCCGGCAGCAGTGGTGGATGTGGGGGGAGAGACGGCAGAATTTTGAGAGCGGACGATCTGGACGTGTGTCCGTCAGAAAAAGGAACTTCGTAAGACTGGATGTCATGAACTTATATATATATTATTTTACGACTTTTGAACACTATTAAGGTAAATACAGTGTTTGTTCTCCATCAAAATCTTTCATTTGCTAACTATGATATCAGTAGTTAGTGCCTTCAGTAGTTAGAATCTTTCATTTAGCTGGCAGTATTGGCGCTCGCTGTATTGCAGTAGTTCGAGTAACGAAGATTTTTGTGAGGTAAGTGATTCATGAAAGGTATAGGTTATTGATAGTCAGGACCATTCTTTTGTAGGGATTATTGAAAGTCAGATTGCGTTGCGCTAAAAATATTGTGTGTCAGTTTAGTGATGATCAGAATAGTAAAGAGAAAACTGTTTGAGTACGTTGAGTTTTGCTCAGCTATTTGAAAATCAAATAACGTAGAAGTTTACCAGCACAGCCATTCATAATTTTTCTAAGGGGACATTTCAACGAAGCATCTCTGTAATACTCATGCGTTGATCGAACTTACTAGTAACAAATCTAGCAGCAAGCCTCTGAATTGTTTCGATGTCTTTCTTTAATAAGAAGTGGTGACAATCCCAAACACGGTCAGTACTCGAGAGTGGGCAGGACTGACGTTCCTTACGCCGTCTCCATTATAGATAAAAAAAAACACTTTCTTCAGACAACTGTTAAGTGCATCAATATTTTTAGTGAAACGCGTGGTGAATAGAATTCTGTGTTTTAATTCAATTTATTCACGAGCGGCTTCAGTCATAAGACCACTTTCACAGTAGAAAAATATCTTAACAATGCAACATCACATCGCGTTCATACTCTTCGAATATGACATGAAGGACGTTAAATGACCTGAAAAAACTAAGAACCGTAAGTACTCAGGACTTCAGCACTGACTCAAACATCAGCAAGAACACTATTGATAGTCCAGGTTAGAAGATAGTTTTTCAATGCGAAAATCGTCTTACGACTGAAACCGGTCGTGAATAAATTGAGTTACAAAAGAGCAATGTGTTCATCACGCATTTCGACTTTATAGATGAGCTACAATTTCCTAAAATTCTCCCAATAAACTGAAGTCGACCATTCACCCTTCCTGCTACCGATCTTAAATGCTCGTTCCATTTCATACCGCTTTTCAGCATTACGCCTAGATATTTAGTCCACCTGAGTGTGTCAAGCAGCACATTATTAACATTGTATTGGAAAATTACTCAATTACTTTTCCTGCTCATCTGTGTTAACTTACATTTTACCTCATTTAGATCAAACTGCCATTCATCGTAGCTAATAAAAATATTAAGTCATTCTGTATGCTCCTACAGTCAAATGGTTCAAATGGCTCTGAGCACTATGGGACTCAACTGCTGAGGTCATTAGTCCCCTAGAACTTAGAACTAGTTAAACCTAACTAACCTAAGGACATCATCACAAACATCCATGCCCGAGGCAGGATTCGAACCTGCGACCGTAGCGGTCTTGCGGTTCCAGACTGCAGCGCCTTTAACCGCACGGCCACTTCGGCCGGCGCTCCTACAGTCACTCAACAACGACACTTCCCGTAGACTGCAGCGCCTTCAGAGAACACCCTGTCCGTCGGATTATTTTTGAATACGGAGAGCAAGAGCGCCTTATTCCACTTCCCTGGAGCACTCCTGATGATGCTCTTCTCTCTGATTGGCACTCGCCGTCCAAGACAACGTACTGGGTTCCATTACTTAACAAGTCCGCAAGGCACTCATATCTGGGAACCTAATCAGTATGTAACGACCTTCGTTAACAGCTTGCAATGGGGCACTGTGTCAAACGCTGAAATCTGCCTGTTGCCCCTCATCCGTGATTTCCTAGACAGCGTGCAAAAAAATTGTAAGCCGAGTTTCACACGAGCGATGCTTTATAAAACCGCGCTGCTTTGTCGACAAAAACTTTTCTATCCCAGGTTAATTTGTTATATTTGAACTTGGAATAAGCTCAAGAATTTTGTACCAAACCAAAGTTAAAAATATCTGTCTGTAAGGTTGCGGGTCTGTTCTTTTACCCTTTTTACATACAGAAGTCACCTGCGCTTTTTTTTCTAGTCGCTTGGGACTTCGCGCTGGTCTCTTCTGGGAAAGTAAACTTTTATTGCAATACCTCCCTTTGCAGAACGCGTTTTTTTCTCTAATAATGTTGTTACAAAGAAGAGATACAATCTCTGTGTCGCACTGCATACTCCAAGATTTGACAATTGAACAACGGTATTCATAGGAGCGTAGCATGCGTAACAGTGGGATAAACATTTATGAAGATACCGACTTAGAATCTACATCTTTTGGCAACATGCCATCATAAGGCATGTAGGCTAGGGAGTATTAGTGTACCAGGGTCATGTCTCCCTTTTCCTGTTTTAGTCACCCGTGGTGAACGGAAAGAAATACTTTTGACAGGCCTCCGTGCTCTGATTTTGTCTTCGCTAAAAATGACATACGAGAAAGTTTCTTGATATGAAACTTCCTGGCAGATTAAAACTGCGTGCCGGACCGAGACTCGAACTCAGGACCTTTGCCTTTCGCGGGAAAGTGCTCTAACAACAGCGCTACCCAAGCACGACTCACAACCCGTCCTCACAGCTTTCTTGTTATGTCTCGGGAAAATTGTGATGATGAATACGCCGTGGAAAGCAGAGTAATGTTTCGAGATGCAGAGATCTACTGGCTATTTGGTTCGTTTGTAGCGTTCCGTACCTCAGAGGGTAAAAACGGAACCCTTAGGGGGATCACTTTGTCGTCTGTCTGTCTGTCAAAAACCCTTTTTCTCAGGACGGATAGATTTTTGTTTAAATTTACGTCACATATTAAGATCTACGGTCGCTTGACGGTGTAAGGAAGAGAAGCTTTTAAGTCAGTGCAGTCAAAAGATACGGCCACGTATGTCACATAATTAGATGGAAACTCACTTCTCAAGACATGTAGGGTGCTTCTGGTTGACACAATCATGAAATTGGGCAGGAAGCAAAGTTTCGTATTTCAATAATACAAAAAATCCGAATAATGTTAATTTGTAATTATATCGCATGATTTTTTTTTCTTTCTTTTGTCATTCGTTGTCCGACTGTCTCTCTGTCCATCTGCTATTACCGCCTGTTCTCTGGAACGTGCAGATGTCCCAAGTTGAAAATTATCTCACGTACTAAGGTCTACAGTCCCGTAGAGGTGTAAGGCTCTAAGTCAATGCAACCAAAAGATACGGCCGTTTATGTTACACATTTCAGTACCCGTAAACATATTCATTAAAGCCTATAAGACACTTCCCGTTGACCTAAAATCATGAAATTTGGCGGGAAACTTTCACTGTACAAATAAAGGAAAAAAGCAGCAAATTGTTAATTGAAACTGTATACCATGAGAAAAAATTTCTTTTTTCATTTCTTATCAAAAGTTGAAATTAAAACTTTATCGAAAGTCTTGGAATTTCCGGAACCGATATTTTCCCAGTATCAATGTCGATGACAATCAAAGATCGGGCACACAGTTTTAATCTGCCAGGAAGTTTCATATCAGCGCACACTCCGATGCAGAGTGAAAATCTCATTCTGGAAACATCCCCCAGGCTGTGGCTAAGCCATGTCTCCGCAGTATCCTTTCTTTCAGGAGTGCTAGTTCTGCAAGGTTCGCAGGAGAGCTTCTGTAAAGTTTGGAAGGTAGGAGACGAGGTACTGGCAGAAGTAAAGCTGTGAGGACCGGGCGTGAGTCGTGCTTCGATAGCTCAGATGGTAGAGCACTTGCCCGCGAAAGGCAAAGGTCCCGAGTTCGAGTCTCGGTCGGGCACACAGTTTTAATCTGCCAGGAAGTTTCAAAGATCGTCAATATTCTCTGTTACCGGAATAGATGAATTGTCGATACACATAATTAATTTTATGTCGAACCCTCAGAGCATGAGCCCTTCTCGCACCTCGATAATTTTTAATAATCACTTAACCGACAAAAATACCACAATTATTACTATCGCTTTCGCTTGTGTAATAACCAAGTTATCATATTACATTTAAAAAAATGAAATACGTCTATTTCTAGAGACACACAAAATAGAAAAGCGCCACAACGTGCAGGATCCGGGAAAAAGTTTGAATTTGCAGTGACCTGTGACTGAAAAGAGAGTATTCCCCACATGCTGGGATGTGTGTATTGCACAATGTGAAGGGGAAGAAGGGTTAAATATCTATCGAATGATGATTGCACAGACTCGAACAATCCGTCGAGAAAATGCCAACGTAAGTAATTTTAGCAGTAGGGAGCCTTCTAGGGAGTGAAACTCGGACAATAAAGAGAGACAAGGAAGGAGATTTTGAAACACCGTGCTCCGAAGAATGCTCAAGGGTAGATGGGCAGATCGGATATCGAACGACGATGTACTGAATCGAACTGGGGAAAAAGGAATACTAAAAGAAAGGATCGGTTGACAGGACACGTCCTCAGGCATCAAGGAATTGTCACTTTCGTAATGGAAGTGGGGGGCGGGAGTAGAAATTGCACAGGGAGACACTTTACTACAGTAAATAGATCCAGGTGGGCGCAGGTTGCAGTGGTTAATGCAGAGATTGATGAGGCTTGCACGGAATAGAGTAGCGTGGATCACATATGTGACCTGGGGTTGCTTCAAACCAGTCTCCTTAATGAAAACAACAATCACATCATAACCACCATCAGCTGCGTACACCTTCCGAACAAGTAGAAGCAAAATAAACGCTAAAGTAAACTAGGTTGCAAACGACTTAATCTGCGTTTAAGAGATTGTTACGTATGTGATCAAGAATTTCCGTCTTCATTTTCCATGTAACAGAATGTTACCGCGCACTAGGATTAAACCCAGAGGATCAGACAGATATTCTCATTGTAGAACTGTCACTGTGGATACTCTGGACCATGAATTAAACTTTATCTTCCTTCCTTCCTCGCATGTTGCAATATTGATTTACAGCCAAAGTGGGGAAGTGTAGGTACATCAGTTACATCTTCAAAGACGCTGATGGAAGGCTACACACTTCCGCGACCGTAAACATTTGCAGCAGCAGTATATAAGATGCTTTCAAACTGCATCGATAAAATTTAGGAGTATTTTGCTGTCACGGACCCAAAGGTCTCCGACAGCTTGTTACAGAGAAATTGCTTTTCATTCGGTTTCTGACTTCCATTTCTTCCATTTATCTTTCTATCTTTATTTCACTGAAAAAATGTGCACAATAGTGGATATGTGACGATGCACTCTGTGTGTTTATTTTTTAAAACAAACTTGTTCCATTCACTAACGGTACTAGATGTTGACAATCCTATGTTCATTTTACCCTTCGCCCTCAAGTTTTCTTTCAGCTACTGCCCGGTTTTGTCTGGATTTGTTTTTTCGGCACTGTTAGTCGTATGTTAGCACTGATACAAAACGGTACGGATAGGTTTACTAATGAATAGTTGGTAGATATGCCCATTGCGTATGGCATCGTTGAATGCAATGGAAGAATGATGCGACGAAACTTTCCTTAGCTTTTGTGGGTCCATCCTTTTGACAGAAGGTCTTTGGGACGACGGCCGTTAACTATTACGAGAAAATGAAATGTCTACAGCCATCCTTATGATTTTATTTATTTTGTTGCAACTAGTTTCGGCGCTTCAGTCCGCCATCTTCATGCCGTAGTTCAGTATCAACTACGGCCTGAAGATGGCGCATTAAAGCGCCGAAACTAGTTGCAACAAAATAAATAAAATCATAAGGACGACTGTAGGCGTTTCATTATCTCAAAACCATACTTAGCTGTTCCTACAGTGACGGCAAACGCATCTCAGTACTTTTGCGTATGTTTGAAGGTTGTATTAATCGGTTTTTTGTTGTACGTTTTGATAATTGAATATTACAGGCTTTTTAACTGTTACTGACGTATTTTCACAGAAGCAAAGGTAAAACTGGGTCAGCAAAGCGAGAAAATCATAACTGCATCGACGAGGTATTGGAGACAGTGTCGCTTATACCAAAATACTCAGAAGGTATGCCTGAATAAGTTCTGAAAATTGGCGTTACCGTTGATGAAGATGTTCTACTCCTAGTCATTAGTTTTGTGGACGACATTGTTGGGCTTTTGATTCTTAGCGCGAACAGTATTTTTAATGTGTTTCCACAGGCAATAGGCGTGAAGACATCGTCGTCCGTAACAGCTAGGCGCCTGGAAATCCTGCAACGCGTACAGCACGCGTGCTAAACCGCTGGCGTGTAGCCCCACGTGTTTACTGTGGTGAGTGATGCTATCAGCGATTTTGGAGCAACATTCTTACAGAAGGCAGGAAAAATGTGCACTATAATACTAGATATTGACGTCCTACGTTTAAAACTGTGGAAAAAAGGGTATGAGGACTGACGCAACTCGTATCTTCAACGGAGGAGGAAATTTTTATAAAATAAATATTTTTGTGGAGCTGCCAAAGGTTTGGAGAGCAATGAATTTTCAGTATTACGTATACGTACAATCTACATATTTTCCACCAACTAACGATTCGACAATTTTGTAGTCCTCAGCATATCTATGATTTCTCATCGAAACACCATAAAGAGTGGATGCGCGTAACATTTCGTATAATTTTCTTCCAGCCCGAAAAAGGAGTTTGGTTTCGAATACAGGTATTCGAATGACCCTTGCATCAGCGGTCCAACGAATGGTTCATATTGGTTTTTGCGAACAGGGACTCCGTGCTTGAGAACGTTCTAAAAACAGTACAAGCAATGAAACAAATTTTGTAAAGAGTCACCTGACTTAGTGGTTTTTTCGTTGTAAATTAGTGCAGTGTCATCGGATAATACTGGCTATCGTGAAGCCTTACATTAGGTACTAGAGAATGAATGTAGACAGCGTTTTCCGCAGTGTCCGCGAACAAGTGCAAACGCGCTGTCGTGTGTTCTCGCTGCGCCTAATGGACTATGACAGTTGAGTTTAAACCCACTCTCTCGGAATCTGGACACAGTTTTGTGCGCGGTTTTCGTTACAAACGATCAGGCTGCTCCATCGTCAGGGCAGCTGTTTTCAAGGGCAGGAATACGTGATTTACTGTGCCAGGACACTCATTTTACTGGCTGTCTGAGAAAAAGAAGAAATGTGGTTTACAGAAACGAACTTCAATGAATGTAAGACGGATATCTATCCGAAATTTCGTTTATTTAGCGCAGATTTGTTCTCACGTATTAGAGTACATAAAGTGAAATGTGAATTTCATCTCTAATGATCTAGAAGTCCACTAGACGTAAATGAGTAAAATCTGACATTGTAAAATAGGAGCGCGCGATCCGTTTCAAGTACGTTCTTTTATTTACTAATGTTTTGATCGCGTTTAGCAAACTATTAAACGGTTTCATCAGAAGTAATAACTGCAGTACCGTAATGCAGAAGTAATAAAGTTCTCACTGCTTTCGCTAAAATCAACTGCCTGGACGGAAAACACTGACTCGTTTCCCGCGTACAGAAATTCAGTCGATCAACGCGTCCATTTATAATACGACCTACACTTAATTTGGCGTGATCAGTCTTGATGTACACTAAAGACTGAATTTTCTCGTGTCGAGAAATCAGAGGGAGCCATCTGTTTTACGTGGTAAAAACTTTCTAAAGCCAAGATCGCGAAAAAGCACATGCCCATGTCGATATATAACAATCGGCTGTTAAGCGCTACATATATGGACGTGGCCATGGGCACAAGGTGCTATGATTTTAAATGTTTTGTGTATGACAAACCTTTACATAGTGTACATGACAACTTGGCGTGAGCTCAACTCAAAAACGAATACATGTTATAATAAAAATTTTCGAAGAACTGAAGATGACAGCAAAGTGTGTCGAAACCGGTTGTTTGTAAATAAAGAAATATTTATGCAATTTGGCTTCAGAAAGTTTTTACTGAGTACAGCAAATCAGCCTCAGTACTGTGTAAAGCACGTACTATCAGTTGCCTTTTATTGTCATTCCGTTGAAAATGAACGAAGAAAAGGTACTGCACTGAGGCTGCGTAACATAATTTTATCATTTTGATCCTTGCCTCGTATGTATCGGGTGGAATATACTTTCGTAGTGTCTTTTCCGCCAGGGACTAGAAATGCTAAGGGTAGTTATTGTCATGATGCACAGGCTTTTTTTCCTTTATTGCTTTCCAATGGAATTCATCGAGTATCCACAGCTTGATAAATATGGTGTTTCAGTTCGTGTGACTATTTTTTAAAGGATATCATATTCGCCATTGACTGTAGAATTTATATAGTTCAGTACAATCAGACTTTAAAATCCATGTATAAGCCTGTATGTCTTCCTCAAAGATAGGTCTTTCCACTGCAGAAATTCAGTAACATCAGAACAATGTAACGCTCTGTACGTCATGAAATGATGTAAATTACATGAAATGTTGCCAGGGTTCACATCATTCACGCAAATCGCTACAAATCGATGATCTAGCGCACTGTTTACATGTAAACTAAGGTTTTCGTCGCCAAAATACTTGTTAATGTAAACAGTGTGGTAGAACATCGATTTGTAGCGATTTACGAGAACGATGTTAATACTGGTAACATTTCACGTAATTTACATCATTTCACGCTGTACGTAGCTTCACACTCGTCTGATGTTACTGTATTTATACAGTGAAACGGCCTATTTTTGAAGTCGACATGGATAAATGTCGGACGATTTTAGAGTCGGAGATGTATTGAAGCAAAACCTTTTGCAGTAACTCTTGAAAATGGCGCAAAGGTGGAAACTGCAATAGTGAAAAAATAATTTCTGCATTCGACGGCGAATATTACGTTCTTCAAAAAAAATGTGCTTGACTGAACGCCGAGCATAAGTCAGTCGTGTAATTGTTGTTCGGACTGCCACAAAGTGTGCGCCCCGTCGTTCGTTGACACTCTGCAGACGCGCGTTACGCTTGTCGGCGCGGCATCGGAGACCGGCGTGGCGGTAAGGGTACTCACACTCTCTCGGCGTCCGGCGGCAGGTTGCGCGGCACCTGCGTGAGCCCTCGGTGCGCGCAGTCGACGGCGAGCCCAGCGCACGCGCAGGCCCAGGGGCAGCGCACGGCCGACGCCGCGACGACGCCTCCGAGCGCGAGGTCCCCGGCGGCGGCGGCAGCAGCGGGGGCGGGCCCGGGGCCGGCGTCGGCCGCCGCCAGCCAGAGGCACAGCAGCCACAGCGCGGGCGGCCACATAGCATCACCCGCGGCACGCACAGCACAGCCCGACACGTCCGCTCCTGCGCGCCTCGGGAGCGCGACTGAGCCGCGCGCTGCTGCGGCGCGGCGTCCCCGACCGGCCGGCGCGCCGCCGCCGCCTCGGCGCTGCCGCAGCCGCCGGCCGCCACCGGCGCAGACCGCGCGGCGCGCCGGCACCTCACTCCCCCGCCCGCCGCCAGGCAGCGCCACCGCAGCCCAAGGACGACCGCGCGGAATCGCCGACCACGGAGGTCCTCTCGTCTAACCGCGCGCCGGCGGTCGCGCGGACGGGCGGTGTTTAGCGAAATACACTACTGGGCATTAACATTGCTACACCACGAAGATGACGTGCTACAGACGCGAAATTTAACCGACAGAAAGAAGATGCTGTGATACGCAAATGATTAGCTTTTCAGAGCATTCACACAAGGTTGGCGCTGGTGCCGACACCTACAACGTCCGGACATGACGAAAGTTTCCAACCGATTTCTCATACACAAACAGCAGTTGACCGGCGTTGCCTGGTGAACCGTTATTGTGATGCCTCCTGTAAGGAGGAGAAATGCGTACCATCACGTCTCCGACTTCGATAAAGGTCGGATTGTAGCCAATCGCGATTGAGGTTTATCGTATCGCGACATTGCTGCTCGCGTTAGTCGAGATCCAATGACTGTTGGCAGAATATGGAATCGGTGGGTTCAGAAGGATAATACGAATCGCCGTGCTGGATCGGCCTCATATCACAAGCAGTCGAGATGACAGGCATCTTAACCGCATGGCTGTAACGGATCGTGTAGCCACGCCTCGATCCCTGAGTCAACAGATGGGGACGTTTGCAAGACAACAACCATCTGCACCAGCAGTTTGTCGAGTTTGCAGCAGCATGAACTATCAGCTCGGAGATCGTGGCTACGGTTACCCTTGACGCTGCATCACAGACAGGAGCGCCTGCGATGGTGTACTCGACGACGAACCTGGGTGCACGAATGGCAAAACGTCATTTTTTCTGATCAATCCAGGTTCTTTCAAATAACTTCCGGGAATTCAGCCAGGTACCACTTTCAGCGACCGCCGATATTTCGGTGGGAGAACACCCCGCCATTTTCAAGGCCTTGAAAATGGCGGGGTGTTCTCCCGCCGAAATATCGGCGGTCGCTGAAAGTGTTACCTGGCTGAATTCCCGGAACTTATTTGAAAGTTGTATACGCCAGGAGAAACTCAGGAATCCAGGTTCTGTTTACAGCATCATGATGGTCGCATCCGTGTTTGGCGACATCGCGGTGAACGCACATTGGAAGCGTGTATTCGTTATCGCCATACTGGCGTATTACCCGGCGTGATGGTATGGGGTGCCATTGGTTACACGTCTCGGTCACCTCTTGTTCGCATTGACAGCACTTTGAACAGTGGACGTTACATTTCAGATATGTTACGACCCCTGGCTCTACCCTTCATTCGATCCTTGCGAAACCCTACATTTCAGCAGGATAATGCACGACCGCATGTTGCAGGTCTTGTACGGGTCTTTCTGATACAGAATATGTTCAACTGCTGCCCTGGCCAGCACATTCTCCAGATCTCTCACCAATTGAAAACGTCTGGTCAGTGGTGGCCGAGCAACTGGCTCGTCACAATACGACATTCACCACTCTTGATGAACTGTGGTATCGTGCTCAAGCTGCATGGCCAGCTGTACCTCTACACGCCATCAAATTTCTGTTTGACTCAATCACCAGGCGTATCAAGCCCGTTATTACGGCCAAAGGTGGTTGTTCTGGGTACTGATTTCTCAGGATCTATGCACCCAAATTGCGTGAAAATGTAATCACGTGTCAGTTTTAGTATAATATATTTGTCCAATGAATACCCGTTTATCATCTGCATTTCTTCTTGGTGTAGCAAATTTAATGGCCAGTAATGTAGCTAGCACACCCGGTCACAATTATTTGTTTGTACGTTGTCTTCTGGTGACTGAAATGCGTAATATCGGCTGGACCACTGAACAGCAAGTTGTTATTGCTTCGATCATGAACTCTCAAGCCTTCCTTACACGGACCGTGCATTCGAACGTTGAGCGTGGCCAACGATAAATGCAGCCCTTAGCACACATCTGGATGACTTCAGCAATGTAGTGTAAACTGTCGGCCGACACGAACGCATGCTTTATCAAATATTTCGTCAAACGGCCTTGACCAAACTACTTCACTGGAACTGTTACAGGATCGTAAACTTATTCGTCTTAGCTGTTCGGGAATGGACACAGAAGATCAAAATGATGGAGAACAGCGATCAGTCGTTCCTTTCCTTTCAGGCTCTCTCAAAGCAAATCTAGTTTTCGGCTAGGAACTAGCCATTATCGATGTAGTATTTCAGAATATTAATACATGCCCTACTACACTCCTGGAAATTGAAATAAGAACACCGTGAATTCATTGTCCCAGGAAGCGGAAACTTTATTGACACATTCCTGGGGTCAGATACATCACATGATCACACTGACAGAACCACAGGCACATAGACACAAGCAACAGAGCATGCACAATGTCGGCACTAGTACAGTGTATATCCACCTTTCGCAGCAATACAGGCTGCTATTCTCCCATGGAGACGATCGTACAGATGCAGGATGTAGTCCTGTGGAACGGCTTGCCATGCCATTTCCACCTGGCGCCTCAGTTGGACCAGCGTTCGTGCTGGACGTTTTTTTTTTTTTTTTTTGTTTGTGGTTTTAGGGCGCAAAACTTCTATGGTCATTAGCGCCCAGCCCGTGACGTAGAAAACAGGAAAAAAACGAAATTTAAAATCAGCAGCAATGGAAACAAAGTCAGAAAATTTGAGAAACTAAAGGCAGAAGGAATGCTTAAAAGTCCACTATAGAAAGGGGTTGGTTGTCCCCCCAAAAAAAAGCTTCAAATGACTGACGTCATTTCACTGTCTCTAATAAACTGTAGAACGCGGTCAGCTGAGCGCGTGTCATCTGCTAAAATCGACGATAGATCAGGCGATAGCTGTAGACGGGAGCGTAACGGATTAAAATAGGGGCATTCAATTAAAAGGTGTCTGACCGTCCACAGCTGAGAGCAGTGGGGGCAGAGTGGGGGAGGATCACCGCTTAAAAGATGTCGATGACTAAAAAGACAGTGCCCTATCCGGAGTCGGGCTAAAATTACCTCCTCCCGACGACGCGTTCGGGAGGAAGAGGTCCAAGCGCAAGGAACGGCTTTCACTTCCCGCAATTTATTGTGGGGAAGTGTTGACCAATGCGCATGCCATAAATGAGTAACTTGGCGACATAAACCGCTCCGTAGATCGGTAAACGGAAGAGACTGAAGAGCTGGCCGAGGAAGAGAGACTGCAGCCTTGGCTGCTATATCGGCCGCCTCATTTCCACAGATACCAGCGTGTCCCGGGAGCCAGAGGAACGCCACTGAGACGCCCCCCAGGTGGAGCAAGCGCAGACAGTCCTGAATCCGGTGGACCAGACGGTGCACAGGGTAAAGAGCTTGGAGACTGAGGAGAGAGCTGAGAGAATCTGAGCAGATTACGTACTGTATCCGCTGATGGCGGCGGATGTAGTGGACAGCCTGGAGAACAGCGTAAAGCTCCGCAGTATAAACCGAACACTGGTCGGGAAGCCGAAAGTGATTTGGGGTGTCGCCAACAATATAGGCACTCCCTACACCTAACGATGTTTTCGAGCCATCGGTGTAAATAAATGTGGCTTCCGTCATTTGTGCACATAGAGCAGCAAATGCCCGACGGTAAACAAGTGTAGGGGTACCATCCTTGGGAAATTCACATAGGTCTCTGAGCAAGTCGATCCGGGGACGGTGCCAAGGCGGTGCTGTACCCCAAGTTGTCAAGAAGGTTTTAGGAAAGCGGAAGGAAAGAGAATGGAGCAGTTGACGGAAGCGGACTCCCGGGGGTAGTAGGGAGGAGGAGCGGCCTGCATACCCGACATCAAAGGACTCGTCGAAAAAAAGGTTATAGGCTGGATTAGCAGGCATGGAAGACAGATGGCTAGCATAACGACTCAGAAGGACTGCCCGCCGATTGGACAGCGGAGGTTCAGCAGTCTCAGCATAAAGGCTTTCCACAGGGCTGGTGTAAAAAGCTCCAGACACTAAACTTAATCCACGGTGGTGGATAGAGTCGAGACGCCGAAGAATAGACGGCCGAGCAGAGGAGTAGACTATGCTTCCATAATCCAATTTCGAGCGCACTAAGGCGCGATAGAGGCGGAGAAGGACCACCCGGTCCGCTCCCCAAGAGGTACCATTCAGGACACGAAGGGTGTTAAGGGAACGCAGACAGCGAGCCGGAAGATAGGAAACGTGGGAGGACCAGCACAGTTTTCTGTCAAACATAAGACCCAAGAATTTTGCGACGTCGGAAAACGGAAGATTGACAGGACCTAGATGTAAGGAGGGCGGAAGAAACTCCTTACGTCGCCAAAAATTAACACAAACGGTCTTACTGGGTGAGAAACGGAAGCCGGTTTCGATGCTCCACGAGTGGAGGCGATCGAGACATCCTTGAAGACGTCTTTCAAGAAGGCTGGTCCGTTGAGAGCTGTAGTAGATCGCAAAATCGTCCACAAAGAGGGAGCCCGAGACATCAGGAAGGAGATAATCCATAATTGGATTAATGGCGATGGCAAACAGTACAACACTCAGCACGGAGCCCTGGGGTACCCCGTTTTCTTGGGAAAAAGTACGGGAGAGAGTAGTGTCCACCCGCACCCTAAATGTGCGCTCTGCCATAAATTCGCGAAGAAAAAGGGGCAGCCGGCCTCTAAAGCCCCAAGAGAACAGTGTGCGGAGGATGCCTGTCCTCCAACAGGTATCGTACGCTCTCTCCAGATCAAAAAATATTGCTACTGTTTGGCGTTTCCGGAGAAAATTGTTCATGATATAAGTGGAGAGAGCAACAAGATGGTCAACAGCAGAACGATGCTTTCGGAATCCGCATTGGGCTGGTGTTAAAAGACTGCGGGACTCCAGCCACCACGCTAAACGGTAATTCACCATACGCTCCAAAACCTTACAGACACTACTCGTGAGAGAAATGGGGCGATAGCTAGAGGGGAGATGTTTGTCCTTTCCAGGTTTCGGAACGGGAACGACAATAGCTTCCCGCCATCGCCTGGGAAAGGTACTGTCGGTCCAAATTCGATTATAAAGGCGAAGGAGGTAACGCAGGCTATGGGTTGATAAATGCAGCAACATTTGGACATGGATACCATCCGGTCCTGGGGCGGAGGAGCGAGAAGAAGAGAGTGCATGTTGGAGTTCGCGCATGGAGAAAACAGTATTGTATCTTTCGCGATTTTGAGAGGAGAAAGCAAGATGTCGCACTTCCGCTGCACGTTTCTTCGGGAGAAACGCTGGCGGGTAATTTGAAGAGCTCGAAATCTCAGCAAAGTGCTGACCCAATGAGTTAGAAATTGCGACGGGGTCCACTAAGGTATCATGCGCGACAGTGAGCCCAGAGACCGGGGAGAAACTAGGCGCGCCTGAGAACCGTCGAAGCCGACTCCAAACTTCCGAGGAGGGAGTGAAGTTGTTAAATGAGCTAGTAAAGAATTTCCAGCTTGCCTTCTTGCTATCGCGGATGACGCGACGGCATCGCGCACGGAGCTGCTTATATCGGATACAGTTGGACAAAGTTTGATGGTGACGGAAAATGCGAAGAGCACGTCGCCGCTCACGTATTGCGTCACGGCATGCCTCGTTCCACCAAGGAACTGGAGGGCGCCGGGGCAATTCGGAGGTGCGTGGTATTGAACGTTCCGCAGCTGTGAGAATAACGTCGGTAAAATGTGTGACCTCATCGTCGACGCTGGGAAAGCGACGGTCATCGAATGTCGCTAGAGACGAAAAAAGTGTCCAATCGGCTTGGGCAAACTTCCAGCGTCGCGAGCGCATATATGGCAGTTGAGGCTGCAGTCGAAGAACACATGGAAAGTGGTCACTCGAGTGTGTATCATCAAGGGCGAACCATTCGAAGCGCCGAGCTAGCGGAACAGTACCGACCGCAAGGTCCAAATGGGATAAATTTGCCGTGGAGGCAGACAAAAATGTGGGGACCCCAGTGTTGAGGCAGACTAGATCCGCTTGGTGGAAGACGTCTAGCAATAGTGAGCCACGTGGACAAGGATGTGGAGATCCCCAAAGCGGGTGGTGGGCATGGAAGTCCCCAACCAGCAAATAGGGGGGTGGAAGCTGACCAAGAAGATGAAGGAGATCAGCTCGTGCCATTGGTGTAGACGATGGAATGTATACCGTACAAAGAGAGAACGTGTATCCAGAAAGGGAAAGACGGACGGCGACAGCTTGGAAGGGAGTGTTTAAGGGGATTGGGTGATAATGGAGAGTATCATGGAGCAGAATCATGAGTCCTCCATGGGCTGGAGTGCCTTCAACAGAGGGGAGGTCATATCGGACGGACTGAAAATGAGGGAGAACAAAGCGGTCATTTGGACGCAGCTTTGTTTCCTGAAGACAGAAGATGACCGGCGAGTAGGATCGTAAGAGGATCGACAATTCCTCAGGATTGGCGCGAATGCCGCGGATATTCCAGTGGATAATGGACATAGGGTGAACAGAAATGGAGGAACGTCACCAAGGGTGCTGTCAACTCAACGACTGCTCAGAGCTTGCGACCGACAGGATGGAATGGCATTCAGTCGAAGGCAGAAGATCCTGATCCATAGGTTGGTCAGGAGCAGCTCCTGCCACCAACGATCGGCCAGTTGACCGGCCACCAACAGTGCGCCTCGGCGACACAGAAGATGGCCGAGGGCGATTTCCGCCAGGTGGTGCTGTAGATGGGACACGCCTTGGCGGAGAAGGAGAGGAACTGTGTTTCTTCGTAGCCTTCTTGGAGGTATGTTTAGATGAAGGAGGAACCGATGGTTGTGAAGTTGCAGTACGTAAAAACTCTTCACGAGAATGCTCTTTTTTGGAAGACTTGGCGTCTGACTTTTGGGCTCGAGATTTAGCAGAACCCGACGAAGGGTGAGCCATAGAGTGGGCAGGCGAAAGAGGTGAGGTTGAACGGGCGATCTTTGCGCTGGCCGATCTGACGACCGTGGTACTAAATGTGAGATCGCAAGTCTGCGTGGCCGCCTCCTTTGTTGGCCGAGGAGAAGCAAGGACAGCGCTGTATTTTCCTTTCTGAGGCACGGTGGGCTGTCGACTGGCGAGTAACTTTCGAGCAGCAAAGGTCGACACCTTTTCCTTCACTCTTATTTCCTGGATCAGCTTTTCGTCCTTAAAAACAGGGCAATCTCGAGAGGAAGCAGCGTGGTCACCCATACAGTTGATGCAGCGAGGGGATGGAGGTGGACAAGCACCCTCATGGGCATCCCTGCCACACGTAACACATTTGGCCGGATTGGAACAGGACTGGCTGGTGTGATTGAACCGCTGACATCGATAGCAACGCGTAGGGTTCGGGACATAAGGGCGAACGGAAATTATCTCATAGCCTGCTTTGATTTTTGATGGGAGTTGAACTTTGTCAAATGTCAAGAAGACAGTGCGGGTTGGAATGATGTTCGAGTCAACCCTTTTCATAACCCGATGAACAGCGGTGACGCCCTGGTCAGACAGGTAGTGCTGAATTTCTTCGTCAGACAATCCATCGAGGGAGCGTGTATAAACGACTCCACGCGAGGAATTTAAGGTACGGTGCGGTTCCACCCGGACAGGGAAGGTGTGGAGCAGAGAAGTACGCAGCAATTTTTGAGCCTGGAGGGCACTGTGTGTTTCCAACAACAGGGTGCCATTCCGTAGTCTGGAACAAGACTTTACAGGACCCGCAATTGCGTCGACACCTTTCTGAATAATGAAAGGGTTGACCGTGGAAAAGTCGTGACCTTCGTCATACCGAGAAACAACAAGGAACTGTGGCAACGATGGAAGAACCGTCTGTGGCTGAGACTCAGTGAACTTACGTTTGTGAGCAGACATAGTGGAAGGTGAGGAAACCATTGCGGAAGAATCCCCCATGATTACCGGCGTCTCCGATGGCGCGCTCCTCCCTTGTGGGGGCCCTCACCGAGGGCACACCCGCCTTAGGTGATTGTTCACACCTCAGGTCACACCTCCCGACAAACGGACGGAGGGACCAATCGGCACTTTCGGAAGGTATCAGCTCGGGTAATCACCCCTCCCTGGGCCTGGCCTTTACCAGGGGGTACGTACGTGTCCTACCTGTCTACCCGGGGCGGGGAATTACGCGTTACCCCGTCACCGGCTACGCATGGAAGTGCGTGGGTCGGCCTTCAGACACGCACAGGGAGGAAGAAAGAGAAAGGGAAAGGAAAGAAGAGGGGGTCTCAAACGCCGCAGCGGAGAAAAGGGTAAAGAGAAGAGGTAAGGAAAGGAGAAGGACAAAGGAAGGAAGAAGACATACAAGCAAGGAAGAAGAAGAATGCGGTACATTTACAAGCGTCCGTCTCCGGACGTAGGCGCAAACCATACTCCCAGAGGGGGAGAAAGTGAAGGAAACAGCCAGAGGTGAGGGGGGGGGGGTGAAGACAGGGGACGGGGAAGGATGCGGAAAGGGAAGGTATGCAGCCCGGAAAGGAAGGAAGGCCACATTAGCTCGGGGCCCCGTGCTCGCTACGCACGTATCCAGTGCTGGACGTGCAGACCGCGTGAGACGACGCTTCATCCAGTCCCAAACATGCTCAATGGGGGACAGATCCGGAGATCTTGCTGGCCAGGGTAGTTGACTTACACCTTCTAGAGCACGTTGGGTGGCACGGGATACATGCGGACGTGCATTGTCCTGTTGGAACAGCAAGTTGCCGGTCTAGGAATGGTAGAACGATGGGTTCGATGAAGGTTTGGATGTACCGTGCACTATTCAGTGTCCCCTCGACGATCACCAGTGGTGTACGGCCAGTGTAGGAGATCGCTCCCCACACCATGATGCCGGGTGTTGGCCCTGTGTGCCTCGGTCGTATGCAGTCCTGATTGTGGCGCTCACCTGCACGGCGCCAAACACGCATACGACCATCATTGGCACCAAGGCAGAAGCGACTCTCATCGCTGAAGACGACACGTCTCCATTCGTCCCTCCATTCACGCCTGTCGCGACACCACTGGAGGCGGGCTGCACGATGTTGGGGCGTGAGCGGAAGACGGCCTAACGGTGTGCGGGACCGTAGCCCAGCTTCATGGAGACGGTTGCGAATGGTCCTCGCCGATACCCCAGGAGCAACAGTGTCCCTAATTTGCTGGGAAGTGGCGGTGCGGTCCCCTACGGCACTGCGTAGGATCCTACGTCTTGGCGTGCATCCGTGCGTCGCTGCGGTCCGGTCCCTTGTCGACGGGCACGTGCACCTTCCGCCGACCACTGGCGACAACATCGATGTACTGTGGAGACCTCACGCCCCACGTGTTGAGCAATTCGGCGGTACGTCCACCCGGCCTCCCGCATGCCCACTATACGCCCTCGCTCAAAGTCCGTCAACTGCACATACGGTTCACGTCCACGCTGTCGCGGCATGCTACCAGTGTTAAAGACTGCGATGGAGCTCCGTATGCCACGGCAAAGTGGCTGACACTGACGGCGGCGGTGCACAAATGCTGCGCAGCTAGCGCCATTCAACGGCCAACACCGCGGTTCCTGTTGTGTCCGCTGTGCCGTGCGTGTGATCATTGCTTGTACAGCCCTCTCGCAGTGTCCGGAGCAAGTATGGTGGGTCTGACACACCGGTGTCAATGTGTTCTTTTTTCCATTTCCAGGAGTGTATATCAATACCCTGTTGTTCGGGATCCTGCCACATTTCATTCAAGACTACTGGGTTGTAAGTAGTCTTGAACGCACTGTGAGTGGAACCCGAACAACAGGAAACTGACGTACAAGGACACGAATTAAAACTCTGAAATACTGCACCGATGATGGCTAGTTAGTAGCCGAAATCTATATTTGCTTTAATAGAGCCTGAGATAAAAGAACGTCTGATTGCTGTTGTTAATATTTTGAAGGTCGTATCACAGACGTTGAGTGCATTCCATATTCTTAATGGAAGGTAACTTGATGAATACCGAACATTAACAACAGCTTATGTTGGTGCTGAGGCTCTACGTGGAAAAGTAACAGAAATAGAAACGATATTGGGTGAAATCGTGGATAGCGAGAGAAGTTCGAATTGTTCACCTGAATTAGCTACCTGAGCCACGGTGCTAGAACAATGAAAATTATTTGAGAATGGCGAAGAAAAATTTCAGTTTGCCTTCATGAAAGTGCCCCACATATCTGCATATTCATTTAATAAATCCCATTTCCCAATTTCATTCATCATAATAGACACTCTTCGAAAGCCTGCAGCTGAGTTGGTTCAAATGGCTCTGAGCACTATGGGACTCAAAATCTTAGGTCATAAGTCCCCTAGAACTTAGAACTACGTAAACCTAACTAACCTAAGGACATCACACACACCCATGCCCGAGGCAGGATTCGAACCTGCGACCGTAGCAGTCCCGCGGTTCCGGACTGCAGCGCCAGAACCGCACGGCCACCGCGGCCGGCCGCAGCTGAGTCATTCACGATTTAAGTAATGAAACACTAACTAACTACGTGGTTTTCCATGCTTAGTACTACATTTTTCGAGAATTTATTCTTATTATCAAACGGAAATATTCACATAGGTATTTTATGTGGTTTTTGTGTGTGTGTGTCGTTTTGCTTTTCCTATCCCGAAGTTGTCCTTTATGTTTTACTGCAATCGGACAGGTTTCTTTTGTGCAGTTTTCCGAAACATCACGTAATACACTAATCAAAATATTTGTACGTGATGATGAGAATAAATTCTCGTAAAGCATTTTGCAAAAATACGTAATTGGCTCAGGGTTTCGTTGTTTAAATCATAAATGCTATTTCTACTAAAGATGGTCACATGGCTAAGTTAAGAACATAGTACTCGAATCTCACTGCACTATTGCGTGTTGTTCCAGAAACATGTGAACCAATATATAAATCATCTAATAGTAATTTATGAAGGTTAAGTTAGATTATTTAGAGTAGAAATAAATATGTTTATTTCACTTAATGTACACTTTGAACACAGTTGGCTTTTAACATCTTTAACACCTTCCACGCCCTTTTTTTATAGGTAAGCTTTACGTTGCACACAGTACAGCAACTTCGAATGCAGCTGATTGCTGCAACTATTTCTTTGGAAGATTTTATCCGCTTATTACCGTTTTTGTAGCCAGTGTGCTTTGTGTTATGAAGAATTTCGTGTTCTTGACACACTGCAATGTCATATCATATCGTATCATAGCTTAAATGGATTAAAGCAAGCGAATCGACATGTAAACAACGGTCCTCGCTCTAGCTTTTAGCAATGATATTTGCTAGAAACTTCCCCGCTACACCGTCAAAGGTTTGACTAAAGAGCTTTGATATGTATTCCTTCCTGACCACGAACACTATAGTGATGACGTCACGCTCAGGCCTGTATTTACCGTTGGCAACGGTGCCGAGTCTCTAACGTCACAGGGTGGAAAAAGCGCGTTGGGGAGTCTTTCCGAACTTGCAGAGTAGTACCTAGTATGTCAGATATTCCGAACGTGCGTTGAACGTAGTCCAGTGAGATAGAAAAAGCTACCTACATCATAAGCACGCCATCGCCCTTCAGTACAAAGACGCGAGAAGCCATACTGGATTTCAGTTGAAGCCCTTAGGTATAAATGCCGTTTCTAAGCACCAGCACATTGAGAATCTCTCGGAAACCCGTCGTTAATTACATGATTTGTTGTCCGGTTGCAAACAAAATTTAAAATTCTTTAACTAGTTTTCAACGCCAATTAGGGCGATGAAAACTAGCTGAAAACTTATTAAAGAATTTTAAATTCTGTTTGCAACCGGTTGGCTGGAAGTTTGTGACATTGTAATTAATTACGGTTACTGAGCACAGCCATGTTCAAAACATTAAAATACAGTGTTCTTGATACAATTTGTATAATTAAATGTCAGCTAATAACATACCCTCAGATGATAAGATGCAAAGTATCAACGTGAAATAGTTCGTGGTCGGTACAGCGTAATCAGCACCATCACTTGTGATGTATGTGCTGAAGCAGAAGTGTTAGATTCACGTCAAACTACATCCGAAGATTTTTTTTTTACAAAACTTCGCGTTTTCTAGTAGGTTCTGGTACTTTCTTATTAGTTTAATAAAAGTGTATTCTATAATAGTCAATGTTCCGTAAATATAAGTGCGCTCTTTCTGGAGCGAGTTTGTTTGATTGGCTTAAACGATGAGGCAACCTGCACTGCAAGCAGTAGGAAATTTCCACTTTCTTGTATTAAGTTTTATATTTCATTGTTGTAAAGAATCTGCTACTGAATAGGAACAGTGATCAGTTTTGAATGACGTTAGGGTTTTACTGGAAAGTGAAAATGATAAACTAATTTTATCTTATGTGGAGAACTATTGTATATGTATATCGCACTGCTTGTAATGGAAGCTCTATAACCCGTTGTCCTTATTGCCTGGACATGGTACTTTCCTATTTGACTTACAACATGTTCATGGATATTGAGGCTTTTATTTGTTTTTTTTTGTTTTTTTTTTTTGTTTTTTTTTTTTTTTTTTTTTTGTTTTGGTTTTAGGGCGCAAAACTGCTATGGTCATTAGCGCCCAGTCCGTGACTTAGGAAACAGTAAAAAACCGAAAATGGAAACCAGCAGCAATGGGAACGAGTCATAAAATTGGAGAAACTAAAAGCAGAAGGAAGGCTTAAAAATCCACTACAG
This sequence comes from Schistocerca americana, assembly GCF_021461395.2. Lineage (NCBI taxonomy): Eukaryota > Metazoa > Arthropoda > Insecta > Orthoptera > Acrididae > Schistocerca > Schistocerca americana. Next base: position 223,593,994 of record NC_060122.1, on the reverse strand, counting down.
AAAGGGGTTGGTTGTCCCCAAGAAAGGCTTCAAATGACTGACGTCATTTCACTGGCACTAATAGAATCGAGAACGCGATCGGCTGAGCGCGTGTCATCTGCTAAAATCGACGATATATCAGGTGATAGCTGTAGACGGGAGCGTAACGGATTAAAATAGTGGCACTCAATTAAAAGGTGTCTTACCGTCCACAGCTGAGAGCAGTGGGGACAGTGTGGGGGAGGATCGCCGCTTAAAAGATGTCGATGTCTAAAAAGACAGTGCCCTATCCGGAGTCTAATTAAAATTACCTCCCCCGACGACGCGTTCGGGAGGAAGAGGTCCAAGCACAAGGAAGAGCTTTCACGTCCCGCAATTTATTATGGGGAAGTGTCGACCAATGCGCGTGCCATAAATGAAAAACACGACGACATAAAACGCTCCGTTGATCGGTGAAGCGAATCGATCGAATAGCTGGCCGAAGAAGAGAGACTGCAGTCTTGGCTGCAATATCGGCCGCCTCGTTTACACAGATACCAACGTGTCCCGGGAGCCAGAGGAACGCCACCGAGACGCACCCCAGGTGGAGCAAGCGCAGACAGTCCTGAATCCGGTGGACCAGACGGTGCACAGCGTAAAGAGCTTGGAGACTGAGAAGAGAGCTGAGAGAATCTGAGCAGTTTACGTACTGTATCCGCTGATGGCGGTGGATGTAGTGGACAGCCTGGAGAACAGCGTAAAGCACCGAAGTATAAACCGAACACTGGTCGGGAAGCCGAAAGTGATTTGGGGTTTCGCCAACAATATAGGCACTCCTTACACTAAACGATGTTTTTGAGCCATCAGTGTAAATAAATATGGCTTCCGGCATTTGTGCACATAGAGCAGAAAATGCCCGACGATAAACAAGTGAAGGGGTACCATCCTTGGGAAACTGACAAAGGTCACGGAGCAGGCAGATCCGGGGACGGAGCCACGGCGGTGCTGTACCCCAAGTTGTCAAGAAGGTTTTAGGAAAGCGGAAGGAAAGAGAATGGAGCAGTTGACGGAAGCGGACTCCCGGTGGTAGTAGGGAGGAGGGGCGGCCTGCATACCCTACACCAAAGGAGCCGTCGAAAAAAATGTCATGGGCTGGATTAGTAGGCATGGAAGACAGATGGCTAGCATAACGACTCAGAAGGACTGCTCGCCGATTGGACAGTGGAGGTTCAGCAGTCTCAGCATAAAGGCTTTCCACAGAGCTGGTGTAAAAAGCTCCAGACACTAAACGTAATCCACGGTGGTGGATAGAGTCGAGACGCCGAAGAATAGACGGCCGAGCAGAGGAGTAGACTATGCTTCCATAGTCCAATTTCGAGCGCACTAAGGCGCGATAGAGGCGGAGAAGGACCACTCGGTCCGCTCCCCAGGAGGTACCATTTAGGACACGGAGGGTGTTGAGGGATCGCAGACAGCGAGCCGAAAGATAGGAAACGTGGGAGGACTAGCACAGTTTTCTGTCAAACATAAGACCCAAGAATTTAGCGACGTCTCAAAAAGGAAGGTTGACAGGTCCTAGATGTAAGGAGGGTGGAAGAAACTCTTTTCTTCGCCAAAAATTAACACAAACGGTCTTACTGGGAGAAAAACGGAAGCCGGTTTCGATGCTCCAAGAGTGGAGGCGATCGAGACATCCTTGAAGACGTCGTTCAAGAAGGCTGGTCCGTTGAGAGCTGTAGTAGATCGCAAAATCGTCCACAAAGAGGGAGCCCGAGACATCAGGAAGGAGACAATCCATAATGGGATTTATGGCGATGGCAAACAGTACAACACTCAGCACGGAGCCGTGGGGTACCCCGTTTTCTTGGGAGAAAGTACGGGAGAGAGTAGTGTTCACCCGCACCCTAAATGTGCGCTCTGCCATAAATTCGCGAAGAAAAAGGGGCAGCCGGCCTCGAAAGCCCCAAGAGAACAGTGTGCGGAGGATGCCTGTCCTCCAACAGGTATCGTATGCTCTCTCCAGATCAAAAAATATTGCTACCGTTTGATGTTTCCGGAGAAAATTGTTCATGATATAAGTGGAGAGAGCAACAAGATGGTCAACTGCAGAACGATGCTTTCGGAATCCGCATTGGGCAGGTGTTAAAAGACTGCGGCATTCCAGTCACCAAGCTAAACGGTAATTCACCATACGCTCCAAAACCTTACAGACACTACTCGTGAGAGAAATGGGGCGATAGCTAGAGGGGAGATGTTTGTCCTTTCCAGGTTTCGGAACGGGAACGACGATAGCTTCCCGCCATCGTCTGGGAAAAGTACTGTCGGTCCAAATTCGATTATAAAGGCGAAGGAGGTAACGCAGTCTATGGGTTGATAAATGCAGCAACATTTGGACGTGGATACCACCCGGTCCTGGGGCGGAGGAGCGAGAAGAAGAGAGTGCATGTTGGAGTTCCCGCATGGAGAAAACAGTATTGTAGCTTTCGCGATTTTGAGAGGAGAAAGCAAGATGTCGCACTTCCGCTGCACGTTTCTTCGGGAGAAACGCTGGCGGGTAATTTGAAGAGCTCGAAATCTCAGCGAAGTGCTGACCCAATGAGTTAGAAATTGCGACGGGGTCCACTAATGTATCATGCGCGACAGTGAGCCCAGAGACCGGGGAGAAACTAGGCGCGCCTGAGAACTGTCGAAGCCGACTCCATACTTCCGAGGAGGGAGTGAAGGTGTTAAACGAGCTGATAAAGAATTTCCAGCTTGCCTTCTTGCTATCGCGGATGACGCGACGGCATAGCGCACGGAATTGCTTATAGTGGATACAGTTGGCCAAAGTAGGATGGTGGCGGAAAATTCGAAGAGCACGTCGCCGCTCACGTATTGCGTCACGGCATGCCTCGTTCCACCAAGGAACTGGGGGGGCGCCGGGGCAATTCGGAGGTGCGTAGTATTGAACGTTCCGCAGCTGTAAGAATAACGTCGGTAATATGTGTGACCTCATCGTCGACGCTGGGAAAGCAACGGTCATCGAATGTCGCTAGAGACGAAAAAAGTGTCCAGTCGGCATGGGCAAACTTCCAGCGTCGCGGGCGCATATATGGCAGTTGAGGCTGCAGTCTAAGGACACATGGAAAGTGGTCACTCGAGTGTGTATCATCAATGGCGAACCATTCGTAGCGCCGAGCTAGCGGAACAGTACCGACCGCAAGGTCCAAATGAGATAAATTTGTCGTGGAGGCAGACAAAAATGTGGGGACCCCAGTGTTGAGGCAAACAAGATCCGCTTGGTGGAAGATGTCTAGCAATAGTGAGCCACGTGGACAAGGATGTGGAGATCCCCAAAGCGGGTGGTGGGCATGGAAGTCCCCAACCAGCAAATAGGGGGGTGGAAGCTGACCAAGAAGATGAAGGAGATCAGCTCGTGCCATTGGTGTGGACGATGGAATGTATACAGTACAAAGAGAGAACGTGTATCCAGAAAGGGAAAGACGGACGGCGACAGCTTGGAAGGAAGTGTTTAAGTGGATTGGGTGATAATGGAGAGTATCATGGAGAAGAATCATGAGTCCTCCATGGGCTGGAGTGCCTTCAACAGAGGGGAGATCATATCGGATGGACTGAAAATGAGGGAGAACAAAGGGGTCATGGGGACGCAGCTTTGTTTCCTGAAGACAGAAGATGACCGGCGAGTAGGATCGTAAGAGGATCGACAATTCATCCCGATTGGCTCGAATGCCGCGGATATTCCAGTGGATAATGGACATAGGGTGAACAGAAAATGGAGGAATGTGACTTAAGCTGCTGTCAACTCAACGACTGCTCAGAGCTTGCGACCGACAGCATGGAATGGCATTCAGCCGAAGGCAGAAGATCCTGATCCATAGGTTGTTCAGGAGCAGCTCCTGCCACCAGCGATCGGCCGGTTAATCAGCCGCCAGCAGTGCGCCTCGGCGACACAGAAGACGGCCGAGGGCGATTTCCGCCAGATGGTGCTGTAGATGGGACACGCCTTGGCGGAGAAGGAGATGCACTGGGTTTCTTTGTAGCCTTCTTGGAATTATGATGTTTAGAAGAAGGAGGAACCGATGGTTGTGAAGTTGGGGTACGTAAAAATTCTTCACGAGTGCGCTCTTTTTTCGAAGTCTTGGTGTCTGACTTTTGGGCTCGAGATTTAGCAGAACCCGATGAAGGGTGAGCCATAGAGTGGGCAGGCGAAAGTGGTGAGGTTGAACGGGCGATCTTTGCGCTGGCCGATCTGACGACCGTGGTACTAAAGGTGAGGTCGCAAGTCTGCGTGGCCGCCTCCTTTGTTGGCCGAGGAGAAGCAACAACAGTGCTGTATTTTCCTGTCTGAGGCACGGTGGGCTGTCGACTGGCGAATAATTTTCGAGCAGCTAAGGTCGACACCTTTTCCTTCACTCTTATTTCCTGGATGAGCTTTTCGTCCTTAAAAACGGGGCAATCACGAGAGGAAGCAGCGTGGTCACCCATACAGTTGATGCAGCGAGGGGATGGAGGTGGACAAGCACCCTCATGGGCATCCTTGCCACACGTAACACATTTGGCCGGATTGGAACAGGATTGGCTAGTGTGATTGAACCGCTCACAACGATAGCAACGCGTAGGGTTCGGGACGTAAGGGCGAACGGAAATTATCTCATAGCCTGCTTTGAATTTCGATGGGAGCTGAACTTCGTCAAATGTCAAGAAGACAGTGCGGGTTGGAATGAGGTTCGTATCAACCCTTTTCATAACTCTATGAACAGCCGTTACGCCCTGGTCAGACAGGTAGTGCTGAATTTCTTCGTCAGACAATCCATCGAGGGAGCGTGTATAAACGACTCCACGCGAGGAATTTAAAGTGCGGTGCGCTTCAACCCGGACAGGGAAGGTGTGGAGCAGTGAAGTACGCAGCAATTTGTGTGCCTGGAGGGCACTGACTGTTTCTAACAACAAGGTGCCATTCCGTAATCTGGAACAAGACTTTACAGGACCTGCACTTGCGTCGACACCTTTCTGAATAATGAAAGGGTTGACCGTGGAGAAGTCGTGACCTTCGTCAGACCGAGATACAAGGAACTGTGGCAACGATGGAAGAACTGACTGTGGCTGAGACTCAGTGAACTTACGTTTCTGAGCAGACATAGTGGAAGGTGAGGACACCATTGCGGGAGAATCCCCCATGATTACCGGCGTCTCCGATGGCGCGCTCCTCCCTAGTGGGGGCCCTCTCTGAGGGCACTCCCGCCTTAGGTGATTGTTCACACCTCAGGTCACACCTCCCGACAAACGGACGGAGGGACCAATCGGCACTTTCGGAAGGTATCAGCTCGGGTAATCACCCCTCCCTGGGCCTGGCCGTTACCAGAGGGTACGTACGTGTCCTACCTGTCTACCCGTAGCGGGGAATGCGTGGGTCGGCCCTCAGACACGCACAGGGAGGAAAAAAGAGAAAGGGAAAGGAAAGAAGAGAGGTCTCAAACGCCGCAGCGGAGAAAAGGGTAAAGAGAAGAGGTAAGGAAAAGAGAAGGACAAAGGAAGGATGAAGACATACAAGCAAGGAAGGCGAAGAATGCGGTACATTTACGAGCGTCCGTCTCCGGACGTAGGCACAAACCATACTCCCAGAGGGGGAGAAAGTGAAGGAAAGAGCCAGAGGTGAGGGGGGGGGGGGGGGGGAGCGAAGGTGGGGGATGGGGAAGGATGCCTAAAGGGAAGGTATGCAGCCCGGAACGGAAGGAAGGCCACATTAGCTCGGGGTCCCGTGCTCGCTACACACGTATCCACAAAAGAGTTGTGGACCCCCTGGGGGGGCATTTATTCGTGTGTGCTACAGACAGATCAACATGATTAGCTTATGGAAAAGGCAGGAAACGTGTCTTTTAATACAGCAAACGTAGGAATTTTATGCCCGTCCATTTCGTAAGTCAGCCTCTGTGGCCGAGCGGTTCTAGGCGCTTCAGTCCGGAACGGCGCTGCTGCTACGGTCGCACGTTCGAATCCTGCCTTGGGCATGGATGTGTGTGATTTTCTTAGGTTAGTTAGGTTTAAGTAGTTCTAATTCTAGGAGACTGATGACCTCAGATGTTAAGTCTCATACTGCTTAGAGCCATTTGATTTGGAACCATTTCGTAAACACTGTGGTTTATGTGACACGCCGAGAACTGCCACTGGAGCGCGCTGCGATCACCTATACCAAGTCGATGCATACCGACCGTGTGCGCTAAATGCATCGTTTCTGAGTTTTCAGCAGCACGTTGAACTCGGCAGGCTCAACGTTGACGCTCGAAACACTGTCTGTGTGCTGACAGCTTAAGAAAACGATCTCGAAGGCACTGACAACAGTCACCAGATACGTCGCCAGAGGTCGCCCGGTGGTATCCGCCGGAAACTTGGTCATAGTGCGTCAGAACCACTTCGTCACTTTTTTTCCGGGTTCAGGGAGGCCAGAAGCTTTTCTTTCAAGGAGGCTAGGATTGGCTATGTCTGCCTCGAAAGGAACTTCGCGAGTACTGCATACCCTTTCCTGAGTTACTGGAACAACCAGACAAGGCTTACAAATATATTAGATGACATCTACATCCATAATCTGCAAACCACCTTCGCGCGAAGAACAATAGCTGGTAAGCCTCCGTGTGGACTCTAATTTCTCTAAATTTATCTTCATGATTTTTTCGCTCTATACATACGAGGAAGTGGTATATTGGTTGACTCCTCCAGGAACGTATGCTCTCAGAAATTTAATAGCAGGTCTTACAGTGATGCAGAACCGTCTGCCATAGGAGTTGGCAAGCAGCTCCTTGACGCTTTCGCACTTACTAAATGAACCTGTAACGAAAAGTGCTGCTCTTCTTTGGGTCTTTTCTGTATCCTTTATCGGTGCTATATGGAACGGATCCCACACTGACGAAAAATATTCAACAATGGTCGAAAGAGTGTTTTGTAAACTACTTCCTTTGTTGATGGACTACATTTCCTGAGAGTTCTTCCAATGAACCTCAGGGTGGCATGTCCTGCAACAGCGATTAATTTTATTGGTCGTTCCAATTCAAATCGCTGTATACTAATACTCCCGGATATTTCATGGAAGTAACTGCTTCCAGTGAATTTTCGGCAATCGTGTACATCGTGTGCTCATACAAGTAAGAGTCTTTCTATGTATTCTGAATATGTTGCATTTGTTTATGTTAAGGGTCAGTTCCCGCTCCCTGCACCAAGTGTCGGTCTGCTGCAGGTCTTCCTGTATTTTGATACACTTTTCTAGCTATGCGACTTTTCTGTATTCAACGGCATCATCCGTGAAAAGTCTCACAGAACGTCAGACTTTACCTGCTAGGCCGTTTGTATGCAGTGATGGGAAAAAAATCGCAACACCAAGAAGGAGTTGTGTGGCAAAGACGAAAGTTGGTAGGTGTGTTTACACATCTGAAACATAATGCCAATTCAAATTTCGCTCCAGTCGCATAAAAATGGTGCTAGTAGCGCCACTTTGAGGATGCAGATCGCGTTTGCTTTGAATACACGCTGTAACGGTCGTGAGCGTTAGTTATCTTTGGTAGCGGACGCGGTGAGTTGATGTCAGTCAAGAATGCCTTTAAGGCGTCAACACGTCACTGAGCTTGAACGAGATGGTGTAATAGGGCTACGAGAAGCTGGATGTTCCTACTGAGATACTGCAGCAAGACATGGCAGGAATGTAACCACTGTACATGATTGCTGACAATGGTGGTTATGGGAATGTATGGGCACAGGAGGGCCGTGCTCCAGGCGGCCACGTGGCACTACCAAGAGGGCACACAATCGTGTTAGGAGTATGGCTATGGTGCATTGTATTGGATCTGCATCAGAAATATATGAAGCAGTTGGCACCACTGTGCCACAAAGAACTTTTACAAATCGGTTACTTCAAGAACGGCTCTGAGCCGGACGCCCTGTGAATTGCATTCCACTGATCCTCAACCACCACCATATGCGACTTCATCGGTGTCTGGCAAGTGCTCATTGGATGGCAGGGTGGAGGTTGTGTGTTCTCTGATGAAAGAGTGTTCTGACTCGGTGCCACTGATGGCTGTGTCTGTGTTAGGAGCCCAGTTGAGGGTCTGCAACTAGTCTGTCTGTGTGCTAGACACACCGGACCTACACCTGGAGCTACGGTCTGGAATGCGATTTCGTACGACAGCAGATACACTCTCGTAGTGTACTTTTATGGATATGATATCTGTTCTTTCGGACATGTCCGAAAGAACAGACACCACTGATGACCTGCAGCCGTGTAGAATGAAATTTAGAATTATATTAATACCTTCTGCTGCTAGCGGGCGTTGATATATATCAGCGGGGACAGGTGAAAATGTGTGCCCCGACCGAGACTCGAACCGGGATCTCCTGCTTACGTGCCAGACGCTCTATCCATCTGAGTCACCGAAGGCACAGAGGACAGTGCGACTGCAGGGACTATCTCGCGCACGCCTCCCGCGAGACCCACATTCTCAGCTTGTATGTCCACACACTACATTCGTAGTGACCTCCTTCTTCTGTGCGGATGCACACATAATCCCCGAACTCATACGAGACTTTGTAAGAATGTCTTCCACGAGTGATGAGTGTGTTGGGGTGGGACACTACGATGTAGTGTGTGGACCAAGGTGAGAATGTGGGTCTAAAAACGCCTGTGAGCAGTAATAATATACCACTTCCCTTTCAAACCTCCCGTATTTCAAAGGTCCAGAAAAAAACCTACAGTAGATATGATAAGGAAATTGCACCATATACTAGAGCATTTGAAAAATTTATCTAATAATCATCAGTACATCTCTACATGTGAACCATTTGTAGCACGAAGAATATCGATCCGTGTTAAATTTCTTGCCATATTCTTCGTAACATGTGCTCTGTCACTGTTGAAGTCGCATCAAGGCTACGAAGCGTAACAGTAATGTCATCGACATGTCTTTACCAATCGCCAAAAGAAAAAACCTAGTGTAGCAACGCCGGCGAACGTGGCTGACAGGCAGTGGTTCTTCCGTGGTCGATTCAGCGATTGGGAAATTTCGTATCCAGGAACTTGACCAATGCACCGGAGATCCTACTTTTGTGAGATGATGTTGGGTTGCAAGTCTTGTATCTGAAGGCCAACAAACTGCTCAAAAATGATACACTAACCTATGCAATGTGTTCTCTGCAAAGGAGACTGGCCCAATTCCCCTGTCGTACAATATCCCACATGAAGCTCAGTTTAAGGCCGTCACGAACATGTTCGGTGATAGCTCCATATCCGAACATTATTCCGATTAACCGTTCCTGATACATGAAAGGTCATCTGAGAATAAAGACATTTCCAAGACGTCGGCATTCACGTCAAGCAAATCCGTAGCAACTTCTTGTCGGCATGGTTTGTCGTTCGGCATTAGATGTTGCAGAATTTGCACTTCATAAGAACAGAAACGACGGCGGTGGTATACTACACGATGTAATGTTGATCGGGGTGCATTAAGTTGCGTAGATGCCTGCCGAATTGACTGACGTGGGCTTCTGAGAATCGCTTGTCTGACGTCCTCCACTTTCTCTTCGAAAACAAAACAACGTGCACCACCAGAATAATTTAGAACAGTTCCAGTTGCCAGAAACTTACGAAACCACTTCTTAGTTATTTTCACTTCAGGTGAATCGCTTCTATACACTCTACGATAATTCTTTGCACACTGATCTGCGATTTGATTTCTGCTTCTGCGCTCTGCTGTGGAGTAGCCATTTTCACGTCATGTGATCATGCTGCATTCTAGCGACAATAACTGGCACGTCTGACGCAGAAACGTAACTTCTTTGAGACGCTCTAGCATATCGTGCAATTTCGTTATCATATCTACTGTAGGTTTTTTTTTTTTCCTGGGCGCTTGAGATGTGGGAGATTCGAAAGGGACACCGTGTAATTCGTGGGCAGCAAATGCCCACCTACCGTAACCCAAAAAAGATCCACTGCAGTATCTGTAAGTATTAGAATTGACATACGCCATTTTTCTCATTTGAACATATTTTTTTTGAGGTTGTAATCTAAGCTTACATTTTCTGATACAGATTTTGCTGTGTTGCAGATAAGGCTGAAATGGCTCGACAGCCAAAGAAAAGAACATTTATAATGTAACTAAGGTAACGTTCAATTCATTATTATTAAATTTTAAGCTTTTCTAAACTTGTGGGTTTCAGTGTAGCAGCGATTTCAGACCACAGATTCCAAGACAAATCCCCGTTATTTTATTTCTCTTCTTCGAGACGCCACGAACTCCTTTCTAGTACTAAAAGTAAAAATTTTGCCCGATTCCACTGAAGAAAACAAGCCGTTTTGAATTCCGCTGACCGTCGGTCGAAGTCTGAGCAAGCGGGCGTTCAGATCGGTTACACCGCGACCGCGCACATGCTGACGTATAGATTTGAAAAGATCGGCCGATGTCAGCCGTCGGCGGAATGCTCTGATGCCGGTAACACCGCGACTTCACCTAAGCAGTGCCGGTTCAAGACCAGCTGTAAGCGTAGCACTACACGATATTTTTACTCCCACAAAATACACGGAGCTAACATCTAATAATTATTTATTTCATACATAGAGATACTTCCAAACATAATGTCATCAGCGTATTATCCCTTAGAGTCCAGTCCAAGATTGTAACAGCCAGAGTCTTTTAGCTTAGTATTATTCACATGTACACTCAGTTCTTAACTATGGAAATCTCTTCCGGGAAACAAATGTACAAAATGTGAACACAGCTTTAGTATTACGTAAAAGGGCCATAACACCATTAACAGAAAAATAGTAGTCGAGCTTATTTTAAAGACATGTTCACCACACGGGGCTTTAACGGCACGGTGAGAGTACATTTACCAGTCAGATTGTCAGATGTCCACATCAAAAATAACATTGATAATTGCTGCACAAACAGCTCTGTCCATGACCATCGAACAAAATATAGACTGAACTTAGATTTAACAATAAAAAATAAACATAAAACTCTAAACAATATTTTCTACCAAGGAATAAACTCTACAATAAATACCCAATAAGATTAAAATATTACTAAAGCAAACTTATTTAAACTGGAGTTTAAAAAGTACCTGTAACCAACACATTCTACACAGTGAAGGACTACTTATAAAACACGAAGTATAGATATGTTTAAAAAAATCCTTGATAATACACATTCAGTGAGACAAAAGACATGTTGACATGAACTTTGTCAGCTGTTTACGATCCTTGAGATGGTTAATGGGCATATCAATGCTATTTCTTTGTCGAATAGTAAAAATGGTTCAAATGGCTCTGAGCACTATGGGACTTAACTTCTGAGGTCATCAGTCCCCTAGAACTTAGAACTACTTAAACCTAACTAACCTAAGGACATAACACATATCCGTGCCCGAGGCAGGATTCGAACCTGCGACCGTAGCGGTCGCTCGGTTCCAGACTGTAGCGCTTAGAACCGCACGGCCACTCCGGCCGGCGCCTTTTTAACAGCTGTTGATAAATTTCGTGATATAGGTCTGAAATTAGCTCCATAAATAATGTTTCCAGGCTTCGAAGATAGGATTATGGATGCTGGAAATGAAGTACGGACCGATGTAAGAGTTGAAGGAAGAAAATATCTAACAGAGCTGATATAGAAAGGTACTGGCACATCCAATTTCAGAAATTAATCGGAAAGTCCCTGTCTTATACATGTGGTTTGGCAGCGCTGGATTCTAATATGGTTGGTAACTATTTTGTCGAGAACTTAATGTCAGAGATGCTCCTGTCTGAAAAACCAAAAACGTTATGCGACTCTTGGTGGGAACTATTGTACATGAAACTGCACATTTTCCTCCGTCCAGGCGGGCAGAATTAAGATGCAATTGACAGAACCATCAGTACTTGCGAAAAATTCCATATGAACTACAGTACTCCTACTTTTGCAGCTCAGACATATAAAGTAATCCTAAGGTACTGAATAAAATTCAACTTGATACAAAAAGTGCAAGCAATTCCTCAAAACAGAGGACAAAGTTCTTGTTTGCCTTTATAATTCATTACGTAGCAAGTGGAAAACTACAAAACAGTAATCATTACAGTAGTGCAATATGTGAAATTAGTTTCCTAAACTAAAGCCCGGACATACAAACAAAAATGGAAAAACTGTACCAATTTTAAAGATGGGCATACACAGTAAACTAGTACGACAACAAATTTAAAAATATAAAAATGTAAATAAACTTGTAAATACATTGTAAAATACTTTCGGAGTACGAGATAGTTCGTATCCACTTGGTGCACCCTGGGTAGCGCCACACACTGTACAATATAAACCGCTAATTCACATTTAAGCACTAGAGGCTCACTTTATTTTGATCTTGACATTCAGGATAATCAGACAGACGCAAAAAACATTTTACGGCTTCGGCTGGATGTATGAATGCAACTTGCTGCTCTGAACAGGGAGACTGCGTCTCATGTGTGACCGCGGGGGCCGTGGGTCCTGGGTCCCAGGTACACCCTTATGGTTCCACCATCCATTGTCCCCATTTTCCTGATCGCGGGAAATGTGGATCCTATACTTAGTTTTTCAGGCTAACAAATGGGAACTTGTGGTAGGTGAAATGAAAATCATGGTCGTGGTTTCAGCTAATACTGTGTCTAGTATTCCATCATGAATTAGTGTGGGTTTAATGTGTAGCGTGTGCAGTGACTGGCAGAGTGAGATGACTGTTCGGGAGAGTGGAGGGCTCCAGTCTTCATGCGACAATCCTGATTTAGATTTTCCGTGGTTTCCCCAAACTACGTCACTCAAATACCGGGATGATTCCTTCTTTAAAGCCATGGCCGGCTACCTGTACCATCCTCGTCAAACTAGGTCAGCGCGTATCTAAACGCTTGCATATACGCACTACTGGCCATTAAAATTGCTACACCACGAAGATGACGTGCTACAGCCGCGAAATTTAACCGACGGGAATAAGATGCTGTGATATGAAAATGATTAGCTTTTCAGAGCATTCGCACAAGGTTGGCGCCGGTGGCGACACCTACAAAGTACTGACATGAGGAAAGTTTCCAACCGATTTCTCATACACAAACAGCAGTTGACCGGCGTTGCCTGGTGAAACGTTGTTGTGATGCCTCGTGTAAGGAGGGGAAATGCGTACCACCACGTTTCCGGATCGCAGCCTATCGCGGTTGCGGTTTAGCGTGTCGCCACATTGCTGCTCGCGTAGGTCGAGATCCAATGACTGTTAGCAGAACATGGAATCGGTGGGTTCAGGAGGGTAATACGGAACGCCGTGCTCGATCCCAACGGCCTCGTATCACTAGCAGTCGAGATGACACGCATCTTATCCGCATGGCTGTAACGGATCGTGCAGCCACGTCTCAATCCCTGAGTCAACAGATGGGGACGTTTGCACGACAACAACCATCTGCACGAACAGTTCGACGACGTTTGCAGCATCATCGACTATCAGCTCGGAGACCATGGCTGCGGTTACCCTTGACTCTGCATCACAGACAGGAGCGCCTGCGATGGTGTACTCAACGACGAACCTGGGTGCAAGAATGGCAAAACTTCATTTTTTCGGATGAATCCAGGTTCTGTTTACAGCGTCATGATGGTCGCATCCGTGTTTGGCATCGCGGTGAACGCACATTGGAAGCGTGTATTCGTCATCGCCATACTGGCGTATCACCCGGCGTGATGGTACGGGGTGCCATCGGTTACACGTCTCGGTCACCTCTTGTTCGCATTGACCGCACTTTGAAAAGTGGACGTTACTTTTCGTGTTACGACCCGTGGCTCTACCCCTCATTTGATCCATGCGAAACCCTACATTTCAGCAGGATAATGCACGACCGCATGTTGCAGGTCCTGTAGGGGCCTTTCTACATACAGAAAATGTTCGACTGCTGCCCTGGCCAGCACACTTTCCAGATCTCTCACCAATTCAAAACGTGTGGTCAATGGTGGCCGAGCAACTGGTTCGTCACAATACGCCAGTCACTACTCTTGATGAACTGTGGTATCGTGTTGAAGCTGCATGGGCAGCTGTACATTTACACGCCATCCAAGCTCTGTTTGACTCAATGTCCAGGCGTATCAAGGCCGATCTTACGGCCAGAGGTGGTTGTTCTGGGTACTGATTTCTCAGGATCTATGTACCCAGATTGCGTGAAAATGTAATCACACGTCAGTTCTAGTGTACTATATTTGTGCAATGGATACCCTTTTATCATCTACATTTCTTCTTGGTGCAGCAATTTCAATGGCCAGTAGTGCATGTTATTTTTATTGTTCTTGAATTGTTATGCCATGACACGTCCAATGATCTTGTAAAATAAGAGATTAATAAAATGACTACTATTGCTACTACTAATTTGGGCACTAACAGATACTGTGCATTTAAAGTTTTTTTGATAAACATAACAAACATTCCTCAAGGTATTAAAACACAGTTGACTTTAATTAGACCATTTCATAAAGCAAAGAAATAGGTGAATACTCGAATAATGCCTCTCCATCACCAGTAAATACTGTTCAACGTGGTGGTGACTCCATAATGGCTGGTTCAACAGATCCGGTCACTGAGTGAAAATGGCTATGTTCGGCTGCTTGAGACCATTTACAGCCGTTTATGGACTTCATGTTCCCAAACAACGACGGAATTTTTATGGATGACAATGCGCTATTTCACACGGCCACAAAAGTTCGCAATTGGTTTGAAGAATATTCTGGACAATACGACCGAAGGATTTGGCCACCCACCCAGATAACCCGACATAAGCCCCATCGAACTTTTATGGGACGTAATCGAGATGTCAGTTCGTGCACAAAATCCTTCACTGGCAACACTTCCGCAATTATGGATGGCTATGGAGGCAGCATGGCACAATATTTCTGTAGAGGACTTCCAATGATTTGTTGAGTCCATGTCACGTCGAGCTATTACAATGCGATGGGCAAAAGGAGGCCCTTTAAGATAGTAGGAGGTATCATGACTTTTGTCTTCTCATTCGACATCAATTCCCTAGCTAAGGTGCAGGAACAGCTTGCATGTAACCGCCTACTGGAACACAGAAACTACGGCCTTACCCCGCATGAGTATGGGTTCAAAGTACGAACAACAATAGACGATGCAGTAAATACAGTATTTAACATCATAGGGCAAACTATGCTATCGCTGTCTTAATTGATGTTGCAGGTGCCTTCGACAACATTTGGTGGCCTGCATTGTTTGCTCTACTCTGTGCCCTTTAGCTACCCGTACCCCTCTAAAACAGTTCCTCGATTACTGCATAAGCAGCGTCGCAGAGTGGCAAGAGAGAATCCGGAAAGTAGTCAAAAAAATCACAAAAGAATGGCTCCAAGGCTCGATTTGCTGACCAATATTTTGGGACATCGCAGTCGATCCCCTGTTCCACATCACAGAGGACTCACGCGCCGACGGGTTGGTTTCCGCAAACAACCGGACGACACTAAAGAGCAAAGCCAGTAGTATCCTAAACAATGCACAATATTGGTGCAACACAACCAAAATAACAATCGTAGTACATAAGAAGGAGTACATATTACTGAAAGGCACATTACAACAGCCCCTTCGATCAAAATACAGAACGTAAACATTAAAAGAGAAATACGCACACGATACCTGCCAGTTTAAATTGATGAAAAATACAATTGCACTCAACACAACCCCTAGCTACCGATAAAGCAGAGAAAATATTATAGAAACTCGCACGCATGAACACTGCACATTACAGATTATGTAATTCTGCAGGCTTTCGTGGCTGTTGTCACTGAATTTAAAATCTCCTGAGTTATTAGGCAGCGTCATATTTCTACTAAAATGATCAACGTTTCGACCTTTCTGCTGGGATCTTCCTCAGGATTTTATGGTATCCACTACCGATAGAACACTGTCAGAGGCGAGTGTCGCGTCCTCCTCTTTATAAGAGGTCGCGACACTCACCCCTGACTGTGTTAGCCGTAGTGGATACCACAAGATCCTGAGGAAGATCCCAGCAGAAGAGTCGAAACGTCGATCATTTTAGTAGAAATATGACGCGGCCTAATAACCCAGAAGATTTTAACTTACAGATCACCAAACACACAACCAGAGCATACCACTGCGCTCTCTGTGAATCGGTGGTGAGCTTTGCAACAAGTGTATGGGCACGTAGGCTCGCTCTAGTGACGAACAGGAGAGAGGTCAGGACATAACACACGAAGAGACTCAAATATAAGAACATTAAAACCAGAGACACATGTTATCATACAATAGTGGCCGGTTATTGTACCAGTAGAGTGAGTAGAGCACTACGGCCCGCATAAAAAAATGGCTCTAAGCACTATCGGATTTAACATCTGAGGTCATCAGTCCCCTAGACTTAGAACTACTTAAACCTTACTAACCTAGGGACATCACACACATCAATGCCCGAGGCAGGATTCGAGCCGGCGACCGCAGCAGCAGCAGCAGCAGCGAGGTTCCGAACTGAAGCGCGTAGAACCGCTCGGCCACAGTGGCCGGCCCCGCATAAAACTTATTAGATGGCGGGAACTAGTAGTCCAAGTGGAGCTTGGAAAAAAATGCAGCACGTTGTGCGGGATCGTTCTTTGCGCGCTGCCATTTTGTTTCTTCTCGTTACTTACCGCTGCCAGGTTAATATTTTATGTGTTGTTAAAATTGTTTGTTGTGTGATGCTGAATAATGTCAGATAGAAACAACATTATGAAATGTTATGAACAGAAACCTTCAACGTCGGTCTCTTGTTCAAGGGATTGCTGTGCGAGGACAATCAAGAGAAATCGTTTGCATGTTATGCTTCAAGAAAGTAATATTTAATGGCAGTCCGCTTTTTTCTGTTCACAAGGCGATTGCAAAGCCGATGCAGCTTTGAGTATAAGCACAACCAATCTCGTAAAGATTGTCAAGGAAATACGATATTGCAGCGCCTGTGTTAGTCTGAATTACGATACAAAGTACCTTTGGACAGGCATGCATTCGGCATAACAAAGGCACTGAAATGTACTATGTATCCGCCGACAACGGGAAAGCGACTTCCAACTAAAATGTCTCACCTGTACGGGAATACATGTAATGGATGTACGAACACAGTTTGTAGACACATGACTGACGACGTAATGAAGTTTGGGCCTGGCCGTGAGTCGTGCACGGATAGTCAAGTGGTAAGGCTACCGCTTGTGATAAACGAGAAATCCGGGTTCGAGTCCCGATCCGGCGCAAATTTCCACTGTTGTCATTCCTGTCTCCAGCTGGTGGTTATCCATATTCGCAATTGGGAATACATTTAATGTACGTCAAGGAAATGTACGAGAAAAAAGAAGTTGGAAAATCATCAAAGATGAAAAACCTGGGGATGAATGCTGTGTGGATTAACGGATTACCAAAATCATTCATCCGATGAGGATGAGAACGTCATTCGCTTTATGATTTCATTGCAGAGAGTAACATCCGTCATTTAGTAAATAGTTGAGCACACTTTTCCAGGGCAGTCGCACTTGGCTATCACTACGGATATGCTTATTTATGAAGAGAGAAGCTGATCTTAAAACCTACTATAGATTGCTCACTCACTGGCTTTCAAAAGAGTGAAACATTAAGAAGACATGGTTCAATGAAACTTCGTTGAAATGGCTCTAAGCACTATGGGACTTAACATCTGAGGTCATCAGTTCCCTAGACTTCGAACTACTTAAACCTGTCTTACCTAAGGACATCACACACACCCATGCCCGAGGCAGGATTCGAACCTGCGATCGTAGCAGCAGCGCGGCTCCGGACTCAAGCATATAGAACCGTTCGGCCATGTAACTTCGTACATATACAGTACATCGATTGGTATTTTAACTGATTAGACTCGCAATTTTCTGTGATAGGTAAAACAGGCACTAGACAACATTTTTTGTCGTTCGTGTTTATTATTACCAGGCGGACTGGGGGAGGGTGGTTTAAGACTGTATGAATTGGGAGGTCTTGTGGGTAGTCGGGGTGGTGTAGTTTCCTCCATTCTCGATCGATTGCTTCTTGGCGTCGTAATTCAGGTGGTGAGATGTTACTGATGGTGTGCAGCCAGGGGATCGGGGTGGATTTTAATGTGTCGGTGATAGTCCTCATTGAGTCGTTCAGGTGTATGTCCAGCTTCCTCGTGTGGGCACTATGTTGCCACACTGGAGCACAGTATTCGGCAACCGCGTACACCAGCGTTAGTACTGTGGTACGTAGAGTCGATGCGTCGGCACCCCACGTTGTACCAATGCATGTGGAATGCTCAACAATAGCACATCAAGATACCCAAGACCCAACTGCCAGCCTACCAGGATTTCACCTACAGAGAAATTAGTAGACAAGGCTGAACGGAGTAAGAAGTGAGCACGCCAAGTGCAACGATATGATGCTCAAGTGGGGTCTCAGATTCTCCAGCCTGTGATTGTGGGGCCCAAGAACAAACTATTCAACATATTGTTAGAGACTGTCCGCAGAGGGAGTATCCTAGACCATGTAGTGACTTTATTAATGCTACTCCCTCTGCTGTTAGTTGGTTTCAATCATTAGATGTTGAACTATGATTAAATGTATCTGCCTTTTTTAACTTGCAATTATATCAGTCAAAGTAGTCAGTAATATTAAGTTAGCAATTTTCGCAATTTAAAAATATTTATAAAATTAGTGCCAAAAAGTAAAACTAAAGTATATGTAAATACTTAACTAGACATACATGTAAAATTAAATTTTACGTACTTGTCGATGTTTGCTGCTGTTGCTGTACGATAAATAAATAAATAAATAATAAATTGTTACCAGATCTGGGAGAGTACATAAAAAACTTGAAAATCATCAGATGTTGAGTCGTTACTGTGAAGCACACATAGATGCCATGTACTCGTCTGAGACAGCGTTATCAGCACCTGACAGTATTTGAAAGGGGGCTCATTCTGGGTCTCCATTTGGTCGGCAATTCGAATCGCGCAATATCCAGACTTGTGGAGCTTTCGGATGTGACAGTGGCCCAGTGCTGGACTGCATGGGAACGTGAGAGTAGGTTTACTCGTTCTCAGGGCTTCGGTCGACTGCACCTGACCACCACATGGGAGGATCGCCGTACTGTGCACCAGGAACATCGTAACACCTTCAGACCTGCATCTGGCATCCGGGAACAACATTCTGCGTAATCCCGTATCGTTGTTCGTAGGCTACCGGCAGCTCGGCTAGGATATTACACCACAAGATAAGCGTCTGCTTTTGGAGAGGTGCCGTGAACGGGAAGCACTGAACGCCGATAAATGGTGTCGAATTATGTTCAGCGATGATACACTGTGCAGCCGAAAATCAGTTATCGTCTTCGTCTACTATGTCGGTGACTTGGGGGACAGGTTGCATTTTTCCAATGTTTTGGAAAGGTGCAGCAGTGTTATTCCTCACGTCATGGTATCGGGATCCATTAAGTATGACTTCAGGTCACGGCTGGTAGTGATGAGGAAACTAACCGCACAATGGTACGGCACGGACAACCTGTGACTTGGTGTATTACCTCTCATCTGACAGTATCGTGGTGCCATTTCCAAACGGGACAAGTCTCGTCCACATACGGCACGTGTGTACATGAACCGTCTGTGTGATTTTCCAGTACTCTTCCAGCCAACAAGATCCCCAGATGTGTTCCCGATAGAATAGATCTGAGACCAGGTCAAGCTATGGCAGTTGGCTCAAGATAAGTTACAAGGACTCTACGAGCCCTTCCCAAGCGAATCAGTGCATACATCTAGACCATTGAGGAGGTGGGGGGAGGGGGGGAGGGATAGGGCACGTCATACTGATAAATGGGCTCATTATGCCAAGTTCTTTGAAAATTTGATTCGATATTGCTGAAATCGAGTATTACCGGGATCGTGGAAATGACATGGAAGAACTAGGCCCCTTTTTTGGGGGGGTAACAACAGGTCCCCTTTGAAAAACAGGCAGGAAAACTGAAGTTATTTTGCCATTACAGACATGAAGGTGTTCAAAATGATGAATGAGACAGGCGTTGAATCACAATAACAATAACCACAAACACATTCAAGAAATAAGACCTTAACAGTATCAGGTTGTTTTAAAATTTTTAAATTAAATAATTTTAAATGAATCAGGCAATAAAAATAATTATGACAGTTGTAGATAAATTCCTTCAAGCGAATTCAAATGCAAGACGTTAGGCAGACCCCCAAAAGATAAATCTTAATAAAGATGACACTTGGCTTTTAAGGATTACGCAAAAGGTTTACACCATAAAAATTACAATAAAAGATGGAACAATGATACAATACATATTAAACTTTAAAGGAAAAATTTCTTGTGCGAAACCAATCAAAGGCCTGTTGGCCGACAGCAGAATTTCGTTTACAGTGCAAGTCAGATAACGGAAGAGCACGGCCAGCCAGGATGCGCGACTGCAAACAAAAAGCAAGTCGCGCTGGGAAATGCTCGAGAGCCGTTCACACAGCCGCAGGTAAACCAGATTCCGCGCGGCAACAAGCCGCCGACGCGGAACACTCTACATGCAACTTAATAAGTGCTGTTAAAAAACATGAAATATAAGTGTCCGATTGGATTATACTACAGGAAAAGTTACGGTTTTACCATGATTGCACTTATAGGGCCTTTAGAATAAGCTGACACGCCCTAGAAAATAACCTTCGCTAAAAGAACTACTGAAAGGGAGCTGTACTTTCCTCCAGGAAGGAATATAAGTAACATCTTTCTAAGGTCTTGCCATTAGCTGGAGCTCACAAAACGTTTAAAGGGCTGAATAATAGTGACACCAGAGCGCCCACCAGCATCTAAAACGTCGTGAAAACGAATACTGAAATTTAGAAACATCTGATTGTCTTTCATAGGTGTTCTGAAGCAAACAATTTTTTTCTTTACGAAAAAAATTTAAAAAACTAGATTCGGTGTAGGCCACTGATATAGCTATGCATGACAACTAGGCGCATTACATAACCGTAACAACATTAACCATGGCAATTTCTTTTTAGGGGGAACGCTGACGAGCACCTTCAGACAAGTTACATCAAAGTCTCACAGAGCAGACAAGGCAATACCCTAGTCCTGGAATCACAGAGCCAAATAATAAGGCGTGCATGACGGCTCAATAAACATAAACACGAACATCTGCTCAAACTTCTTGCCAGAGCGGGAAACCGGTGCAAAGATCTGAACAACTAGTTGAGCACGGCATAAGCGAATCGGACCTTTGCCTTCTGCCCAGTACTGGCGAATAAGAGTGAACGACGACCTGGAAAAGACGTCGAGTCCGTTGCTCCTTTTGAAGACTAGGTGGGGCAGCGAGGCGTCAGTTAAAAGTTATCTATACTGGAAGGTAAAATGAGCCGCCACGGTTCAGTTGTTACCACTGAAATAGCGTCATATACCATCTCAACCTATGAAGTTCCATTTCGATTTCTCCTCTCTTCTAGCTACTTTACTTATTTTGTCAGGGTAGTGTGATTATAAAATTGATGGTAAGTAAGTAAAAGCAGTACTCAACGCTAAAGGTGTAGAAGTCCAAAATTAATTACAGTGAAGCGAGCACTAGCTGTAGGAAAGACGCCCGACTGTGATTCGTCGGAAGATTCATAGGACGATGTAATCCCTCCCCCAAAGGAGGTAGCCTAACAAATGGTCGTTCGACCGAATCTTCAGTATCGCTCGTCAATCATTGACCCCTGCCACGTAGGGGTGACGTAGAAGATACAGAGTACTGAAAGAATAGCACCGTGTTTCATTGTGGTATCGTCTGTTAACCCTTTATTTACTTACTTTAAACCCATATATAAAATCAGGGTTCAAAATTTCACTTCAATAATCGATGAACTGCTATTGAATACTAAATTATTTCATTTCAGATAATTTAAACGCATAATATGTCTAGAGGACTTAAGTGCCTACAGGCAAAATACACTATGGTACTGAGAAAAAAAAACATTGGACTTGGATTATAGCTTCTGGTGATAACTACACTTCTGGAAATTGAAATAAGAACACCGTGAATTCGTTGTCCCAGGAAGGGGAAACTTTATTGACACATTCCTGGTGTCAGATACATCACATGATCACACTGACAGAACCACAGGCACATAGACACAGGCAACAGAGCATGCACAATGTCGGCGCTAGTACAGTGTATATGCACCTTTCGCAGCAATGCAGGCTGCTATTCTCCCATGGAGACGATCATAGAGATGCTGGATGTAGTCCTGTGGAACGGCTTGCCATGCCATTTCCACCTGGCGCCTCAGTTGGACCAGCGTTCGTGCTGGACGTGCAGACCGCGTGAGACGACGCTTCATCCAGTCCCAAACATGCTCAATGGGGGACAGATCCGGAGATCTTGCTGGCCAGGGTAGTTGACTTACACCTTCTAGAGCACGTTGGGTGGCACGGGATACATGCGGACGTGCATTGTCCTGTTGGAACAGCAAGTTCCCTTGCCGGTCTAGGAATGGTAGAACGATGGGTTCGATGACGGTTTGGATGTACCGTGCACTATTCAGTGTCCCCTCGACGATCACCAGTGGTGTACGGCCAGTGTAGGAGATCGCTCCCCACACCATGATGCCGGGTGTTGGCCCTGTGTGCCTCGGTCGTATGCAGTCCTGATTGCGGCGCTCACCTGCACGGCGCCAAACACGCGTACGACCATCATTGGCACCAAGGCAGAAGCGACTCTCATCGATGAAGACGACACGTCTCCATTCGTCCCTCCATTCACGCCTGTCGCGACACCACTGGAGGCGGGCTGCACGATGTTGGGGCGTGAGCGGAAGACGGCCTAACGGTGTGCGGGACCGTAGCCCAGCTTCATGGAGACGGTTGCGAATGGTCCTCGCCGATACCCCAGGAGCAACAGTGTCCCTAATTTGCTGGGAAGTGGCGGTGCGGTCCCCTACGGCACTGCGTAGGATCCTACGGTCTTGGCGTGCATCCATGCGTCGCTGCGGTCCGTTCCCAGGTCGACGGGCACGTGCACCTTCCGCCGACCACTGGCGACAACATCGATCTACTGTGGAGACCTCACGCCCCACGTGTTGAGCAATTCGGCGGTACGTCCACCCGGCCTCCCGCATGCCCACTATACGCCCTCGCTCGAAGTCCGTCAACTGCACATACGGTTCACGTCCACGCTGTCGCGGCATGCTACCAGTGTTAAAGACTGCGATGGAGCCCCGTATGCCACGGCAAACTGGCTGACACTGACGGCGGCGGTGCACAAATGCTGCGCAGCTAGCGCCATTCGACGGCCAACACCGCGGTTCCTGGTGTGTCCGCTGTGCCGTGCGTGTGATCATTGCTTGTACAGCCCTCTCGCAGTGTCCGGAGCAAGTATGGTGGGTCTGACACACCGGTGTCAATGTGTTCTTTTTTCCATTTCCAGGAGTGTAACTGTTCTTTTTATCATTAACACTCAAAAACATTACTCTCTGAACACCCTGAATGGAGTTTAGTATCCACCCTTGTAGATGAAATAAACTCAAATGTTGACTAGTTAGAGCCTTTCTTCTGGAAACGTAAGCCGTTTGGAACAAAAAATTCTCTCTTTCCTGATGTGGGGTTGAAAGAGGAGAATTCTGATTTTCTTTCGGCCTTCCCCTGTTTTTGAGCACTTGCCTTCCAAGAGTGAGTAGACCTAATGTAGTTCTACGTTTGAAATCAATCAATTCAAATGTCACTTTTACGTCACAGTATGAAATATAGGCATTCACAAGGGTCATTCCTATCAGTCCATAAAACAGTCTGTATCAGTGTTTTATGACTTTCTATTTCATAAACAGATCTTACCATGGCAACTTTATCTACGACAACTGTGTGTCCATTATAATATTATACGATTGTCAGTGCCCCTATAGCAATCTTTGTTCCAGCCTTCTGGGTTCTGGGTACATTGCATACTTCATTTCCATGATAATTCGAAAGAAAGTGAACAGCACGACTTGAGGTCCATATTCTGTGAAGTACTAGCACGTGCGTGAGGAGATACAGTTCGAACGTTGTCTTTATTGTCTCCCTCTCCCTCATTAGCACTTACTTCAGGTTATGTAATATTTTGTGAAGTACTAGCAAACGCCTAAAGAAATTTTGCGATATTATTCCGCACAGTATTATGTAACATTTCATCTTCACTGTCATCACTACATTCAAATGGAATATCAATGTCATCTGTAAAATTTTCTACTTGAGTACTACGAATTTATTCGACTGCAATACCTCTCCTGTATTAGGGAGCCGTAGCCTGAAACAAAACAAAATCTTACTGAGTTTACTAACGTTTTACACGTCCCACTTTATTTTAATCTTTTTTATAAAATGAAATGTCATAACAAGAGTGTTATTGTTGTTGTTGTTGTTGTTGTTGTTGTTGTCGTCGTCGTCTTCAGCCCAGTGACTGGTTTGATGCAGCTCTCCATGCGAATCTATCCTGTGCAAGCTTCTTCATCTCTGAGTAACTACTGTGCAACTTACATCCTTCTGAATCTGATTTGTGTATTCATCTCTTGGTCCCCCTCTACAATTTTTACCCTCCACGGCACACTCCAATACTAAATTGGTGACCCTTTGATGCCTCGAAAGTGTCCTACCAACCGATCCCTTCTTCTAGTCAAGTTGTGCCACAAATTTCTCTTCTCCCCAGCTCTATTCAATACTTCCTCGTTAGTTATGTGATCTACCCATCTAATCTTCAGCATTCTTCTGTAGCACCACATTTCGAAAGCTTCTATTCCCTTCTTGTCCAAACTATTTATCGAACATGTTTCACCTCCATAGATACATACATACACTCCATACAAATACTTTCAGAAAAGACTTCCTGATACTTAAATCTGTATTCGATGTTAAAAATTTCTCTTCTTCAGAAAGGCTTTCCTTGCAAGAGTCAGTCTACATTTTATATCCTCTCTACCTCGACCACCATCAGTTATTCTGCTCCCCAAATAACAAAACTCATCTACTACTTTAAGTGTCTCAATTCCCTCAGCATCGCCCGATTTTAATTCGACTACATACCATTATCCTCGTATTGCTTTTATTGATGCTCATCTTATACTCTCCTTTCAAGACACTGTCCATTCCATTCAACTGTTTTTCTGGGTCCTTTGTTACCTCTGACAGAATTACAGTGCCATCGGCAAACCTCAAAGTTTTTATTTCTTCTCGATGAATTTTAATCCCTGCTCCAAATTTTTTCTTTTGTTTCCTTTACTGCCCACACTGCTTCCCTTTCGTGCGCCTCAACTCTTATAAGTGCCATCTTGTTTCTGTATAAATTGTAAATAGCCTTTTTCTTCCTGTTTTTGACCCCTGCCACCTTTAGAATTTTAAATAGAGCATTCCAGTCAACTTTGTCAAAAGCTTTCTCCAAGTCTACAAGTCTAGGTTTGCCTTTCCTTAATCTATCTTCTAAGGTAAGAAGGAGGGTGAGTGTTGCCTCGCGCCTTCCAACATTTCTACGGAATCCAAACTGATCTTCCCCGAGGTCGGCTTCTTCCAGTATTTCTTTTTGTCTGTAAGGAATTCGTGTTGGTATTTTGCAGCCATGATTTATTAAACTGCAAGTTCGGTAATTTCCACATTTGTCGACACCTGCTTTCTTTGGAATTGGAATTATTCTACTCTTCATGAAGTCTGAGAGTATTTCGACTGTCTCATGCATCTTGCACGCCTGACGGTAGAGTATTGTCAGGGCTTGCTGTCCCAAGGCTATCAGTAGTTCTAATGGAATGTTGTCTACTCCCGGGGCTTTTTTTTTACTTACATCTCTCAGTGCTCTGTCAAATCCTTCACGCAGTATCGTACCTTCCATTTCATCTTCATCTACGTCCTCTCCAATTTCACAAATATTACTCTCAAGTACACCGCCATTGTATAGACCCTCTATATACTCCTGCCATCTTTCTTCTTTCCCGTCTTTGCTTAGGACCGATTTTCCATCTGAGCTCTTGATATTCATTCAAGTGGTTCTTTTTTCTCCAAAGGTCTCTTTAATTTACCTATAGGCTGTATCTATCTTACCCCTAATGATATATGCCTCTACCTCCTTACATTTGTCCTCTAGCTATCCTTGCTTAGCCATTTTGCACTTCCTGTCGATCTCATTTTTGAGATGTTTGTATTCCCTTTCACCTGCTTAATTTGCTGCATATTTTCTGCTTTCATATATTAAATTCAATATCTCTTCTGTTAACCGAGGATTTCTACTAGCACTCATCTTTTCACCTACTTGATCCTCTGCGTCCTTCTCTATTTCATCTCTCAGCGCTACCCATTCTTCTTCTACTGTATTTCTTTCCCATGTAATTGTCAATCGTTCGCTCATGCTCTCTTTGAAAATCTCTACAAATTCTGGGTCTTTCAGTTTATCCTGGTCCCATCTCCTACCCTTTTGCAGTTTCTTCAGTTTTATTCTACAGTTCATAACCAATCAATTGCGGTCAGACTCCACATTTGCGCCTGGAAATGTCTTACAATTTGAAACCTAGTCCTAAATCTCTGTCTCACCATTATATAATCTTCCAGTATCTCCAGGCCTCTTCCATGCGTACAACGTTTTTTCATGATTCTTAAATCAAGTTTTAGCTATTATTAAGTTTTGCTCTGCTCAAAATTCTACCAGGCGGCTTCCTTTTCCATTCCTAACCCCCAGTCCACATTCACCTACTGCTTTTCCTTCTCTTCCTTTCCCTACTATTGAATTGCAGTCCCACATGACTATTAAATTTTCATCTCCTTAACTATCTGAATAATTTATTTAGTCGCATCATACGTTTCTTCAATCTCTTCATCATCTGCGGAGCTAGTTGGCATTTAAGGTTGTACTACTGTGGTAGGTGTGGGCTTCGTGTCTATCTTGGCTATATGCGTACACTATGCTTTTCGTAGTAGCTTATCCGTGCTATTTTTTATTCATTATTAAACCTACTCCTGCATTACCCCTATTTGATTTTGTATTTATAACCCTGTACTCATCTGACCAGAAGTCTTGTTCCTCCTGCCACCGAACTTCGCTAATTCCCACTATATATAGCTTTACCCTATCCATTTTCATTTTTAAATTTTCTAATCTACCTGCCCGATTAAGGGCTCTGACATTTCTCGCTCCAATCCGTAGAACTCCAGTTTTCTTTCTCCTGCCGCACGGAGTAGCCGCAGGGTCTGAGGCGCCTTCTCATGGTCAGTGCGGCTCCCCCCGTCGAAGGTTCGAGTCCTCCCTCTAGAATGGGTGGGTATGTGTTGTCCTTAGCGTAAGTTTAAGTTAGATTAAGTAGTGTGTAGCCTTAGGGATCGATGACCTCAGCAGTTTGGTACCATAAGACCTTACCACAAATTTCCAATTTATTTCTGCTGATGACGACGTCCTCCTGAGTAGTCCCTGCATGGAGATCCGAATGGGGGACTATTTTACCTCATCATTTAACCATACAGTAAAGCTGGATGCCCTCGGGAAAAATTAAAGCTGTAGTTTCCCCTTTCTTTCTGCCGTTCGCAGTACCAGCGCAGCAAGGCCGGTTTGGTTAGTGTTACAAGGCCAGATCAGTCAATCATCCAGATTGTTTCCCCTGCAACTGTTGAAAAGGCTGCTGCCCCTCTTCAGGAACTACACGTTTGTTTGGCCTCTCAACAGATACCCCTCCGTTGTGGTTGCAGCTACGGTGTAGCTATCTGTACCGCTGGGGCACGCAAGCCTCCCCACCAACGGCAAGAATACGTTTTAAAAAGAGTCCTGAAAGCAGAAATATCTATAAACATCAAAGCAAAAGTCAAAATAATCTCATCTTGTAGAGTAATGCCCTGTACCTGACGGGACTGCGAAGCCCCAATCATATTTTACGTTATAATTAAAT
The DNA here is from genome assembly GCF_021461395.2 of Schistocerca americana. Taxonomy (NCBI): domain Eukaryota; kingdom Metazoa; phylum Arthropoda; class Insecta; order Orthoptera; family Acrididae; genus Schistocerca; species Schistocerca americana. The sequence goes on along the minus strand of NC_060122.1, from coordinate 223,566,131 downwards.
TTTACAAGATTACTGTATTGGGATTTTATATAAATGAACATTATTATGTATAAAGGTAATTACATAGAAATTACCACTCACCTCAGTTCACATATAAACCTGATTTTTACTGACGTAACTGAATCAAATAACTTTGGCAATCTCACCCACTTGCATATGCCTCAGAAAAAATTGTTCTTTTAAGAATGGTGAGAAGTTGAATTAGTGTTTGTAGGTCAGCAACCTAGATCTCATTGCACAGAGACTATCAAATGATGTATTAGTGTGCTGAGCTCAAGAAAAATTCATAACGTACAAAATCAAGAGTCATCGTCAACTGGGTGAATTAAATGGGCTGACTGGATGGCTTTAGACGGTAGTTCCCATTATACAGGAATACATTGTTATTAATCTGAATCCTGCGTTTCTAGATCCCGATCTGTACCGAAATTAAGAAGTAGTAAAAAAAAGCTTCAGTTTCTGCAACAACAACATTTCTGGTTTAGTTATGAACCATGCATCTGATAATGCTCATACATTTCAATCCTATGTTAAATCAGGGAGTTTTTCATTTTCATTTAGCGCTCTATAAAACTAAATAAAATGAACGTTTTTGTGGGGAGGGGTAATTTGGAACTGGTTCAAGTTGTGAACTTGGCGTTAAGTTGTGAACTTGGCGTTAAGTTTTAAAATCACAAAACTGCGCACCACAAGGCAGTCGTGTTATGACATTTACTTTTATCGAGGTAGCGTGTCGGTTGCTGAGTGAGAGTACAAATTAACAAAATGCATTCCAGCTGCCAACTCTTGTCAGAAGTCTCGCCGTACGGGAACACGGAAATCCACTCAGGCAGGGAGCAACTGGGTGAGAACACGGCACGCGATAATGTCTCCGTGCTTAACGACCTGCGAGGAGCGCCTGCCAATTCATGTGCAGCAACCTGCGCTGCACTTTGGATAGGCACGTTGCATACCATGTTTAAAACTAAGGGGATGTTTGACTGCGATTCTACAGCCAGATCATTTTGTTTTAGTCGGCTTCCCCTCCGTAAGAGTGTCGTATGGCCCTTAGATAGTGCAGTGATTTATTCAAAAGTTTTCAGAATCTGCCGATGTTTAGTCACTGGGGAGATACGATAATATCAACTTCTCCCTATTCTTCGTACAAATCAAGTAAGGATTGTAGACAATACAGATTTAAAATACTCATCTGATATATTACCACAGATCATTTTGAAAAGTTTTTATTTTAATTTACATTTGTAAAGTAGGCGTTAGGGATAGATAACATGCTGCCAACATCTTATTACATAATTTGTACAACTGATAACTGAAAGATATTTGTGCAAGTACATTCAGAACAATGCCATACCGATGTGACCACCCATGCGCCCGTGGCAGAATTTCCAGGCTTTCACACTCCCTCCTCTCACATCCCTCTCCTTTAACCCCCCTCCCCTTCTCTCCATTTCCTGCAGATTTTTCTATGCAGATGTATCTGACTGTATACCTCTGTAGGTAGGTACAGTAAAAGAGAAGCATTATTGAAAAATATTTACTAGAGGAACTACTGGTTGTGCCTAAACTCTACGGACAACCCTTGTTTTTGAGATTATATATATATATATATATATATATATATATATATATATATATATATATATATATATATATATATATATATATATATATATATATGAGATCAATATGTGCCTAAACACACTTAAGTGTGCTGACCTTGCGAGCGTGCGAAACAGATGCTAGCATAGTGTCCTAGTTGGCTTTGTATCTTGTTTTGACGTTCTTGAGAAATGAGATTTGAAGTTACAACCACCTTCACGTCTAAATCAATAACCTGCTTTCCATTTGCCATATTTGAAAGTGAGTCGTAAGTGTTTGAGAGCAAAATGTAATGTGTTTTGTTTACATACTAAATCTTACAGTTTAGGACTATTAACTCACTATATTCCAAGTAAAACGTACTGATTATTGGTGATAGTACTGTCGAAGACGTGACGCCAACATTTGTTAGTGCAAACAAAGTCCCAAGAATGGCGGTTGTGAAAATGTAACTGAAATTCAGTGCCATTTCTGGAAGTATTTCAGTGAAGGTTTAGTTCAGCAGCCGCCATTTTAGCGGAGTAGATGCTAATGCATCATATTCCACACTAAAATAATATAACTGAGGCTGAAACTACCTGGTAGATTAAAACTGTGTGTCGGACCGAGACTCGAACTCGGGACCTTTACCTTTCGCGGGCAAGTACTGTACCAACTGAGCTACCCAAGCACGACTCACGCCCCGTCCTCACAGCTTTACGTCCGCCATTACCTCGCCTCCTAACTTCCAAATTACAGAGAAGCTCTCTTGCGAAAGTCTCATTCTGATAGCTGACGTTATTAACTGGCTAATATAATGATCATCACTTTCGATTTCAGGCCCGTTTGAGGCTGTGCTCCACAGGGAAGGATACATCCGTTTTTATCTCTGTAACAAACCTAATGCAATTAGCAGGTGAGTAAGTATGTTGTGCAAATATTAACAATAATATTACGGTTGTCAATCAGTATCATCGGAGACGGACAACACACTCGAGAAGACCCTCATCTAGCTCGACAGGGCTAGCAATAATTTGAAAATCAACAAAAGGTATACACATTAACATTTGACACCAAATTACATATATGTAAAATCAAGCAGTGATTATCGAGTGGTACACAAAGCTACGTTGGAAGCACAGAGAGCTTCGTCAAGTAGTAAGGTAAAGCAACAGTATGCAAGGAAACTTGTAGTAACGAAAACTCTGTGCAGTTTGTACCTACCGATATCAATACCCCAAAGTCCTATGGTACATCATAGATACAGCAAGACAGAAAGCTAAGAAAATATCCAAATAGATCCGACAAACGCCTTTCCCAAGGATAATGAATCCCGTCAGATACGACTGGCTGAAGCGAAAACATGATTGTTGCAGAAAGGTCTTAAATAAAACCTTAACAAAACCAATTTAAAAAATGCATACGTTAGAAACATCATAAAAGAAATAGAACATGTTGTAACACAAGAGGGTAAAACCAAAACAACGGTATAATATCAAAACTAAGCAGGGAAATGATAGCAAAAGAGTAAATGGTTTCGTCAAAAACAAACAAATCTGATCGAATGAAACAGGAAGATGACAAAGAAGCGCCACATTTGATGTCAAGAAACTGAAAAACTGTAGGAAAATGAACAATAGATACAAAATGAGACAAAAGTAACAACAGTAATGCTTATGTATATATGCATATATGTAAAAGCAGATGTATGTGTATATACAAGGAAAAAAAACAACGCACCACGAGGAATTATCCGAATGGGACAGACATCGGTAGATGTGGAGTACATGTGCAGATGAACAAATGATTACAATTTCACAAAATTTGGTTCGCTTATTTAGGAGAAAGAACTTCTCGTATTGAACAAGTTCACAACGCGTTAGTCAACCTCTGACTCTTAACGCAGGCAGTTATTCTGCTTGGAATTGATTGACAGAGTTGTTGGAAACCCTCCTGAGGGATTTCGTGCCACATTCTGTACAACTGGGGCGTTGGGTTCGTCACAGTCCCAAAGAGATTGGAGGGTCCTGTCCATAACAAAAATGGCTCTAAGCACTATGGGACTTAACATCTGAGGTCATCAGTCCCCTAGACTTAGAACTACTTAAACCCAACTAACCTAAGGACATCATACACATCCATGCCCGAGGCAGGATTCGAACCTGCAACCGTAGCAGCAACGCGGTTCCGGACTGAAGCATTTAGAACCGCTCGGCCACCCCGGCTGGCAAGCAGGCCAAGGTAATGTTTAGCAACCAGGAACACAACAGGTAGGAACTCTCGCCGTGTGCGGGTCGGCATTATCTTGCTGAAATGTAACACCAGATGGCTTGCCATGAAGAGCAACACCGCGGAGCGTAGAATGTCATCGATGCACCGATGGACAGTGGGGCTCAGTTCGCAGCGGGACTCATCCATGAAGACAATTTTACTCCAGTTATTAAGATTCCAGGCTAAAGACGTGCATGAAAACGTCTCGGAATGGGGTGGGTTACTAAATGGACTGTTGACCGCCATACATCCCAACAACCAGGATTGATCGTTGGTCTGGGATGACATTTCTTTTCACAGCACGACCGCTTGTGTTGTGATCTAGACCATAAGCACAGTGTTATGTTGACTATATTCTATGCCCCGTTTTGTTGCTCTTCATGGCAAGCCATCCTGAGCTTACTTTTCAGCAAGCTAATGCGCTTTCGCACATGGTGAGAGTTTGCACTACTTCTCTTCATGCTTGCCAAATCCTACCTTGGACAGCGAGGTCGCCAGATTTCTCCCCAATTGAGAACGTTTGGAGCATTATGGACAGAACCCTCCAACCAACTTAAGATTTTTAAACGACAGTTGGACAGACTTTGGCATGATATCCCTCAGGAGCGCATCCTCCAACACTATTAGCAAGTGCCAACCTAACTAACTGCTTGGATAAGGCCCAAAAATGCACCATCACGTTATTGACTTGCTCAATTTCTAAAGATCTTTCTCCTGAATAAATCATACAGTTTTTATGAAATTGTAATCATTTGTTTGTCTCTATATGTACGTCACATTTACCGATTTCTCTCCGTCTTATTCTGGTAAGTCCTTCATGAAAGTCTTTTTTGGTCTTAGAGTGTGTATGTGTGTATGTCCAGAATCTCCTTCTAAATCTGGGGATCGACCTCAGCCAAATTTCGTACACACTGTGCTTACCATATGAGAATCAGCGTTCTTGGAGTTAGAAACTCCTACCTCCCATAGGAGCAGAGATACACGAAAAAACTGTTTTTCTATCATTGACATGTAGGCTGGTCCGCACAACAGATGTTGTGCAGATAGTATCGGCATGCCTTGCAGGGGCTGCATATTAAAATGGTGATGGCTGAATGGCGAAGGGACAGAGACAGAGAGAGAGAGAGAGAGAGAGAGAGAGAGAGAGAGAGAGAGAGAGAGTTGGAGGAGGTGATGGACAGTGAGAGAGGGTGACGGAGGATGAGATGGTGTAGGAGATGGACAGACATAGAGAGGGAAGCAAGTGATTGACAGGGATAAGGATGATAATGATGATGATGATGATGATGATGATGATGTTGATGATGATGTTTGGTTCGTGTGGTGCTCAACTATTTGGGCATCAGCACCCGTACATGGACCCAATCTTTACACAGTTCAGTTTTAGCCACATTCACAAATGATGATGATGGAGACAACACAAACACCCAGTCCCCAGGCAGAGAAAATCTCCAACCTGGCCAGGAATCTAACTCGGGATCCCGGGATCCAGAAGCACCAACGCTAGCCACTAGACCAGGAGCTGTGGAGAGGGAGGAGGAGTAGGGGCTGAACAGGGAGAGAGGGGTAGTATGAGGTGGACAGAGAAAATGGGGAGGAGGAGAGGATGAGATGGACAGAAAAGCTGGGGGGAGGAGATGGGCAGAAAGAAGAGAGGAGGAAGGATGAGAACGGCAGGAGAGGCGAGCAGATGAGATGGGAAGGGGAAAGGATAGATTGGGGGGGGGGGGCAGATAGAGGCAAGGGAAGGAGGATGGTCAGAGAAAGGAGTGGAAAAAGATCGAAGGAGTGGGACAGGAGAGGGAGCTGCAGGAGGTAGGTGAAAGGTGTGTAGGGGTAGTGGGTAGGTGAAAAAGGAAGTGGGGGAGGAGAAGATGGATTGAGGTAGAGGAAGATATGGTCTATATAAGGGGAGAGGAAGATATTGTCGGGAAGAAGGGGGCAGAGGAGGTGGATAAAAAGAGGGAGGGAGGAGGAGATAGTGGGAAGGAGAAGATGGAGAGATAGAGGTGCGATGATAAAATAAACCTTTCATCGTATCAGCCTTGCTGCACACACGAGTTACCCTACAGTAATGACCCAGCCAAAGCCAGCGCACTTGCATCAGATCCATGCCAACCACTTGTTCGATTATTAATTATCTCGTAGATAACTGCCTCATTGTGAGATTGTATTGTTAGCTCAGAATCTGGGCCATTTTCTGGCACAGATCGTATTTATTTATTTTAAATTTCTGCTGCTCACTTGGACGTATAACAACACAAATTCTTCCTGTGTTACCGGAAGCAATAACGAATGAGTAGGTATGGACTCACAATTGTAAAAAATCAAAGAAACGGTACAAAACAGCGCTATTTGTGATTGACGCATTTTATACAAAGACGCGCCCGCTTGAGGGTAAAGATTTTGATTCTGTGATCCATTATGGTAGTTTTCAGTTGCCTTAGCGAAGAAAGAAAAAAATTACATGAAGTATATCACCTCTTCAGCGAGGGTCGAATCTATGGTTATTGCTGCATTAATTTCAGAAAACTGGCACCATGCCACACGAATAACGACACGGTGCTGGTCAACTTGTAGCAGCGGCAGAGGCAATTTGCTTTACTAGTGAGAGATAGTTGCAATTGTAATTTACGCGTGAAGTTACCTCGTTGCAGTCGAAAAATTAAACTTTTCAGAATATTTCACTAAAATGGAAATAAGATATCAAATTAAATTTGATAGGAAAGTTCTGTGTTACTTAAGAAAGTAAGTCGATGATCACAGAGTTGCCAGTTATATTGAGTGGTGTTGCCGTTTCATCTGCTCCAGCAATAGGAAAAAAGAGAACAGTCTCAACGTGTCTCATGCTTGTACTGTTATCAGAATCAAGCATCAGCTGCCCAAAGGTTTTTCGGGGCTAAACATTTTAGGAATCCGGAGGATAAGAGAGTCACCAGATTCTTATCATAGCTTCCATTGGAAAGGTGTAGAAAGCATTGAGCTCTCCATGTTTAGTCCAACTGCCTGTTTTAAATTTGTGGGTGCCTACCACTTGCAGTTATTTAAGGTATTGCTAACATCGTGTTTGCAGCAGAATTAACTCTGTGTTATATGACAAACTACTGTATAGGGGACGTACAAGTGAGAAGAGTTAGCCATCTGTAACAGTGACGAACTTCTAGCATGTCTGCATTTGGCAACTGCTACAACACTTTATAATTCACAGTGCAGGCAAAACAAAAGAGTCAAAAAGTTGTGGCATGACTGTCATATATCGATCTGTGATTTTGTTTCAGCTCTGTCAAGATTATGCGATAATTAACTGTTTAGGCTTGGTGTATTTTGCTGGAAATGGCTAGTATTCGATTCCTTGCCATAAAGGAGTGAGTCTAGAGGGCTCGGCGGTCCATTATGGTCTACAGAATGCTTTTCAAGGCCCCTCAATAGAACGAACGCCTCCTGGGTGGCAGCCTGTTTTTGCGGAAATGGCCCTGTTTCCCGAAACGGTAATTGTTGATCCTACCTGGCACCAATCTGATCGCCACAAGCGTGGTTGCAACCAGTCGCCATAGTATTTCCTCGAGGGTGCCGGACGGTAAAATATGCCTTTTTTTCCCTTTATTTCAAGTTTCCTTGCATACTGTAGCCTTATGTCATTATTTAAGTAAGCTCCCTGTGTTACTAACTTAACTTTGTGTGCTACTTGAGAATCACTAACTAACTTTATACAATTGTACTTTGGAATCAAAAATTAAGAATTACACTTTTTTTCAGATTGTTACAGGGTATTTCAAAAATGGCCGGTATATTTGAAACGGCAATAAAAACTAAACGAGCAGCGATAGAAATACACCGTTTGTTGCAATATGCTTGGGACAACAGTACATTTTCAGGCAGACAAACTTTCGAAATTACAGTAGTTACAATTTTCAACAACAGATGGCGCTGCGGTCTGGGAAACTCTATAGTACGATATTTTCCACATATCCACCATGCGTAGCAATAATATGGCTTAGTCTCTGAATGAAATTACCCGAAACCTTTGACAACGTGTCTGGCGGAATGGCTTCACATGCAGATGAGATGTACTGCTTCAGCTGTTCAATTGTTTCTGGATCTGGCGGTACACCTGGTCTTTCAAGTGTCCCCACAGAAAGAAGTCACATGGGTTCATGTCTGGCGAGTAGGGAGGCCAATCCACGCCGTCTCCTGTATGTTTCGGATAGCCCAAAGCAATCACACGATTATCGAAATATTCATTCAGGAAATCAAAGACGTCGGCCGTGCGATGTGGCCGGGCACCATCTTGCATAAACCACGAGGTGTTCGCAGTGTCGTCTAAGGCAGTTTGTACCGCCACAAATTCACGAAGAATGTCCAGATAGCGTGATGCAGTAATCGTTTCGGATCTGAAAAATGGGCCAATGATTCCTTTGGAAGAAATGGCGGCCCAGACCAGTACTTTTTGAGGATGCAGGGACGATGGGACTGCAACATGGGGCTTTTCGGTTCCCCATATGCGCCAGTTCTGTTTATTGACGAAGCCGTCCAGGTAAAAATAAGCTTCGTCAGTAAACCAAATGCTGCCCACATGCATATCGCCGTCATCAATCCTGTGCACTATATCGTTAGCGAATGTCTCTCGTGCAGCAATGGTAGCGGCGCTGAGGGGTTGCCGCATTTGAATTTTGTATGGATAGAGGTGTAAACTCTGGCGCATGAGACGATACGTGGACGTTGGCGTCATTTGGACCGCAGCTGCAACACGGAGAACGGAAACCCGAGGCCGCTGTTGGATCACCTGCTGCACTAGCTGCGCGTTGCCCTCTGTGGTTGCCATACGCGGTCGCCCTACCTTTCCAGCACGTTCATCCGTCACGTTCCCACTCCGTTGAAATTTTTCAAACAGATCCTTTATTGTATCGCTTTTCGGTCCTTTGGTTACATTAAACCTCCGTTGAAAACTTCGTCTTGTTGCAACAACACTGTGTTCTAGGCGGTGGAATTCCAACACCAGAAAAATCCTCTGTTCTAAGGAATAAACCATGTTGTCTACAGCACACTTGCACGTTGTGAACAGCACACGCTTACAGCGGAAAGACGACGTACAGAATGGCGCACCCACAGACTGCGTTGTCTTCTATATCCTTCACATCACTTGCAGCGCCATCTGTTGTTGAAAATTGTAACTACTGTAATTTCGAAAGTTTGTCCGCCTGAAAATGTACTGTTGTCCCAAGCATATTGCAACAAACGGTGTATTTCTATCGCTGCTCGTTTAGTTTTTATTGTCGTTTCAAATATACCGGTCATTTTTGAAACACCCTGTACTTGTCCTATGGAGTTGGATGAAGGTCTTCTTGTAAGTGTTGCAAGTCTGCAATAGAAATACTTGACAGCCTGTAATCAAATTTATAATATTTGCAGACTTTAATTCTCAGTTGCTAACTGAATTATGTTTATCATGTACATAAGAAAATGGTTCAAATGGCTCTGAGCGCTATGCGACTTAATTTGTGAGGTCATCAGTCGCCTAGAACTTAGAACTAATTAAACCGCACTAACCTAAGGACATCACACACATCCATGCCCGAGGCAGGATTCGGCCTGCGACCGTAGCGGTCGCTTGGCTCCAGACTGTAGCGCCTAAACCGCACGGCCACTCCGGCCGGCTGTACATGTAAAAATGTTATCTGTCCCAACTGAACACAACCTGAAGTAGTAATGAAAAGCTATAGCATCAAGGTAATAATGTCCGTTATATTTTTTTGGTATGGAACATAATGCAATAATATCTCTTTCCCTAAAACGGTGGTTAATGAAGTGAAGCGTTACTGAGAAAGTTCCAAAGCCTCGGCGATTAATGTTAGTTTTCTGTGTACCCATTGTTACTTGGACATTCTTCACGATAACAAAATGCTGTCCCACACAGCAGACAACACCATCATCAAAATTCAGTGAATTAATGGCGCAAAACTGTAGTATACAGCAAGTAAACAAACCGTTTTACGTTTTGTTTACAAATCCTAAGACCCTCTTACCAAACAAAAATATTAATTTAATCATTGAGTTAGCTGTGGAGGTGACTGTAACTTTAAACCAGTTTTCCTAAAAAAAAAACTAAGAAATGAAGCCAAGGAGTTGAAAGTTTAACATGTTTAGGAACTTCATGCTCACAACCCCTATATCGAAAACAGAAAATCATCGAAAATAAGCCAACAATATCCTCTCACATTGTTCGTTGTATGAAGTTCCACCGTCTTCGGCCCTCGGAATACAGAAAACCAACAAACCTTGGCAGTGGTGCAAAATATGCTATGCCATACAGATATATCCAGTTGCCAAGATTGATGTCACACCCAACCCATTTTTTGTTGTAGGAAGCTCTCTGATTGTCCTATTTCCAGGGAATAAAACAAAAAAATTCGGAGGAGAAGGGAATGGGGATGAAGTGGGGTGGGTCAAAGCTCAGGAATGGGAAACAGGGAGCGATGGATTGAGAAATGTGATTGTGTCCTTTGTTTTTGTGGCAGTAACTGGAATGGGACAGCTTCATATGTATAGCACAATTTGCTCTGAACCTATCCGATTCATCTATTTGCGAGAAACAGGCTTAGGTAAAGGTAGAGGAGGGTTCGAGGTGTAGTTCAGGATGAGGGGGTGTGGGGGTTGTGAAGGGAAGACGGCAGAGGTGGGGTGTAGAGAGGAACAGATGAAGGGTGAGGATGGGGGTTGGAGGGAAGGGGAGGTCAAGGTCATATTTTATCCAGAGTTGTCATTGCATTCCTACTGTTGTGGTCTTCAGTCCGAAAATTTGTTTGATGCAGCTCTCCATTGTGCTATCTTGTGAAAGCCTCTTCATCTCTGAAGCAATCACATTCATTTGAACCTTACTGTACTCGTCTCTTGGTCTCCCTCTGCACACTTTCCTCGAATACTAGACTGACGATTTCTTGATGTCAGGGTGTGTCCTAGGCGACCGTTATGGCCGAGCAGTTCTAGGCGCTTCAGTCGGGAACCGCGCCACCGCTACGGTCGCAGGTTCGAGTCCTGCCTCGGGCATGGATTTGTGTGATGTCCTTAGGTTAGTTAGGTGTAAGTAGTTCTAAGTTCTAGGGGACTGATGACCTCAGATGTTCGGTCCCGTAGTGCTCAGAGCCATTTGAACCATTTTTTTTGTAGCGTCCTATGAACGATCCCTTCATTTTGTCAAGTTATGCAGTGAATTTCTCTTCTTCCGGATTCTAATCAGTAACTCCTAACTCCTCATTAGTTACGCAGTCTACCCATCTAATCTTCAGCATTTTGCTGTAGCACCACATTTCAAAATCGTCTATTCTTTTCTTATCTGAGGTGATTATCGTTCACGTTTCACTTCCGTTCAAGGGCATATTCCAGACAAAACCCTACAGAAAAAAAAAATTATATTCCATGTTAGCGCTTTCCTTGTACCCCTATTACCTGGAATTAATGTCGTCACAGAATTTCCAAATTTTGTTTATTACTCTTGGTCATTACACTAAATCTTACTCAAGAATCTACTTTTGGCCAGCTTCCGCCCGCGTCTTAGCCTGGTCAATACCTAATCTGACGAATTTGCCATCTCGCGAAGCCCTCTGTCTCCGGTTCTGTCTCAGTAAGAAGTGCCTTGTTCATTACAATCCATGCGTTCCTGAACTTGACAACAAGGCAGAGTTTCACTGTCCAATGACTGGCTTCAGTTACTGACTGCCTGAATTTTGAAATTTTCCCGGCCAGCTGAATGTTTAAAGAAATTTCCATCTTGAAGTCGGTCGTAATTTACGTACCCGCTACACTTCGACTGGACACCTGCACAGTCATATTCAGGTGAGCCATCTAAGAATGATGATAATTCCTTCCAAGTATTAGGTATGGTTTTTCGGTGTTTTGTTTTTCGGTTCCATCATTCATCCAGCTCTTACGATATCTGCCTAGTTCTCTCTTTCCAGTCGGCCGAAAATTCATTTCTTTTTTTTTCTGACAATCTGTTTTCTATTATTCTATCGACACGATCAATATTATTCTACTCTCTTCTATGATGTCGTTAATTCTTAAGATTTTTAAAACGGATCTTATCTTTTGGTTCCTTACTTTACCCATTTCAAAGGCCCTACGTATCTCATAAACCTCATCTCTGCTGCCTGTAGACATTAGTTTTCGTTTTTTGTTATTGTCTGCGATTCGGATTCATATAGAAGAGTAGGTACAGCCATAACTTTCATTTGTGTTTCTGTTCTTGTTTTTCTTCCGAAAGTTCGTACAATTTTTACGCAAACAGCTTAGAATTCAGTAAAGTTCTTCTCAATGTTTTTGTCATAGCTAAAAAGTATATCATCCTCGTAATTGTTCTAAAATTTTCTTATTTGTTATTATTTTCTATCTAACTGCCTTTTGAAAGGCATTACCTTTTTCTTATTTGCGAATGTAGTTAAAGCGTAGTGTATTGCGCTTTGGTTCTTTGGCAATTTGTGAAATATAAGAATTAAATGAAAAGTGATAGAGTCACCTTTGTAGAACACTTAATAAACTTTCTTCCAAACTTTTCGAACCTAAACTTAGGACTATTTTCGTATTTTCATGGAGGCTCTTTATGATATTAATAGGGTGTTTAGGAAAAACTTTTATTTCTAATATTTTCCACAAAAGGTGTCTTTTTACTGTATCAAAGGCTTTCTCGTAATCAGTAAATGCTAGATGCGTTGCTAAGCCAAATTCCCGACATTTTTCAATAACTTGATTATAGATACATGGCCATTAAACGAATGTCCCATCCTGAAGCCTGACTGTTCTGAAATTAATGTGTCAGCGTAATTTGCAATCTCTGATTACGAATCTTTATTCTATATTTAATAAATTTCTTCCTCTATACACTGATAAGCGAAAACATTATTACCACGGCCCACCTCGAGGATGGATGTCACCCAGTGGGCGTTCACCCTAGAGAAGATATGGGATGGAAAGGGAAAATCCACCGAGGTAAGAGACTTTGTCAAAGGACAGATTTTTTTTTTATTCCGATTTTGGCCGTCTAGGGACCGCGTTAAACAACTGTTTTTCAATGTACATTTCTCCTATTACGCTCCTCCTCTTTTCTCTTCTGCCAATATGTCTTCATCCTCTCTCTGTGCTGCTCCCTTCGGTCTTCTGTCCACACTGTTCCTCCAGTTCTTCTCTTCTTCACTTCAGATCCTTCAAAATGTTGAATTTTTTCTCTCATTAAGTCTCTGTTGGTTATATCATCTTCTCCTATACCCATCTCCTCCAAGTCTGCTTTGACTTCTTTGAACCAGGTAATCTGGGTTCTGGGGTTCTTGTCAAAAAACATGAATATTTTCTTTGTCAGCCTTTCAACATTCATTCTTTTCAAATGGGCGTAAAAGCTTACTCTTCTCTTCCTCATAGTATCTCCCACTTTCTCAATTTTGTCATACACTTCTCTATTACTTCTAAGCTTCCAAGTCCCATTCTCAAACCTCGGCCCAAGTACTCTTCCAATGATTTTTCGCTCCTTTTTTGCTGTAGCTTCCATTTCCTTGTTAGTGTTCATTGCTAAACATTCAGATGCATACAGACACTCTGGCTTAATCACAGTGTTGTAGTGCCTTATTTTTGCGTTAACTGATACTGACTTCTTGTTGTACACATTCTTTGTTAGCTGGAATGCCATTTCCATTTTTCTTGTTCTTGTTTTATTTCCTTCTTTATCTGAAGCATTGGGCTGGATGATTTCCCCTAAATATTTGAAATTAGAAACCTTCTTTATCTGGCCATACTTTGTAATCATATTGTTCCGTGCCTCTTTTACATTGGTTAGGTATTCTGTCTTTTCAAAGGAGATTTTCAGTCCTGCTTTTTCTGCTGTTTCTTTCAGAATATTGATCTGTTTGACTGCTTCTTCCAAACTTCCTGCCAGAATCGCTCAGTCATCAGCAAAAGCGAGGCAATCTACTTCTAATCCATCCTTTATTCTTCCTAATCTGATTTTTTGTATTCCTTCTTCAGTCGTTTTCTTCCTCCGCTCTCTAATAACTTTTTCTAACACACAGTTGAATAGGGTAGGTGACAACCCATCTCCTTGTCTTAATCCTGTTCTGATTTTGAATGGTCTGGATACCTCACCACGGAACTTTACTTTTGCATAGGTATCCGTAAGTGTTTCTTTGACGATTGCGACTGTTTTCTTGTCTGCTCCAAACTCCCTAAGGATGTTAACCAAGGTTGTTCTGTCAACGGAGTCGTACGCCTTCTTGAAGTCAACAAACGTGATAAAGATGTCTTTTCCTCTTAATCGTCTATATTTAATAATTAACTTCAAGTTTAAAATTTGCTCCACACAAGATCTTCCCTTCCTAAAGCCTGCTTGGTATTCACCAATTTCTTGATCAAGTTGTTTCTCCAATCTGTTTTGTAGGGCCTTAGATAGAATTTTATACGTTACCGGAAGTAAAGATATCCCTCTGTAGTTATTTGCATCGGTTTTATCCCCTTTCTTGAAGATGGGGTGGATTAATGCAGTTTTCCATTCTTCCGGTATACGTTCCGTTCTCCAAATCTCATTATTATTACGCAAAGCCTATGATCGAGTATCTCCATATCAGAGAAGCTGGTCGAAGTTCAAGTGTTACTGTCATGAGCGTCTACAGAAAGGAGTAGAACGACAGTGAAACTATCACTAGATACCAAATGGTTGGACGTCCACGACTCTTCGTAGAAGGTGGGGTTCGGTGGCTTGTCTGCTCTGTAAAATAGGATAGGTGGTGATCTGTGGTATCTCTGCCGAAAAATCACAATGCTGGTGCATGCACAAGTCTTCCGGAGCACGCTGTTCAACATGCATAGTTGAATATGGAGCTCCGCAGCAGACCACAACCACGGTTTCATATGTTGACCCAACGACATCATCAGTTACGATTGCTGTGAGTATGAGGCCATCGGGATTCAGCCGTCGATCAATGGAAACGTGCCGGCTCTTCGGGTGAATCACATTTTTGCCACACTAGGTCGCTGGTCATCTCCACAAACCTCGTCATCGAAGTGAGGGGCGGCTCGAAACGTGCAGCGCGCCACGGACGCAGGCTGGTGGCAGCAGTGTTCTGATACGGAAGACATTCTGTTGAGCTTGCATGGGACCTGTCATAGCAATCGAACACGCTAACAGTTGCGAACCGCCTGCATCCTTTTCTGCTTGATGTCTTCCCCGGCCTCATCTTCCACGATCTTCCCCAACGTCATCTTCCCAGATGTCATGTTTCAGCACTATGACTGCCCCTTTCTCGGAGCCAGGTCCGTACTACAGTGGTTTGAGGAGCAATAGACCGAACTCACGTTGATGTCTCGGTGACCAGGTTCGCCTGATGCAAATCCTATGGAACCCATCTGTGTCGCTATCGGGCGTCATCAACGCGTACGCAAATCAGCGGGCCGTTATTTACGCGAAATACATGACCTGTGCGAAGACAACTAATGCCACATTCCTCCGCAAACCCACCAACAAACTGTCGGAACTTTGATACGCAGAATCAGTTATGTATTTCGTTCCGAAGACGGACAAACAAGGTATCAAGCAAGTGGTCAATGTTTTGGCTCATTGTCCCAATTGCCTGTGTATTTCCTATTGCCTTTTTAAACAAAGGAATAACTTTACCTGTGTTTCATTCTTCAGGTACGGAATAGTACTTACCAGATATATAAGAAAATTGAGAAATCAAAATTCTAAAATGATTCCTATGTATTTCATTCATTCAGCATGAATTCCATCCAAGCCAATTGATCTATTTACTGTCACATTTAAGGCTGATTGTTATATTGCTAGAGAAGGCCGAAATGCACGCTATAAGCTCACGCAGGATGGCGTGAGGTCTGAAACAGGATATGTAATGAATGCTATAAAGAAAAGTACGTAGCTTCTGGAATACTTAACTTTAATCCATCATTTGTATACATCGTTCTTGATGAGACATGCTTCATACGATGACTATCAATTGCTATGGCGCCTTGCTAGGTCGTAGCCATTGACTTAGCTGAAGGCTATTCTAACTATCTTCTCTGCAAATAAACGAGGCTTCGTCAGTGTTGCATCGCTAGCTAAGTCGTCCGTACAACTGGGGCGAGTGCTAGTACGTCTCTCTAGACCTGCCGTGTGGTGGCGCTCGGTCTGCTATCTGACAGTGGAGACACGCGGGTCCGACGTATACTACCGGACCGCGGCCGATTTAAAAGCTACCACCTAGCAAGTGTGGTGTCTGGCAGTGACACCTCACTGATGTTCTTTTACGCTTATTTGATTTATAGAGTTATCATCATATTTTATATAATGAATTTGTTCACTATCTCCATCATGTCATAAATTTATGGGATGTTTGCAGTGTCTTTCTCCATCTTTTCGTATGCTTCGTAAGTTTAAACACTATAATCTGTTTTCCACGAATATCGTGTTCACCATTAGCAAAGAATCTTTCCTAGGTTCACTATGGTATCTTTTTATTATTTTCTTTGTGTTTTCTCTTCTGTGCATATATTTGCCACGCTTCGTTCGTCCGTGGTTATAAATAGGCGTTATAAGCATTTTCTTTTAATTTAGTGTTGTTGACTCTTTCTGTATTGTGTATTTTCAGACCCCTTTTCTGGTTACAAATTTTAAACTTCGCACACTTTAATCTTTCGCGTTCGTCTTGAATTTAGATTCAGTCATTTGCAGTTCTCATGTTAGTTTTTTTTTTTATAAATTACTCCCCCATGCAGTAGTTTATTAGCGCATTGTACGTGTTCATGGTGACCGACTGACCTTATAGCGGACAGTGTCGTCGCTGCAGTTGAGTTGCGCAGCTGTCCTCAAAGCTGGGCTCGTCTTAATCATTCGCTTTGTCTGTCATCGTTTACGGAAAGTCTTGGAAATTATCAGATTCCACATATGATCCAATAGGTACCTACTATCACGGTTCGTCAGATTTTCCACCATCTATATTTCCACTGATTCTTTAACAATGAAGTCCCAAAAAGACGTAGCTTTGGCCAAAATAATTTTTTATCGGATTCCGTTGAATAGCAGACTTCGTTGGAATTTACAAAATATGTTGACTATGTTGTATAATTTATATAGGTCAGACCACACGATGTCGATAAACACTGCACCGAAAATCAATGCAGCACGCGCCTTTTGCAACCAACAGAGTCTGCATCTGCTGAAAATTTCTCCACCGGACATTCAATGGAATATGACAGAAAAAAAATTTGCGCACAACATCTATCTGGGACTCCGTCGCTAAAGAATCACGGAAACGCGCATTCCGGAAAATCTGACGAACCGTGATGGCTAGTACCAGCTGGATAATGCGTGGAGCCGGTCGCAGTGGCCGAGTGTTTCTAGGCGCTTCAGTCTGGAACCGCGCGACCGCTACGGTCGCAGGTTCGAGTCCTGCCTCGGGCATGGATTTGTGTTATATCCTTAAGTTAGTTAGGTTTAAGTAGTTCTAAGTGTAGGGGACTGGTGACCTCAGATGTTAAGTCCAATAGTGCTCAGAGCCATTTGAACCATTTGTTCGGCAGTTCCGCCATCGAGGGTGCTACGCGCCGGATAGTGTGATCGGTATGGCAGAAGCTCAATCGAACGACTATCACTCGCTGTGGACGTTCTCTAGCAGATGTATACATTTTCAGCCGACACAATCTTGTATTCAATACTGCGGGATCTGGTGTATGGCACCGTGCAGGGCTCCACACTGTGCAATGTCCAACATTCAACACCAACGGCCCCAGTAGCTCAAAATCATTGGAGAGTTGGACATTTGTTCATTTCGCTCACCCTTTGACAATCCTAGATACACCTAGTGGCAACCTTTGCCAGACCACATCGTTGGTTTTTATCTCCCACGTCTACATAACGCAAGTCACCAGGCCTTGACTCGTGTTCTGTCTCAAAATACACCATCTGATCAGAAGTATCCGGAAAACTGTTAGTGGACATTAATATCGGGTGTATCCACTCTTTGCCTTTATGATGGCTTGAGCTCCCCTGAGAGCATTTTCAATTAATTGAATTAATGTCTGTGGGGGAATGGCAGCCCATTATTGTTCAAGAGAGATAGCCAGAGAAAGTATGGTTGTAGGACAGTCGGGTCTGGAGCCAAGTCGACGTCCTAACTCATTTAAAATGTACGACTTTGGGTTCATGTCGGAGTTCTGGGAAGGCAAGTCAATTCCATGAATGATATTGTGCACGAACCGTTGCTTCATGGATGCCGCTTTATGACACGGTGCAGTAACACTCTGATACCATCATTATCTCCAAACTGTTCCTCTACTGTACGAAATACACACTGCAGTGAAATGTGTTCTTATCCTTTCGTACCTAGCGTTTTCTTAACCGCATTTCTCGACCACCCAAAAAATATTTGCACGGTGACACCACTTCCTTCGTACATCACTGTTGGAATTACACCTGACAGACAACCTTTTCTAGGCATCCGACAAAAGTCAAATCCTTCCAGTGGACTAACACGGTGTACGGTACGAGTCATCACAGCAAATCAGTCATTTCTAGTCGGCCACCGTGAAGTTCCGCCACTTTTTTCGCCACCTCACTGTCGTTTAGCACTGACTACACAAACGTGTGCTTTATGAGAAGCTGTAACCCGTACTTTTTAACTCCCTAAGCACACTCATTGTGCTAGCTGGACTTCTGGTGGTGCTATGAAACTCACGACAGATTCCTCCCACTTGTTTCATGCGATTTTTTACAACCAAGCTCCGCAGTGCGCCACTGTCCCCATTCGTCAGCACGTGAGGTCTGCACGCTTTTGGGTTAGCTGCCGTTGTTGGCGTTTCTGCTTCACAACAACACCATCAACAGTCATCTCGGACAGCTTCAGAAGAGGTGAAATATCCCCGATGGTTACTCATGTGACATCTAATGCCTAGCCCACGTTACAAGTCAGTGAGCCCTTCTGTCGGACACAACCTGCTGTTGCTGCTCCTCTACTGACAACAAAATATCCCTGCACCTTTTTTATACTGGCGGGTCCACCTCTCGTCATATATAGCGGTCAGCTCTGCATTACATATGCATGTTAGGGTGCTTTTGATCAGATAGTTGCATTGGGACTTATGCTGATTTACATATAGATATATGTTTTATTTTTCTCTGTTGATTTTTTATCCATTAATTCGCCTAAGTAGTTTACAGCAAAGATTAAAATGCGGTATGCCCACAGCAATCAAGCCTGTGGAAATAGAGAGAAAAAATGAAGTACATTAACTTCCTTATTTTGTAAAAAAGAAAAAAGCTCCATCGGACGTTGCATCAGTCTTGTACTGACCGTCTTTGCCTGTCCATGATAGAGACAGAACGTGAATTTCTGTTTAGTTCACTGATAGTCCGAAATATATTAATTCTGATAGTATAAGCCAATGTCACTTATTAATTCTGTATTTCACCTTTTCTACCTATCTGTGTCACCGGTACCTGTAATACTTCAGAGAAGCAAGAATTTCAAGCAGAGCAAACTGCACGCCGTAACGTTGACTACGAAGAAGAAGAGAAGGTAAATACACTAAAGTGCCAAAAAAACTGGTACGCCTGACTAATATCGTGTAAGACCCCCACGAGTACAAAGAACTTCCGCAAAACGACGCGGCATGGACTCCACTAATGTCTGAAGTAGTGAATCCTCCAGGCCTGTCCATAAATCCGTAAGAGTACGAAGGGGGGAGCTTGAACAGCCCCCTGCTGATATGCAGCGTCCATGAATTCATGAGGTTGTCTCCATACCCGTACACGTCCGTCCGCTTGATACAGTTTGAAACGAAACTCGTTCGACCAGGCAACTTGTTTCCTGTCATCAACAGTCCATTGTCGGTGTTGACGGGCCCAGGCGAGGCGTAAAACTTTGTGTCGTGCAGTCATCAAGGTTGCACTAGTGGGCCTTCGGCTTCGGAAGCCCACATCGATAATGTTTCGATGAATGGTTCGCACGCTGACACTTTTTGAATCTGCAGCAATCTAGGGAAGGGTTGCACTTCTGTCACGTTGAACGATTCTCTTCAGTCGTCTTTGGTCCCAGCCTTGCAGGATATTTTTCCGGACGCAGCGATGTCGGAGATTTGATGTTTTACCGGATTCCTGATATTCGCTGTACACTTGTGAAATGGTCGTACGGGAAAGTCTCCACTTCATCGTTACCTCGGAGATGCTGTGTCCCACCGCTTGTGCGCCGACTATACACCACGTTTAAACTCAAATGTTGATAACCTGCTGTTGTAGCAGCAGTACTCGATCTAACAACTGCGCCAGACACTTGTTGTCTTATATAGGCGTTGAAGACCGCAGCGCCGTATACTGCCTGTTTACATATCTCTGTATTTGAGTACGCATGCCTGCACCAGTTTCTTTGGCTTTTCGGTGTAAATTAATTCTTATAATAATACGCCAATGTCGCTTGTTAGTTCTTTATTTCATCTGATCTATCTGTGTCACCGGTACCTGCAATACTTCGGAGAAGCAATAATTTTAAGCAGAGCAAGCTGGACGCCGTAACGTTTTCTTCGAAGAAGAAGAAGAAGAAGAAGAAGAAGAAGAAGAAGGAGGAGGAGGAGGAGGAGGAGGAGGATGTGAATAATTTCAAGTCTAGAAGAAATATCATCTAATAATCTAACATATATTCCACATGTTTTGTGTATACGAAATATCATAAGCCTGACTGTCTGGAGTGTGCATCCCTGTGCGTAAATTAGCTGAGACACAAGCTCCCGAGCGAATTTCACTATTGTAGCGCCTCTTGTGCGGCGCCAGCAAATTTCCATCGTAATTGTTATTCTTAAAGTTATTAATTGATCAGTAGATACTGTATCTCACTTCAGAGTATCTCACTGACTAACCGAAATCGTGAATACAACAAATACACCGTCGTAGACATTCTTCTAATTTGCCAACTTTTTATGTAACTTAAATAAACGGTTGTAGCTTTATCATAAGTTGAACTGAGAAGTATCTTCTTTATTTCTTGACGGTGACTACTTTCGGACACCTATGTCGGTTTTCGAACCATCCATATCGTAAGCGTGACAACACAGGCGACAGCCCGTCTATCAAAAATGGCTCCTGCAGTGATGATCAAAACGGCGCAATGGCCGACTTACAAGGAGACGGCACGACCGTGGGGGTCGGGGATTTGTCCGAAATTTTGTGTGGTGAAGGAGGACCCCTAACACCTCACGTGGTTAAAATATTAGGACGCACTACTCGGAGAATCCCGAGTAAAATCGATCCAAAGTTTCGTAGGTGCCGTATGAGTATAAAATGCTAGTCCGTTCCCGAGCCGCCGTTTGGCCTACATGGTTAGCGCTCGGACCGTTACGCCAGAGGTCTCGGGTTCGATTACTCCTCCGGTACATTTTTTTTCTTCTGTTACTTGCAAAATTGCAGCGCATTGTTACAGGAGAATCGTAAAATTAATTCCCGGAAGATTGTATAAAAATTCATTCTATAATTCATCATCAATTATCGTCACCAATATTCCGAGACATGATTCAATATTCCTGGTTTGCCTCTAAATTGTCAGAAACTCAAAACATTTTCGTAAATGTTATTGCAAACGCCCTGTGATTGTAAAAAATCCGTTTTTATGTGCTGTGCAAGATGTCGCAAAATGTATTGCTTTGTTTGTTTTTACGATAATTACCACTGCGGCTCTTGTTTATAATTATTATATGTATAAAAATTGAATGTTATCCAATCGACTTTGTTATTGTGAATAAAAACGCAATGTTTTTTTTCATATACTTTACAATGAAAAATGGAAAACCCACCGCCATGAATTGTGTTGTTGGACAAGAAGAAAATAATTTTTATTCACTAATGTAACTAAGTTGTTAAAGATAATGTAGGTTTGGGAAACTTTCTCCATAATTGATGGAATAACAAAAGAAAATGAAACAAAAGGAAAAAAAAGTGGCACAGGAATTATCGAACCCGAGACCTCTGGCGTAATAGTACGAGCCCTAATCATCATCTTTTTTTTTTTAATTTCTCATTTTCTTCGTTTTCGTTCGTTGTATGTGCTCGGGGCGGACGTCGTAAAACATCCGTTTAAGTGCGTCTTTGATTGGTTAACTCAGTTATTTAATTACAGAGCGCTGCTAACCCTCTGACCGAACACGCTGAGTTACCGTGCCGGCTGCATCTATGACAGACGGCGGCTCAGCAATGCACCAACATTTTGTACTCACATGGCACCTAAGAAACTTTGGATCGATTTTTCCCGGGATTTTCGGGGTAGTGCGTCCTAATATTTTAACCACGTGAGATGTTAGGGGTCCTCTTTCACCACACAAAATTTCGGACAAGTCCCCGACCCCACGGTCGTGCCGTCTCCTTGTCAGCAACGCTAAATAGACCACATGGAGCAGACACTGGGTGTCAGAGTGACGCACTAATTCGTGCAGCATGTGTCATGTAGGGTGCAGAATGGAGTGGAATTGCGAGTCCCTTTCAGCAGTGGCGTGTTCCCATCATTTTTTTCAGAGCCAGCGGGAATTTTTCCGTATGTCGCGCGTACGGGGGCAGCGGCAGCAGTGGTTGGGAACGACCGCGCTAATCCCAGAGACAGCGATGACGCAGTCCGCGCACAGCGGCGGACGCGGAAGGAAAAGGAGCCGAACGACGTTTGGCCGGGGGCGACAGCCGCCCACTGGGTGGGGGCGGCCTGCCGGACGCACTGAGTGGCGTAAGGCGGTTATATATGGCGGGGGCGGAGGCCATCTGGCGCGTGGGAAGGCACACGTGGCGGTGGCGGGTGTGAGCACGCCTCCAGCCGCGGGATCAGCAGCCTCCAGCGCGCACCACCTGGAAGATGGCAGCAGCAGCGCCAGCGGTGACTCACAGAGCAACGCAGGCCGTCCATACACGTGCAGCGCTCGCCGAAGCACCCGACGCAACCCGTGCCGTCCTCGTGAACAAGTAGTTCCCGTCTGCGTGTATCCATTGCGCTGGACATCTTGCACATTGTAATATGCTACAAGAGACATACGAGGGTCATCATCATCGTCGCGTACATTAAAGCTGATTCCACCATTTTTTTTTTTTTTTTTTTGAGGATGTCCCGTCCACCTTCAATCCTTGAGTCTTTAATCATACATTTCCTTGGTATCCGGCTTAGATCCGTAAGTTTAAGACGGTGATCTTTTCTACTGTTCCTAGAACATGGAACTCCTCTTCTTCCACTGCTCTGTCGAACGCGACCGTTAACACGGCGGCTCCCTCGGTGCTTTTCGAGAGCATCTCATAACTCATCTGCAGGCACAGCGTTTCACCCTCTCTCTCCCAAATTTATATCTACATACATATAACGCTAGCCACCATATGGAGCATGGAGGGGGGGGGGGGGGCACTACTACCCATTTCCTTTTCTGTTCACCAAAGCGAAAACGACTGTCACTTCACTTTCTTCGTGTACCCTACACGAAATGTACGTCGACAGCAACAGAATTTTTCTGTAGTCGGTCTCGCCGGTTCTGTAAATTTCCGCAACAGCATTTCGTGAAAAGAGCGTCGCATTTTCTCTAGGGATTCCTGTTTGAGTTCACGATGCATCTATGTAATGCTAGCGGGCTGATAGAACCTACCGGAAATAAATCTACCATCTATCCTCTCAATTGCTTCGACATCTCCTCTTAAGGGGTGGTTTACTATCTTTGGCCTGAAAAAAACATGTTCTTTGAGAATTTTTTTCTCTGGATGTGTTACAGATATCACTGTAAAATTTGGTCAAAATTTTTATTGGTATTTCCTCTACAAACTGGAATTTTTTCGACCGAAAAAGTGGAAGAGCAAATGCGGAAGTGCCGTCGGAACGAAACAAAATTTCAGTGTAGACCTCCACGTGCGGTATGTCACAGATCATCCGGCTCGTCTGAATTCAAGACTGAGCTGACGTTAGCGATGTATATAAGATTCTGTAGAATTTGTACCTCGCTTAAGTTATTTGGACCATAGGAAACAAAATGGCAGCCATTTGGAACAAAATAGGGGTTTTTTCATGGATTTTTGACTTCATTGGCCAAGTAAAAATATTTATAGTTGATGGATCGGAATAAAGTGGTACAACTTCTAGACTTAAGTTAGCTTCGTCGGAAACAAAGAATCACGCCAATCGGTTCAGTAGATTTGAAGTTACCGTACCGCGCGGAAAAAAAAAGCGAGAAAAACGCGTTTGAAGTTTTGACTACATATAAATGCAATGTACGTTCACTCTGCTATTCCGGGTCCATAAACTAGTCCCTCCTCTTCCTCATAGAGGGCGTTCTGCTCGATATGGGCCATCCTGCGCTGCTCCAGAGTCGCTCGTACGGCCGCTGACAAGCGGTTTTCGGCCGCTTGAATCTGGTGGTCGTCGAATGCTTGGCGAACTGCGTCGAATGGAGTCCCAGGGTGACGTCCATTGCTGTCGTGGTCTTCAGAATTGCTGAACACCCTTCGTTGAAGCTGCTCACTGACAGGAAAGTCGCAATCTCCACAGTCTTCGCACCAGAATGCAAATGCTTGGGGGCTAACTTCCAAACACACGCGTTCAAACTTTCATTTGAATTTTTGTGTGTTTCCTCCCAAGCACCGGTACAATAACTCGTCCTCCGAAAGGGCCTCGTAGATCGTATTAATCAATTTTTGAACTTCTTTGCAGAGCGGCTGGCCGTGTTGATATTCGTCCAGATGTCCGGTAGCCTTGCACCAGCTAGTTTCCCCAGCCGGACAAACTGTAGGTGGTCAACCGTCGAACACTTGCGGAAATACGTTTCCCAAATTGCCTTCTTCATCTGTTCCACCGAATTGGAATGCCGTCGGATTGCCCAGCCGTAGTACGTCGTAAGCTCCTTTATCACTTGATCACTTGATACATGGGCAAGCACATAGAATAATTTTTCGCGGCTACAAAGTCGAAATTCCCGAAAAAAACCGGTGCGTGAAAAAGACCGATTCAGGCAGGTGCATTTTTTTGTTCAACCGCGAATAAAACATTTCTGTTCCGTATTCGGAAAAACCGTTTCAGGAGTGGATTCTAAGCACTTTTACAGCTCCAAAAACGCAATTTAAAGAAATTGATGTTTTGAACCAAAAGATAGTAAACCTCCCCTTAATCTGACCGTGTGCGGATCTCAAACTCTTACACAGTACTCAAGAATGTGTCACAATAGCGTCCTATGTGCCGTCTCCTATATGGATGAGCTAGAGTTTCCCAAAATTCCCCGAACAGAACCAAGCCGAGCATTTGCATTCCCTGCTACCAAGCTGATGTGCTCAATCAATTTCATTTAGCTTCACAATGTTACGCTGAAATATTTAATAGCTGTTACTGGGTCAAGCAGCACCCTACTAATGCTCTACTCGTACGTTACAGGACTGTTTTTCCTACTTATCCGCATTAACTTATATTTTTTTTACATTTAGAGCAAGCCGCCACTCAACATACCAACTAAAGATTTTGTCTGTCATTTGTATACTCCTACACTCGCTCAACGACAACACCTTCCCTATACCACAGAGGTATCAGCAAACATCCCTACATTGCTGCTCACCCTGTCCGTTAGATAATTCAAGTTTGTAGGAAACAATAGCGGTCTATTACAATTACCTGGTGCACTCTTGACGACACCCTTGTCTCTCACGAACACTCGCCGTCGAGGACTAACTACTGGGCTCTGTTACTTAAAAAATCTTCGAGCCACTGACATATCTGGGAATAAACTGTATCCTCGGACGTGCTGCAGCGGGGCACCGCGTCAAACACTTCCCGGAAATCTAGGAATGTGGAATCTGCCCATTGCCTTCCTCTCAAAGTTGTTAGGACACCATGTGAGAAAAGGGCAAGCTGAATTTCGCATGAGTGATGCTTTTTAAATCAGTGCTGATGATATTCACTCTGCAGCGGAGTATGCGCTGATATGAAACTTCTTGGCCGATTAAAACTGTGTGCCGACCGAGACTCGAACTCGGGACCTTTGCCTTTCGCGGGCAAGTATTCTACCATACGAGCAATCCAAGCACGACTCTGAGGTACTGGCAGAAGTGCTTTGAAGACGGGCATGAGTCGTGCTTGGGTAGCTCAGATGGACGCCGGCACCCAGCTCAGCGTGTTCGGTCAGAGGGTTAGTTACTCTCTGCAATTAAAAACTGAGTGAACGGTTCAACGAAGAACCTAAAAGAGTGTCGTCGAACGGACGTCCGCCACGAACAAATTCAACGAAAAATATGGAACAAAATGAGATCTACAAAGAAAAAGGATGGTAGAGCACTTGCCCGCGAAAGGCAAAGGTACCGAGTTCGAGTCTCGGTCCGACACACAGTTTTAATCCTCCAGGAAGTTTCGAAATTTTTTATACTCAGGATGTTTTCAAGAATTCTACAGCTATCCGATGTTAACGATATGTGTCTGTAATTATGCGATTCATTCTTTTATCTTCATTATATATATATATATATATATATATATATATATATATATATATATATATATATATATATAGTAGCTTCTCATCATCTACAACTACATATGTTGTGGATTGGCAAGAGAGCTAACCCACTATGAGAGGAAGCCGAAAGGCACGCGTTTTAGCTCACGCAGGCTGGCGTGAGGTCTGGAACAGGTAAAGGAAATGAGACTAACAAAAAACGTACGTAGCTGCTGGAATACTTAACTTTAATCCATAATTGGTGAACATCGCTCTTGACGGTACATGTTTTACAGCATCAATAGTAACTGGTAATGGCGCCTTGCTAGGTCGTAGCAAATGACGTAGCTGAAGGCTATGCTAACTATCGTCTCGGCAATTGAGAGCTTAATTTGTCAGTGAACCATCGGTAGCAAAGTCGGCTGTAGAACTGGGGCGAGTGCTAGGAAGACTAGACCTGCCGTGTGGCGGCGCTCGGTCTGCAATCACTGATAGTGGTGACTTGTGGGTCCGACGTATACTACGGACCGCGGCCGATTTAAAGGCTACCACCTAGCAAGTGTGGTGTCTGGCAGTGACACCACAACATACATACCCCGCAAGCCACCATACGGTGCATGGCGGATGGTAGCCTGTACCATTACCATTCATTTCCTTTCCTGTTCCAAAAAAGCGAGGGAACATATATGTCTATATGCCTCCATATGAGCCTTAATTTCTCGTATCTTGTCTTCGTGTTCCTTACGCTCAATGTATGTTGGTGGCAGTAGAACAGTGTGGCAGCCAGCATCAAATGCTGATTATCTGAGTTTTCACAATAGTGTTTCTCGAAAAGAACGTCGTCTTCGCTCCAGGGATTCCCATTTCAGTTTCCTAAGCATCTACGTAACACTTACGCGTTGTTGAAACCTACCGGTCACAAATTTGGCGGCCAGCCTCTGAATTGCTTCGATGTTTCCCTGCAATCCAACCGGGTCTGGATCCCAAACACACCAGCAATACTCAAGATTATGACCCACCAGCGTCCTACATGCGGTCTCCTTTACGTGTGAACCACCCTTTCCCTATATTTTCCCAATAAGACGAAGTCGACCACACCACAGTTTTCACATGCTTGTTCCATTCCATATCTCTTTGCCATGTTACACCCAGATATTTGAACGACTTGGCTGTGTCAAGCAGGTCACTAATAATACTGTATTCGAAAATTATAGGTTTGTTCTTCCTACTCATCCGCATTAACTTGTATTTTTCCACATTTGGGGCCAGCTGCCACCCATCACACCAACTGGAAATTTTGTCTATGTCTTATTTCTCTACAGACATAACACTTCGACACCTTTCTTACACCACGACTTCATCAGCAAATAACCGCAGACTGCTGTCCGCCCTGTCCGACAAATAATCTGCAATCCTCTAGAACTCAGATCTACTTAAACCTAACTAACCTGAAGACATCACACATCTATGTCCGAGGTAGGATTCAAACCTGCGACTGTAGCAGTCGCGCGGTTCCGAACTGAAGCGCCTAGAACCGCTCGGCCACCGCGCAACATAAGTTCAAGGATTCTGCAGGAAACAGAAATGAGGGATGTTGGTCTGTAATTTTTGGGGGTCCGTTCTTTTACTCTTCTTATCTGCTGGAGTAACTGCATACTTTTTTCCAGTCACTTGGAACTTCGTGCTGGGTGAGATATTCACGATAAATGCAAGCTATGTAAGGGGTCATTGCCGTGGAGTATTCTTTGCAAAATCGATCTGAGATTCCGTCCGGACCTGGTGATTTACTTGCTTTCGAATCTTTTAGTTGTTTCTCTACGCCAGGGATGATTATTACCATGTCGTCCACATGGGAGTCTGTTCGATGGTCAAAAAATTAACAGCAAAAAAAAATAAATGACTATCAAATGGACAACAAAAGTATGAACGTTATGTTACTTAAAATCCGTCTTGATGGCAAATTTTTTTTTTTTTTTTTTATTCATATGACCGGTTTCGGTTCATTCAGAACCATCTTCAGATCTGATATTTCAGTTACAGGAGTAACCCGTCCAAATCAAGCAACTTTCACATGCTACGTCACATGTGACGTAGCATGCGAAAGTTACAGGAGTAACCCGTCCAAATCCAGCAACCGGTCATATGAATAAAAAAAATAAAAAAAATTTGCAATCAAGACGGATTTTAAGTATTATAAAATCACTGATTGCTGTTATCCCATAAGACATTATGTCTATTTTTGCAAAAAAAGTATGAACAGCAAAAACGTAACATGTTACACATAAACTCTCAAAGTGCAAAAATTTGCTCATACTTCACAGGAAATCCACATGCCAGTGAAAATGTACCCACTAAAGTTCTTAACTTTGTCATGTGATATCGAGAGCGTGTATCTAATTGAACGCGCTTATCATATTACATTTTAATATCTGTTTTAGTTTGTTAGCGTCATTTAAGAATAATCTTCTGAATGAAAAAGTTTCCGCGGTGTTTTATTGTAGAGGCTTTCACTAGGTGCCCGGATAAACGTTTTCGGCATGGTAGGAGCAAATAATTCTGTTCCATACTCTCTCAGTTTTAAGACAATTCTATGACTTATAGCTGTGTCACAGAACGTCCGTCCCAGTCGTCTTGCTATGCAGTTTTCACGTTTCTTATTTCCAAAACATAAAAAGCTCGGTTGTTTTTCAAGAACAAATAACTATGAACACATCAACTTTCGGAACTTTTCTACTGTCAGCCTCCGCAAAATTCCCCTCCATTGTTACTTAGAAGTTGTAAATGCGTTTTCCATCATTAAGTAACTAAACTGTAGACAGAAAACTTACGGAAGCACATTAGTAACTTCGGCTAATACTCCTTGAATCCCAGGGATTCAGCCAAAAACAGAACTTTTCGATCACATGACCAAGTCTTTAAATTTAATGATTTTAAAGCTTTAATTACGCAAAAATGATATTTTATGAGTACATTTACCGAAAATGATATTTATTATAATTCAGCCGGCCGTTGTGGACGAGTGGTTCTAAACGCTTCAGTCCAGAACCGCGTAAGGCAACTAAGAATAGGTCCTATAAATAGTTAACACACTCATGAAGGTCATGCCTCGTTGATAAAGTGTTTGAACTGCTCTGGGCTTTGAGTACATTCATTAGCGCTAATTGAAATATGGAGAGCTCACACAGTGAAATGGTGCCAAGGCAAGCTCGTAATATGCTGTGAACGAGACACCAAGGTACTTACATATTCGTGGGAACAGTAAGTATAACTTACACACAGAAATTTATAACAAGATATTCTACCAATTGAACAAATATTTACTGTCGGACAAAAGTGCAACGCAATCAGGGATAATACCATTCTATTGGTAAGAGATGCGACAGATGGCTCATCGTCGTTGCAGAAAGTGACAAATTCAGAGCAAATGAAACACACATGTCACAGTAAAGCATGTCTGAACAGTCCAAATAGTTGTTTCAATGGGGTACAAGAAAGGAGCCTCCACAAAGATTGCAATGATTTCCGACCGAGGTAAGACTTGCAGGGGCGTCAGATTTCTTTGATGGCTGATCCTTTCACACCAGAAACATCATCTTGGTCCTTTTCAGGATCACAGTTGACCATCATCTCGGTGAATATGGAATGTGTGTCATCACCAAAAGAAGTACTGCTACAAGAGCTGTAAAGACAAACAAAGTCCGATGTGCTCTGCATACAGGAGACCCACAGAAGCTGTGAAATGCGCAGACCAAAAATAAACGGATTGCGACTGGCTACGGAAAGACCCCACCCAAAATACGGAAGGGCTATATTTGTCTAACCAGATATACAGGTAATATCAACAGCCATTACTGAAGCAAATGATCTTAGCTTTGGAAATCAAAGGCTGTACAATCACATCCCTATACAAGCCACCGGATGTTGATCTCAAAACCTGATAACTTTTATAGTGAACACACACAAATAGTAACTAGTGACTTCAACTGTCACAGCACCACGTGGGGCTATGAGCATGTTGATGAGAATGGTATAGCATTACAGGAATGGGGAATGGCAGTCCTCTGAGCCTTATACAGAACTGTAAGCAACCTGCATGTTTCAACAGTGAAAACGCGGATACAACCCCGACATGATATTTTGCAGCGAGAGCATCTCAACTGCGCATAAAAACTGTCTGCAGCCCTATTCCAAATGCACAGCACAGACCTATCATGTGCGAAATTTAGCCGGCCGGTGTGACCGAGCGGTTCTAGGCGCTTCAGTCTGGAACCGCGCGACCGCTACGGTCGCAGGTTCGAATCCTGCCCCAGGCATGGCTGTGTGTGATGTCCTTAGGTTAGTTAGGTTTAAGTAGTTCTATGTTCTAGGGGACTGATGACCTCAGAAGTTAAGTCCCATAGTGCTCAGAGCCATTTGAACCATTTTTTGCGAAATTTACGCAGCAGTTAGACCTCAGACAATTTCCTTTAGAAGGAGGTTTAACTTCAGGAAAGCCAATTGCCCAAAGTTTACAGAAATGCTGGGCGCTGCAGTTCCAAATATTGAATCTTCACCTGACTCGTATGACACTTTCGTAGAGGCTGTAAAGAGATGCTCCAGAATTGCTATTCCTCGGGGTTGTCGAACATCACACATTCGTGGTCTAACTTCAGAACCCAGTGTTCAGTTCGAAGAGTATAAGGTACTATTCGAAGAACATCCATTCGGCGAGAAAAAGCTGGCGTCTGGGAACAAACTTATTACATCTCTGAGAGAATCCAAAAGGAATTCTTGGGTTAAAACTATAGAGGAATTTGATCAAACCAGAAACAGTCACAAAGCGTGGAGATTATTAATACGCCTCATTAATGATCCAACCAGATCCACAGCACACTGAAACATCACTGAAGGTCAGATAGCACACCATCTGCTCGTAAATGGGAAAGGAAGCTGTAGAATCAAAGTGCCAAAAATACACTAAGATGCCCATGAACAAACGAGGGGTCTGACTCTACCTTTCGAGGTAACTGAATTAAACAAGGCTATTAAGGAGAGCGAAACTGGTAAAGCACCCAGTTTAGGTGACATCCGTATGGAGTAAATTACGAATTTTGGTCCAGCAACAAGAATATCGATTCTGAAGCTTTTCAACAACTGCATGAACCAGTGTCAAATACCAAAGATCTGACGAAAGAGCAGGGTGATAGGTCTTCTGAAACCTGGAAAGGGAACAAATCATCCCACGAATTTCAGACCGATTAGCCTTTTGAGTCACCTTTATAAACTGTTCGAACGTATGAGTCTGAATAGAATCCTACCAGTAATAGACCCTCTTCTCATACCCAAACAAGCAAGATTTCG
The DNA here is from genome assembly GCF_021461395.2 of Schistocerca americana. Taxonomy (NCBI): domain Eukaryota; kingdom Metazoa; phylum Arthropoda; class Insecta; order Orthoptera; family Acrididae; genus Schistocerca; species Schistocerca americana. The sequence goes on along the minus strand of NC_060122.1, from coordinate 223,534,502 downwards.
ACAGAACAGAAGCTGCACAGGGCAACTTTTGAATCTTACTCATTGAAGCCCGACAAGTAACGGGCGTGGTCTTCGTGGATCTCAAAGTAGCGTATAATACTGCCCCCTTCGGCTACTCCATAAAAATTATGTAATATGATAAAAAATATCCACCTAGTTAGACTAATCAGCACCCTCCTCCAAAACCGCAGGTTTTTTGTTGAATTTCAAGGACGACGTAGTCTGGAGGACTCAGAAAAATGGTCTACCTCAGGGAAGCGTCTTGGCCCCACTTCTCTTCAACATTTATACCACCGACCAGCCATTGACCCCGGGCACGAGGGGATTCTTATATGCATATGACCTAGCCCTTGCTACGCACGGCTCATGCTTTGAAACAGTGGAAAGAAACCTAACAATTGCACTTAGAACACTGTCAAGCTGCTATTATTACCGGAATCAACTCCGACCAAACCCTTCGAAGGCACGTAAGGAACAGGGAAGCTAATCGTGAGCTACATGTTGAATGGTCAGGTATCCAATTGCAGCATCATCACGCCCCTAAATATTTGGGAGTCACTCTCGATAGAACTCTGACATTCAAAATCCACTGCAAGAACACCAGAATGAAACACTCTACTCGTAACAATCTAATTCGCAAACTAGCGGGGACACAGTGGGGCTCACAGCCACAAACTATTCGCCCTTCTGCAATGGCACTGTGCTTTTCTACTGACGAATATGCTTCCCCAGTCTGTTACAGGTCATCTCATGCCAGAGAAGTAGACACTGCTCTCAGCGAAGCCTGCAGGTTCATCACAGGTTGGTTAAGACCTACGCCAATCGATAAGCTCTATTACCTGGCTGGAACAGAGCCACCACGGGTACGCAGAACAGTTGCTGCCAACAACGAGAGACTGAAAGTGGAACAGAACAGTTCCCATCCACTGCACGGACGTAATCCACCACAGCAACGGCTGAGCTCGCGGTAGAGCTTCCTGAGGACACCTGAGAAGCTCACCGTTTCACTATAGAAGGCAAGACTGGAGTTATGGAAGAGGTCGACGCCTCAACTGCGCGGATGGATACCAGAAGCTGAAGAACTACCACCTGGACACAAATTTGGCTGGTGTGGAAATCTTTAAACAGATTACGATCAGGAGTTGGACGATCCAGAGAAAACCCGATGAGATGGGGCTTCATAACAGAAGACACCTCCTACGATTGTGGACAAGGACAAACCACACGCCACATGCTTCAATGCCCTTCATCCAGCCTGAAGAATGATCTCCTGCAATTCGAAGTTAAAAAGTAATATATATATATATATATATATATATATATATATATATATATTTCTTTCACTGGTAATATGTCCCGCGCTGACGCAAGGTTGGCATTGTTGGCAAGGTTAGTGGAAAGGGGTGGCCGAATGCCCTTCCTGCCGCCACTCTTTACCCCCCGGGACGGAAGTGATGTACCCCTGCTGTCTGCGTCTTGTGTAAGTCATGGAAAAGTGCGAACGTGTTCAGATGTCTGCGAGTCGTGTAACTAAGGCGTAACGTGGGGACCAACCCGGTATTCACCTATCGGGATGTGGAAAACCGCCCAAAAACCACATCCAGGCTGGCTGACACATCGGCCCTCGTCGTTAATCCGCTGGGCGGATTCGATCCCGGACCGGCGCGCCTACCCGAGTCCAGGAAGCAGCGCGTTAGCGCGCTCGGCTACCCTGGCGGATATATTTATACCGGGTGATCAAAAAGTCAGTGTAAATTTGAAAACTTAATAAACCACGGAATAATGTAGATAGAGAGGTAAAAATTGACACACATGCTTGCAATGACATAGGGTTTTATTAGAACCAAAAAAACTCAAGTTCACAAAATGTCTGACAGATGGCGCTGGACAGCAAAACTGCTACCGTGACGGGTGAGAGGTATGCCGATATGTTACAGAATCGCATCATCCCCAGCCTGTCTGATAAACACCTGCTGGAACCTACGATGTTTATGCAGGATGGGGCTCCACCCCATATTGCTAGACGCGTGAAAGATCTCTTGGGCCCGTCGTTTGGTGATGATCGTGTGCTCAGCCGCCACTTTCGTCATGCTTTGCCTCCCAGGTTTCCAGACCTCAGTCCGTGCGATTATTGGCTTTGGGGTTACCTGAAGTCGCAAGTGTATCGTGATCGACCGACATCTCTAGGGATGCTGAAAGACAACATCCGACGCCAATGCCGCACCATAACTCCGGACATGCTTTACAGTGCTGTTCACAATATTACTCCTCGACTACAGCTATTGTTGAGGAATGATGGTGGACATATTGAGCATTTCCTGTAAAGATCATCATCTTTGCTTTGTCTTACTTTGTTATGCTAATTATTGCTATTCTGTAGGACAGTTTTTGAACTTTTGTATTTTTTTGGTTCTAATAAAACCCCATGTCATTCCAAGCATGTGTATCAACTTTTATCTCTCTGTCTACATTATTCCGTGATTTATTCAGTTTTCAAATTTATACTGACTTTTTGATCACCTGCTGTATGTAAATGGCTACTGTAAATTTGTGTGTTTCTAACTTCTAACTCGAGATTAGTTGCTTCCGTACACAGTTTGCCCCCTCTGACGGCAACGCAGGCGTGTATTCTCACATCCAAATAACCATAAAAATGCCGAATGGCATCCCGTGTTAGAATGCATCTTTCGTTGCACTTCGGCAACGGCTCTTGCAGTCTTTGGAGAACGAGTAAGTTCCCGCTTCATCAAGATCCATACATATTTAATTGGCAAGAGATCTGGCAATCTAGCTAGCCAGGACAGTTCATTTATACCGCGAAGAGCAAGTTTCGTCGCAAAAGCCGTATGTGGGCTTATATTGTCCTGCTGAGAAAGCACGTTACCTTACTGTTGAAGAAATGGCAGCAGCACGAGGATAACCGCCTGTGCAGTCTAGTGCGCACTGGTTACATTTCGTTGCAGAGACATCAAATGTGACCGTGAGTTGTAACTGATAACCCTGTGACACCCTGAAGCTTCGGATGAGTCTTCCGTGTCCCAGGTGAATGCCCTCTGGAGCAGGCAACTTATCAGACAACGCCATAGACATGTACGCCTTCATTCGCGTTCGGGCAGGACCTGCTCTTACCACTGAGGAGAACAGAGAGCCATTCCACTCTTCAGTGATAGTCTGGTCAGAGAAACACGTGATATTAGACCTGTTGCAAGCAGACTGTTCCCAACGGTCCGCTGGCTGCCGTGGCCGAGCGGTTCTAGGCGCTTCAGTCGGGAACCGTGCTGCTGCTACGCTCGCAGGCTCGAATCCTACCTCGGGCATGTATGTGTGTAATGTCCTTAGGTTAGTTAGGTTTAAGTAGGTCTAAATCTAGGGGACTGATAACCTCAGATGTTAAGTCCCATAGTGCTCAGAGGCATTAGAACCATTTGAACATCCCCGAGAACATACGTTTTTCATATTTCGTCACTGGATGATGTACAGTCGGCCACCGCTGTTCACATAGTGCGCCGATCCTCATGTGCGCCTGTACTTAGCGGACGTTTCGAACCCCTCGTACGAGTGTGGGAAAGCTCTGCTGCTCACTGTCGAAAGCAGCGCCACACCATCGATACACTGTGCCCGTCGATACGTCATTCAGCTTCCTGCAGGCGTATACTGTGACCCCATTCAAATGGCTGAAACTGTTGGACAGCAGTATGTTCTCGTCGGTGGGGCATGATTGTACCCCAGAATGAATATTGCAGACACTGTTCACCTCTAAACTCAGCACAAATACTGCCTACAGATTCAAAACTGAGGGCGAACAGACAGGCCCATATAGTCGCCAATGGACGTAACAAATGAGTTACTAACTCTGAAACCTCTTAGTATGCACATGCTATATCAAGGTGGCACTGAACACACTCCTTGACGCTGTTGCATTTTTTTTCGTTGTACATCAAAGAAATCTACATCCTCTTTTATGTGTTTCTGTTAGTCACACCAACAATAACACATCGCGCCATTTTATGCTCATATACAGTAGTTGCAGCTAGTCAGTTTCTTAGTCTTCATATCCTCAGTTGTGTATCTTCAACAGTCTTTCCCGCCCTCCCTCCCTCCCTCCCTCGCTCGCTCCAACACTACATGACGATAATGAGTAACTTGCACTAATGAGCCAAAACATTACGACCACCGGCTAAACAGGTGGATTGTCCGACTTTGGAACAAATACATCACTGATGTGGCAGTAGATGTCTACGCACTGGTGTGTAATTCGCTACGCTAACATATCGAGGGTAAATAGAAGTCACCAAATATAATAGTACGGGTCTGGTACGTTTTTGAAATTGGACACAAGTTTTCTTTGGACCTCTCAGAGGTCGATAAAAGGATCCAATTATTATTTTATTTCTGTTACCAAGGATGACCTCTAACCATGCCAAATCACAGGGACTATCTACTTCCGTTTCGCTGATCTGTGTACGAGATTATGACGCCCGATAGTTACCCAGGTGCTTTCCATGGGATTAACACTAGGCGAATTTGGTCGTCGAGGACACTATGATACTCCTCAAACCTCTGTAGCACGGTTCTGGCTCCGAGACACGGACAACTGTACGGCTGAATGATGACATCGCCATCGGAGAAGACATCAAGCATGAAGGGATGCAGGTGGTTTGTAAACTGTTATCGGGCGCCGAAACAACTGTGGTGCGCCACGGGTCGTACATGACAAGGAAGATGTGTAGGGGCGAAAGGACGTACAACTGCCAACCGACTGTGAATTACCTCAACGAGAACATTGTATTGACACACAGTCAACACAGATTTAGAGAACATCGTTCTTGAGAAACACAACTAGCTCTTTACTCACACGAAGTTTTGAGTGCTATAGACAGGTAATTTCAAATTGATCCCGTGTTTCTAGATTTCCAGAAGGCTTTTAACAGTGTACCTCACAATCGATTGTAATTAAATTGCGTGAATATATAGTATCGTCTCAGTTATGCGATTGAACTCGTGATTTCCTGCCTGGGAGGTCACAGATCGTAGTAACTGACGGGAAGTCATCGCGTAAAACAGGGGTGATTTCTGCCGTTCACCAAGGTTGTGTTGTAGGCCCTCTGCTGTTCCTTGTCTGTATAAATGATTTAGGTTGTTTGCAGGTGATGATGCCGTTTATCGTCTAGTAACGATCAAAACAAATTGCGAAACGATTTAGGAAATATACCTGTTGTTGTTGTTGTGGTCTTCAGTCCTGAGACTGGTTTGATGCAGCTCTCCATGCTACTCTATCCTGTGCAAGCTTTTTCATCTCCCAGTACCTATTGCAACCTACATCCTTCTGAATCTGCTTAGTGTATTCATCTCTTGGTCTCCCTCTACGATTTTTACCCTCCACGCTGCCCTCCAATACTAAATTGGTGATCCCTTGATGCCTCAGAACATGTCCTACCAACCGATCCCTTCTTCTGGTCAAGTTGTGCCACAAACTTCTCTTCTCCCCAATCCTATTCAATACTTCCTCATTAGTTATGTGATCTACCCATCTAATCTTCAGCATTCTTCTGTAGCACCACATTTCGAAAGCTTCTATTCTCTTCTTGTCCAAACTATTTATCGTCCATGTTTCACCTCCATACATGTCTACACTCCATACGAATACTTTCAGAAATGACTTCCTGACACTTAAATCAATACTGGATGTTAACAAATTTCTCTTCTTCAGAAACGCTTTCCTTGCCATTGCCAGCCTACATTTTATATGCTGTCTACTTCGACCATCATCAGTTATTTTGCTCCCCAAATAGCAAAACTCCTTTACTACTTTAAGTGCCTCATTTCCTAATCTAATTCCCTCAGCATCACCCGACTTTATTCGACTACATTCCATTATCCTTGTTTTGCTTTTGTTGATGTTCATCTTATATCCTCCTTTCAAGACACTGTCCATTCCATTCAACTGCTCTACCAAGTCCTTTGCTGTCTCTGACAGAATTACAATGTCATCGGTGAACCTCAAAGTTTTTATTTCTTCTCCATGAATTTTAATACCTACTCCGAATTTTTCTTTTGTTTCCTTTACTGCTTGCTCAATATACAGATTGAACAACATCGGGGAGAGGCTACAACCCTGTCTTACTCCCTTCCCAACCACTGCTTCCCTTTCATGTCCCTCGACTCTTATAACTGCCATCTGGTTTCTGTACAAATTGTAAATAGCCTTTCGCTCCCTGTATTTTACCCCTGCCACTTTTAGAATTTGAAAGAGAGTATTCCAGTCAACATTGTCAAAAGCTTTCTCTAAGTCTACAAATGCTAGAAACGTAGGTTTGCCTTTCCTTAATCTTTCTTCTAAGATAAGTCGTAAGGTCAGTATTGCCTCACGTGTTCCAGTGTTTCTACGGAATCCAAACTGATCTTCCCCGAGGTTGGCTTCTACTAGTTTTTCCATTCGTCTGTAAAGAATTCGTGTTAGTATTTTGCAGCTGTGACTTATTAAGCTGATAGTTCGGTAATTTTCACATCTGTCAACACCTGCTTTCTTTGGGATTGGAATTATTATATTCTTCTTGAAGTCTGAGGGTATTTCGCCTGTTTCATACATCTTGCTCACCAGATGGTAGAGTTTTGTCAGGACTGGCTCTCCCACGGCCGTCAGTAGTTCCAATGGAATATTGTCTACTCCGGGGGCCTTGTTTCGACTCAGGTCTTTCAGTGCTCTGTCAAACTCTTCACGCAGTACCATATCTCCCATTTCATCTTCATCTACATCCTCTTCCATTTCCATAATATTGTCCTCAAGTACGTCGCCCTTGTATAGACCCTCTATATACTCCTTCCACCTTTCTGCTTTCCCTTCTTTGCTTAGAACTGGGTTTCCATCTGAGCTCTTGATATTCATACAAGTCGTTCTCTTATCTCCAAAGGTCTCTTTAATTTTCCTGTAGGCGGTATCTATCTTACCCCTAGTGAGATAGGCCTCTACATCCTTACATTTGTCCTCTAGCCATCCCTGCTTAGCCATTTTGCACTTCCTGTCGATCTCATTTTTGAGACGTTTGTATTCCTTTTTGCCTGTTTCACTTACTGCATTTTTATACACTCCTGGAAATTGAAATAAGAACACCGTGAATTCATTGTCCCAGGAAGGGGAAACTTTATTGACACATTCCTGGGGTCAGATACATCACATGATCACACTGACAGAACCACAGGCACATAGACACAGGCAACAGAGCATGCACAATGTCGGCACTAGTACAGTGTATATCCACCTTTCGCAGCAATGCAGGCTGCTATTCTCCCATGGAGACGATCGTAGAGAAGCTGGATGTAGTCCTGTGGAACGGCTTGCCATGCCATTTCCACCTGGCGCCTCAGTTGGACCAGCGTTCGTGCTGGACGTGCAGACCGCGTGAGACGACGCTTCATGCAGTCCCAAACATGCTCAATGGGGGACAGATCCGGAGATCTTGCTGGCCAGGGTAGTTGACTTACACCTTCTAGAGCACGTTGGGTGGCACGGGATACATGCGGACATGCATTGTCCTGTTGGAACAGCAAGTTCCCTTGCCGGTCTAGGAATGGTAGAACGATGGGTTCGATGACGGTTTGGATGTACCGTGCACTATTCAGTGTCCCCTCGACGATCACCAGTGGTGTACGGCCAGTGTAGGAGATCGCTCCCCACACCATGATGCCGGGAGTTGGCCCTGTGTGCCTCGGTCGTATGCAGTCCTGATTGTGGCGCTCACCTGCACGGCGCCAAACACGCATACGACCATCATTGGCACCAAGGCAGAAGCGACTCTCATCGCTGAAGACGACACGTCTCCATTCGTCCCTCCATTCACGCCTGTCGCGACACCACTGGAGGCGGGCTGCACGATGTTGGGGGGTGAGCGGAAGACGGCCTAACGGTGTGCGGGACCGTAGCCCAGCTTCATGGAGACGGTTGCGAATGGTCCTCGCCGATACCCCAGGAGCAACAGTGTCCCAAATTTGCTGGGAAGTGGCGGTGCGGTCCCCTACGGCACTGCGTAGGATCCTACGGTCTTGGCGTGCATCCGTGCGTCGCTGCGGTCCGGTCCCAGGTCGACGGGCACGTGCACCTTCCGCCGACCACTGGCGACAACATCGATGTACTGTGGATACCTCACGCCCCACGTGTTGAGCAATTCGGCGGTACGTCCACCCGGCCTCCCGCATGCCCACTATACGCCCTCGCTCAAAGTCCGTCAACTGCACATACGGTTCACGTCCACGCTGTCGCGGCATGCTACCAGTGTTAAAGACTGCGATGGAGCTCCGTATGCCACGGCAAACTGGCTGACACTGACGGCGGCGGTGCACAAATGCTGCGCAGCTAGCGCCATTCGACGGCCAACACCGCGGTTCCTGGTGTGTCCGCTGTGCCGTGCGTGTGATCATTGCTTGTACAGCCCTCTCGCAGTGTCCGGAGTAAGTATGGTGGGTCTGACTCACCGGTGTCAATGTGTTCTTTTTTCCATTTCCAGGAGTGTATTTTCTCCTTTCATCAATTAAATTCAATATTTCTTCTGTTACCCAAGGATTTCTACTAGCCCTCGTCTTTTTACCTACTTGATCCTCTGCTGCCTTCACTACTTCATCCCTCAAAGCTACCCATTCTTCTTCTACTGTATTTATTTCCCCCATTCCTGTCAATTGCTCCCTTATGCTCTCCCTGAATCTCTGTACAACCTCTGGTTCTTTTAGTTTATCCAGGTCCCATCTCCTTAAATTCCCACCTTTTTGCAGTTTCTTCAGTTTTAATCTACAGGTCATAAGCAATAGATTGTGGTCAGAGTCCACATCTGCCCCTGGAAATGTCTTACAATTTAAAACCTGGTTCCTAAATCTCTGTCTTACCATTATATAATTATCTGATACCTTTTAGTATCTCCAGGGTTATTCCATGTATACAACCTTCTTTCATGATTCTTAAACCAAGTGTTAGCTACGATTAAGTTATGCTCTGCACAAAATTCTACCAAGCGGCTTCCTCTTTCACTTCTTAGCCCTAATCCATATTCACCTACTATGTTTCCTTCTCTCCCTTTTCCTACTCTCGAATTCCAGTCACCCATGACTATTAAATTTTCGTCTCCCTTCACAATCTGAATAATTTCTTTTATTTCATCATACATTTCTTCAATTTCTTCGTCATCTGCAGAGCTAGTTGGCATATAAACTTATACTACTGTAGTAGGCGTGGGCTTCGTATCTATCTTGGCCACAATAATGCGTTCACTATGCTGTTTGTAGTAGCTTACCCGCATTTCTATTTTCCTATTCATTATTAAACCTACTCCTGCATTACCCCTATTTGATTTTGTGTTTATAACCCTGTAGTCGCCTGACCAGAAGTCTTGTTCCTCCTGCCACCGAACTTCACTAATTCCCACTATATCTAACTTCAACCTATCCATTTCCCTTTTTAAATTTTCTAACCTACCTGTATGGTGCGAAAATTGGTAACTGACCCTAAATAACGAACAATATGTCATCCACATGACTGCTAAGAGGAAGCCACTAAACTTTAGTTACACGATAAATCAGTCAAACCTAAAGGCCTTAAATCCAACTAAATACCTAGGAATTACAATTACGAAAAACTTACATTTGGAAAACCATATAAATAATGTTGTGGGATGGGCGAACAAAAAACTGCGATTTATTGGCAGAACACTTAGAAGATGCAACAGATCTAACAAAAACTCTGCCTACATTACGGTTGCCTGTCTTCTTTTGGAGTGCTGCTGCACTGTGTGGGATCCTTACCAGACAGGATTCGCGGAATATATCGAGAAAGTTCAATGAAGAGGAGCACTTTTGTATTATCGAGAAATAGGGAGAGAGTGTCACAGACATGATACATGATTTGAGGTGGTCATCATTAAACGAAAGGTGTCTCTTGTTGAGGCGGGATCTTCTCACGAAATTTCAGTAACCAACTTTATCCTCCGAATGCTAAAATATTTTGTTGACGCCGACCTTCACAGAGAGAAACGATCATCATCATAAAATAAGGAGAATCGGAATTGGCACGGAAAGATAAAGGTGCTCAATTTTTTTCACGCGCTGCTCGAGAGTGGAATAATAGACAATTATTGTGAATGTTGTTCGATGAAACCTCTGCCAGGCACTTCAGTGTGATTTACAGAGTATCCAAGTAGATATAGGTGCAACCATACTGATTGCTGTTCATCATTCTGCAACTGAACGTCAACTAAGTGGTGACAGGTGACTTTTTCCGGTGAATCACGTTTTATGCTCCATTGGCCCTGTAACGTCTGGAAGAAAACACCCTGCAACAATTGTGCGAAGGGTCGAGACCGGAGGAGGGAACTCCATGGTCTGGGGATTGTTCCCAAGGCATTCTCTGGGTGATCTCATCATTCTTGAAGGCACAATGGATCAACACACATATGCACCTACTCTTGAGGACCATATCCGCCCTGTAAGTAGTTTGTTTTTTCCTCGGCACGTTGGCATCTATCAGCAGGACAATGCAACGCGTCATACAGCTCGCTGTACCAGCGCGTGGTTCAAAGAGCACCAAGATGAATTTACCGTACTCCCTCGGTTACCGAAACCAATCGAGCATCTGTGATACCACCTCGATAGAGCTGTTCGTGTCATGTGTCCTCAACCGAGATATCTAGCGCAGATGGTCACAATACTGTAGCCATCATGTCTCGACATTCCTGTCCGTACCCTCTGGAACCTCACTGACACTCTTCCAGTGACAATGTCACTAGACAGTGTATATTTCAATAATAAGAAAACTTTGGCCTGTACCCCACCGCTGTATACTTTGCTGAATTATTGAGAAAGAAATAAAAAGTATGCGATTTACAGACTAAGGAAAGCACTGTGATAATTACGGCTGTTACGGTAAGCAGTTATTGACAGCGAAGGAGGAACACGTTACTGTCATTAAAATTTTGAAACGTATTTGTTACTATTATTTCATACAGTCTCACGATGAAAATATTTACCAGTTTATTGTTTACTCACGTTCCTATGAATTACCGTAGTGACTGGTCTATGACGGCTGCACAGTGTAGTGGATTTGCCGGCCGGAGTGGCCGTGCGGTTCTGGGCGCTACAGTCTGGAGCCGAGCGACCGCTACGGTCGCAGGTTCGAATCCTGCCTCGGGCATGGATGTGTGTGATGTCCTTAGGTTAGTTAGGTTTAATTAGTTCTAAGTTCTAGGCGACTAATGACCTCAGAAGTTAAGTTGCATAGTGCTCAGAGCCATTTGAACCATTTTTGTAGTGGACTTGATAAGATAGCATTGTGAGCCCCCTGTAGCCACCTGAATCGGCAAAATAGGGGTAATGTTTTTTTTTTTTCATCTCGGGGAGCCACTTGCAATCTACGTCCTCAATTATTTGCTGGGTTTATTCCAATTTGTCTTCCTCTACAGTTTTTACCCTCTACAGCTCCCTCTAGTATGATAGAAGTTATTCCCCGATGCCTTAATAATTGTCCTACCATCTTGTCCCTTCTCCTTGTCAGTGTTTTCCGTATATTCCTTTCCTTGCCGATACTCCGGAGAACTTATCAGTCCACCTAATTTTCAACATTCTTCTGAAGCACCACATATCAAATCCCTCGCTTCTCTTCTCTTCCGGTTTTCCCACAGTCCATGTTTCACTACCACACAATGCTGTGCTCCAATTTCTTCCTCAAATTAAAAGTCTAAGTTTGCCACTAATACACTTCTCTTGGCTAGGAATTCCCTTTTTGCCGGAGATGTGCTGCTTTTTATGTCGTCCTCGCTTCGTCCGTCATAGGTCACTTTGCTGCCTAGGTAGCAGAATTCCTTCATCTACTTCGTGATCACCAGTCCTGATGTTAAGTTTCTCGCTGTTCTCATTTCTGCTACTTCTCATTACTTTCGCCTTTCTTCACTTTACTCTGAGTCCATATTTTGTAATCATTAGACTATTCATTCCATGCAGCGGATCCTGTAATTCTTCTTCACTTTCACTGAGGTTAGCAGTATCATCAGCAAAGCTTATCAATGACATCCTTTCACCTTGAATTTTAATTCCACACGTGAACCTTTTAATTCCGTCATTGCTATTTCGATGAATGTACTGAAGAGGAGAAAGACTACATCCTTGTCTTACAAGCTTTTAAATCCCAGCATTTCGTTATTGTCTCCCACTCTTACTGATGCCTCTATGTTCTTGTAGATACCGTGTATTACATGTTTTTCCCTATAGCTTATCCCTATTTTTCTGAGAATTTCGAACATCTTGCATCACGTGACAGTGTAGAACGCCTTTTCCAGGTCGACAAATGCTATGAACGTGTCTTGATCTTTCTTTAGTCTTGCTTCCATTATTAACTGCAACATCAGAATAGGCTTTTCCTGAAGCAATGCTGATCGTCGTCTAACACATTCTCAGTTTTTTTTCCCATTCTTCTGTATATTATTCTCGTCAACAACTTGGATGTATGAACTGTTAAACTGATTGTGATAATCCTCGCACTCGGTTTTTCTATCTTTGAAATTGTGTGAATGGTGTTTCTTACCAAAGTCAGATGGTATATCGCCAGACTCACATTCTACACACCAACGTGAATAGTCGTTTTGTTGCCACTTCCCACAATGATTTTAGAAACTCTGTTGGAGTGATTTCTATCCCTTCAGCCTTATTTGATATTAACTCTTCTAAAGCTCTTAAATTCTGATTCTACTACTGGATTCCCTATCTTTTCCATATCGACTCCTGTTTCTTCTTCTATCAAATTATCAGATAAGTCCACCCCATCTTGGAGGCCCTCAATGTACTCCACGTACCCCCTCTCTCCTCTGCATTTAACAGCGGAATTCCCATTGCACTATTAGTGATCGCAGAAAAATTTTTCCACTTTTTATGTGCTATGTCAGTCCTCATGACAATTTCTTTTGCGATTTCTTCACAGTTTTCATGCAGTCGTTTCACCTTAGCTTCCCTGCGCTTCCTGTTTGTTTCATTCCTAAGTGACTTGTATTTCTGTATTTATAATTTTCCTATCATTTTTGTACTTCCTTCTTTCATCGATCAATTGCAGTATTTATTCTGTTACCCATGGTTTCTTCACAGTTGTGTACGTAAAACAATCTGAGTGTAAAGTTACGATGAGGAGAACAACAGTGTCGTCATGGCAGCTACACTGACTTGATCAACCTACACAACTTTTTCTACTGCACCATAGTGCATAATAAGTCTCCAATGATCTTGTTTTCAGTGGAACATTATAGTGTAATTGTTCTTCCCTCCCTTTCAATGGATTGCTAAACATGTGAAATTTGGAAGAAAATTACAATGAAATGTAATTTTTTCAATTTTGCAGTTACTTGCGTTATAAATAATCGTCCTGTTGCAGATGGGAAGCTGTCTAACAAGTTGAAACAGATCTTACTAACTTGTAATGAAGGGCAGATATTGTAACTTTTCACTCATTATCGTGAGACACCTTACTTATTCCCATTCGAATAAAAATGAACCCACTGGTGATAACAAAGCTGTGCGGAGAAGTACGTGGACAAGAAAAGTAACGTAAGATGAATTTATGTTTTTCAGACGTAGGCAGAACCTGGACATATAATTTATGCCTGTTACTAGAGCTTCAGAAACCGAAGGTTGGTCTTATCTGAATTCTTTTTATGTCTGTTGTCATACTTGCTTGATACGGAAGCCAAACGCTAACAGATAGCTGTAGTTCTTGCCTCCTGGTCTGAGAGAACAGCGCTTGTTATGCTGTCTGGCAGTAGTAAGTAGGGCGCTGCAGAGTACCAAGCGTAGAAGACTCAACGTAAGCATTCTCTCCAAACTACTTGAACAACTCAGAAGCATTAAAAATTCCACATAATAATCCTTATGGTTTAAGAAACGAAGGTTACTGACGAAAACCATTTTGTTCAGAAAACTTCAGAATCTATAAAGGAAAACCTGCAATACAGCTGAGCAAAGGACTCAATTTAGCACAGCTTTCGCTGTGCACAGATTCATCATAGATTCAATAAAAAACTTCATCTCCACATCAGAAAATATCCAACTCGGCACGGGAAATGTAAAAATTAATGTGCTTTAAATATCTACGAGCGATCACGCACGCAACAGAAGTGAAAACAATAATCAGTCAAGAAGGAATCCTACAAAAAGTATGTTGTTCATGTGGAGTCACTGTTAAAAAATCTATCTTTGCCAATGCAAAATCACGCCACTACAACATAGTAGTTCTGCTGGAAGCACTGTACGCTGCAGAAACTACAATGATTTGTAATCAAACAACTATAAGAGTGATTGAAAAGCAGAATAGGAAACTTCTCAAGGAAATATTCGGACTAGATTTTCGTGAAGATAGTTGGATAAAGAGGCCGTAGAGAGAGATTTACAGACAGACTGAAACAATAATAGCCATCTTTAGAAAAGCGAAGGACGGAATTTTATGGACATAAGAACAGACTGAGCAAGAACAGACTCACCAGCAAGAACAGACTCACCAGCCGCGCGGGATTAGCCGAGCGGTCTAGGGCGCTGCAGTCATGGACTGTGCGGCTGGTCCCGTCGGAGGTTCGGGTCCTCCCTCGGGCATGGGTGTGCGTGTTTGTCCTTAGGATAATTTAGGTTAAGTAGTGTGTAAGCTAAGGGACTGATGACCTTAGCAGTTATGTCCCATGCTATTTCACACACATTTGAACATTTGAACTCACCAGGCGACTCTTCGAGATAGCAAATACTAACTAAAATAAAACATAGTAGACTATTGAAGGAGAAGAAGGTATTAAAGAAGTGGGAATCAAGCAAGATAACATTAGCAACCGAGAACAGTTCAGAAACATCGCTAACATTCACACACTTAAATAAAACCGCAGGGAAAAAAGAAGAGGAAACAAATGGTCAGAAGAACAACACGTCACAGCGTGCGTACGTACAGAATGTGGAAGAACGAAGGTGCAATAAAGAACCACGACTACTGAAGTGAACACTCTCAAAAGGAAAAATATATCAACGTAATCTGCCCAATTAAGTGCACTTCCCAATCCGGCAATAAATAAATAAAAAGTATATAATATGGGGCAACTTACTATAATGTTTGCAGACTGAAGAACACATCAGTATATGCACAATATCGCTTTAGCATCTGTGTATGGTCTGCTTCATACAGTAGCTGCATCGCATGTTTGCTGAAAGTTTCCAACAAACCTGTTTTAATTTCAGTCTTTCCCGTTATTGACACCACGTGTTGAATCTATTTCATACCACTTCGCAGTAAAATAGTAGTTACTGCACTATACTGGAGAGTTTAGTATTTGACACAAACCTTGTAATTAAATATTTTGTATTTGTATTATAGTGGAATTATCCACATTTGTAGAGTTACCTTTCAGTACCCGAAGTGGAAATTCAGTCTACGTAAATCGTTATGCTGTTATTCTTTGACATTGTCAATGGGGAAAGATTCGCAACATGTTGATTTAAAATGTGTGTGAATAAAAATCCCATGGCCGATTTTGTTTCTTTACTGATTACCTGTTTGGCTCATCAGCGAGCCATCTTAAGATCAATTTAAAATGTTGTTCAGTGTGTGACACTCATTACACATTGTCGCATTTTATAAAACTAAGTCTCCCTGGTTAAATAAAAAAATCATATAGGCGTAACAGAAAAATATTAAAACATGACACAAAAAATTAAAAAATGCGAGTGTATATGGTGAGTAATATGAAGTCCTTTACCTGAGGGACTCACACTGAACAACATTATAGATTGATATGAAGATGGCTCGGTAATGAGCCGAAACCGAAAACCAGTGAAAAAATTTGCGATCTTGACGTGAGACTTTTATCAAAATATGGTTCAAATGGCTCTGAGCACTATGGGACTTAACGGCTGAGGTCATCAGTCCCCTAGAACTTAGAACTACTTAAACCTAAGTAACCTAAGGACATCACACACATCCATGTCCGAGGCAGGATTCGAACCTGCGTCCGCAGCGGTCGCGCGGTTCCAGACTGAAGCATCTAGAACCGCTCGGCCACAACGACCGGCAGACTTTTATCCACACATGTTTGAAATCGTTATTGTTTTCACTATAATCAATTAGCAATGACGGTTTGCTGTAGACAGCAGTGAGTGCTGCTGACTTACTGACGAAACGGTTATGTACAGAGATCACTCAGTAACTTACGAGATTGAATTTTTATACCAGAAACATTGAGTAGGCGAAATTTTACTATGTTGAGAGTAATTTTTTGTTTGTTTGTGGTAACAATCTGTTCCCGGCAACATATTTGTGAGCTAGTTTTTGGCCAAAAGGAAGGTAGAAATCCTCGAATTCCCTCCAAATTCGCCTGATTTCCACCAACAGACTTGATACAGTTCCTCGGACTCTAATCTGCTGTCCATGGGGAAGCTTTTGGGGATGCTGCAACGAGTCACAGTATTTCTGAACAGAATACCAATGTAAGATTTCTCTAAAGTGTTCCAGGTAGTCCACGACAGATGCTACGAGTGTGTTCTAAGCGTAGGAATATGTGTTGTTAACTCATACGACAAGATTATTTTGTATTTTTTCCGTTTTTTTCGATGCATTCCCGGAGCATATAGAACCTACTGTGTACAGTGAGAACATTAGCAGCCTGTTATCCATCTTTGGGGCACACACAATGATGCTTTTCATTCTGTTGATCATACTCTACCTGTTACCCATCATTGGGGCACATACAATGATCCTTTCCATTCCGTTGATCATACTCTGCCCTGTATAATGTTCTAGGTGCTATCTACAACAGAATCTTAGAGCCAGCCACACTCTTGTGAAGAAATTCCCTATGTTCCTATTTGGCTGCCACCAGTACACAGTGTAACTGGCCCAATCTATCAGCTAATCTTCATGTTGTGGTAAAAGTAAATCTACGTTCCTTGAAATGCAAT
This sequence comes from Schistocerca americana, assembly GCF_021461395.2. Lineage (NCBI taxonomy): Eukaryota > Metazoa > Arthropoda > Insecta > Orthoptera > Acrididae > Schistocerca > Schistocerca americana. Next base: position 223,517,555 of record NC_060122.1, on the reverse strand, counting down.
TATGGAGAGGATTTATTAATTTTACCAGCCTGTGTAGAATGTTTCTTCCGGAAGATATCACTCAGTGTTAGAAAGAGATACTCGTATTTAGTTTTTCAAACTTGTGGCACTCTCTTCTGTTGACTTGGATCATAATCTAAAATTGGATGTTCATTTGGATTTTTACATTTAATTTTTTGACTATTTTCCTACATGCCTTCGAGTGCAATGGATCCTAAAAAGGATTTTGATGGCCTTCTCGTTTTTGCAGAGAACTCTAATCTTCTTCTGTGAATAATCCATTGTAATATAACATTTTCGAAAGTAACTTATCTGTTACATTTTCGCTACTAAGCCCCTGAACCGGTTTTGATGAAGTTTGGTATGAAGCTACACTACTGGTCATTAAAATTGCTACACTAAGAAGAAATCCAGATGATAAACGGGTACTCATTGGACAATACTAGAACTGACATGTGATTACATTTTCACGCAATTTGGGTGCACAGATCCTGAGAAATCAGTACCCAGAACAACCACCTCTGGCCGTAATAACGGCCTTGATACGCCTGGGCATTGAGTCAAACAAAGCTTGGATGGCGTTTACAGGTACAGCTTCCCATGCAGCTACAACACGATACCACAGTTCATCAAGAGTAGTGACTGGCGTATTGTGACGAGCCAGTTGCCCGGCCACCATTGACCAGACGTTTTCAATTCGTGAGAGATCTGATCTGGAGAATGTGCTGGCCAGGGCAGCAGCCGAACATTTTCTGTATCCAGAAAGACCCGTACAGGTCCTGCAGCATGCAGTCGTACATTAGCCTGCTGAAATGTAGAGTTTCGCAGGGATCGAATGAAGGGTAGAGCAACGGGTCGTAACACATCTGAAATGTAACGTCCACTGTTCAAAGTGCCGTCGATGCGAACAAGAGGTGACCGAGACGTGTAACCAATGGCACCCCATACCATCACGCCGGGTGATACGCCGGTATGGCGATGACGAATACATGCTTTCAATGTGCGTTCACCGCGATGTCGCCAAACACGGATGCGACCATCATGATGCTGTAAACAGAACCTGAATTCATCCGAAAAAATGGCGTTTTGCCATTCGTGCATCCAGGTTTGTCGTTGAGGACACCACCGCAGGCGCTCCTGTATGTGATGCAGCGTCAAGGGTAACTGCAGCCATGGTCTCCGAGCTGATAGTCCATGCTGCTGCAAACGTCGTCGAACTGTTCGTGCAGATAGTTGTTGTCTTTCAAACGTCCCCACCTGTTGACTCAGGGATCGAGACGTGGCTGACGATCCGTTAGAGCCAGCGGATAAGATGATTGTCATCTCGACTGCTAGTGATACGAGGCCGTTGGGATCCAGCTCGGCGTTCCGTATTACCTTCCTGAACCCACAGATTCCATATTATACTAACAGTCATTGGATGTTGACCAATGCGAGCAGCAATGTCGCGATACGATAAACCGCAATCGCGATAGGCTACAATCCGACCTTTATCAAAGTCGGAAACGTGATGGTACGCATTTCTCCTCCTTACACGAGGCATCACAACAACGTTTCACCAGGCAACGCCGGTCAACTGCTGTTTGTGTATGAGTAATCAGTTGGAAACTTTCGTCATGTCAGGAAGTTGTAGGTGTCGCCACCGGCGCCAACCATGTGTGAATGCTCTGAAAAGCTAATCATTTGCATATCACAGCATCTTCTTCCTGTCGGTTAAATTTCGCGTCTGTAGCACGTCAACTTCGTGGTGTAGCAATTGTAGCAATTTTAGCAGTTTTAATGGCCAGTAGTATAGCTTGAACCATGAGGAAGAACACATGTTATTTTAGAAAGTGAAACACACACACACACACACACACACACACACACACACACACACACACACACACACACACACACACACACACAGAGAGAGAGAGAGAGAGAGAGAGAGAGAGAGAGAGAGAGGGAGAGAGAGAGAAATATATAGCAGCTGCCGTTATCTACGGGTTTTATGCAGCCCTTACACCTTGAAATACTACACGCAAGATTTTCTTATTTTCTGCTTTGGTAAGCGCAAACTACAGAAAAAAATGAACGGTCTCTTTTTGTAGGAGATTAAATGTAGTTAAATTTTGTACTGGGATACGTTTTCGCTAGAGTCAGTTTTCTAATTATTCATGAAAATGTACAAAAGTAAGCTTCAGAGGTGTTTTTCTTGAATGACTCGCCTCCAGCGAAGACGTATCCCAGTACAGAACAAAACTACATTAAATTACCTTCAAAAAGATCGTGTTCATTTTTTTCTAGAGAATGCGAAAATCTTGCGCCTGGTTTTTGAAGGTGTTGTAGATTGCATGAAACATATTGGTACGGGCAACTTCATCACGTATATACTCTTATCTTGATCCCTGAGAGAGTCATGCAGGGAATGGCCCCTTCTTACATCGTCGAACGTAAACCATGCTAAGAAATTATTAAATTTGTTGCGTAATGTACACGTTGTGTAATGTATAGATGACCACACCCCTCAATATGCACTGCTCGACAGGGACACTGCTTCTAGCAGATTTTCCCGCATTGGGGCAGTTGGGGGAGGATGCATGTCATGAGCTATACTTATAGAAACAGGCAGGCATCTGAGGTAGCTGACATTACTGCACGCACCATAGCTTACTATCACACATCATAACAACACTACCAATATGCAAGTGCAGCTGCTCGTGACAGCACAGTTCTAAAACAAGAACTGCAATGAACAGTTACATTAAAAAATTAAATTAACAGTAATTTATATAAACCTTACTGAATAAAGACTAAGGACTCATGTATATGATGGAGTGCCTAGCAGTATTTTAAAGTACTGTGCTGCACATGTTAGCCCTGTACTTAGCCATATTCGTAACTTTTCCTTTAGGAATAGTCAGTTTCCTGAACGATTAAAGCACTCAGTAGCAAAGCCGCTTTATAAAAAAGGAAAATGGGATCATGTAGACAATTTTAGATCTATTTCTACGCCATCACTGTTTGCTAAAGTTGTGGAAAAGGCAGTGTATATAAGGATAATTGATGATTTTATGCTACATAATTTGCTATCAAACGTAGTTCTGTTTTAAAAGTCGTTTAACAACTGAAAATTCTATATTCTCTTTTCTCTCTGAGGTAGCGGATGGGTTAAACAAAAGGTTTCGAACGGTAGGCATAGTTTTTGATTTAACTAAGGCATTACTTTGCGTTGATCACAAAATATTGCTCCAGAAGTTTGACCATTACGGAATACGGGGAGTAGTTCACAATTAGTTCACCTCTTACTTTAACAACAGATAGCAAAATGTTATTATTCACAGCGTAGAGAATGGCTGTGATATGCAGTCCGAGTGGGGTACAGTCAAATGTGTGGTGTCCCAGGGATCAGTGCTGGGGCCACTCCTGTTCTTTAGTTATATAAATGATATGCCCTCTAGTATTGCGGGTAACTGAAACATTTCTGTTTGCTGATGGCACTAGCTTGGTAGTAAAGGATCTTGTGTGCAACATTGGCTCGATTTCAAATAGTTCAGTTTATGGCATTAGTTCATGGCTTGCAGGAAATAAACTAACGCTATATCACAGTAAGACTCAGTTTTTACAGTTTATAACACACAATTCAACAAAAACCGCCGTTTTAAATTCACAGAATGCTCATATGATTAGTAAAACTGAACAGATCAAATTTCTAGGCGTTCAGATAGTAAACTGTCGTGGAAAGCCCACACTTAGGATCTTGTTCAAAGACGTAATGCTGACTTTCTACTATTCGAACGCCATCTGAAGTAAGTGATCGTTCGACACGAAAATTAGTCTACTTTGCTTATTTTCATTCGCTTATGTCGTATGCTATTACATTTTGGGGTAACTCTTCCCACTGTAAGAGGATACTTTTGGCTCAAATGGCTCTGAGCACTATGGGACTTAACTTCTGAGGTCATCAGTCCCCTAGAACTTAGAACTACTTAAACCTAAGTAACCTAAGGACATTACACACATCCATTCCCGAGGCAGGATTCGAACCTGCGACCGTAGCGGTCGCGCGGTTCCAGACTGTAGCGCCTAGAACCGCTCGGCCACTCTGGCCGGCACTTTCGGCTCAGAAACGGACGGTTCGGGCAATTAGTGGTTTAAGTTCGCGAACCTCTTGTCGACCCCTGTTGAATATTTTGGGTATTTTGACACACACATATATTCTTTACTGTCGTTTCTTGTCAACAATATCAGATTATTCCCAAGAATAAGCTGCTTTCACTCAGTGAACACCCGGCAGAAATCCAACCTGCATCTGGATCGGACTTCCTTAACTCTTGTGCAGAAAGGTTTGCAGTATACTGCTGCATCCATTTACAATAAGCTACCACTATAATTCAAAGATATTAGCAGTAATCTGTGCGCTTTCAAATCGAAACTGAAGAGTTTTCTCATGGGTTACTCCTATTCTATTGAGGAGTTCCTTGAAGCTTAAGCTTATTCTTATGTTGTATTGTTGTCTACGTTTTCTTAAACTAATGGCTTGACTTTTTTTGGGTTCATAAATATTTTATTTTTATCTGTTGTTACATTTATGTTCTAATTTCTTGTACTGACACGTTCCATGACCTGGGAGATTAGCTCCTCAATTTAGTCCTACGCAACTTTTGTAAATAAAATAAATGAATTGTACGTGCCAGTTAACTCCACATCTGTATCGAATAGTTATAATAAAAATTGAAAGTAACTATAAGAGCAGTATTTGTAGCTAAGTGAACGCTTTTCTTAAATTTTTGTCGCTGAAAAAATTTTATACGGCTGTATCAGCATGTTTAGGAAAACAAATTTTTGTAAAATATCGCCTGAATTCAGTTTTGCAATACCCCCATAAACGGTAACGATTTCAAAAGTTTCATCAAGAAGAAACTTGGCCAGCAGCCTCTTCCGCTGTCTGTTCCCGGCAAAATTGACGCCGTTAAGGGACGGGTGGGGGTGGGAGTGGGGGGGGTTCCTTCTGTCAAAAACAAGGCAGGCACGAAGTCTGATGCCTCGCGGCACGCCAGAAATATCGCCCACATAGCTCAGCAGAAACGACAAAAGAAGTTTCGTCAGAAGAATGACGACGGACGGCAGATACGTCGAGCGAAAAACAAAGAGAAGGGAGAAGGAGGGCGCACAGGGGGGAAGAGGCGGCGCAGAAGTGACCGTCACAAAGGAAGAGAAACGACCGAAACACAGAAATACATCACGCACGAGGAAGCTATGAAGTTCTCCACAGAGAAAAATTTCCCGGCTCTGATGCGGAAAGAGACTCCTGGCTGCCTTGGAAACAATGAAGAGACGGCCGCGAAGGGACGGAGGTGGTGGTAGGGGGTGTGGGTGGGGTAGGAGATGGAGGAAGGGGTTGAGACTGAAGGGGAGGGGTAAAAATGGTGTGCCAGCCGCCCGAGAGGTGGGGCTCGTCAAGTAGACAGGAGAGTAAAAAACGAAGGATGGAGGGCCACGTTAGGCGGCCCACATCTCAGCGATGGCAACTTTCACTCTCAATGGCCACAATCGAATGAATGATCGAAAACGATGTTTAGAGACAAATGAACGTGACTCCATCCCTTCACATTGTGCAGAGTGGAAACTGAAATGATCATGAAAAATCGATAACGATGTTTCGAGACAAATGACGGTGTCTCTCTATCCCTTTAAATTGTGTAGAGTGGAAACTGAAGTGATCACTTCGTATTTCCTTCGCCGTTGATTTGCTTACGTAACAGCGTCTCAGAACTTTACACGCAGTTATTCGTCATGGGTGCCAGATAAGAGATTGTAACTACCGAGCGGGAGTCGATTATTTCAAATGGACATGACATATGTGAAGTGATCGTTTGTTTCTCCTCATTGCTTTTCTGTCAGCTACAGGATGGCCAGTGGAGTAAGTGAGCTGGTTAATTTTTAATTCCAACATGTGCGAATTACTAACGAAAGAGCAGTCATAAAAATTATATTGACCCTGCAGGAGCAACGTACCGATAGCCTGCCAGTGAGATACGTGACGCAGCACTGTGAAAAACGTTACAGCTTCGAGTAGTAATAGTTAGCTGATCGGATCCTACAAAGGAAAAGTTCCACTGAAATATTCTATACAGGGTAGCGGAACGAGTAATGAATTGGAATGAATGGTAACAATAGTCAGATTTTAAGATATTTTTTCGCGAAAATTATACTAACTCACGATGTCTGGCATGCACCATAGAATAATGCTTCAGGAATCATGCCTTACATTAATAGTCTTATAATAAACTTGTCGAGCAAATAAATGGTGTTCTTTTTCCTTTGCTGATCTACACTCCTGGAAATTGAAATAAGAACACCGTGAATTCATTGTCCCAGGAAGGGGAAACTTTATTGACACATTCCTGGGGTCAGATACATCACATGATCACACTGACAGAACCACAGGCACATAGACACAGGCAACAGAGCATGCACAATGTTGGCACTAGTACAGTGTATATCCACCTTTCGCAGCAATGCAGGCTGCTATTCTCCCATGGAGACGATCGTAGAGATGCTGGATGTAGTCCTGTGGAACGGCTTGCCATGCCATTTCCACCTGGCGCCTCAGATGGACCAGCGTTCGTGCTGGACGTGCAGACCGCGTGAGACGACGCTTCATCCAGTCCCAAACATGCTCAATGGGGGACAGATCCGGAGATCTTGCTGGCCAGGGTAGGTGACTTACACCTTCTAGAGCACGTTGGGTGGCACGGGATACATGCGGACGTGCATTGTCCTGTTGGAACAGCAAGTTCCCTTGCCGGTCTAGGAATGGTAGAACGATGGGTTCGATGACGGTTTGGATGTACCGTGCACTATTTAGAGTCCCCTCGACGATCACCAGTGGTGTACGGCCAGTGTAGGAGATCGCTCCCCACACCATGATGCCGGGTGTTGGCCCTGTGTGCCTCGGTCGTATGCAGTCCTGATTGTGGCGCTCACCTGCACGGCGCCAAACACGCATACGACCATCATTGGCACCAAGGCAGAAGCGACTCTCATCGCTGAAGACGACACGTCTCCATTCGTCCCTCCATTCACGCCTGTCGCGACACCACTGGAGGCGGGCTGCACGATGTTGGGGCGTGAGCGGAAGACGGCCTAACGGTGTGCGGGACCGTAGCCCAGCTTCATGGAGACGGTTGCGAATGGTCCTCGCCGATACCCCAGGAGCAACAGTGTCCCTAATTTGCTGGGAAGTGGCGGTGCGGTCCCCTACGGCACTCCGTAGGATCCTACGGTCTTGGCGTGCATCCGTGCGTCGCTGCGGTCCGGTCCCAGGTCGACGGGCACGTGCACCTTCCGCCGACCACTGGCGACAACATCGATGTACTGTGGAGACCTCATGCCCCACGTGTTGAGCAATTCGGCGGTATGTCCACCCGGCCTCCCGCATGCCCACTATACGCCCTCGCTCAAAGTCCGTCAACTGCACATACGGTTCACGTCCACGCTGTCGCGGCATGCTACCAGTGTTAAAGACTGCGATGGAGCTCCGTATGCCACGGCAAACTGGCTGACACTGACGGCGGCGGTGCACAAATGCTGCGCAGCTAGCGCCATTCGACGGCCAACACCGCGGTTCCTGGTGTGTCCGCTGTGCCGTGCGTGTGATCATTGCTTGTACAACCCTCTCGCAGTGTCTGGAGCAAGTATGGTGGGTCTGACACACCGGTGTCAATGTGTTCTTTTTTCCATTTCCAGGAGTGTAATTCTTTCTTCGCTAATATTTTTGTTTTGCAGTTTTTTGAAAATGTATTAATTGTAACTACAATGAAGAGCCAAAGAAACTGGTACACCTGCTTCATATCGTGCAGCTACCCCGCGGCACGCAGAAGTGCCGCAACAGGACGTGGCATGGACTCGACTAATGTCTGAAGTAGTGCTGCAGGGAACTGACACCATGAATCCTGGAGGGCTGCCGATAAATCCGTAAGAGTACGAGAGGTTGGAAATCTGTTCTGAACAGCACGTTGCAAGGCATCCCAGATATGATCAATAATGTTCATATCTGGGGAATTTGATGGCCAGCGGAAGTGATTCAACTCAGAAGAGTGTTCCTAGAGCCATTCTCTAGCAATTCTGGACGTGTGGGGCGTCGCATTATCCTACTGGATTTGACCAAGTCCGTTGGAATGACAATGGACATGAATGGATGCTGGTGATCAGACAGGATTTTTACGTACGTGTCGCCTATCAGAGTCGCACCTAGACGTATCAGGAGTCCCATATCTCTCTAACTGCACACGCCCGACACCATTACAGAGCCTCCACCAGCTTGAACAGTCCCCTGCTGACATGCAGAGTCCATGGGTTCATGAGGTTGTTTCCATACCCGTACACGTCCGTCTGCTCGATAAAAATTGGGACGATACTCGTCCGAACAGGCAACATGATTCCAGTCACAAACAGTCCAATTTCGGTGTTGATGGGCCGAGGCGAGGCGTAAAGTTTTGCGTCTTGCAGTCTTCAAGTGTACACGAATGGTCCTTCGGCTACGAAAGTCCGTATCTATGATGGTTCGTTGAATCGTTCGCACGCTCACCCTTATTGATGGCCCAGCATTGAAATCTGGAGCCATTTGCGGAAGGGTTGCACTTCTGTCACGTTGAACGATTCTCTTCAGTTGTCGTTGGTCACGCAGGATCTTTTTTCGGCCGCAGCGATGTCGAGATTTCATGTTTTACCGGAGTCCTGATATTCGTGGTACACTCGTGAAATGGTCATACGGGAAAATCCCCCACTTCATCGCTACCTCGGAGATGCTGTGTCCCAACGCTCTTGCGCCGACTATAACACCACGTTCAACTCAAATCTCGATTACCTGCTTTTGAAGCAGCAGTAACCGATGTAACACTTGCACGAGACACTTGTCTTATAAAGGCGTTGCCGACGCAACGCCATATTCTGCCTGCTCACATATCTCTTTATTTTAATATGCATGGCTGTACCAGTTTCTTTGGCGCTTTAGCGTAGTTAGAAGCATTCACAATCTTGGAAGACAGACTCATTCATTTCCATCGTTCAACTTCTCCGATAAATTAGGCTTTTACAATAACAGTTCAGTATCTCGCGTTTAGTTCTTTTTTTTTTCTCTATATTCCCAAATTTTGCTATATATTTCGTCTAATTTGTTTTTATCAGCTTGTGACAAGAGCACTAAAACGTTTTGGTTTCAGTGCAACTTTGTCATTGTGGTGATTGTCGTGATTATATTAACTCAATGTTTGTCATTTCCCTATTCACGGAAATTCCAACACCTTTTGTACTATTAATTGGCTAGGATAGTTTTTTTGGGGAGAGAGATGATATACTATTATTAGAATGCTACTTCTTGTTGTTGTGTTGTTGTGGTCTTCAGTCCTGAGATTGGTTTGAAGCAGCTCTCCATGTTACTCTATCCTGTGCAAGCCTCTTCATCTCCCAGTACCTACTGCAGCGTACATCCTTCTGAATCTGCATAGTGTTTTCATCTCTTGGTCTCCCTCTACGATTTTTACCCTCCACGCTGCCCTCCAGTACTAAATTGATGATCCCTCGATGTCTCAGAACATGTCCTAACAACCGATCCCTTCTTCTAGTCAAGTTGTGCCACAAGCTCCTCTTCTCCCCGGTTCTATTCAATACCTCCTCATTAGTTATGTTATCTAACCATCTAATCTTCAGCATTCTTCTGTAGCACCACATTTCAAAAGCTTCTATTCTCTTTTTGTCTAAACTATTTATCGCCCACGTTTCACTTCCATACATGGCTACACTCCATACAAATACTTTCAGAAACGACTTCCTGACATTTAAATCTATACTAGATGTTAACAAATTTTTCTTCTTCAGAAACGCTTTCCTTCCACATTGCCAGTCTACTTTTTATATCCTCTCTACTTCGACCATCATCAGTTATTTTTCTCCCCAAATACCAAAACTCCTTTACTACTTTAAGTGTCTCATTTCCTAATCTAATTCCTTCACCATCAACTGATTTCATTCGACTACATTCCATTATCTTCGTTTTGCTTTTGTTGATGTTCATATTATACCCTCCTTTCAAGACACTGTCCATTCCGTTCAGCTGCTCTTCCAAGTCCTTTGCTGTCTCTGACAGAATTACAATGTCATCGGCAAACCTCAAAGTTCTTATTTCTTATTTCTTCTCCATGGATTTTAATACCTACTCCGAACTTTTCTTTCGTTTCCTTTACTGCTTGCTCAATATACAGATTGAATAGCATCGGGGAGAGGCTACAACCCTGTCTCACTCCCTTCCCAACCGCTGCTTCCCTTTCATGTCCCTCGTCTCTTATAACTGCCATCTGCTTTCTGTACAAATTGTAAATAGCCTTTCGCTCCCTGTATTTTACCCCTGCAACCTTCAGAATTTGAAAGAGAGTATTCCAGTCAACATTGTCAAAAGCTTTCTCTAAGTCTACAAATGCTAGAAACGTAGGTTTGCCTTTCCTTAATCTTTCTTCTAAGATAAGTCTTAAGGTCTGTATTGCCTCACGTGTTCCAACATTTCTACGGAATCCAAACTGTTCTTCCCCGAGGTCGGCTTCTACTAGTTTTTCCATTCGTCTGTAAAGAATTTGCGTTAGTATTTGCAGCCGTGACTTATTAAATTGATAGTTCGGTAATTTTCACATCTGTCAACACCTGCTTCCTTTGGGATTGGAATTATTATAGTCTTCTTGAAGTCTGAGGGAATTTCGCCTGTCTCATACATCTTGCTCACCAGATGGTAGAGTTTTGTCAGGACTGGCTCTCCCAAGTTTGTCAGTAGTTCTAATGGAATGTTGTCTACTCCCGGGGCCTTGTTTCAGCTTAGGTCTTTCAGTGCTCTGTCAAACTCTTCACGCAGTATTATATCTCTCATTTCATCTTCATCCTCTTCCATTTCCATAATATTGTCCTCAAATACATCGCCCTCGTACAGACCCTCTATATACTCCTTCCACCTTTCTGCTTTCCCTTCTTTGCTTAGAACTGGGTTTCCATCTGAGCTCTTGATATTCATACAAGTGGTTCTCTTTTCTCCAATGGTGTCTTTAATTTTCCTGTAGGCAGTATGTATCTTACCCCTAGTAAGGTAAGCCTCTACATCCTTACATTTGTCCTCTAGCCATCCCTGCTTAGCCATTTTGCACTTCCTGTCGATCTCATTTTTGAGACGTTTGTATTCCTTTTTGCCGGCTTCATTTACTGCATTTTTAAATTTTCTCCTTTCATCAATTAAATTCAGTATCTCTTCTGTTACCCAAGGCTTTCTACTTGCCCTCGTCTTTTTACCTACTTGATCTTCTGCTGCCTTCACTATTTCATTCCTCAAAGCTAACCATTCTTCTTCTACTGTATTTCTTTCTCCCATTCTTGTCAATCGTTCCCTAATGCTCTCCCTGAAACTCTGGACAACCTATGGTTCTTTCAGTTTATCCAGGTTCCATCTCCTTCAATTCCCACCTTTTTGCAGTTTCTTCAGTTTTAATCTATAGTTCATAACCAACAGATTGTGGTCAGAGTCCACATCTGCCCCTGGAAATGTATTACAATTTAAAATCTGGTACCTAAATCTCTGTCTTACCATTATATAATCTATCTGAAACCTTTTAGTATCTCCAGGGTCCTTTAATGTATACAACCTTCTTTCATGATTCTTGAACCAATGCTACTTAGGCATCATTTAGTTCCAATGTGAGGGGCATAAGTGAATTATGGGCGAAGATTAAACTGACTGTAAGTCACTCTCTGTAGAAGCACATGCCGAATAAATGGATGAAGGACGGAAAAGACCCACCGTGGTTTAAAAACAAAATTCTGAAAATGCCAAGGAAACAGTAAATGGTACACTCTCGGCTCAAAAAATAACGCACAGATGTCGAAAAGTAAAACTTAACAAAGTGGCACGTCTATGAAAAGATCGGTGGACTAAGTAAATAACTTCTACTGTCATACTTTAGAAAAGGATCTTTCTGAGAACCCGAGAAAAATCTGGTGCCCCGTAAAATCTCTAAGTGGGCGGAACGCATATATTGTCGACCGCTCTGGTGTGGTAATAAAGACAGCAAAAGGAAAGCTGGAGTTTTAAATTTCGCTGTTAAAAATGGTTCACACAGGAGGGTTCTACAGACCTGTGCTCTAACTGCCGTATGGAGGACAGAAATATACATCCATAACGCCGAGAAGCAACTGCAAGAGTTGGAAACAAGTAAGTCGCCAGTTGCGGATGGAGTCCCAGTTCGGTTTTATAGAGAGTTTATAGAGACAGACATTGGCTGCTTACTTAGCTAGCATTCATTGCCAATCTCTCGACCAGCGTACAAGGCCCCGAGGGACTGGAAAGAGCCACAGGAGACTCCTGTACATAGGAAGAATAAAACATTAGTCCCGCAGAATTGCAGATCATTCTAAGAGTGAAAGCGGGTTAGTTGCAGAGTTCTCGATCATATACTGAGTTCAAGCATCAAATTTCCTTGAGAAAAAAAAAGCTCCTGCCAACAAATCAACACGGATTTAGAAAGCACTATTCGTGTGAACCTCAGCTTGCTCTCTTCTCTTACGATACCTTGGGAACCATGGATGAACGGAACAGGCAGATCCTACGCCCCCAAATTTTCGGAAGCCATATGACACAGTGCCCCACTGCAGACTGTTAAAGGAGGTCAGATATGTGAGTGGATCGAAGACTTGTTACGTAATGGAATCCAGTTCTGGACGGCAAGTGTACATCACATAAGAGTATTGTCAGGAGTGTCCCAGGGATGTGAGACAGGTCCGCTCTAGTTCTCTACATACATAAATGATCTGATGGATAGTATGAGCAACAATCTGGGATTGTTTGCTGATGACGCCGTAGTGTACGCTAAAGTGTCGTTAGGTGACTGTCGGACGATACAGGATGACATACAGAATTTCTATTTGGTGTGAGGGCAACTTGCTCTGACTGTATAAAACTAAGTTAATGCAGATGAGTTGGGAAAAAACAATCGTGTAATTTTCGAATATGCTATTAGTGATATGCAGCTTGACACAGTCACGTCGATCAAATACCTAGGCGTAGGGTATGTAGCGATATGAAATGGAAAAAGCACGTTGAGCCGTGGCTGGCTCGAGTCATGCTTGTCTTGGGTTCAACCTTGGTGGCAGTCCTGCGATTTTTATCTCCTGCGGTTATCGCGATAATGTTGCTGTCCTCTCCGTGAGTGGCAGCAGCAGCGTGTATCGATACTAGTACTGCTGTACTATCTTTGTTGTGGCGGATATAGTTTCCGGCTGGGCGGTGGGTGATCAGTCGGTCGGTTGGCGTGGAGCAGCAAGGAAATCTCCGTCGCGCGTACTCTGGCGGGAAGCCCGCATCTCGTGGTCGTGTGGTAGCGTTCTCGCTTCCCACGCCCGGGTTCGCGGGTTCGATTCCCGGCGGGGTCAGGGATTTTCTCTGCCTCGTGATGGCTGGGTGTTGTGTGCTGTCCTTAGGTTAGTTAGGATTAAGTAGTTCTAAGTTCTAGGGGACTGATGACCATAGATGTTAAGTCCCATAGTGCTCAGAGCCATTTGAACCATTTGAACTCTGGCGGGGGCCGCTGACGGTGTGCACGTGCGGTTGGAGTGTGAGGTGCTGCATGCGAGTGCTACGAAGTTCGTCGTCCACCGATATTAGATATGAAAGTTGAGTCCTCACTTAACCTACTATCGAGTCTCAGCTGTTTGCATTTCTTCGTTTGATCCTGGTTGTCGCTTTTGGGACATTCCCACGAGCAACAAAGTGTGTGTATTTAAGTCGACTAAGATTCCAGCTGTCTTCCTGTGGATTTTAACTTAATTTATTCCCTGTTGTTGAAGTTGACCAGCGGTATCATCTCCCTTGTGGCTGTTGACGTTCCAGTTACCTGCCCCGGTCGCTGACGTAATTTTCGGCAGTGTATTTTCCTTGTCGTGTTGATGCTGTCCAGCGCGGCGTGTAGTTCGACAGCTGACGTGTTTTGTTGATTGGTCGATCGGCTGTCTGTTGGGTTGCCTACAGATTAAGAAGTCGTTGGACAGGCTGCCTGTCTCACCTAGTGTTGCAATCCCAGGCCGATCCTTGGAAACTTCTGAGCGCCGTTCCTTGTGCGTTACATAGTAATTTCCCGTTTTGGGTTTTAGTTATCTGGTTGATGTGTGGCCTTCAGCCGAGTATTAATATCTCTTAAATTGATGTTCTTGCCTTTCCCTTAATGCATAAGATTGTTATGCTTTTGTATGGGGCCTTCAGCCGAATTTTGCATGAAATGTTTTAACGTAAGGCCTTCTGCCTTTTGATTGAAACTCTTCTTATTGCTTAATATGCGGCCTCCAGCCAAGTTCCATTAAAATTAAATTGCTAAGGCTTTCAGCCTGTTTAGATTGAAGATTTAGAAAATATTCTTGAGTGAAACTTCCAGAAGAACCTTGTATTTCAATTTCTTGCTTAGGCCTTGTGTCTTGGATTTTGAGTGTGGCCTTCAGCCGATCGAAGGTTAATCAAAGGAGGCCGATTAAAGTTTTGAGTGTTTTGCATCCTTGTTGCAATATTGTGTGTTGATAAACTTTGTATGTCAAGGGCAACTGACAGCAACTTATTTTGGCCCCTTTCCACAACCTAACCCGCTCTGTCCTGCTAGCCCAGGTGTTTCACTGGTAGCAAAGCGTAGTTACGTTTGTGCTTGCCATTCCAGTTACTGTCAGTTTCACCCTTGTTTCTGTTCTGTGGCACTATATTGTTTTGGTTGTTGATAGTTTCAGGTGTATTCTAATGGCTGTCAGACAGTGTCCAGGGATCGACCTGCTCTGGAAGGATCATCTTGTTTACGAGTTGGCAATAAGGTGCCCATTGAGCGCATTGTTCCGGATTTAGTGGCCCGTTTGCGCGCCGCCGTTCTTCATCCGGTTGACGTCAAGCCTGCGGTGGTGGGTGTGGCAGGAGTGGCCACTATTTGTGTTTTGGAAGGAACCCAACCTAGTGACAGTCAGCTGGATAGGGTGCTGGCGCAGTTAATGCACTTAACAAATCGGATAGCGGATTTGGGCATGTCAGCCTTGGAAGATCATAAAATGCTGACAGTTAAATTGGGAGCTTTGGTTAGCGCATTAAAGTTTAAGCTTACGTGTTTAGAGTTGGATGGGAAAAGGACTGAAGAGCGAGACTTGCTGTGTCTGGGAGAGGGCGAGAGCCTGCTAGGTTGTGGTACTGTTACATCCTCTGTCAAGTTAGACGCAATATTTGCCAAGTTGCCTAATCCTCTGGCGTATTTCTTCCGAGATATTACTGAATTAGTTGCGGAGCGACTTTAACAGGTCGAGCAATAATTATGGTTGTTGGTTCGCCTTGAACAACACGCGGCTGCCTTTCTCGTTCCGCACCAAGTAATTTTGACACTGTTGTACCTACTAGCTAGAGTTGAGTTGCAGAAGCTCCTCTCGCGAGCCATGGCACAAGGGTTCTCCTTACAGCAGTTGAGGGAGCTCGTGATTAGGCAGAGGTTGACCACTGGAGTTCGAAAACCGCTTGAGTGTCGTTACACTTGGGAGGTGGAGCGCCATAAGGAGCAGTTACATCAGTATGTCGATAAAGATCAGACAGCCTCTTTGACCTTGTTGATTGATTTGCCTGAACAAGAATTCGTGTCTATCGTTCTTAGGGGAATGAGCGCGGCGTTTAAGTCGCATTTTGTCTTCCGTAAGCAACCTTCGACCTGGGAAGAGCTCCGTGACGCGGTTGTAGCACTATCTGCATTGCCACTTTGGAACGATGGACGTCACGAGGTTAAGCGGCAGGCCATCGGTGCTGGTTCCCAAATCTCTGCATCCGCTAAAATCAAGTCGTTAGAAGGGAACCTCGGCGTTGTTTCAGGTGCCGCAGTACGGCTCATTTGGTGCGCTCTTGCATTCAGTTTCGCGCACCCAGAGCCGATAAATGACTCCAGGCTGGTCAGCGATCGCGGGATCGAGTCTTTAGACCGTGACGTACTCGTGTTGTCGCTCCCTCATCACCACCCTTACCTTACGTTTGTTCTCGAGTAGGTGGCGAACCGATTTTTGCTCTTTTGGATTCTGGTAACTCCTTACCATTATCGAGCTTCGAATGGGTTTTTGGAATTTGGGCATCTTACGAAACTTCGGTCGGTGCCTTCTCCGGTGCAGAGATGTCGGGTGGCGAATGGCCAAGTGTTGCCTCTGCACTGTTGGGTGCGAAGGACTATCGGTGGGCGATTTTTCCTGGCCTATGTCATTAGCTTTGGTTAAGGAACTGCCGGTTGATCCAATTTTGGGATGTGATTTCATCAATAAGACTGGATTAGTCTTGGATTATTCTGCGCACACCTTTTTCTTTAAGTTCGCTCCTGTAGAGAAGTTTGGTTTCTGTCAGTGCGCTAAACGTATTGTGTATCGAAATGTCGGCGCATTGGCCGTTGAGGCGATGGATAATGAGTTTGATCTTACCCATCTCTCGCCGCATCAGGCTTCTCATTTACGGGTTTGTTACAGTTTTCCTCAGCTTCTTAGTGAGAACTTGGGGGTTACTAATGTTATTATCATATCCATCTAACAGACGATATTCCGGTCAGGCAGCCCCCCATATCGTTTCTCATCCCCTAAGGTGAAGATACTCAAGGCTAAAATATCGCAAATGCTCCAACAAGGAGTGATTAAGCCTTCTAGATCTGCTTATGCTTCCCCCATATTCCTTGTTCCTGAGTATCAGAGGCACGATTTCAGACTTGGGGTTGACTACCGCCGTTTGAACGCTAAGGTTGTCCTCGAATCGGTGTCCCTGCCGGATCTGGGTTGGGTTGTTTGGGGGAAGAGACCAAACTGCGAGGTCATCGGTCTCACCGGATTAGGGAAGGTCGGGAACAAAGTCGGCCGTGCCCTTTCAAAGAAACCATCCCGGCATTTGCCTGGAGCGATTTAGGGAAATCACGGAAAACCTAAATCAGGATGGCTGGACGCGGGATTGAACCTGCCTGATCTGGATAATTCTTTCACTTGGTTTGCCGGCGTTAATTGGTTTACTGTTCTTGATTTGAACCAGGCCTATTATTAGATTCGATTACTTGAAGAGTGTAAACATGTTACCGCATTTTGTACTAATTGGAATTTGTTAGAGTTTAACAGAGTTCCCTTTGGTCAAGCGACTGGTACGGCAGTTCTCACTCGTCTGTGAGTGTAATTATTTGGGCAACAGTTATCTATAGCCGTTCGTTTCAAGACCATTTGGATCATATCCAACAAGTTCTTTTGAGATTACAGGGACCCGGGTTGACTGTTAAACCTAGTAAGATGACGTTAGCCAGGTAGCAGGTGTCCTTCTTAGGTCACATAGCGTCGGGTCATAGTATTTGCATCGACCAAGAGCGAACTAAGGCCTTACGGGCTTTGTCTCCGCCTACTGATAAGCGCCGAGTTGCTACGTTCATACGCATGGCGAACTATTTTAGGCGTTTTGTCCAAAATTTTGCTCAGCTGGCGGCACCCTTGAACGAATTGAGCCGGAAGGGCGGGCGTTTTGAATGGAGACCCACCCAGGAGGCTGCGTTCGAGCACATTAAGGCAGCCATATCCAATTCTCCGGTTCTCGGAGAACCAGACTTTAATAAAAGGTTTATTGTCCAAACTGACACATCTAATGCTGGTGTTTCAGCTGTTCTCCTCCAGAAGTTCGAAGGGCAGAGGCAGCCTTTAGCTTACGCGTCTCGTCGGTTAACTGGTGCCGAACTTAAGTACTCAGTCCACGAGTGCGAGGGGTTGACCGTTTTATTCACATTGGAGAAGTACCGCTTCTTCCTTGGACATCGGTATTTTTCAGCTAGAAACCGACAATCAGGCTTTGAGCTGGGTGTTGGATAGGCTGCGTAAAACTGGCCTTATTGCCAAGTGGGCGGTGCGCATTTCGGCATTTCAATTTTTAATTTAAACACGTGAGAGGCTCTGAAAATATTCTTGCGGACGTCCTCGGTCGAATGTTAGTCGAATCTACTCCTAGTGAGGGAACCCGGGAGATAGAGGGAGAGTCTTAATTGTATTGTGTTGGGTGAAATTCCCCTCTTGTTCGATGATGTCGCTCAGCATCAGAATCAAGACCCCATGTGGGGCCCGATTAAGCAACACCTGTTGGCGGGAGAGTAGTTGTTGTTAAGAGTGGTATTCTATGTAAGAGGGTGGGAGATGCTAAGGAGTGCAAGATCTGTTTGCCAGTAACTTTGGTGCGCCCTGTCTTTCGTTACTTTCATGATTCGTTGGTGGGTGGCCACTTAGGAACTTTTAAGACTCTCCAAAAAATCCAGGAGCATTTAACTTGGCCCTCCATGGACCGGAATTTGAGAGGGCTGGTATTCCAATATCGCTTGTGTAATGTAGCCATACCCAAGAATGCTCTTCAACAGGGTTTGTTGAGTTCTGAGAGTGAGTTCTGTCCTATGCACAAACTCTATATTGCTTATATAGCACCTTTGCCTCGTACAAAGAAAGGTCATCGATATGTGCCAGTTATTATCTCCAGATTTACTTGTCCCCTTCCTAGCCATAATCTCACCGCTACTACCACTATTTCTCATTTAACTAATGTATTCAGTGTTTTTAGCCCACCTAAGCAACTTGTTAGTGATAATGCTCCAGCTTTTCTTTCGGTTCCTTTCAAAGCGTTCTGTTTTCAGAATGGTGTCAAGCATATCACGACTATGCCTTTTTATCTGCAGGGATCCTATGCGGAGTGAGTTAACCGAAATCTTAAATCCGCGATGATTATTTATCATCAGAAAACGCCTAATAAATGGGACACTAGTCTTCCTTGGCTTAATTTTGCCTTTAATACCGCCAGTCATGAAGCTTTGAGAGCTACGCCCGCCTCCTTGATCCTTTCCTATCCGATTAATTCCCCTCTTTCGAACTTGTGGGGAATTCAAGATCTAATTGCAGCGGATATTAGTCCTCAAGTCATCAAGGAAAACTGGAATCGTGCCAGACGTAATATACTCAGAGCTGAGCGTTACAATCGTAATCGGAGAACCTTTATGGGGAGGCCAGAAGATCAGGTCTATGTCTTACAAAGAAAGAAAGCGCAGTCAGAGAACCAATTCAAAGCGCTACACAGCGCTGCCAACACAGAAGCAGCCCACTTACAAACTGCGTATGTGCGACACAGGTGTAAAGCGGGCAAAGCGGAACACTGGACACATATACCAAATCAGCAGTGACGGTTCCGCTTCCTTGTTTAAGCTGTACTAGGAGGACCGAAGCACACCCAGTCGTGCTTCCCTCTGGTGACTGTAGCCTTACGTGAGACGTACTGACAAATGGCGAGGATTGCAAAAAAGGAAAGAACGGGTGACTGTGTTCTCAGTCATTAAACACGGCTAGGAACTGTAATTCATCTTCACCGCTGTAGGTTTCACCTACCTTTTGCCTCCGAGTAACAGGCGGCCTACATCTTGAATTTTCGTTTCTTGTGTTACATTCATATCTGTTTCACTGTACATCGCACTGTTTTCAGTTTTCCAGAATGACAATCATAGTATATCTGCACTCCGAGTAAGTTTCAAAATTGCATTAAGAATAGCTAGATCCGGGAAACGGTTTTCCGAAGGGGAGTGTGTAAATGACTGTCTCGTTGATGCTGCAGAGCTTTTGTGTCCCACGAAAGTTGAGTTTTAAGAAATCGGCCTTTCCATAGAAACAGTGACACGACGCGTGTTATGGCCAGCGACTTGCATAGACAGCTACAAAATAAGGCAAAGGACTTGTGATGTACATACGAGGTGTCGGTAACTCTCTGCGTATGACTGAAGACGTTCTGGACTTAGCGTCTTTGAAAGGGACCAGGACAGGTGTAGACTTACTCCAAGCTGTCGAGCTTTAGTTATCGGTATGGACTGGAATTGGTTAATCTCAGTGACAGCAGACAGAGTAACGGCAATGCGATGCCATTAGAGAGGACTCATAGCACTGATGCTCAAAGAGCGTGGAAGCACAAAAGCCACGTTGTATGGGAACCACTGCAGTCTACATCGAGAGGCACTTTGTGCAAAATCATTAACGCCGATTTCGGTAGTTCTTGGAGGAATTAGGAGTACAGCATTATACCTTACTATACCTTACTGTCTCGTTAAGGTAAAATGCTGGAAAGGTTCTTTGTTTTACGTTTGGCCGTACGACATCAAAATCAAATGGTTCAAATGGCTCTGAGCACTATGGGACTTAACATCTGAGGTCATCAGTCCCCTAGAAGTTAGAACTACTTAAACCTAACTAACCTAAGGACATCACACACATCCATGCCCAAGGCAGGACTCGAACCTGCGACCTTAGCAGTCGCGCGGTTCCAGACTGAAGCGCCTAGAACCGTTCGGCCACGCAGGCCAGCCTACGACATCACTCACATGAGAATGGAAAGAGTGTTCCGAAAATTGCTGGGTATCAGACCTTGCATTTCTCGTCGACATTACGTCTCACATGAACAACCTGAACGTCAGTTTGCACAATGAAAATAATTTCTTTTGAAAGGAAGCTTGGTCTTTGGGAGAGAAGACTATTGTTTGAAAACACTGCACATTTTCCTGCCCTTGGTTTGGTCCACGGAAGTAGTGCCGCTATCATTCGTTGCTTTGCACAGCCGTTTTCAGCATCAGTTGCAGATGCTCCGAATCAGATGTAACTGATCGACCTGCAGTGTAATACACGGCTGAACGAGAAGTTCTTAGTAGCACGAAGTACAAAAGAGTTCTACGAAAATTTTCCACAGCAAGAATTTCTACTCTTGCATCACGAAGCTGCGAGAGGTAAGTCCACGTTCGGATCTAGTTATGTGTGTGAAAGATATTTCTCCGTAACGAAAATGTATAAATAAAAGTTTCGATTGAGCATTAGTAAGGAAAATCTTCGCAACTGCTCACGTTTATCAACGTGCCGCGCTTTTCTGCACGACATTAACTTTACCGTTTCTTATCACCGAGGATAAACGATTCTTATTTATTTATTTTTCTAGTTTAAAACTGTTCTCTGCTAACTATGCCTCATCCTGCTCCATGTTACAAGGCCGAACATTGTTATCGGAAAAAATTTGGTATTTAACTGGGTGTTCAAGGTATACTTACATCCTTGAAAGTTATCCTTTCGTTATTGAGAGACATATTTGATACACTTGCCACGAAGTGCATTCAGGTAACTAGCGTGGTGTAAAGCCCATCCGACATATTTATTGACCATTTGTTTTTATGTTTTGCTTTAGAACAGTAACATTTGTCGATAGGATGGTGGAATAACACGATACCTTCCCATGATTGCATTGTACACTGTAGAAAGAGCACAAGAGTGATCCAGGTGCAGTGTGTCCCGGCTAGTGGGTAAAGCGAAGCGGCGACATCTGTGCTTAGATACATACACTAAATGAACGGTGACGGTTCCGTGTTACTGTTTATGCGTCTGATAAGTGTGTACACCGCCGCCAGGAAGTTGCACATGTGCAGCAGCTCCGCATGTGTGCAAAATTTCGGACCGGCCATGTGTTAACTGGAGAGTAGCTAACACTTACAATTGTCTTTTTGTCTTGGGGCGATCTTACTTCGAAACCGTGGGGGCTGATTTACCTCAGTGGCAGTTCGCACACAATTCTATTTATTGTGTGCATTCGGATTTGTATATTGTGCTACTGAAATGTTCTATTTCTGTTGTGTGCCGACTGTGTGCCTGTTATGGTTCCTGTATTATACAGTGTAACGTTGCGTGGGTCGCGCCATTCAATTTGAGTACGTGTATTGCGTCTGTTAGCCAAAGGTTTTGGTACGGATCATGATCAAACAAGGTAGCAGGTTAAAGAAAGGTTAAGTTCCTGCACTTCAAACAAAGCCTTTGGTATTAGACAATTTGATGTTAAATTGTTTCTTCTGATTTTACAAATGTGTATCGTATTTTGAATTGTTCGGTAATTGCTGTGTTGTATGTTTCAGTTCTGGACAACTTGTTTTAAATGCATTATGGTAGACCACTGCCTTGGGGTTGATGTTTGATTAACTACGTTGTGTGAATCCAAGAAAGCGCAGAAATGATTTCCGTGACTTGCTACCCTACGTCACAAAAGCTATACAGCACGGCCCATTGATCGTGATCGGGCCAAATATCTCACGAAATAAGCATCAAACGAAAAAACTATAAAGAACGAAAATTGTCTAGCTTGAAGCGCGAAACCAGATGCCGCTATGGTTGTTCCGCTAGATGGCGCTGCCGTAGGTCAAACGGATATCGACTGCGTTTTTTTAAAAAAGGAACTACAATTTTTTTATTACATATTCGTGTAGTACGTAAATAAATATGAATGTTTTAGTTGGACCACATTTTTCGCTTTGTGATAGATGGCACTGTAATAGTCACAAACATATGGCTCACAATTTTAGACGAACAGTTGGTAACAGGTAGGTATTTTTGAATTAAAATACAGAACTTAAGTACGTTTGAACATTTTATTTCGGTTGTTCCAATGTGATACATGTACCTTTGTGAACTTATTTCTGAGAACGCTTGATGTTACAGCGTGATTACCTGTAAATACCATATTAATGCAATAAGTGCTCAAAATGATGCCCGTCAACCTCAATACATTTGGCAATACGTGTAATGACATTCCTCTCAACAGCGAGTAGTTCGCCTTCTGTAATGTTGGCACATGCATTGACAATGCGCTGACGCATGTTGTCAGGCGTTGTCGATGGATCACGATAGCAAATATCGTTCAACCTTCCCCACACAAAGAAATCTGGGGGCATCAGATCCGGTGAACGTGCGGTTCGTGGTATGGTGCTTCGACGACCAATCCATCTGTCATGAAACATGCTATTCAATGCCGCTTCAACAGCACGCGAACTGTGTGCCGGACATCCATCATGTTGGAAATACATCGCCATTCTGTCATGCAGTGAAACATCTTGTAGTAACATCCGTAGAACATTACGTAGGAAATCAGCATACATTGCACCATTTAAATTGCCATTTATGAAATGGGGGCCAATTATCCTTCCTCCTGTGGTGTCACCGCCAGACACCACACTTGCTAGGTGGTAGTTTAAATCGGCCGCGGTCCATGTAGTACATGTCGGACCCGCGTGTCGCCACTGTGATCGCAGACCTAGCGCCACCACCAAGGCAGGTCTCGTGATACGAGAGTGGACTCGACCCCAGTTGTACGAGAACCAAGCTACCGCCCAGTTGTACGCGAACCTAGCTATCGCCCAGTTGTACGAAGCCATTCTCTCTCATTAGCCGAGAGACAGAATAGCCATCTAAGTTAATGGCTACGAACTAGCAAGGAGCCATTTGTATCAGTGCCTATAGCTTACGAGTATTCAAGAGAGATGTATTCCAAGGAATAAATAAAAGTTAAGTAAAAAGCATCTACATACTTTTCTTCGTATTCATTTATAAGTTCTCATGTTCCAGACTTCACGCCGTCTGCATTAGTCTAGCGTGCCTTTCTTTTGGCTACTACCGTGTGGCGTAACAGTCTTGTTACGTCACTACACCTCCCATAATGCCGCACCATACATTAACCCGCCGAGGTCGCTGATTATCCACTTGTCGCAGCCATCGTGGATTTTCCGTTGCCCAATAGTGCATATTATGCCGGTTTATGTTACCGCAGTTGGTGAATGACGCTTCGTCGCTAAATAGAACGCGTGCAAAAAATCTGTCATCGTCCCGTAATTTCTCTTGTGCCCAGTGGCACGTTCAAAGTCGTCGCCATGCAATTCCTGGTGCTTAGAAATAAGGTACGGGTGCAATCGATGTTGATATAGCATTCTCAACATCGACCTTTTTGAGATTCCCGATTCTCGCGCAATTTGTCTGCTACTGATGTGCGGATTACAGCAGCTAAAACAGCTACTTGGGCATCATCATTTGTTGCAGGTCGTGGTTGACGTTTCACATACGGCTGAACACTTCCCGTTTCCTTAAATAACGTAACTATCCGGCGAACGACGTGGACACTTGGATGATGTCGTCCAGGATACCGAGCAGCATACATAGCACACGCCCGTTGGGCATTTTGATCACAATAGCCATACATCAACACGATATCGACCTTTTCCGCAATTGGTAAACGGTCCATTTTAACACGGATAATGTATCACGAAGCAAATACCGTGCGCACTGGTGGAATGTTACGTGATACCACGTACTTATACGTTTGCGACTTTTACAGCGCCATCTATCACAAAGCGAAAAAAGTGGTCCAACTAAAACGTTCATATTTCTTTACGTACTACACGAATATGTAATAAAAATGGGGGTTCTTATATTAAAAAAAAAAAAACACAGTTGATATCCGTTTGACCTATGGCAGCGCCATCTAGCGGGCCAACCATAGCGCCATCTGGTTGCATCCTTCAAGCTAGACGAGTTTCGTTCTTTGTAGTTTTTTCGTTTGATGCTTATTTCGTGAGATATTTGGCCCGGTCACTATCAATGGACCACGCTGTACATTGTGGATTTGAGAATCTACTGTTAGTACCTTTTAAGTCAAAAGGACTAAATATAGGCAGAAGATGTCAAGCTGATGGACACTGACTTTGAACCCCAACCTTAGCGATGGCGCGGAGGAATCGTGTACAGGCCTATTAGCTCGGCTCCTTCCGCTGTGTACCTGGTGACAGCTCGGAGCGTAGCCGCGGCCGCATCGTTATACAGCCTTGATTAAAGATGTTATCGGCCGAGGAATCTCGGCAGCTTTCTTGAAAGCAATCCGGAAACCACCCACTCTCGTTGCGCGTAGCGTTCTCTCCAACAAGGGCTCTCACCGTTAGACCAGGAAACCACGCCGTAAAAGCGCCTTTTCTCATGCTGTGTTCGCTGCCTTTTCCTTCTGATGCAATTTACTGCAGTGTGATACTTTCTATCCAGCATGAAACTCGCTGTAGCATCGGTTTCCCTCCTATCTTCAACGACTGTAGCTTTCCATCTCTACACGACTCCACCGTATGCCGTCTTAGTTATCAGTGATCTAGGCAGAGGAATCTTATCTCTCCACTGTAAACTTGTCACAATATGCCGAATATTAGCAGTGGAACGTGCGGTCAAAGAGAAATATAGAATGATCAGACGTTTACAAGGATGGTTTGATAAGTCTGATAAATTTCAATGAACATTTTTGTTAAGCCTCCCTGATTGGTAAGCTTGATTATTCCACGGGTCGTATTAATAATTTCAACAATGTACAGCGTACAGTTCATTGTTAACAGGCGCCGGAATTTGTGTGTCGGCAGGGACTGAAAACGGAGAAAACCGAGATAATAAACATTTTCATTTGAAGGGTTGATCTGTCTCACAAATCAAAAACTGGGTGACGTTCGCGTTGACTCTGCAACATCATTCAAGACCATTTACTTTTGGGTTAATGAATTCAAACGTGGCCGGACAAGCACCAAACACGAAGAGCACATCGGCCGTCCAGTTGAGGTTACAACGAAGGAAACCATTGACAAAATCCATGCAAGAGTGCCTACTAAAACGTCGTAAGATCGCTGAGACTGTAGGCATCTCAAATGAGCGAGTGCATAATATCTTGAACGGAGAATTGGCTATGAAGAAGCTGTGGGCGAGATGGGTGCCGCTATTGCTCACAGTCGGCTAATAGCGCCGATTTGTGACTGGTGATGGATACATGGATCCATCATTACACATCAGAGTCAAAACGGGAGTCAAAACAATGGACAAAGGCTGGTGGAAGTGCACCGAAGACGGAAAGACCGCTTTGTCAGTCGGTAAAGTGATAGGCAGTTTTTTGGGATTCCCAAGAAATAATTCTCATAGATTACTTGGAAGAAGATAGAATCATATCTGGAGCCTATTATGTTTCATTGTTGGATTGTTTGAAACGTGCGTTGGCTGAGAATGGATCAAGGTTAACACGCAAAAATGTGCTCTTTCACCAGGATAATGCACCATCCGTAACATCAGCGATAACAATGGCGAAAGTGGTTGAATTGGTTCCTCGTCCACCCTATCGACTAGACTTAGCACCAAGTGACTTCTTCCTGTTCCCAACTTTAAACTTCTGCCTGCTGAAAAATTTTTCATCAAATGAGGAAATGATAGTTCTAGTCAAGGAATATTTTGCAGAGTTTTACAGAATCTATTGCTCCAAAAAGCTGGAGGATGGCTGAACCAAATATAGTATCTCAAAGGAGACTATCGAGAAGTATGTTGTATTGTTTAGGGAGCACACTTTTTCTTGTTTATTTTTTTATCAGACTTGTCAAACCATCTTCATACGTCTCGTCATCAGTAGCCGGGGCACTAACTAAGCTGAAAAAGGATGGAACAGAGAATCAGCGCTGCCCTTATTCAAGAAGCAGTCCGAGTACTCCGTTATTTATTCATTTCTCAGTCTTGATCTACTGCACCATTTCCTCGCTCGTCTCAATCTCTTAATCTTGAAGTAGCACATCCGACGTTCTCATTTACTCTACCGAATCTGTACTTTGATAACGCTGAAAATGAAGCCAAATGATGATGATGATGATGATGATGATGATGATGATTGGTTTGTGGGGCGCTCAACTGCGCTGTTATCAGCGCTCGTACAAATTACGAATCTTCTCAGCCCAACCTCGCCACTTTCATGATAACGATGATGAAATGATGAGGACAACACAAACACCCAGTCGTCTGAAGGCAGGTGAAAATCCCTGACCCCGCCGGGAATCGAACCCGGGACCCCGTGCTAAATGAAACCAAAGGAGAAATTTGAAATGCGTACTAAAGTCATCGAAAATAAAATAAAACATTGTATAATTCTGTGAGAATCGCTTGGTAGAGCAGTTGAACGGAATGGATAGTAAAAAAAATGCTATATGATAGTTATCAAAACTAAAACAAGGGTAATGGAATCTAGTCGAATTAGATGAGGTGATGCTGAGGGAATTAGATTAGGAAATGAGATGCTAAGAATGGTATATGGGTTTTGTTTCCTGGGCGGCAAAATATGTGACGCTGGCAGAAATTATATAAAAAGCAGAACAGCAACAGTACAAAAACGCTTCTCAAAAAGAGAAATTTGTTAAAATCTAATATGGATTTAAATCTTAGGAAGTCTCCATCAAAGGAACTTGTCCAAGGAAGTAAAACGTGGCTGATGTATAGTTCAGACGATGACAGAACAGTAGTTTTTGAAACGTGCTGGTACACAAATGGTTCAAATGGCTCTGAGCACTATGGGACTTAACATCTGAGGTCATCAGTCCCCTAGACTTAGAACTACTTAAACCTAACTAACCTAAGGACATCACACACATCCATGCCGGAGGCAGGATTCGAACCTGCGACCGTAGCAGTCGCGCGGTTCCGGACTGAAGCGCCTAGAACCGCTCGTCCACCGCGGCCGGCCAGTACACAAAAACGCTGAGGATTAGAGGGGTAGATCGGACAACTAACGAAGTGGTATTCAATAGAATTACGGGAAAAATATATTTATGACACGAATCGACTAGAAAAAAGAATAAAGGATGTCAAATCAAACACCATTCACCCGCCTAATTTCCGAACTTATTTTATTTAGCTACCATTTTCGACACTTTACTATGCTGTCTTCAAACCCTGTGAGCAGACAACAATCGTGCCATGGTGCAAGTCTTATATACAGTGGTAATGTGTGAGAAAATAATACCAACCAATACAGGAAGTTACATAAAGTTACAGATAAAATTAAAGAATAAAATGAGAGAACAGGTACACACTGTACTAACTTAAACTAGTGAGCGAAGTATATACGTCATATAATCGTTAAGAGAATCCTACTAAAGGGAGGTCAATAATTCATGTTATGCATACAAAATCACGGTATAATGCTAATGCAATGCCCGAGAAACAACTAGAGTAAAACAACAGTCGATGCTGTCATATACTGGTGAAACATATAGCACTTACTGGAGATCAACAGTCGATGCTGTCATATACTGGTGAAACATATAGCACTTACTGGAGATCAACCTCTTAACTATCTGTTTCATATTCTGTATACTACTAATAACTAAGAAAAGGAGAATATAAAAATACATCAGTGCTATTTATCGATCGCGAACTCATAAGATTCAACTCGTTTCATAAAATGTTTCTAGTGAACCGAACTTTGAATCTAATGTAATATACCGCAACGAATTCCCACCAAGCGACAAACACTGAAATATGTGGAAAAGACAAAACCAACATTATCACGAAAATAATAAGTCTGTTGGTAAATAGGCGTGTGGCTAGATGATACACCAAATCCATAAGCTATGAAGTAAGTAAAGAAAAAAAACTACGATACACACGCAGTATTTAAGAAAGACATTCATTACAATCATAACAACCAAACGCACGTCTCTCTGTGTCATGTAGCCCTTAAGCAAGGGAAGAGAAGGGATAGTATGACTTACGACCTAAAAGCGCCGGCCTGTGCGGCCGAGCGGTTCTAGGCGCTACAGTCTGGGACCTCGCAACCGCTACGGTCGCAGGTTCGAATCCTGCTTCGGGCATGGATGTTTGTGATGTCGTTAGGTTCGTTAGGGTTAAGTAGTTCTAAAGTCTAGGGGACTGATGACCTTATATGTTAAGTCCCATAGTGCTCAGAGCCATTTGAACCATTTTTGACCGAAAAACCAGCAGAACACGTGACAGGGTGTACCATACAATGTATAATATGTCAGTACCTTTATGATTTGATGGTTAATTGAGAATGTGGATATCAAGGAATATACCAGAACTGTGTGTCGGGTATTATCAGTGCATTAGAGGTTCAGGTGTGCAATCTGAGTAAACTCATGTCAGCTAATAAAACAAGTAGTCGTGTGAAAACGAACACTCGTCATGTAACACGAATACAAAAACTAACAACACTAACACAGTAATGTCAACCAATGTAGTGTAGCAACCATCGTGGTTACATGTCGAAGAACGAAGGTAACCAAGTAAGTAGGTTAAGACAACGTTAACCTACGTCACCCAGAAATTGTGAAAAAACTAGAAAGCTGCAAAAAACTAACGACGTCCATCATTTGAAGAATAGTAACTGCACGGTTGTAGTCCAGCCTAGAAAAGGGACGTCACAAACCAAGTAATAAATATGTGTAAAGGAAAATTCCTGTACATGTTGAAGATCAGTAAAAAGGTTTATCGTACGAAATTGTTAGCGAGAAGTACGAAGGTCATGAAGTACAATCATGTATTCCCCATATAGTGGTGTCTCATATGTATAGTACACATGAAAGCGTTGCGCTCAGTACTGAGTCGTAATCAGGAAAATATGTTGATATATTTTAATATACAAACAAATGTAAAGTAGAACCCCGTTTTAATTAACAATGTCCAAAACGATCAGAAATTCAAAACTTAGTCTGTCGTACATTATTCTACAAACATTCTTAGGAAACCAAGCCCCTGTATTTCAAGTAGACCAATACTAAAAGGAAAAAACGTTTTTGCGCAAGCCTTTGACCGTAGTTACGGTACGAAGCGCCTTATGTGGAAGATTATCTAACACACTGGAATAAGCTAAACAAAGGGGGATGAGGGAACAAAGTTCTTCCGTATTACATGAGGACATGTGTTACCAGGATTCCTGTGGTCTAGGGGTAGCGTTTTAGATACATAATCAAAACGTCTTCGGTCCCGGGTTCGATCTCCGCCACTGCCTAAATATTGATGAATAAGCAGCATTGGCGGACGAAGACTTCCGGCATAAGAAGTCAGCCTCATTCTGCCAACGGCCTTGTCAAAGAGGGCGAAAGAGCGGATAGAGGTTCAGACAGGGGGGGAAATTGCCCCTAAAGGCGGAAGAATCAGCAATGATCAACGACATGAGAATGCAGAAGGCAATGGAAACCACTGCATTAAAGATACGTAACGTGTATCCACAGGACATGTGGCCTGTAATTGAAGTGTCATGATGATCTCTCCATTGGCAAAAGATTCCGGAATAGTCCCCCATTCGGATCTGCGGGGGGTTAACTGCCAAGGGGGAGGTTACCATGAGAAAAAGATTGAATAATCAACGAAAGGATAACCTTCTACGAGTCGGGGTGTGGAATGTCAGAAGCTTGAATGTGGTAGGGAAACTAGAAAATCTGAAAAGGGAAATGCAAAGGCTCAATCTAGATATAGTAGGGGTCAGTGAAGTGGAAGGAAGACAAGGATTTCTGGTCAGATGAGTATCGGGTAATATCAACAGCAGCAGAAAATGGTATAACAGGTGTAGGATTCGTTATGAATAGGAAGGTAGGGCAGAGGGTGTGTTACTGTGAACAGTTCAGTGACCGGGTTGTTCTAATCAGAATCGACAGCAGACCAACACCGACAACGATAGTTCAGGTATACATGCCGACGTCGCAAGCTGAAGATGAACAGATAGAGAAGGTGTATGAGGATATTGAAAGGGTAATGCAGTATGTAAAGGGGTACGAAAATCTAATAGTCATGGGCGACTGGAATGCAGTTGTAGGGGCAGGAGTAGAAGAAAAGGTTACAGGAGAATATGGGCTTGGGACAAGGAATGAAAGAGGAGAAAGACTAATTGAGTTCTGTAACAAGTTTCAGCTAGTAATAGCGAATACCCTGTTCAAGAATCACAAGAGGTGTAGGTATACTTGGAAAAGGCCGGTAGATAAGGGAAGATTTCAATTAGATTACATCATGGTCAGACAGAGATTCCGAAATCAGATACTGGATTGTAAGGCGTACGCAGGAGCAGATATAGACTCAGATCACAATATAGTAGTGATGAAGAGTAGGCTGAAGTTCAAGACATTAGTCAGGAAGAATCAATACGCAAAGATGTGGGATACGGAAGTACTAAGGAATGACGAGATACGTTCGAAGTTCTCTAACGCTATAGATACAGTAATAAGGAATAGCGCAGTAGGCAGTACAGTTGAAGAGGAATGGACATCTCTAAAAAGGGGCGTCACAGAAGTTGGGAAGGAAAACATAGGTACAAAGAAGGTAGCTGCGAAGAAACCATGGGTAAAAGAAGAAATACTTCAGTTGATTGATGAAAGGAGGAAGTACAAACATGTTCCAGGAAAATCAGGAATACAGAAGTACAAGTCGCTGAGGAATGAAATAAATAGGAAGTGCAGGGAAGCTAAGACGAAATGGCTGCAGGAAAAATGTGAAGACATCGAAAAAGATATGATTGTCGGAAGGACAGACTCAGCATACAGGAAAGTCAAAACAACCTTTGGTGACATTAAAAGCAACGGTGGTAACATTAAGAGTGCAACGGGAATTCCACTATTAAATGCAGAGGAGAGAGCAGATAGGTGGAAAGAATACAATGAAAGCCTCTATGAGGGTGAAGATTTGTCTGATGTGATAGAATAAGAAACAGGAGTCGATTTAGAAGAGATAGGAGATCCAGTATCAGAATCGGAATTTAAAAGAGCTTTGGAGGACTTACGGTCAAATAAGGCAAAAGGGATCGATAACATTCCATCAGAATTTCTAAAATCATTGGGGGAGTGGCAACAAAACGACTATTCACGTTGGTGTGTAGAATATGTGAGTCTGGCGACATACCATCTGACTTTCGGAAAAGCATCATCCACACAATTCCGAAGACGGCAAGAGCTGACAAGTGCGAGAATTATCGCACAATCAGCTTAACAGCTCATGCATCGAAGCTGCTTACAAGAATAATATACAGAAGAATGGAAAAGAATATTGAGAGTGCACTAGGTGATGATCAGTTTGGCTTTAGGAAAAGTAAAGGGACGAGAGAGGCAATTCTGACGTTACGCCCCTACTCTTCAATCTGTACATCGAGGAAGCAATGATGGAAATAAAAGAAAGGTTCAGGAGTGGAATTAAAATACAAGGTGAAAGGATATCAATGATACGATTCGCTGATGACATTGCTATCCTGAGTGAAAGTGAAGAATTAAATGATCTGCTGAACGGAATGAACAGTCTAATGAGTACACAGTATGGTTTGAGAGTAAATCGGATAAAGTCGAAGGTAATGAGAAGTAGTAGAAATGAGAACAGCGAGAAACTTAACATCAGGATTGATGGTCACGAAGTCAATGAAGTTAAGGAATTGTGCTACCTAGGCAGTAAAATAACCAATGACGGACGGAGCAAGGAGGACATCAAAAGCAGACTCGCTATGGCAAAAAAGGCATTTCTGGCCAAGAGAAGTCTACTAATATCAAATACGGCCTTAATTTGATGAAGAAATTTCTGAGGATGTACGTCTGGAGTACAGCATTGTATGGTAGTGAAACATGGACTGTGGGAAAACCGGAACAGAAGAGAATCGAAGCATTTGAGATGTGGTGCTATAGACGAATGTTGAAAATTAGGTGGACTGATAGGGTATGGAATGAGGAGGTTTTACACAGAATCGGAGAGGAAAGGAATAATTGGAAAACACTGATCAGGAGAAGGGACAGGATGATAGGACATCTGCTAAGACATGAGGGGATGTCTTCCATGGTACTAGAGGGAGCTGTTGAGGGCAAAAACTGTAGAGGAAGACAGAGATTGTAATACGTCAAGCAAATAATTGAGGACGTAGGTTGCAAGTGCTACTCTGAGATGAAGAGGTTAGCACAGGAAAGGAATTCGTGGCGGGCCGCATCAAACCAGTCAGTAGACTGATGACCAAAAAAAAAGTTGCAACGTGAAACCGTTAAACCAAAAAATTAAATCGGTGTCGTCATCACAAAATGCTAAAGACATCGTAATGTTGTCTAACCGAGAATCGCCGATTCAATAAAACCTGTGAAAACCCAGAGGACTAACCTCTGTAAAAAAAAAGGGAGAGCACACGACATGAGAGAACGTAGGGTCAAGGGAAGTGTCCGACTCCAGAGGATATTGTGTTTAGTGGAATTTAGGGAGTTTCGTGTTGTCATTTTTTCCGACGTTTTGTGTAGTTTGTTATGGTGGTGTGTGTCTAAATTTGTTCATATTTATTTTGTCCGCACCCAAAACCCCCAATTTTCCACGCCTGTCCCGTTAGTTTGATTAGGTTTTTTGTGGAAGGTGTGTGTGTGTGTGTTGTTTTTTCGATGTATTTTCGTGTTTGTTACGTTTTCGTAATGACGTCATAGGCACCATATCGGAGTCGTTGTGGATGGTCGTTTCCGCCGTATTTACGACGTCGTGAGTCAAAGCAGACGGGTGGAATCGGCCCGGGTCGGTTGAAAACTGAAGGAGAGAAACAACGTAATCAACTCTGAGATTATGGAGTCAGTAAGAGTCGTTCCATAGCATCATAAAACTGATATAATCTGTTTAAAATCCTCAAAAAGTAGCATGACTAACGATATGAGTATCGCATGGGAACTTAGGTCCCCCTGTTACATGTGCAGTAACTATTTCCATAGCCGTACCAAGACGGCGAAGCCATACAAATCTGCAATTTACAAGGCCAATAAAACCATAACCACATCGAAGCACATAACCTATACTCTTATAACACGGGGCCATGGCTGTATGTATTGAAGGTGGGCAACGTAGAAGTGTGAATTCTCAAAGCAAAAACCTGACTGTTGAAAGCCGAGAAGCACAGGCACACTCGCACCTAGACTAAAACAGCTAGGTACTCAACCCATACCGCTGAGAAAATAGATACTGAATCGAGCATGTTAGTAAAACTTTAGTTCCAGTGCGCCTATTCAGATTAGCATATAATTTTTTGGGTCTAGTGTAGCAGGGGATACAACCCGTCGGCTTTGGACAATGACGTCACAAGTCGCCAGAGAGCAGTTTACCATTTTCGCTTTTGCTGTTATGTTTCAGTTTCGTTTTTTTACTGATTGCTTAATAAAGTGGATCTATTTGTTCTATCTCGTGAGATTTTTTTTAAAAAAGCCAAAAAACACGTATCAGCTATTGAAGGGAGCTACAACACTAAGAAGAATCGCTTCTCGTTTGGCGACTTGTGACGTCATTGTCCAAAGCCGACGGGTTGTATCCCCTGCTACACTAGTCCCAATTTTTTTTTGTCACTAACCAGTAGGTTACCTGTGGCGTAAAGTAGTGGAATCTAACGGAAGTGTCAGGTCTGAGAAGTCTCCTGGTATCGCCACAACCTTAGGAACCAGTAACAGTTGAAGACGTGTCATTACTAATCACAGTTAGTGCCTAAAAGGAATGGTGGGGGGGGGGGGGTGGAAGAAATACTATATTATAACTTGTGACAGCAATATGGTCAATACATGTCCAATAGGAAAGATCAACGAAAGCAGACAATTCATTAATGTTAACTACTTTAGGTAAAGTTCAAGCGAATTAGTGCTATGGTGTTGTATGACTGGGAATACACGAATAAGTGAGAAACTAAATGATATATACGTATGATAGAGGCAAATACTACGTAGTATAAAAACCGCATACAGGGGCCACACTCCGAAAGAAAGCCTTAAATGCTTATATGTAGTCAGAACATAAAAACTTTTGCAAGCGGAATATGTACTCCAAATATGTGATGTGCAGTCATTGCTACCTCCCTATTTCCATGAAATGGAATTCGAATGCAGTTTCCTAAAGATCTTCCATCCATTCTCTTAATCGTACTCATCATGCTTCTACCGAAAAAGTAAAATCGGAAAAAACAAGTCTATTGAAAGTACATATTTTCAGTAAAACTGTATTGACTCTACTTCTGATGAAAGGAAGGAAGAACGAAAAGGGAAAATATAATCTAGGTGCTATAAACGTGAATATATTGTCAATAAATCGGGTGATATGTGCTCAAAAAGCCGATGTGGTTGTTATGCGCCAAAAATTAACATGAAAAAAACATACAGACGAAAGCTTACCCTGACAAACGTGTAGGAAGATTCCGCCTCGATTCTGGTCAAGACAGGGGCCAGCATTCAAATATTGGTACACGTAGACTTCTGTTTAAAAGAAATAAGACATATCAAATAACAAACGAAAGGAACCATCAATTGAAATAACGCATTTACCTGCTTCCTACAGCGATCACTTCAACCAACATCTGCCGACAATTAGGTAAACATTCAAACCGAACCAGCCAAAGATGAAAACCAGTAACTTCCGAAGGCATAGGTCCTAGTCAAAGAAAGGAAACTCAGGTGTATGTCACTATCGATCTAGGGGATATCAAAACTATCTTAAGCAAAAATGTGGCCAGAAACACTGCCACACTGAATTAATAGGAGAGTAACGTAAGCGCAAACAAAAGGAAAACCGGAAATGTCCATATGCTGATGACAACAACAACTAGACTACGACCACAGTAAAGTATGCTGAGCACTCAAATAGACAGAAAGAGCCCTATATGTCATGCAAAGTAAAACATCATGAAAGATAGCCAGGGAATTACTAAGAAATACCTTACAATAGTGGATTTTTTAACGGTTAACAATAAAATGTGTGTATGCAAGTCAAAGTGCGTAAGAAATTGCGATAACAGTCGAAAAAGTCTTTGTTCTTGAATTAATGT
Source organism: Schistocerca americana (assembly GCF_021461395.2). Lineage (NCBI taxonomy): Eukaryota > Metazoa > Arthropoda > Insecta > Orthoptera > Acrididae > Schistocerca > Schistocerca americana. The sequence continues at coordinate 223,482,079 of NC_060122.1, read as the reverse complement.
TCGTTCAGTAAGTTCCCTAGGCTCCTTGTGTAAGTGCATATAGATATCTAGATCTTGTAAGAGGTCCATTGTACCTCTTTTTTCTACGAAGTGTAAAACCTTGAGATTTTCGTTAATACGTGTGGCAGTGACTTCGTTGTTTTTAGGTTTTCTTTAAATGTGGATTGTTTAATCGTGAGGAGCGACATATGTTCTTGGTATCTTTCTCTAAAATACCTACCTGTTTGACCGATATGGAGTCACAAGTTATTTTATGTACACCTGGTCTTAGTAAAGGATCTAATTGTTCCTCAGAATGTATCAACAATTTAGACAATGTACTGTTGCTATTAAAGCCTTTGTTAACGTATAATTTTTGCGAAAAATATGTGCAACACCAGTTGAGAGAAGACCAATATAATTCAAGCTGGTAAAATCTTTCAGCTTACTTTTGTGTCGTTCAAGGGAGATTTCATTTGTAAGATAAGAGTACTTTTGAAGAATTTTTGGATGTATACGGTCAACCAATTCTGATTGAAATCCGTTATTAAATGCTATATCTTTTAGTATATCTATTTCATGGTTCTTCTCATCACACTCTAAAGGAAGTTTTGTTACTGTACTGACCAAACTACAAAAGAAGAAAGTTTTATACCTATTGAAGTGAAGTGTGCAGGGGGAAACGGTATAATCGCTTCTGCTGGCGTTGGATTTCTGTAGACAGAGAAACTATGTTACCCATTATTTTTAGTTAATGCAATATCAAGTAAATTAATTTTCCTGTTTCTTACTTTTTTATGTAAGTTGCTTCTTGATGTTGCATGTTACTGAAATCCTCGAAGATTTTTATTAAACTACCATTATCGTACGTTGCTATGCACCCTTTTTATAAGAATATAGGATATGTACCGCGATGCGATTATGGTTTTATTGGTCCAGTAAATCGCAGATTGGTATGGCTTTGCTGTCTTTAGTACTGCACATGTAACAGAGGGACCTCTGTTCCCACGCGATACTCAGATACTTAGGAATGATACTTTTTGAGGATTTTCAACAGGTTATATCAGTTTCAAGACGTTATTTGACGTGCTGTAATGGAACCACTCTCATTGACTACATAATCTCCACTAGTTGATTACGTTGTTTCTCTCCTTCAGTTCTCAACTGTTACCCCAAATACAACGTCATCTTTCATGTCGTGTGCACCTATCTTTTACAGATGTTAATCACCTTGGTTTCCTCAGGTTTTATTGAATTGGCGATTGTCGTTTACACAACATTACGCTGTTTTCAGCACTTCATGTGACGGTGTGATATGGGTCTCATTTTTTGGTTTAACGGTTTCACATTGCAACGGTTTATTATTAACGATTTCTAACACAGGAATCCTGATAACACATTATGTTCTTATCTGATATGGATGCACTTTCTGTTTTCCCCCTTTGTTTAGTTCATGGCAGTGTGTTAAGCATTCTTTCACGTAAGGTGTTGTTACACCATTACCACTTTCGAAGACTCGTGCAAAGCGTTCTTTCTTGCTCCTTTTAGGATTGACCTACTTCAAATACAGAGGCTTGGTGTCCCAAGAATGTTTGTAGACCGATGTACGACACACTCGAAGTTTAAAATTTCTGATGTAATTTTTGTCGTTGTTAATTGAAACGGGGTTCTACTTCACATTTGTTTTTGCCTGTATAATAAAATACATGAGCGTAGTTTCTTGGTTATGACTCAATACTGAGTGCAACGCTTTCACATGTACTGAACATATGAGACCACTCTATGAGGAATACACGATTGTAGTTTGTGACCTTCGTACTTCTCGCTAACAATTACGTACAATAAACGAGTAACGACACACGATATTGATTTTACTCATCTTCGACGTGTACAGGAACTTTCCTTTACGCTTATTCATTACTTAGTTTGTGACGTCACTTTTCTAGGCTGCACTACAACTGTGCAGTTACTTTTCCTCAAATAATACAGATGCCGTTAGTTTTTACAGCTTCCTAGTTTTTTCACAAGTCCTGGGTGAAGTAGGTTAACATTGTCTTAACTTTGCTTACCTTCATTCTTCGACACATAGCCACGATGGTAGCTACGCTACATTGGTTGGCATTGTGGAGTTAGTATTGTGAGTTCATCCCTAGTTTTATTAGCTGACATGAGTGTTTATTCAGATTGCACACCTCAACCCCTAATGCCTAATACCCGACACAGTGTTCTGGTATATTCCTTGATATCCACATTCTCAATTAACCGTCTAGTCACAGAAGTACTAACTGACATATTATACTTTGTATGGTATACCCTGACACATGTGTTCTGATGGTTTTTCCGTCGCAGGACATACCATTCTTTCTCTTCCCTTGCTTAAGGGATACATGAGATTTAGAGGTACACGCATTCGATTGTTCTGATTGTATTGAGTGTCTTGTGTATTGTGTATGTCTCGCTGTACTTTTCTTTAGACTTACTTCACAGATTATGATTTGGTACATCACCCAGCCACACGCCTGCTTACCAACAGTCTTATCACTTTTCGTGATAACGTTGGTTTTGCCTTTTCCATATATTTCAATACTTACTGCTTAGTGGGAGCTCGTTACGGTATATTACATGTGCTTCATTGTTTGTCACTATATATGTTTTATTAAATAAGTTACATCTTATGATTTGTGATCAATAAATTGCACTGATGTATTTTTTGTATTCTCCTTTTATTAGTTATTAGTAGTATATGGAACATGATGATACAGGTACTTATGGGGTTGACCTCCAGTAAGTGGTACATGTTTCACTAGTATATGACAGCATCCCCCCATGAACCATGGACCTTGCCGCTGGTAGGGAGGCTTGCGTGCCTCAACGATACAGATAGCCGTACCGTAGGTGCAACCACAACGGAGGGGTATCTGTTGAGAGGCCAGACAAACGTGTGGTTCCTGAAGAGGGGCAGCAGCCTTTTCAGTAGTTGCAGGGGCAACAGTCTGGATGATTGACTGATCTGGCCTCGTAACAATTACCAAAACGGCCTTGCTGTGCTGGTACTGCGAACGGCTGAAAGCAAGGGGAAACTACAGCCGTAATTTTTCCCGAGGACATGCAGCTTTACTGTATGATTAAATGATGATGGCGTCCTCTTGGGTAAAATATTCCGGAGGTAAAATAGTCCCCCATTCGGATCTCCGGGCGGGGACTACTCAAGAGGACGTCGTTATCAGGAGAAAGAAAACTGGCATTCTATGGATCGGAGCGTGGAATGTCAGATCCCTTAATTGGGCAGGTAGGTTAGAAAATTTAAAAAGGGAAATGGATAGGTTAAAGTTAGATATAGTGGGAATTAGTGAAGTTCGGTGGCAGGAGGAACAAGACTTTTGGTCGGGTGATTACAGGGTTATAAATACAAAATCAAATAGGGGTAATGCAGGAGTAGGTTTAATAATGAATAAACAAACAGGAGTGCGGGTAAGCTACTACAAACAGCATAGCGAACGAATTATAGTGGCCAAGATAGACACGAAGCCCATGCCTACTATAATAGTACAAGTTTATATGCTAACTAGCTCTGCAGATGATGAAGAAATTCATAAAATGTATGATGAGATAAAAGAAATTATTCAGGTAGTGAAGGGAGACGAAAATTTAATAGTCATGGGTGACTGGAATTCGACAGTAGGAAAAGGGAGAGAAGGAAACCTAGTAGGTGAATGTGGATTGGGGCTAAGAAATGAAAGAGGAAGCCGTCTGGTAGAATTTTGCACAGAGCATAACTTAATCATAGCTAACACTTGGTTCAAGAATCATAAAAGAAGGTTGTATACATGGAAGAATCCCGGAGATACTAGAAGGTTTCAGATAGATTATATAATGGTAAGACAGAGATTTAGGGACCAGGTTTTAAATTGTAGGACGTTTCCAGGGGCAGATGTGGACTCTGACCACAATCTATTGGTTATGAACTGTAGATTAAAACTGAAGAAATTGCAAAAAGGCGGGAATTTAAGGAGATGGGACCCGGATAAACTGAAAGAACCAGAGGTTGCACAGAGTTTCAGGGAGAGCATAAGGGATCAATTGACAGGAATGGGGGAAAGAAATACAGTAGAAGACGAATGGGTAGCTCTGAGGGATGAAGTAGTGAAGGCAGCAGAGGATCAAGTAGGTAAAAAGGCGAGGGCTAGTAGAAATCCTTGGGTAACAGAAGAAATATTGAATTTAATTGATGAAAGGAGAAAATACAAAAATGCAGTAAATGAAGCAGGCAAAAAGGAATACAAACGTCTCAAAAATGAGATCGACAGGAAGTGCAAAACGGCTAAGCAGGGCATGGCTAGAGGACAAATGTAAGGATGTAGAGGCTTATCTCAATAGGGGTAAGATAGATAATGCCTACAGGAAAATTAAAGAGACCTTTGGAGAAAAGAGAGCCACTTGTATGAATATCAAGAGCTCAGATGGAAACCCAGTTCTAAGCAAAGAGGGGAAAGCAGAAAGGTGGAAGGAGTATATAGAGGGTCTATAAAAGGGCGATGTACTTGAGGACAATATTATGGAAATGGAAGAGGATGTAGATGAAGATGAAATGGGAGATACGATACTGCGTGAAGAGTTTGACAGAGCACTGAAAGACCTGAGTCGAAACAAGGCCCCGGGAGTAGACAACATTCCATTAGAACTACTGACGGCCTTGGGAGAGCCAGTCCTGACAAAACTCTACCATCTGGTGAGCTAGATGTACGATACAGGCGAAATACCCTCAGACTTCAAGAAGAATATAATAATTCCAATCCCAAAGAAAGCAGGTGTTGACAGATGTGAAAATTACCGAACTATCAGTTTAATAAACCACAGCTGCAAAATACTAACGCGAATTATTTACAGACGAATGGAAAAACCGGTAGATGCCGACCTCGGGGAAGATCAGTTTGGATTCCGTAGAAATGTTGGAACACGTGAGGCAATACTGACTTTACGATTTTTAGAAGAAAGATTTAGGAAAGGAAAACCTACGTTTCTAGCATTTGTAGACTTAGAGAAAGCTTTTGACAATGTTGACTGGAATACTCTCTTTAAAATTCTAAAGGTGGCCGGGGTAAAATACAGGGAGCGAAAGGCTATTTACAATTTGTACAGAAACCAAATGGCAGTTATAAGAGTTGAGTGGCATGAAAGGGAAGCAGTGATTGGGAAGGGAGCGAGACAGGGTTGTAGCCTCTCCCCGATGCTATTCAATCTGTATATTGAGCAAGCAGTAAAGGAGTTTTGCTATTTGGGGAGCAAAATAACTGATGATGGTCGAAGTAGAGAGGATATAAAATGTAGACTGGCAATGGCAAGGAAAGCGTTTCTGGAGAAGAGAAATTTGTTAACATCGAGTATAGATTTAAGTGTGAGGAAGTCGTTTCTGAAAGTATTTATATGGAGTGTAGCCATGTATGGAAGTGAAACATGGACAATAAATAGTTTGGACAAGAAGAGAATAGAAGCTTTCGAAATGTGGTGCTACAGAAAAATGTTGAAGATTAGGTGGGTAGATCACGTAACTAATGAGGAGGTATTGAATAGGATTGGGGAGAAGAGGAATTTGTGGCACAACTTGACTAGAAGAAGGGATCGGTTGGTAGGACATGTCATGAGTCATCAAGGGATCACAAATTTAGCACTGGAGGGCAGCGTGGAGGGTAAAAATCGTAGAGGGAGACCAAGAGATGAATATACTAAGCAGATTCAGAAGGATGTAGGTTGCAGTAGGTGCTGGGAGATGAAGGAGCTTGCACAGGATAGATTAGCATGGAGAGCTGCATCAAACCAGTCTCAGGACTGAAGACCACAACAACAACAACAACAACAACAACATGACAGCATGTAATCAAATGATGTACCTTCAGTCTGTACTCGTCAGTATATGAATGTTGTTTTACTCTTGTTGTTTCACGAGCGTTGCATTTGCATTACGCCGTGATTATCTATGCATAACATGAAATATTTACCTGAGTTTAGTAGGACTCTTTTTTACAGTTATATGACGTATATACTTTGCTCACAAGTTTAAATTAATATGGTGTGCAACTTTTGTTTTATTTTATTCCTTAATTTATCTGTAACTTTATGCAACTTCCTGTACTGGTTGGTATTGTTACGTTATTACATATTACCACTATATGTAAGACTTGCACCACCACCACCCTTTTGGTTATCTATTCCATAGTGGTACCATTGTTGTCTGTACACAGGGCCTGAAGATGGCGTAGTAAATCGCCGAAACTGGTAGCCAAATAAAATAAGTTTGGAAATTAGACTGCTGAACGGTGTTTGATTTCACATCACGTACCGAACATCCAGGTCTCGCAACCATCTGTGGAAAGGTGGACGTACAGAGAAGAAGGAAATGGTTGACAGTAATCATGTTGACGCACCAGGTTATCGTCTATTTGGTATTGACGGAAAGTGAAATGGACAAAAATTGTAGAAGGAGACCAACGGATGACTACTGTAAACAGGTTCAAATGGCTGTAAACTCTAGAAGTAGTGCAGGGATGAAGAGGTTTGCACGGGATAGGCTGCTTGGAGAGCTGCACCAAAATAGTCTTCGTACTAAGCACCTCAACTGCTATCTTCCTCTACAGCTTTTACTCTCTACAGCTCCTCTAGTACCATGTGGGGTACCCCCTTACGTCTTAACATATGTCCTATCGTCCGGCCCGTTCTTCTTGTGAGGTTTCTCTATATGTTCCTTTCTTCGCCGATTCTGTGGATAACCTCCGCATTCCTTATCAATCCACCTCATGTTCAACATTCTTCCGTAGCACCATATCTCAAACGCATCGATTCTCCTCTGTTCTAGTTTTCCCACAGAGCATGATTCACTACCATAAAATGCTGTGCTTCAAACGTACATTTTCAAAACGTTTTTCCTCAAATTATGGCGTATGTTTGATAACAGTAAACTTCTCTTGGCCTGGTATACTCTTTGCCTGTGCTAGTCTGCTTTTAATGTCCTGCTTGCTTCGTCCGTCATGGGTTATTCTGATTCATGGGTAGCATAGTTTCTTAACTTGGTTTACTTCATGATCTCAAATTCTGGTTTTAAGCTTCTCGCTGTTCTCAGTTCTGCTACTTCTTATTACTTTTCTTTCTTTTTTTCAGCTTATTTTCAATCCAAATTCTTGACTCATTAGACTGTTCATTCCATTCAACGGATCTTGTAACTCCTCTTCATTTTCACTAATGATAGCAAATCTTGTCATTGATATCCTTTCACCCTGAATTTCAATCCCATTCTTGGAACTTTCATTTATTTCCTTCATTACTTCTTCGATGTACTGATTAAACCCTTCTTAATCTGAGCACTTCGTTCTCGGTGTTCCAGTCACATTTTTCCGTCTCCGTTCTTGTATACAGGTTGATTATAATCCAAGTTAAACTTTCAAAACGCTGTAGAAATAACGCCACTGGTCAGAATGATGTCAATTGCAATGGAATATTATCGGAGAAAGGGGAAAACGTATGGCACAAGAAAAAAATAGCGTGAAAATTGATCAGTAGATGGCGCTGTATGTATCAGAATACTTAGATGAAAACACCTGTCATGCGCATGACACATTGAAGTTGGTATAAACAATCCGGGTACACCGTTTTTCCTCCTTTCGCGTCTGCGTCGTTCGCGTTGACTGTCTCAATCCAGGAGCGCTCTATGCTTGTAAAGCTGTATTACAAGAATGATGGCTGTGCACACGTCGCTCTGCAGAAGTTCCAGGCACTGAAGGGTTTGAAAAAAGGTGTTGGTCCGATGACTGCCGTTGGTCTGGAGAAAATGATTCGGAAATTCGAAAAAATGGGTTCTTTTGGTGTGCAACCTGGTATGTCACGCATTGCGCGGCCCCTCCCGCCGGAGTTTAGAGTCCTTCCTCGGGCATGGGTATGTGTGTTGTTCTTAGCATAAGTTAGTTCAAGTGTGTAAGTTTAGGGACCGATGGATTGGATTGGATTGTTTGGGGGAGGAGACCAGACAGCCAGGTCATCGGTCTCATCGGATTACGGAAGGACGGGGAAGGAAGCCGGCCGTGCCCTTTCAAAGGAGCCATCCCGGCATTTGCCCGGAGCGATTTAGGAAAATCACGGAAAACCTAAATCAGGATGGCCGGACGCGGGATTGAACTGTCGTTCTCCCGAATGAGAGTCGAGTGTGCTAGCCACTGCGCCACCTCGCTCGGTTAGGGACCGATACCTCCGCTGATTGGTCCCTTAGGAATTCGCACACATTTGAACATTTTTGCAACCTGGTAGATGGAGGAAACGAATTGATTCGACTTCAGTGGAAGCAGTGGCCGCAGCGGCGCCGGAGAAGACGAGTGGCAGTGCGCAGACGCGTAGTGCACGGAGAATTGCCCGAATTTTGGTCATACCCGTGAGCACCGTGAATAAAACCCTACGAAACATCCATCTTTGCTATCCATTCAAAATTACCCATATTCTCGAGTTGCTTCCTGTTGACATGCCAGCAAGAGATACATTTTCTTTAGAATTTCTTGCTCGAATGGAAGTGGACAATGACTGGCAGTGGAAGATTTTGTGCATAGACGAAGCCCACTTCCATCTGATAGAATATGTCAGTACACAGAATTGTCGAATATGGGCAACGGAAAATCTACACGCAAATCATCCAGTACCACTTCATCCTGAAAAGGTCACGATGTGGCACGGGTTTACGGCATCATTTATCATAGGGCCATATTTTCTCGAAGAGACTGGTGCTTCCGGTCCTGTTACCTGTACCGTAACTGGTAAGTGCTTTGAGTGTCGTTTGCACAACCACGTCATTCCAGGTCTCCGACAGCGTGGATGTGTGGATGGGATCATTTGTATGCAAGATGGCGCACCTCCGCACATTGCATATACAGTTAAGCAGCTGCTGAAGCGTCTTTTCGGAAATTCTAGAATTATCAGCCGCCATTTCCCTAGAACCTGGCAGTCCCAATCTCCTGATCTTAATCCGTGTGACTTCTGACTGCGGGGCTATCTGAAAGATGTTGTATTCAGTGTTCCGATTGCAAACTTAGCTGCATGGGAGGCACGCATTGCGCAACACATTCTGAACGCGACCCTGGAAACACTTCGATCAGTAGGGCAACATGCTGTTTCTCGATTTCAACTTATTGCAGAAAACGGTGGAGAGCACATTGAACATTTTTGCGCCAGTCGCATGGAAATTATGAATCCTATTTGATTTCGTTTGATGCTTTTTGTTGTGGACTGGCAAGACAGCCAATACACTATGACAGGTAGCCGAAAGGCACGCGTTTAAGCTCACGCAGGATGGCGTGAGGTCTGGAACAGAACAAGGTCTTTATAGTAGCAAAAATAGTACGTAGCTTCTGGAATACTTAACTTTAATCCATAATTGGTGAACATCGGTCTGACGGTACATGCATCACAAGATAAATAGCAATTGATAATGGCGCCTTGCTAGGTCGTAGCAAATGACGTAGCTGACGGCTATGCTAACTATCGTCTCGGCAAATGAGAGCGTAATTTGTCAGTGAACCATCGCTAGCAAAGTCGGCTGTACAACTGAGGCGAGTGCTAGGAAGTCTCTCTAGACCTGCCGTGTGGCGGCGCTCGGTCTGCAATCACTGATAGTGGCGACACGCGGGTCCGACGTATGCTACCGGACCGCGGCCGATTTAAAGGCTACCACCTAGGAAGTGTGGTGTCTGGCGGTGACACCACACTTTTTATGCGGTTTTTGGCCTCAGGACAATTAACAACCGATGTGAGTGATGCATTTTATGCAGTTTTTGGTTTCAGGACACTTAAAAACCGAATTTTCCCATCCGATGTGATATGTCCTTGCAGAGGTGGATAGGCTAAAGGAACTAACAGTATCACACCTGTGCACCCATCCACACTGAGTAGAGGAGTTTGTTTAACGTCAAACGTACATCTTATGCATCGTTGTATGATTCATTTGTCATTTGTAGTCGACCACTATTAAATTATGATTCTTACAGCGCCATCTATTGATACATTTTGTAACTATTTATTTTTCTTCTGCCATACGTTTTCCCCCTTCTCCGATAATATTCCGTTGCAACTTGACGTCATTCTGATCAGTGGTGTTATTTCTACAGCGTTTAATTATAATCACCCTGTATATTATAGATTACCCGTCTTTCCCTATAGCTTGCCCATGTGTTTTTCAGAATTTCGAACATCCTGCGTCATTTTTCATTGTCAAACACTTTTTGTATATCGATGAATCCTGTGAGCGTGTCTTGATTTTTCTTCAGCCTTGGTTCCATTATCAAGCGCAGCGTGTGGACTGCCTCTCTGGTTCCTTTACTTTTCCTAGAGCTAAACTGATCATCATCTAGCAAATACTCTGTTTTCATTTCCATTCTTCTGTATGTCATTATTGTAAGCAGCTTGCATGAATGAGCTATTAATCTGATTGTGCGATAGTTTGTCTGCCCTTGTTTTCTTCGGTATTGTTTGAATGATATTTTTTCGTAAGTCTGATGGTATATCGCCAGTCTCATAGATTCTCACAGATTCTACAAACCATCTTGAATAGTCTTTTAGTTGCCACTTTCCCCATTGATCTTAGAAATTTTGATGGAATGTTGTCAGTCTCTTCTGCCTTATTTGATCTTAAGTGTTCCCAAGTTCTTTTTAATTTTGACTCTAATACTGGATCTCCTATGTCTTCCATATAGACTCCAGTTTCTTCTATAACATCATCGGATAACTCTTCCCCCTCAGAGAGGCCTTCAGTGTACTCTTTCCTGTCTGCTCTCTCCTCTGCGTTTCACAATGACATTTCCATTGCACTATGTTTTAAATTCACCGAACATTGTTTTGACTTTTCTATATGCTGGCCAGTCCTCCCCACGATCATTTCTTTTTCGATTATTTCGCATGTTTCCCGCAGCCATTTCTCCTTGGCTGCCCTACTCTTCCTATTTACTCCATTGCTAAGCGATTTTCATTGCAGTGTACTTCCTTCTTTCATCGACCAATTAAAGTGGTTTTTTTCTGTTAGGCACGGTTTCTCCGCAGTTTCCTTACTTGTGCCTATATTTGACTGTCCAGCATCTGTGATCGCCCTGTTTAGAGATGTTCGTCCCTCCTCAACTGAAATGTCTACGCTGGTAATCCTTATCGCAGTATCCACATCCTTAGCGAACTTCAAAGGTGCCTCATCATTCTTCAGTACTCCAGTACCTCAGTTTCTTCCACACTGATTCCTCTCGACGATTCTCTTAAATTTCTGCCTGCTCCTCGTCATTACTAAAATGTGATCTGAGTCTACATTTGCCCCTAGGTACTCTTTGTAATTCAGTATATGATTCGGAATCTACCGTGTCTCTTGGTCATTTCCACGTGATTCTTGAACAGAGTATTCGCTATCATCTTCTGAAATTTAGTGAAGGTCTCAGTTAGTCTTTGTCCGCTCTCGTTCCCACTGCCAAGCCCAAGTTCTCCCGTAGTACTTTCCGCTGTTCCTTCCCATACAACCGCGTTCTAAACCCCCATGACTATTAGACTTTCCTCCCTATACATACTGAATTACCTCTTTAACATCCTCCTACACTGTCACTTCATCTTCTGCTTGCGATTTTGGAAGGTATACCTGAACTACCGTTTCGGTATTGGTTTGCTGTCGAATTTGATGAAAACAGCCCCATCACCGATTTGTTCACAGTAACACGCTCTCTGTCCTACTTTCTTATTCATAAAGAATCTTACCCCCGTTATACCATTTTCTGCAGTTGTCGGTATTATCCTATATCGTCTACCCAATATTCTCTTCTTTCCGTTTTACTTCAATGACCCCCACTGTATCTAGTTAAGCCTTTGCATTTCGCTTTTTCGTCTCGAACGACCTCTATGTCGACGGTATGTTAAAGCCAATCTTCCTTCCTGCATTTCCCTTTTCAGATTTTCTAGCTTTCCTAGTACGTTCAGACTTCTGAGATCCGAGTGGGGGACTAATGCGGAATCTTTTGCCAAAGCAGAGACCATCACGACGCTTTCAATTACAGGCCACATATACCATGGAGACACATTGTTTGTCTTTAATGCAGTGGTTGACATTGCTTCCTGTATCCTCATGCCGACGATCATTGCTTATTCTTCGGCGTTTAGGGGCAGTTTCCCACCCCAAGGGCAATAGAATGCTCTGAACCTCTGTCCGCTCCTCCGCTCTCTTTGACAAGACCGTTGGCAGAACGAGGGTGACTTCGTATGCCGGAAGTCTGCGGCCGGCATTGCTGATGATTTTTATTCACAATTTAAGCTATGTTCGTACCCAGGTCCCAGGATGTTTCGATCTTAAGTCGGAGATGCTGCTCCTTGCCCGCTGGTGAAATCTTCAGACGCTCTGTAATGTCTCGTCTTGTTTACTTGCCCCTTCCATAGCAAATCCATGGAACCAATAGAATCTTTCACAGTTTGTATTCAATATTGTTTTTTTTATGATCAATATTAGCTTTCCTTAGTGATAAAAGTCTTGTGATTTACTTCCCTATTACCAATTAAAACTACAGATAACTATTAAAGATAACATATATTTGTCTAGGGCACGTACGATATGCCATATTTTAAAATACTGAAAATTATAATTTCATACAATAAGCTGAAAGCTGTTATTTTAAGCGTTTTGGGGTTAAACCACATTTCACACGTATTTCAAAAAATAAAAGGTCAGGACTTTCTTGCAACATGATCATAAAAAACTGATCCTAACAAAAAAGTTTTAAGTTGACCTATTTTAGAATTCGTGACGCCGAGCTGCTGCACCACGAAGAGCAAAAGGGGTCTGACACGAAATTAGAAGGTATCCCACTCATTTTTTCAACTCAGTGTAATATGCGTGAAAGCCCACAAATTATGATGTGATAATGTTTTGTGTAAGTCAGCAGGCCAACAGCGACAACAATACATGCCGAAGTCGCAAGCAGACGACGAAGAGATATAATTCGAAAGTGGGACACTTGGATCCCATGACACTGAACTAGGTCCGTGATTTCATTTGAAACTAGGATTTTCAAAGTTACATATTTGGTTGTAGAGAGAGATTTTACCAGGCTGGCACTATTATAAACGGAACAAGTATAATAAATCAGTGCCATATACACTTAGTACCATGTTTCCATAAAACGCAACTCCAGAACTACTAATTTAGAGAGACGCCAAACCTCAGTCAGCATAGATTATTTTGGACAAGTTCAAGTTGTTTGCCATACATGACTTCGAGGACAGATCGCTGTGCAGTATTACAGCGTATGCCGACGATTTTAACCAAGACAATGCACTTTCTACCCCGCCAGTGCTTTTGGCAGCCACATGGCTGTACTAAGTCTGGGCACTGTCACGGCGCCCAATGATTCATGGGGTTTGGAGTTCGGGCAGCGTGGTCACATTTCAGAATGCTATCACTTTCAAATTCTAAAGATGGCAGGGGTAAAATACAGGGAGCGAAAGGCTATTTACAATTTGTACAGAAACCAAATGGCAGTTATAAGATGCGAGGGGCATGAAAGGGAAGCAGCGGTTGGGAAGGGAGTGAGACAGGGTTGTAGTCTCTCCCCGATGTTATTCAATCTCTATATTGAGCAAGCAGTAAAGGAAACAAAAGAAAAATTTGGAGTATGTATTAAAATCCATGGAGAAGAAATTAAAACTTTGAGGTTCGCCGATGACATTGTAATTCTGTCAGAGACAGCAAAGGACTTGGAAGAGCAGTTGAACGGAATGGACAGTGTCTTGAATGGAGGGTATAAGATGAACATCAACAAAAGCAAAACGAGGATAATGGAATGTAGTCGAATTAAGTCGGGTGATGCTGAGGGAATTAGATTAGGAAATGAGACACTTAAAGTAGTAAAGGAGTTTTGCTATTTGGGGAGCAAAATAACTGATGATGGTCGAAGTAGAGAGGATATAAAATGTATACTGGCAATGGCAAGGAAAACGTTTCTGAAGAAGAGAAATTTGTTAACATCGAATATAGATTTAAGTGTCAGGAAGTCGTTTCTGAAAGTATTTGTATGGAGTGTAGCCATGTATGGAAGTGAAACATGGACGATAACCAGTTTGGACAAGAAGAGAATAGAAGCTTTCGAAATGTGGTGCTACAGAAGAATGCTGAAGATTAGATGGGTAGATCACGTAATTAATGAGGAGGTATTGAATAGAATTGGGGAGAAGAGGAGTTTGTGGTACAGCTTGACAAGAAGAAGGGATCGGTTGGTGGGACATGTTCTGAGGCATCAAGGGATCACAAGTTTAGCATTGGAGGGCAGCGTGGAGGGTAAAAATCGTAGGGGGTGACCAAGAGATGAATACACTAAACAGATTCAGAAGGATGTAGGTTGCAGTAAGTACTGGGAGATGAAGAAGCTTGCACTGGATAGAGTAGCATGGTGAGCTGCATCAAACCAGTCTCAGGACTGAAGACAACAACAACAACAACATCAGTAGTATTTTCATGATGATTAATATCAGGTGAAAGTTTATATTTCTGATAATGCCACGTATATAAAAAATTGAGATACCGCACGTTATTACGAATTTGGCGAGTTTCACTGGATTTAACTGAAATTCTCATCGATTTGTATACGGTTGTAATGGCCATGCAGTGATTATTGGACAAGCTTAGAACATATCCAATAAAGTTTTACGACAGAGAGTGGGTGTAGCATCAAAATAAACTCAGGATATGTTAATTTTTAGACAAGAATAGTTCCTTATGTCAGGTAACGGCCTGCCCAGAAAGGAAGGGAGAATTGTGGTATCTATCCTGGATGTAAGTGACTTTGAACAGATAGTCATGAATAACTGTTTGCAAAATAAACCTGAAGAATAGTGAAACTAAATTTTAAAACAGCCTTATATCAAATTTTCCTCTTATTAATAACACAGGATTATTCACCAAAATGGATACAAAGTGCCGGAAACAATCCCTAAGAGAATAAGAAACAATAATAGTCATACGGACATACAGCCGGAAATATCTTCCAAACGAGGCACACCCGCTTGAAGGTGAAGGTAAGAGATCTTTGGCTGCTGAGAAGGTTCGAAGCTATGCGCTTCACCTCTTTTCATTCCACGACATTTTAGTATGCAAATTAGTTACATTTTTGATATGCAAATTAGAGACGGTTAGATATACAAATTAATGACATTTTAATTAAATTGCGTACACGCATGTGTGCTTCTATTTGTAATGATTGTGTAGGTGATTTCTTTCTTCTTTTAATTTTCTGCGCTTGTGGGTAGATCTTCCATTTGTACTGATTACGACTTCGGCGAGCTGTGTCTGCCCCAGAGCAGGCAGGAGTTGCCAATACACGCTGGGTCCAGATCTGGCCATTGCGCCACTTCCTTCTTGGAGAGACGATGTCAGTCAGGCGCCCCAGTTAAACGTTTTACTGCTATGGACATGCGCAAAACGCTTATCTGGTGGAAGGAGGTTTCTTAAACATCATGGGCGTTTGTTAAGGCATTCTTAAGAGAATCTTTCTAGGGCAGATACAGGTCTTGGAACCTTTGTAAAAGACATGTGCAATCTCTGAAAATAATGGTTACGTGGTTCGGCCACCAGTTCGGTGCCAAGTCCAGCATTTTTGTTTTATTTTATTTATTTTTTTGTGTGTGTGTTGACACTGGACCACATCGTGCCAGAGGCACAAAAAATGAAATACAGGGATCGGCTGGAACACCGTGATGTTAAATTTTTTAGACGTAAGTTTTTAGATGTGCGGCATCACTACGCACGCTTGGAATGGTCGCATTTTCCTGTGTTGGTGGGAGTGCACATGTGTCAGCTTAATACTTCATTGGCAGGACGCCAAATGTAGCTTTTCTGATTGGCAATTGTTAACTGACGCGTGAAAACCGATCTAAGAACAGACGCGCTCTGTGCTTTTTCGACAATTCGGTTCCTGCTTTAGACACTTCAGGTTCTGCTTTTAGTTAACACTTCAGATTGTGCTCTCAGATGAGACACTTCGGTCAGGGCACTTCAGGCGGAGACTTCATCCTGAGAACTTCTGGTTCAAACCCCCTGTGATGACAATTCAGCAGCTGTGTCGAAACAGGTATGCTTAGCTAGCTTTTGGCACCACCCGCAGCCAACATATTCACATCTCAATGATAGTGATTAGCGTGCAGCAGCGGCAGTATGGGTTTACTGGTCCCCCATAGTATCACAGTTAAGTTGAACTTGGCACAGTTGCATCGTAACTTTTGTTTCAAGCATGATAAGCAATCAATGTTGCTAAGCCTTGGGTTGTGGTCGGTCAGTTTTAATATGTTGGAAAGCTGCATCTACCATCACACAGACCCGTATCCTAAACTTTTCCAACCGCAGTTGGTTGCAATTTTGTTTTTTCGGCTCTTTACCATTGTTTTTATTGAATTATTCGACAGTGGTTAAAAATCAATTATTGTTAATAAACTCAGGGATTTCTTTCGGCTTTGAATTTAATTTCTTTGTTAGTCATTCCTCTGCGAAATTAGTGGAAATTTGTGATTACCTCCACCCATTGAGCCACTCCTGAGCCATACATGAGCGTCTATTATTGCTGACTATGAACGCTGGGTCATCCCATTATCTTTTCTCTAGTGGAGCATGACTTTGATTTTCTTGCACCTGATGATGCAGCTAAAATGCTACGAAACCGGTCGTGTCTATAAATAAAGGACCTAGAGATAAAGCAATTTCATCTTTTCAAAATGATATATCCAAGCTGTGGCTACCATGATTACAAAGTTTGCTTCTTATTAATTCGGCTGAGCACAATTTAATTAGGTGTGTTCCACTGAGTAGAGATCGAGGTAGGTAACTAACTAGCGTCATTAATCTCTCTCCGACAGATGGGGGTTTCGCTTAATTTGGGGACCCAGGCAGGATTTCGGGTACGTCTGTGGTCCTTAAAGAAGTAGTTACATCAAAATCGTTCAAAGACAACAAAGATTTCGATCATAGTTAATTTTTGTTCTTTAATTGCAACTTGTTTGAGATGCATTAGAACCACGATATTATAATTTTAAGTTAAATTTCTGGCGCCAATATTCAACACATATATTTTTGTTACAGTTATTCTCTTTTTTTTTTGCGTATTCTGTTCCACATCCTGTTGAATATTAGTGACGATAATAGCATCATAACTTTTGGATGTGTCTGTATAAACGTATTAGGCTTTTGTTTAGTTTTTATTTTCATTGTGGAGGGTTTCCTCAAACTAACATGAGTACTTTGCGGCTTGAATGGAAGCGGGAATCTAAACCACGTTTGCAAGGAATAAATTAATATCTGAATTCTCTCTTCCCGAACAGCATCTAATCGTCGCTCCGGTATCCATTATAGAACCACACAGCGTGCTAAAGAAGACAAGCATTCCTTAACTTGACATTATTTATTATTACCAAAAGTATATAATCATGCAAAAGAGAGAAGAAAGCCATTAGGTCTGACGAAGGCCAAGCTGTCGCCCTTTTCGTTTTCACTTGGTGCACGCCTCTTCTACAAGGGAAAAAGCTAAGAAGGCAGAACCGACGGACAGTGTTAGGGGTTACAGGTGGCCTTGGCGCGTTCCGTTTTTTGGGAGAACTTTTTACACAGATTAATGTTTACCGCAGACTGACTGAGCGGTAGGGAACAGCCTGTCTACAGCGTAGTGACAAGTAGTGTTTTGGTGCACACTCCAAGACATTACTATTGCTTGTTAATATAGCCACATTTTTTGGAAGATTATTTTTAGTAATGCTCCAGCATTAGGAAGTCGTATCTGGCAATTATTAGCCGTTGTTTCAAGACTTTTTTTTTTTGGTCATCAGTCTTCTGACTGGTTTAATGCGGCCTGCCACCAATGCCACTCCTGCACTTATCTCTTCATCTCAGAGTAGCACTTTCAACCTACGTCCACAATTATTTGCTGGATGATTCCAATCTCTGTCTTCCTCTACAGTTTTTTCCAGCTCCCTCTATTACCATGGAAGTCATTCCAACATGTCTTAACAGATGTCCTATCATCCTGTTTTTTCTCCTTATCAGTGTTTTCCACGTGTTCCTTTCCTCTCCGATTCTGCGCAGAACTTCCTCATTCCTTACCTTATCAGTCCACCTAATTTTCAACATTCGTCTGTAGCACTACATCTCAAATGCTTCGATTCTCTTCTGTTCCCGTTTTCCCACACTCCATGTTTCACTACCATACAATGCTGTACTCCAGACGTACATTCTCAAAAATTTCTTCCCCAAATTAAGGCCGATATTTGATATTAGTAGACTTCTGTTGGCCAGGAAAACCTTTTTTACCACAGCTATTCTGCCTTTGATGTCCTCCTTGCGCCGTCCGTCATTGGTTATTTTACTGCTTAAGTAACAGAATTCCTTAACTTCATCTATTTCGTGACCGTCAGTCCTGACGTTAAGTTTCTCTCTGTTCTCATTTCTACTACTTCTCATTAATTTCGTCTTTCTTCGATTTACTCTGAATCCATATTCTGTACTGATTAGACTGTTCACTCCGTTCAGTAGATCAGTCAGGACAGCAATGTCATCAGCGAATCATATCATTGATATCCTTTGGTTCAAATGGCTCTGAGCACTATGGGACTTAACATCTGAGGTCATCAGTCCCCTAGAACTTAGAACTACTTGAACCTAATTAACCTAAGGACATCACACACATCCATGCCCGAGGCAGGATTCGAACCTGCGACCGTAGCGGTCGCGCGGTTCTAGCCTCAAGCGCTTAGAGCCGCTCTGCCACAGATATCCTTTCACCTCGAATTTTAATTCCACTCCTGAACCTTTCTTTTATTTCCCTCATTCCCTCCTCGATGTACAGATTGAACAGTAGGAGCGAAATGCTACATCCCTATCTTACACCATTTTTAATACGAGCACTTCGTTCTTGGTCGTCCACTCTTATTATTCCCTCTTGACTGTTGTACATATTGTATATGACCCGTCTCTACCTGTAGCTTACCACTACGTTTCTCAGAATTTCGAACATCTTGCACCATTTTACATTGTCGAACACTTTTTCCAGGTTGACAGATCCTATGAACGTGTCTTGATTTTTCTTTAGTCCTGCTTTCATTATTAACCGCAGTGTCAGAATTGCCTCTCTGGAACCTTTGCCTTTCCTAAAGCCAAACTGATAGTCATCTAGCGCATCCTCCATTTTCTTTTCCATTCTTCTGTATCTTATTCTTGTAAGCAACTTGGATGCATAAGCTGTTATGCTGATTGTGCGATAATTCTCGCACTTATCAGCTCTAGCAGTCTTCGGAATTGTGTGGATGATGCTTTTCTGAATATCAGATGGTAGGTCGCCCGGCTCATACATTCTACGTACCAACGTGAATAGTCGTTTCGTTGCCACTTCCCCGAATGATATTAGAAATTCTGATGGAATGTTATCTATCCCTTCTGTCTTACATGATCTTAAGTCCTCCCAAGCTCTTTTAAACTCTAATACTGGATCCTCTGTCTCTTCTAAATTGACTCCTGTTTCTTCTTCTATCACATGGGACAAATCTTCCCCCTCATAGATGCTTTCAATGTATTATTTCCCCTATCCGCTCTCTTCTTCATTTAACAGTGAAATTCCCGTTGCACTTTTAATGTTATGACCCTTGCTTTTAATGTTTTGACTTTTCTGTATTTCGAGTGTGTCCTTCGGACAATTATTTCTTTTTTGATGTCTTCAAATTTTTCCTACAACCATTTCATCTTGGCTTCCCTGCACTTCCTATTTATTTCATTTCTCAGCCACTTGTATTTCTGCATTCCTCAGTTTCCCGGGACATTTTTGTAATTCCTCCTTTCATCGATCAATGAAGTATTTCTTCTGTTACCCATGGTCTCTTGGCAGTTCCCTTCTTTGTACCCACGTTTTCCTTCCCAACTTCTGTGATGGCCGTTTTTAGAGACGTCCATTCCTCTTCAACTGTAGTGCCTGAGCTATTCCTTATTGCTGTATCTATAGCCTTAGGGAACTTCAACCGTATCTCGTCATTCCTTAGTATTTCCGTATCCCACTTCTTTACGTATTGATTCTTCCTGACTAATGTCTTAAACTTCAGCCCACTCTTCATCAATACTATCTTGTGATCTGAGACTCTATCTGATCCTGCGTGCGCCGGCCGGTGTGGCAGAGCGGTTCTAGGCGCTTCAGTCTGGAACCGCACGAACGCTTCGGTCGCAGGTTCGAATCCTGCCTCGGGCATGTATGTGTGTGATGTCCTTAGGTTAGTTAGGTTTAAGTATTTCTAAGTTCTAGGGGACTGATGAACTTACGTGTTAAGTTCCATAGCGCTGACAGCCATTTGAACCATTTGCTCCAGCATACGCCTTACAATCCAGTATCTGTCCAGTGTCTGATTTCGGAATCTGTCTGACCATGATGTAATCTAACTGAAATCTTCCCGTGTCACGCGGCCTTTTCCACGTATGTCTCCTCCTCTTGTGATTCTTGAACAGTGTGTTCGCTATTATTAGTTGAACCTTGTTACAGAACTAAATTAGTCTTTCTCTCTCATTCCTCGTCCCAGGTCCATATTCTCCTGTAGCCTTTTCTTCTACTCCTTCCCCTAAAACTGCATTCCAGTCTCTCATGACTATCAGATTATTCTCATATCTCTTTACATACTGTATTACGCTTTGAATATCCTCATACACTTTCTCTATCTCTTCATCTTCAGCGTGCGACGTCGGCATGTATACCTGGACATCGTTGTCTGTGTTGGTTTGCTATAGATTCTGATAAGAACAACCCTATCACTGAAAGGTTCACAGTAACACACTCTCTGCCCTACCTTCCTATTCATAACGATTCCTACTCCTGTTATACCATTTTCTGCTGTTGTTGATATTACCCTGTACTCATCTGGCCAGAAACCCTTGTCTTCTTTCCACTTCACTTCACTGACGCCTATTATATCTAGATTAAGCCTTTGCATTTCCCATTTTCAGATTTTCTAGTTTCCTTACCACGTTCAAGCTTCTGATATTCCACGCTCCAACTCATAGAACGTTATCCTTCCGTTAATTACTCAATCTTTTTCTCGTGGTAACCTCTCCCTTGTCAGTACCCTCCAAGACTTAGCAGGGTAAATTACGGTGTTGCAACGTTTGCACAACCAGGCCTAATAAGGGCGCCATTGTGACGTCATTGTCATATCATTTTAATCAGAGGCGTGAAGAATTTGCAGATGTGCTTAACTGCACTACTGATAACAGGTCAAGCTACAGACTATTTATTTGTTATTATTGTAAAAGAAGAGCCAGATTTAATTCATCACGTACTGTGATCTAGTGTGTCTTTATGCCGTATAATGACGTTTACATCGAAAGAGCATGACTGCTTATTTTCAAGTAAATATGTCATCTTACTTAAATTCTACATTAACACATATCAATGCTGGGTGTAACAGTACTAACAGTATTTGTAATGTTATAATCAATTTAATGAGTCAGAGTTTTACATACTTATGAAGGTTTGTTTGCTGCAGTACCTGAGTAAATTTATTTGTGTAAAGTCAATTGCTTGTAGTTTCAAGAATATATTAAGTTGTTCAAATGTCAGATATTAACTTTAAATGTGTTTTGAAAATCCTAATAGCAGCAAAGGCAAGCCTATAAATATCTTGTCAGTGTCATTCTGGTTCTACGAAGCGTTTTTTAAACTTTACTAAAGCATTACTTAAATAACTGTACCAAGTTGAGTGGCCGGCCGGAGTGGCTGTGCGGTTCTAGGTGCTACAGTCTGGAGCCACGACACCGCTACGGTCGCATGTTCGAATCCTGCCCCGGGCATGGATGTGTGTGATATCCCTAGGTTGGTTACGTTTAAGTAGTTCTAAGTTCTAGGGGATTGATGACCTCAGAAGTTGATTCCCATAGTGCTCAGAGCCATTTGAACCAAGTTGACTGAACAGATTTAACGTTCCAGTTTCGTTCCTTCGAAACGAAACGATCGTCAAAGCAAATACGCGATAAGAAAATAAAACGACGTACCACGAAGGAATTATCCGTATAGGATGGAGATCGGTAGATGTGATGTATATGCACAGACAATCAAACGATTACAATTTCAGATAATCTGAATGATATATTCAAGAGGAAATGCCATCACAAATTGAGGAGGTCAGCAACGCACTGGCCGGCCACTGGCCTGATTCGGCTTGTCAAAGATTGAGAGAGTTCTTGGATGTCCCCCCTGAAGGATATCGTGGTGTAAGTGGGCTGCTTCTGTGTTGGCAGCGCTGTGTAGCCCTTCGCATTGGATCTCTGACTGCGCTTTCTTTGTAAGAGACTCTGTGGCTGGCTGGACTGGCTGTTGGAAGTTAATCGCCAGTAGTGTTGGGTAGTTGGAAGTTAGTCGCCAGCAGTGATTGAAGTACTTTTGGGCAGTTGGAGGTGAACAGCCAGCAGTGATGGATATTAAGTGTGAGAAGTTAGCATTGATGGAGGGTAGAGGTCTGAAGTGTTAGCGTAGGCTAACGATCTGGAAGTATCCGACTTGGAACTGAAAATTATTCATTGTACTAGATGTCAATGACGATTTATATTCGTGTTTGAACTGGATGTCACATTATTAAGGTAAAAAAAATACATTATTTGGTTTGCAACAAAATCTTTCCTTTCCTTACGACATGCGTATTAGTAGTTACAATCTTTTATTTAGCTGGCAGTATTGACGCTCGCTGTATTGCAGTAGTTCGCGTAATGAAGATTTTTCTGGGGTAAGTGCTTAATGAAATGTATAGGTTGTCAGTATTGCTTCTTATTCAGGGCCATTCTTTTATATTAATTATTTGAAGTCAGTTTTTTTTCTTTTTTTTTTTTTTTTAGCAGTCAGATTGCGTTGCGCTAGAATGTTGTTGGTTAATGTTGATACGATAAGAGAAATTAAAGAGAAAGTAGGCTCAGTACTTTGTTTTACTCAGCAGTTTCAGAATCAAATAACGTAGAAGTTTCATCTTCTCAGTCGTTCAGCAATTTAAGTACGGATTCACACATTCAAATAAAGAAGTTTCAGTGGCAAAGGCTGTCCAGTTTTCGCTTTAGATCGTCAGAAGACCGAGACGGTTGGAGGGCCCTGCCCACAATGCTCCAGACGTTCTGGATTCGGTACAGATCAGGCGACGTTTCTGGCCAAGGAAGGTTTGACCAGCACGAAGATAAGTAATAGAAACTCCCACCGTGCGTGGTGACATTAACTTGCTGAAACGTAAGCCCAGAATGCCTTGCCATGACGCGCAACAAAAGATGGCGTAAATACCTCCGACGCACCACTGTGCCGTAAGGGTACCGCGGATGACAGCCAAAGGGGTGCTGCTATGAAATGAACTGGCACCCCGGACCACCACTTATGGTTGTCGGGCTGTATGGCGGGAGACAGTCAGATTTGTGTCCCACTGCTGTCCGGGGCATCTCCAGACACGTCTCCGCCTCGATTCTCAATGACTGGAGTGTAATTGAGTGGTAAGTACCTCTTCGAACCCAGCTCCAATGACCAGCGAACACGTGTCTGGAAACACCCCGAAAAGCGGTGGGATACCAACCAGACCTTCGTCCGCCATTTAGCCCAACAGTCTGGAGATGCTGTTTGTGGTGTCATTTCTTTTCAACCGGCCGCGGTGGCCGAGCGCTTCTAGGAGCTCAGTCCGGAACCGCGCAGCTGCTACGGTCGCAGGTTCGAATCCTGCCTCGGGCATGGATGTGTGTGATGTCCTTAGGTTAGTTAGGTTTAAGGGGGGTAGGACGTCAAACGGGCCGACTTGGAGCAGGAGAGGCATCACAGGACATTTTAATTTCCATTGTCACCAGGAAGGATTCAGGATTCACACTCATTGCAGTGGAAGCTCGAAAACATAACAAAATAAGTTTTTTTACCGGCGAAATTTCATCATTTTTTCACTTACTAATGGCTGCATTTGTTGCTGTAGGTACACTTTTCTTCATAATTTAGAGAGATTTTTACACAGCATACATACCATACTCACAGGTGTATGAAACTCTAGAATTTATTTAATTTATGAAGAAAAAAACGAATGAACTGTTATATTTTAAACGTCATGTTTAGAAAAACACAAATTTTGTAGTTAATTATCTCAATTTTTACCACAGTTTTTAATAGATTTGGAAAATTCTAGAGTTTCATACACCTTTAAGTATAGTTTCTATGCTGTGCAAAATTCATCGAAGAATCTCTCTTACTTATGAAGAAAAGTGTACCTATAGCAACAAATACTTCCATTAGCACGTGAAAAAAATGATGAAATTTCACATATTAAAAAAAATCATTTCGTTATGTTTTCGAACTTCCACTACTATGAGTGTGAATTCTGAATCCTTCCTGGTCATACTGACAAAGTTTTATGAATTTATATGTAAAAGTATAGACAGTGGAAATTAAAATGTCCTGTGGTGCCTCTCCTGCTCCAAGTCGGCCCGTTTGACGTCCTACTCCCCTTAAGTAGTTCTAAGTCTAGGGGACTGATGACCTCAGATGTTAAGTCCCATAGTGCTCAGAGCCACCTGAACTATTTCTTTTCGTAACAGGGCCCCTTTGGTTGTCATACGCGGTACCCTTACAGCGCAACGGTACGTCGACGGTATTCTACAGCCTGATTTGTTGCCCTGGGCAAGTCATCCTGGGCTTACGTTTCAGCAAGATAATGTCAGCCCGCACACGGCGAGTTTCCATTGCCTGCGTTCGTGCTTGCCAAATCCATTCTTGGCCAGCAAGGTCGCTGGATCTCACCCCAATTTGGGACGTTTGGAGCAGTACGCGCAGTGCCTTCCAACCATCTCGGGATTTTGACGAATTAGCGCGCCACTTGGACAAAATTTGGCACGATATCCCTCAAGAGTACGTCCAACAATTCTACCAGTCAATACCAAGACTATTAACTGCTTGCATAAGGGATAGAGGTGGACATCCGCGTCACTGACTTCCTCAATTTGTGGAGGTCTTTACCTTGAATCTTTCAGTTTTAATGAAATTATAATTATTTATTTGTCTGTACATGCACATCACATCTACCGATTTCCGTCCCTTCGAGTAATTCCTTCCTTTCGTGGGGAATAACAGAGATGTATTTCAGGATGAATCTTTCAAGGTGAGTTCAGTCACGTTTCCTGTTCCAGTGGTGAATGCAGTCACTACGTTTGGTGCAAAACGTAAATTAGCAAGACGATAACTGAAGTTAAACACTGAACTGCAGTGAATACTTTGTTCCTAAATACAAAGACCCAATAGTTTGTCTACTAAGCGCTTCAGATATTACATAGCCAAATCAGATCGAGTCAAAATGAGTCAGTAAATTATAGTTTAACGAAGAGTTAGAAGTGTAAATATTGTTGCTTCGATTGTCGAGTCTGAATGTCGACGCCATGTCAGAAGTAAGAAAATCGTAGCAAAGTCACGTTGTTTCCCAGATGTGACCAGGCTCTCGTAAAGACAGATGCAAAGAGAACGCTATAGTTCAGAACAAGAAGGACGGCGATAGGATCATTGAATGGTCTCAACACACCGTTATTCGCTGTCGGTGTCACATTCGTACCGACTGTCAGCAGCTCCTGGTCTCGCGGTCGCGTTCTCGCTTCCCGAGTTCGGTTCTCGGCGGGGTCAGGGATTTTTCACCTGGCTCGAGATGACTAGGTGTTTGTTTTGTCCTCATCATTGCATCATCATTCATAAAAGTGGCGAGATTGGGCTGAGCAAAGGTTGGGAATTTGTACGGGCGCTGATAACCGCGCAGTTGAGCACCTCACAAAACGAACATCATCGTCATCGTACCGACTATCCAAATTATTAAGAGCAATCGGGGAATAGTTGTTATCCATTTTTTTTAAATATCGTAGAGGTTTTAATTTTTTAAGTGACCGTCTTGATGAATGTCAAAAAAGAAAGACTCGTGAGTGTTGTGAAATCTTCAGAGATCCCCACGGAACACCATGGTACAACGGAACGCAGTTCAAGAAATGCTGTTCTACATTTGATACGGTGGACATCTCGAGCTGACACCAGCCGCGTTCATAGGACTACACGAATACATTCCTGGTCTGACAAACACTCAGCCACTCTGTAGCACCTCTACTATATCGCACGATCTTAATCCCAAAGAAAACGTATATGACTATTTGGAACAATTAGTGAAACGTAACAATCAACATACCCCCAGCTTCGTTGCTCTCTGGGAGCTAAACATCAATGAGCCACTCCAGCTAGATGTACTATATCTGAAGGAACTGTCACTTTTTTACTTACGATGTACTGAAGGATTGGTAATACTCCGATACAAATCTGTGCTTCATGTAATTTTCATGACCAATTTCTTGTGTTTCTGAAGCGTGGGTTAAGGGCATCTGCAATAAATGGGGTACTATATTAAGTGATAGTTTGATTTCTACTCACTAAAATGTCTCATAATTCTCTGCGACTTTACTCTGCTTACGTATTACGTCCTCGTCCAACGTCCAAGTTCTTCTACATCTCCTTTCACTACAATGACGTCACTGGTGGTTACAACGTCTAGGTTAATACAGTGTCTGTATCTTCACATACATGCATGTCTGAAGGAAGAGACACTATTTTGACGATTACAGCTGCGGTAAATAACACGAACATTGTAATGTGAAGGTACAGACACTGTATAAACATAGACATTGTAACCATCAATGATGTATCTATGCCGTGAAGCGCTAAAGTGATATTAAGATATTTGTCTCTGTATTCGGACATCACGATATGGGCGAGAGCAAGGGTCACGGACTCCGTAATACGTGGAAGTTTGGATCGGTTCCAGGAGCGAACTCTGATAGCCGAAGTGGTTAAGGCGACTATTCGCGATATGCGCGAAATCCGGGTTCGGATCTCGGTCTGACACAAATTTTCGTTTGTCACGAACAGCTGACATCAGTCAATTTCGTGATAGAACAACATCGATGAATATGTAGTTTAGGGCATTAGACCCTGAGACCCTGTAGCAGTATTACATGCAATACCTCTAAAATAACTGCGGAGAGAAGCGACTGTGTAATTTCAACAGTTTCATAGTATCAAATTTAGGCTGTTATTCGTTATTTAATGACATTGGGGTCGATGGTGAGAATGCCCGAAAGGCCTTTCTAAGCACATAAATTTACCCATACACTAATTATCTGTATATCTAGACCGCAATGTAATAAAGTTCTGTTATGCTGGTATTAATAATTTTGGTGCTTTGAATCCGTGCCATTGTTGACCTTCGGCAATTCTAGCATCTTGTAACAATGTAGTATTTTGTCTTAACGCACCTTCATAATTTAGTGTGCATTTCAGATGCTCTTTGTTTGATAGCTTCTTATCGTTTCCAGTGCTATTTCGTTGTATCGTCCTGACATAATTTGATGCTTTCAATATTAATCTCAAACAATTACTTTGAGCTATTTTTATTTTTGTTATAAGTTTTATTTAACAATGCCTCGCCGGCCGTTGTGGCCGAGTGGATCTAGGCGCTTCAGTCTGGAACCGCGCGACCGCGACGGTAGCAGATTCGAATGCTGCCTCGGGCATGGATGTGTGTGATGTCCTTAGGTTAGTTAGGTTTAAGTAGTTCTAAGCTGTAGGGGACTGATGACCTCAGATGTTAAGTCCCATAGTGCTCAGAGCCATTTGAACCATTTTTTGAACAATGCCTCACTGTAAACACTGACCTAAAATTCATTTATTTAACCAAAAAATAGCCGTGATTTCGCATGATATATATCGCCTGATAACCTAGGAAATCAATAATGAATGGGGTGTACTCATTTTAAATGTGTGTGTTCTTAGTGTAATAAATGATGTTTTCTCAAACTTACTGGACCACATAGGGGAAGGTGGTTCTGCGTCACGAGCAACCACAGGGCCATGTGCACAGGAAATGGGGACGGGCTCTACACTTGCCATAGCACTGTATTGTTCATCATCATCATCATCATCATCATCATCATCATCATCATCATCATCATAGCATACTGGGTTAATGTGTGTCTGTTGTGGCTAATGTTAGCTGCAATGCCGGTTTTAATTCGCATTCAGATCTTGTGATGAGGTAATTGGAGCATGTGAACACAGATGTGTCGTAATATTCCGATGACTTTAGTCGGATATTTAACAATGGTTCAGTCTTCGCACTTGATAGTGACCATAAAGCTGCAAGAACGAACAACATAAGTACCTCTGGGAAAAACGCAAACATGTTGTTTAAGAATGAATTCGAACATGTAGAAAATAAATTGTTTCATCTGCTTCATTGTCGCGTCACTTACTATCGTTAACTTATACCAGGTACGGGTACTGAAACTAAATTTTCGGTATTTTGTATTAATATTCTACCAAACGTAATGTCCATTTATGACATATTGATAGCCAGTTGTTGATCTTTCAGTTCGTTTTTAAAACTAAGGGAAAATATCAAAGTGTACGCACTAGTTCTTTTAGTAAATCCTGAAAGCTTTTCTAACTATAAGCATCTGTTATCCGACAACAGATGTTCCCTTCCTTTTGGAAACATCTGCATGTTGTCACACTCTTCAATAGTTCGAAAGCCTCCTGCAAACGATCAAAGTATTTGTCGGACTTCATTAGCCTGTCAA
This sequence comes from Schistocerca americana, assembly GCF_021461395.2. NCBI lineage: Eukaryota > Metazoa > Arthropoda > Insecta > Orthoptera > Acrididae > Schistocerca > Schistocerca americana. The sequence continues at coordinate 223,453,446 of NC_060122.1, read as the reverse complement.
CGTTTTTGGCAATGTGCAGCTTTGTTTGACGTGTTTATGAACATAGACTGTGTCTGACGAATTTGCCAGAAATTTTGGCTGACGGCCGATTTGGAAAGATGGCGGACGTTGTTGTTGCTGAGGTGCAGCTGCATATGTTCAGCGAGAAGGTTTGGTTACAATTTTATCTCACTGTACCGTGAGTTCGCACAATTACTGAAACTAAGATAAAGCATAAAACAAAAGAGCGCAGGCAGCTGTCGAAATGGTAGAAGTGTTGCGTCTTTCCCAGGTATATGCACTAAGTTCCAAACGTTAAGCATAGACACTGTGTGTGTGTGTGTGTGTGTGTGTGTGTTCTGTCTCCGACAAAGGCCTTGTTCGTCGAAAGGTTATTTTCTACCAGTCTTTTTGTTGTGGCTATCTGCGAGTCAATATCACCGCTGTATGGTGAGTAGCAATGTCCTTTCCAAAATAAAGTTACATCCCACCGTGGACTTTCCGTTGCTAAATATAACAATCACATAGCTGCACTAGTGCAATTCAGCATCTCCGCTACATAGTTAAAAGCAATTATCCTTTTCATTGTATTTTCACATTTTATCCCGGATTTTCTATTATATTATTGTACAATCATATCACTGCACTTGTGATCGACGAAGAACGGTCACCGTAAGTGATTGGAATCATTGTTCGCGTGATGAATTTTTTTTTTTTTTTTTTTTTTTTAAATGGACTTGTAGTCCGGGGTGATATGTTACAATACAGCATCACCGGTCTATTGCGGTCTAACTGTGTTGGTGAGACAGTAAATTTCCACAGGGCAGTGACTCCGTCACTGCAATTCACTTTGGAGGTGTGGCGGTGGGACTTGAAGTCCCGTACCACCCTCCGACGGTGATAGTACTACATAAGTCGGGCAGAAGAACTTTGCCTACCATGGGCAGGTGAAGGTGTGGCAGTGTAGTCCCGTACGCCAGGGCAAAATAGCCTCGGTAGCGCAGTAGGCGTGATGAAACGTTTCGCTTGTTACATAAGGCATTAGCTACTATGGACGACTGCGAGAATGGCATTTGCTTAAAGTCGGAGGATATGAAACGAAAACAGTAATTGAGAAGAGAGTGAGACAGGGTTGTGGCCTCCTAAAGCCATTCTCTGTCCTCACTCTGCAAACAATATCGAAAATTAAAAACTTGGGTTTACGAATGACACTGTAACTCTGACAGAGACGCAAATGGGATTCGAAGAGTATCTGAAGGGAACGGATAATGTCATGAAAAGAGATCATAAGACGAACGTCAACGAAAGTGAAACAAGGGAATAGGAATCTATACGAAATATATCAGGATATGATGAGGACATTAAATTAGGAAATGAAACACAGAAAGTAGTCGAAGAGTTTTGCTATTGGGGTAGTATACTAACTGACGACGGGCGTAGCAGAGAATACATACTGCAGACTGATACCTCTGAAAAGATAAACTTGTTAACATCGAAGACAAATTTTAGTGTTAGGAAGCATTTCCTCAAGGTATTTGTCTCGAGTGTAGCCTAGTATTTTCGGTGGAACATTTATACAACTTTTTAAAGTGAATTGAAGGCGTGTTACAAGATATCGTCACGTCTTACGTACCGTTGATTATCAGTCATAAAGTTCGTTAATGAAACGCGCGTCAGATCAACACAATGTCCGATCATGTTAACCCGCTACACATCTCAGTGTCTGAAGCATTGCGTCATGCACTTCTAAATACACAGGATGATTCTTATCACGTTTAAAAAACCCCGAAGCGACGTAGATGACGCTGAGATAAGTAATGTAGCTTAACATAAGACACAAGGGGTCACAAATGTCGGGAAATTCCCCCCCCCCCCCCCCAAATAGATGAGAAATGTTGAACATGTGACGTCACCAGATGACGTACCTTGCCGCACGTGTAGCGGTTGGACTTGGTCATAAAGGGCTGATTGACCGATGCAATACTTGCATTCGAGCAAACGGTGCAAATTTCGAACACCTTCTGTAAATGTGATCTATTGTAAACGTGGAAGTTATAAAATTATTGACCTTGCTGAAACCGAGCAAAATCACTTCTTATTTTGTGTTCATTTCCTTTTGTCCCTTCTTGTTTTGTTTACATATATTATTTAGTAAAGGAAATTTAAGTGAATTACTGGTAACGACGCAGTTCGGAAGATTATACTCATTTACTTCTTACGCAATACGGTTCTTGTCGTACTGTACTTTGCAATTAACCAGTGGAGAACGCGAGACCAGTAAGTAAAATAATAAATCTTACCTAAGTGTAAACATAACTGTCTAACGCAGAGAAAAAAATACTGCCTGCCAGACGCAAGACTCGAACATTGAGTTCTAGTGCTAAAGTCGCGACGTGGGTCCAGAGTCACACTAACGTGAATACATGACTGAGGTTTGGATGATCAAGTACGACAAGCCGATAGCCTCAATCGCTGCACCTGCGACGAGGTACGCCATCTGGTGATTCAGTTGTTCAACATTTGTCAACCACATTTGGGGTATTTCCCGACATTTGCGATCCCACGTATTTTGTATTAAATTACTTGTCTCACCGTCATCTACCTCGCTTCGGTGATATCTGAACACTAATAACAGTCCCCCTTCATTTAATATTAACATTTCAGGTTTAGTACCCAGCATTATTGGTTTCGTATGTGATACGCAAACTGATATTAGGTCATGAAACAGATTCCAGTGGGTGATCCGTCCTAGATCACCCTTTAAATCGGTTTGTGGCAACATCGGTAAATACATGAGGGAGCTCTGTTACAACTAACGAAACAGGAATGAATCATGCATTTAGCATCTTCTGAAGAACAGGAAACTAGTCTAAAAGTTTCTGAGAATCCTAGAGACGTCACTATCTTAAAGCACTGCTAATGTCATGAACCCCTCTACCCACTACAGGACGCGGCGCTTTCAAACCGATATAATCTCACTCTGTCCCGAACTCTTAATAACAGCGACTTAAAGCGGTAGTAATCATCATCGATCACATGTTATACAAAGAGACGAAAATCGTAATGTTGACACTGTGGTTCAACTATTATTATTGCGGATGCCCACGGACAGATATGTCCTTGAATAGACCTATCGGCACAGGCTTATTATATGCTAAGCAGTCATGAACAGATTCCTTGCGACAAATAGTTACTGAAACGTAATTTCTGAGAAAGCTAGGCACCTCGAAATTGTCAGCTTGTGTTCAGCAACAATAAATTGGGACCCCCTGTCATAATGCAGCCGGAACTTACATACACGAAGTAATTCTGGACTCGAAAGGAGTTTTGCATGACGTGTCAGAAAGAAGCAGGCAAAAAGCAATAAAAAGAGATTGTCTTGGCTGTAAGCTCGGATATCGTTGACGCGAAAAACAATTTTTTTAGACAGAATGCGAATAGGCGTAACAATGCATGGTTTTATAGCTGTGAGGCTGAAACACATCGTCTCTTGCAACCGCCAGCGTCAGGTGCCTAAATATCCATGAGCTTTCGGCGATTGCTTCTAAACCGTTGTTCCAGTTACCACTGAGAACAACAGAGGAGTCCACAATCTCGTGGATGTCTAACCACTTGACGCTGCCCCGGTAGCCAGAGAAGATTTTATTGCAGAGAATACGTGGCTTCCTATGACATAGGCAGCCCACAGTATTGCCCTGTATGTCGTGTTAGCTGATATACGAGCAAAGATACGTGTTCCAAACGGACAGGTTTCTAAAAACAGTTTGGCTGCGTGCACATGTTCCATTCCATTGATTTCTGTTACTGTCATGTAATGTGGCGGCAAGACTGCCGTTCTATTAGCACTGCGACAATTACTCAACAGACAGTTCTTCATTGTGTCCTGTAATAGAATGAAGCAACGAATAGTGAAGTTAAGTCTAATGCATCAGTAGCAAGTCGTTGATGGGGGCCTCACGCATTATATGTCCAAGAAAAGCAATAATATTAGAAATCATACCGGTTTCTCATGCAACTAAGAACATCACTCTTTTATGAAAGATAAATCACCTGCTTTCAGATTAAATTACGAATCTGGTTGTTGGTTGAGTCGTCAGCTCTCTGAGTGGTGCTCAGTGCCAGACTACAAATTCACACGACATGCTCTACAATCTACAGCTACACCTATAGTCCGTATAGTCCGTAGGCCACCTTACAGTATGTGGCGGTCAGGGGCACTAACAAGGGGTCATGGGGAGGGGGGGGGGGGCGACAGGACAGTAAGGCGGGTTACACCTAGTAAGAATTAATTTAGTTTACGAATATGAAAAAGCCCAGGATTTTTATAACCTAAAGTACCTGGAAAATTGTCGCTGAAACGACCTGAAAATATAGACATAAGGGCGTAAAATGATGTAAAACATATGTATTGTGAGCTATACAGTGAACTACAGTAACGAAAAACTTTATAGGAATTTTAACCTTAAATTTTAAATAGACAATTAATCTAAAGTCTCTTTTCTCTTTAAGAAATCTAATTCTTTGAAGATACTCTAAAGTTGTTTTATAAAGATCTGAAGGCCCCTATAAACGATCAAGCTTGTTTGTCAAATTCGCTGTTTCCTGTCCACGATTTCGTCAAGCAAGAGCGCAGATGTACCAAGTTTGTAAAAATTTAACCTCTTTTGATGCAGCTGCGTATAGTGTCGTGAAGCAGTTTAACGCTAGTGGAAATGGCCACCAATGCAGACAAAGCATCTCTTGCACTGACTTCAGCACTTTGTATAAAGAAGGAAAAGAAATCTAGACGCTGGTGCAAGGAATAGTTGAAATTGAGAGATGAGTATACCCAAGAATATCTGCTTAAAATCAAAGTTTTAGTAACCTGTATAATTGCTTCGCACTCGCAACTGAATAAATAAGACACAGTTATACAAAAATCTGTTTTCTTCTGCTTAGTCCTTGTATTCGCTCTGTATAGGAAAGGAGTACTCCGTGCTGTGAACAGTGGTGTAAGCCGGCCGCTAGGCGCTTCAGTCTGGAACCACGCGATTGCTACGGTCGCAGGTTCGAATCCTGCCTCGGGCATGGATGTGTGTGATGTCCTTAGGTTAGTTAGGTTTCAGTAGTTCTAAGTTCTAGGGAACTGATGACCTGAGATGTTAAGTCCCATAGTGCTCAGAGCCATTTGAACCATTTGAACAGTGGTGTAACCGAACAGTAAACACAAACGGTGCAAGAGGCCCTTCAAATTTCAGTTTTGTTTGTCCGTTCATAGTGAACACAGCGAAATCTGTTGGTGATGTTAACAACGTAAGGCCATTTGGACATTCTTTAGCAGAACTGAAAACTCGGCCGCTCGGAAGCACGCCAGACACAGAACGCAGTCTCAGTATCCTTGGATGTGCCACGAAGTGTCATTTAGAGGGTGCGGTGACGGTTTCGAGACACAGTAGATGTCCGTTGTAGGTCAGTATAAGGTCGACCAAGAATACCCACCCTAGAGCTGGACTGATATCTAGCCGTAACTGTCCGTCGAAATCGGAGTACCCCTGCAAGACAGCTGACTGCAGAGCTTGCAACTGCCTCAGTCGTTGCTGGTTATCAATAAAATGTATACTGGAGGCTCAGAACAGCTGGGAGGTTTTGCAGACTTCTGGCCGTGTCCATCGCGCTCACTCAGGCACACAGACGGGCTCACGTATTGCGGAGCCGGCAACATCGAAATCGGACCTTGAATGAATGGAGGAATGTGCCCTTCACAGTTGAAAGCAACAATTCTCGTTGCATATTGCTCCAGAGAGAACCTAGTAGCCGACACAACCACCGGTATGTTATGGAGAGGCGTCGTGTAGAATGGCCGTACAGAGATGCACATCCTCGTCGGTGGTCGGACTAATAACGTAAACGTTCAGAGACTCAGAAATGAGGTGCTGCTACCACGTGTTCATCTTTTTAGGGGTGCAGCTGGTCCAGACTTCCTCTTTATGGACGATAACGCCCGTCCGCGTCGATCTTATCTTGTGGAATGAATTTCTTAAAGATGAAGATATCCGCCGCATGCATTGGCCACTGAGTTCCCCAGATATGCGTCCTATAGAACTTGCCAGGGATGCATTAGGGAGGCGAACTGCATCCCCTTAGCCTCCACCAAGCACCCTTCTAGACCTCTGCACCGCTACTGCTGAGGAAATGGATCGAATGCCAAGGCAGCTCTTCAACCTCTTCAACCGTCTCGTAGAGGGGAAGCCACATATGTCACTGTTAGAGGTAACCATATCCCCTACTAGCAGCTTTTCTCGTGAAGGAATTGCCCAGTTGTGTTATTTTCTTACAAATGTGTATTTTAGACCGTTTCTAACATTATGTTTCGGGCACTGTTGCCTGTTTTGTGCCAAATGTTTTATGATTAAACTGTAGTTTGTTCAGTAATCCTTCCGACATCGTGATAAGGCAGTACGTCCTCTTTCCGTGTCTATGCTTAACGTTTGGAACTTAGTGCATATACCTGCGAAAGACGCAATACTTTTACCATATTGGTAACTGCCAGTGCTCTATTGTTTTATCCTTTATCTTAGTTTCAGCAATTGTGCAACCTTACGGTATAGTGAGATAAAATTGTAACAAAACCTCACTAAACGTATGTGGCTACACATCAGCACCAACAGCGTCCGCCATCTTGCCAAATCGGCCTTCAGTCAAAATTGCCGTTAAATACGTCAGACACAGTCTGTTTCATAAACACGTCAAACAAAGCTGCACATTTCCAAAAACATTGACAGGTTAATGAAGTCTGACAAATACTTTGATCGTTTACAGGAACCTTTCGAACTACTGAAGAGTGTGACAGCATGCAGAGGTTTCCAAAAGGAAGGGATCATCTGTTGTCGGACAACAGGTGCTTATAGTTAGAAAAGCTTTTAGGATTTACTAAAAGATCTAATGCGTACACTTTACCTAGGTTTCAGCCCAAATAATGAGGCCTTCTTCAGAAGATATACCTGAATCTATAATTTTTCTAAGAGGGCATACTCTAGAAATAAAACTAAAGCAGCCTTAATAGACCATGTCCTCTTAGACAAATTATAGATTCAGGTATATCTTCTGAAGAAGGCCCCATTATTTGGGCTGAAGCCTAGGTAAAGGTTGGTTTCATTTCCGCAAACGAGGCTGATAGTTTCTTATATATTAGATTATCAAGATTGCCGACTGGGCTGCAATGTTGAAATTACAAAAACAGAAATATTTGTTTTGTAACCAAAAACGCCTATTCTTGCTGCACTGTATTTTATTTTCCCAGATACGTTTTGCCTTTTTTCGCTTTAAAGCACCATCTGTGGGATCTATAATGATATAGTTCTGATACACTTTTGTTTTGATATATATCATACGTAAATTATAAAACAGTTCACTTCTCGCTTTTTGTGTAAATGACAATCATAAGTAATCACTCATTTACATAAAAACCGAGAAGTGAACTGTTTTATAGTCTACGAATGATACAAATCAAAACAAAAGTGTATCATAACTATATATTTATACATACCACTGATGATGCCTTAAAGTGAAAAAATGGGAAACGCGTCCGGGAGAATAAAATACAGTGCAACAAGAGAAGGCGTTTTCATTTACAACCGCGCGGGGTAGCCGCGCGGTCTGGGACGGCTTGCCACGGCTCGTGCGGCTCCTCCCCGTAGGAGGTTCGAGTCCTCCCTCGGGCATGGTTGTATCTGTTGTCCCTGGCGTAAGTTAGTCTGAGTTAGATTAAGCAGTGTGTAAGCTAGTGTGTGAGCCTAGGGACCGATGACCTAAGCAGTTTGGCCCCATAGGAACTTAATACATATTTCCAAATTATGCTAGACAATGTCTGGACCCAGTCAACTAATAGTGTTACAAATAAAAATATTTACACACTGATCCAACAGTACATAAGACACTTGGCCATTGCCGTGTGATGTGTTGGTTCGAAATGGCTCTGAGCACTATGCTACTTAACTTCTGAGGTCATCAGTCGCCTAGAACTAATAACTAATTAAACCTAACTAGCCTAAGGACACCACACACATCCATGCCCGAGGCAGGATTCGAACCAGCGACCGTAGCGGTCGCTCGGTTCCGGACTGTAGCGCCTACAACCGCACGGCCACTGCGGCCGGCGTGTGATGTGTAATGGGTAATCTGGAGTTCTTTTCAATGTTGTTGTTGTTGTGGCGTGCGTTATTGTAAAACATATGAAAATTTAGCAGCAAGAATAACAGAATTATTTGACAGAAATAAATAAACTGATAATTCTTATGTATGTGCTGCTGAGCCCGACCATAACGAGTTTCAATAATTCCATACTTGACATTAAAATGTATGCACCAAATAACTAATATATCACACCACCACCTATAACCATAGCAACATTGGTGTCGTAAATAATTCTATTTAAAGTCACTGAGGAATTACTTTTGGAAAAATTAATCTTACGCACCAGCCATAAAATTATTTCATTACGTGAAGTCTAAGATTGTTCTACTGAATGTTATGTTCACTTTTACAATAGAAAAATAATAAATTTCTACGGGTTCTTGTCCTCGGAGTTCAAACATTGTAATATCGATCGGAAGAATTAGTGTCTGATTATTTCTACAGTTTAAAATTGCCGCTCCATACGCTCACGTAATGGCGGCAAACAAAGCACAGTCTGGACTGGTGCGGACATAAAAACTTAACACATTCATAGTTGGTTATTTAGTTACAAATAAAAGTCCGTACACTAGAATTCCATTTTGTAAATTTTACGTCATATTTTTCCTTTGACCACTTGTGACTATCTTTTACAATATTTAAAGGAACAGACCGCAGCTTATCTTCGATCTCATCCGCTTCATACAACATAGAGAAGAAGAACATAGGAAGGAAGAATTTCACAGACAATACGAAGCCAATACACACTTTTAGTGGTATTACCTTCTGTTATGTGGTTATTCTTTGTAGGAAACTGGTTATAAAATAATAAAACATATTGTTGTTCTTTCACAATGTAATAATAATTCACAATATAATAATAAATCTTTTCTCGGTCAAGCCATTTTGAAAAAACATTCGTTACTTGATAAGTCTTGAGCACTGTCCCATAGACTGACGACACAAAATATTCGCGTTGACATTTCAGATGTCACAGCGACTTCTACTTATTGTGGTATTCAGGCACAGTACCTGAGAAAGGAAGCCTTGTGCTGTCGACATAACGCCGTTAAAAAGTAGCACACTTGGGAACGGAAGACGGGGGGGATTTAGAAATCAGCCTTGTCCTTAATGTAGCAAACATTTCGACATTCGGTTCAAGTACTGAACGAAACGACGGTAAGTTAAATCGTCAATGTTCTCATGAAATTCCAACTCCGCCTTACTCGTATCTGATGTTCTCGTCTCAGAACTGCAACGTTTCTTCTATCTAGGATTATACGATGTGTGCCTTTAATTCACTGGATGATACGTCTCACATTTCTCTTGTAGAAATGGCGGAATGAAATCAAGCAGTGACTAGGATTTTACACGCACCAGTTGACTCAGAGGCCATGCGCACATTAGTAACAACAACTACAAGATGAACACGCAAGAATAAAGAATTAGTTTCCATATATGGTTCAGTTTTGCACGTACAGCAATTTTAAAACCTCAGCCAATAATAACTTATTAAGTTTTAAAAGAATAGTACAGTGAACTACGTTTAAACGGAACGGTTCCGCGGCTGCTGCGTTTTACCGTCTCACGAGAAAAGAATCTGAAGGCTTAAGTGGACCACCGGCGAGGCAGAGTTTAATGGCATACCGCATGAAAGTGAACGGTGGGTCGTAAAAAATTGTCACAGGCTTAACTTGCCGCTTGCGCGCACGCTGCGATTATCAAAAGAGGGCAGAGGGTAGACGGGGGTAACAGATATAGAACGGCGGGAGTGGAAAAGAGAGAGAGAGAGGGAGAGAGAGAGAGAGGGAGAGAGAGAGAGAGATGGAGGTAAAGCTGCTTTTGCGGCACCATTGATCTCCGCAGAGAGCGTGGCATTAGGCTCACCCACTGGGCTATCAAGATAGGGATATCGCCTACTTAGTGTGGCTTGTCGCTGGCCGGGGAACTTCCGTGGGAGGTCGTGTGGCAGCTCCTGCTTCGTTAGAGTGCGACCCATTGCTACTTGCTGGCAACTGTGACGTTGTAGAACGTAACTGACAACTCTTTCGCACCTACAGAATATGCTATATGAACTACTCCAGCGCTACGTGGTCGAGGAACCTGTCTCGTCTGATAATTCAGTAATAAAACACTGATGAAAAATAAAAGCGTACCACATAAAAGACTTTTCTTTCAAATACTATAAATTCTGTCCAATGTATCAAGTAAGGACACATGGGAAACTTCAGGTTCTCCGGACGTACAGAACATCTCAGTATTATCCACGTGAATATTTGCTTTTCTATGTTTGTGGAAAATATGGCTGCCTTCCTTTCCTTGTAATGTTCGCGAGGAGTAAGGACGACGATACGTAGGTGCATGTCGTTTATAAAAAACCATCACACACTAATTTGTATCTTTTGGTTGTGTATCCAGCTCAAAAAATGGGTCAATTGGCTCTGAGCACTATGCGACTTAATTTCTGAGAACTTAGAACTAATTAAACCTAACTAACCTAAGGACATCACACACATCCATGCCCGAGGCAGGATTCGAACCTGTGACCGTAGCGGTCGCTCGGCTCCAGACTGTAGCGCCTAGAACCGCACGGCCACTCCGGCCGGCTATCCAGCTTAGTGTGATGGGGTACGTTGTACCTTGGTTCATCGGGTCCATGTCTTCTCATCTGAAAGTTTATAAGCTGAGTTACCCCACACTGAAGGTACCTTTTGCCATAATGGCAATAGTGAGATCAGACGCACGTTGCACTATCGGCCAGTCGTTACTCGGGTGAGTAATGGGAATGAAGAGGTGGCTTTTAAGTCTAGCGTTCTTTTTTTTTCGACTTTATGAGTGCCCTTTCGGAGCTTGTAAAAGATGATTTCGGTCTGTGTAAGACAGTTGACTACTATGTCCCGTGCAGTTACAGCACGTCATATATCGGCCAGACGTGTGCACTACAGAACGCATACATCACACTCGCTTGAAGGAGCCAAACAAATCTACGATTGCAGAACACTGCATCCGATGGAATATGACAGCACATTTTCTGGCGCACATTTCCAGTTCCTGTATAGCGTTATCAACGAACCTCTTAAAATTAAACTAGCATTTGACGCTATAGAGACAGAAGGTTTTGCTTAAATTCCACCTGAAATCCTGTTTACTCCCTAGTCAAACAAGACAACATTAGTATTATTTTGCCCGCATCTCGTGGTCGTGCGGTAGCGCTCTCGCTTCCCACGCCCGGGTTCGATTCCCGGCGGGGTCAGGGATTTTCTCTGCCTCGTGATGGCTGGGTGTTGTGTGCTGTCCTTAGGTTAGTTAGGTTTAAGTAGTTCTAAGTTCTAGGGGACTGATGACCATAGATGTTAAGTCCCATGGTGCTCAGAGCCATTTGAACCATTAGTATTCAAAAATGGCTCTGAGCACTATGGGACTCAACTGCTGTGGTCATAAGTCCCCTAGAACTTAGAACTACCTAAACCTAACTAACCTAAGGACAGCACACAACACCCAGCCATCACGAGGCAGAGAAAATCCCTGACCCCGCCGGGAATCGAACCCGGGAACCCGGGCGTGGGAAGCGAGAACGCTACCGCACGACCACGAGATGCGGGCGAACCATTAGTATTATTTTCTCACTCACATGTGTCTCAGAGCTATGAAAATTTTGCATGTTATTTGTACCAGTGGCAGCACTCACGCATACGTAACACCAAACCTCTAATTCGTTTGGCAACGAACCACCCATGAGACCAAATTACAATTTCGTTGAAATTCGCCGGCCGGTGTGGCCGGGCGGTTCTAAGCTCTTCAGTCTGGAACCGCGCGACCGCTACGGTAGCAGGTTCAAATCCTGCCTCGGGCATGGATGTGTGTTCTGTCCTTAGGTTAGTTAGGTTTAAGTAGTTCTAAGTTCTAGAGTGCTCAGAGCCATTTGAACCATTTTTTTTCGTTGAAATTCAGTAAACAACAGAAATCAATTTCACTGATGCCTTCTTGGAATATCTGCACTATTACCCAGTAAGGTATTTGAAACAACAGGGACCGTTTCTGCATCTACATCTACATAACTGCTCTCTACTCCACACTTAAATGCCTGGCGGAGGATTCATCGAACCACCTTCGAACTATTTCTCTATCCTTACACTCTCTAACAGGGCGTGGGAAAAATGAACACTTAAATCTTTCCGTAACAAGCTCCAATTTCTATTTTATTACTATGATCATTTCTACCCTTTGTCCTTTTCTCTTATGATATACTGCGAACTATGGATGAAGGGCAACAGGCAGATTCCATATTTCTAGATTTCCGCAAAACATTTGTCACGGTTCCCTACTGCATGTTGTTAATTAAGGTAGGCGCATAAACGTGTGATTAGCCCGAAGACTTCTTAAACATTAGATACCGTTATGTTGTCCTTGGCGGCGATTATTCGTCACAGATTAGGGTATCCTCAGGAATGCCACAGAGAATTGTGATGGGACCTCTGTTGTTCCCTATATACACAAATGATTTGGCGGACAGGGGGGCAGCAATCTTCGGTCGTCGGCTGATGATGCCGTGGTGTACGGTAAGGTTTCGGTGCTGAGTGACTGTAGGAAGATTCAAGACGACTTAGAAAAAATTTCCAGTTGGTGTGATGAATGGCAGCTAGCCCTAAATGTGGAAAAATGTATGTTGATGTGGATGAGTAGGAGGAACAAACCTCTAATGTTCGGATACTGTATTATTAATGACCTGCTTGACACAATCAAGTCGTTTAAATATTTCGTCGTAACGTTCCAAACCGATGTAATATGGAACGAACTGTGGCAGAGAAGGTGAATGGTCGATTTCGGTTTACTGGGAGAATTTTGGGAAAGAGTGGTTCACCTGTAAAGGAAACCACACATAAGACATTGGTGCGACCTGTTCTTGAGTACCGCTAGAGTGTTTGGGATCCGTACCAGATCGAATGGAAGGAAGGTATCGAAGCAATTCAGAGGCGGGCTGCGAGAATTGTTACCGGTAGGTTCTAGCAACACGTAAGTGTTACTGAGGTGCTTCGGGAAGTGAAATGTGAATCCCTGAAAGGGAGGTGACGTTCTTTCCGAGAAATACTATCGAGAAAATGTAGAGAACCGGCATTTGAAGCTAAATGCTGAACGATTCTGCTGTCGCCAACATAAATTGCGCGTAAGGACCACGAAGATAAGATACGAGAAATGAGGTCTCATACGGAGGCATATAGAGAGTCGTTTTTCCTTCACTCTGTTTACGATAGGAAAGGAATTGATAGTAGTACAGGGTACACACTGTCACGCACCGTACTGTGGCTTGCGGAGTATCTGTGTAGTAGATGTAGATGTAGACGTACTTACGAAACCGGGCGACATTCATAGCAGGAAGTTGGTGATTGAAATTTCGTGAAAAGATCTCGCCGCAACGAAAAACCCCTTTGTTTTAATGATGCCACCCCATCTACTGTATCATATCCATGATACTCTCTCCCCAGATTCGCGATAATACAAAACGAAGTGCCCTGCGTTGAACTTTTTTTCATGTCCTCCGCCAGTCCTACCAGGTAAAGATCCCATACCGCACAGCAGTACTCCAGCAGAAGACAGACAAGTGTAGTGCAGCCAATCTCTTTTGTGGATTTGTTGCGTCTTCTAAGCATTCTGCAAATGTAACGCAGTCTTTGGTTCGCCTTCCCCACAACATTATCTACGAGTATGTGATAGTTTCTATGTAAGTTGTTCATAATTATTATCCCTAGGTATTTAGTTGAATTCACAGTGTTTGGACTTGTGTGTTTCATCGTGTAACCGACTTTTAGTACTCTTTTATTCAGAGACAGCTGCAAAATTTCACACCATACAGATATTTTGCCAATATCATTTTGCCATTTATACTGGTCTCCTGATGATTTTACTGGATGGGAAATAACAGCGTCAATCGCAAAGAGTCTAAGTTGGCTACTCAGATTATCTCCTACATCGTTTATATAAATTAGAGACAGCAGAGGATCTATAACACTTCCTTGGGGGACGCAGATATTAATTCTGTTTCTCTCAATGGTCCGTCAGTTACTGCTGTAACTTTTCTGAGAGAAAACCATTAATCCAGTACCACAACTGAGACGATACTCCGTAGGCACGCAGTCTGTTTAGAAGTTGCTTTTGGGGAACAGTATCAAACACCTTCTGGAATCCTGGAAACATGGAAACAATTTGAGATCCTCTGCCCATAGCACTCATTACTTCTTGCGAATAACGAGCTAATTGTGTTTCACAAGTACGAATCCGTATTGACTGTGCCAATAGACCGTATTCTGCGAAGTACATTTATTGCAGATTCGCCTTTACCATGCTCTACTGTTTTCTGTCAGTGGGCCTTATACTAGCCTACATTACGATGACGGTGCGTCCATTTTTCATTTTCAATCAATGCGATTCTCTACCGCAAGGAGGTGCACGAATCTGTCTTTAAAGACTTTGTCCCCACAAATTGACAACTATGTTATTTTCATAAGGGCTTCTCTACTTCGATTCCTCACAGCAAATCCTATTCTACTTTACCAGTTTGTCCACAGTTTCAGATAGCCCGTGTAACACCATAATTTGTACAGTTCACTTTTCCTCTGTTGTTAATTTAAAGTATGTGAAAGAAGAAGAAATGAGACTAAAACGAGAAAAGTAATTTTTGAAACCAGATGGAAAAACGGATCAAGGAAGTGAATGAGATGTACAAAAAAATGTTCAAATGTGTGTGAATTCCTAAAGGACCATAGGTCATCTGTCCCTACTACACTACTTAAACTAACTGAATCTAACTTATGCTAAGAACATCGCACACACTCATGCCCGAGGGAGGACTCGAACCTCCGGCAGGAGGGGCCGCGCATTCCGTGACAGGACGCCTCAAACCGCGCGGCCGCTCCGAGCGGCTGAGATGCGCACTGAGTTGACACAACTAATGAGAAAGCGATATGCTCATGTGCTGATGGTGGCAGTATCGCCTACACGAGGTATAAAAGGGCAATGCACTGGCGGAACTGTCACTTGTACTCAAGTGATTCAGGTGGAAAGGTTTCCGGCGTTACTATGGCTGCATGACAGGAATTAACAGGCTTTGAATGCGGAATAGTAGTTGGAGCTAGACGCATGGGACGTTCCATTTCGGTAATCGCTAGGGAGCTAAGTAATTCGGGACCCTCAGTGAAAGAGTGTGTCGACAATACCACATTTCAGGCATTACCTCTCACCAGAGTAGTCAGTGCTAACAGACAAGCAACACTGTATAAAATCTGTGTTGGACGTATGGCGAACGCATCCTTTAAAATAGTGCGGCGAAATTTGGCGTTAATGGGCTATGGCAGCATCGACTGAGGAGAGTGCCTTTGCTAGCAGCACATCACCTGCTTTGCCTCTCCTTGGCTCGGGACCATAATACTTGGATCCCAGACGGCTGGAGAATCGTGGGCTGGTCAGATGAATCCTGATTTCAGTTGGTAAGAACTGATGGTAGGGTCCGAGTGTGGCACAGACTCTTCGAAGTCATGGCCCAAGTTGGCAATAAGATACTGTGCAAGCTGTTGGTAGCTCAATTACGCTGTGGGCTGTGTTTACGTGGGATTGACTGGGTCATCTGGTGGAATGAACCATCACTGACTGGAAATCGTTATGTTTGGCTACTTGGAGACCATTTTCAGCCAGTCATGGACTTCATGTTCACAAACAACGATGGATTTTTTTTATATATGACAATGAGCCATGTCACTGGGCCAAAAGTGTTCGCGACTGGTACGAAGAACATTCTGGACAATTCTAGCGATTGATTTGGCCACCCAGATCGCCCAACACGTATTTCATCGAACATTTATGGTACAAAGTCCTACTACACTGACAACACTTCCGCAATTATGGACGGCTGTGGAGGCAGCGTGACTTAATATTTTGCACGAGACTTCCAACGACTTATTGAGACCATACCACGTCAAGTTGTTGCACTACGCTGGGCAAAACGAGGTCCGATACGATATTAGCAGGTATCCCATGACTTTTGTCACCTCTGTGTAGCATTTCTTCAGTCCCAAAAATAATTTTACTCGGCGCAGCAGCAACGTTTGTATACAAAGGTACTGTTGTGCGGAACATCAAATAGTATTTGTGTGTGATTCCAATGGCTCTGAGCACTATCGTACTGAACATCTGAGGTCATCAGTCCCCTAGAACTTAGAACTACTTAAACCTAACTAACCTACGCACATCACACACATCCATGCCCGAGGCAGGATTCGAACCTGCGACCGCAGTGGTCGCACGGTTTCAGACTGCAGCGCCTAGAACAGCTCGGCCACTCCGGTCGGCATTTGTGTGTGGGCGAGGATTTATTAGTCGGGATGACGCAGGAATTTTATCTTGTATGGTGAGTCATCGACAGAGATAGATATAATTTGCGCACTAGGGAACATGGTGGGGATCGTTGTTGTGTACGTTTCATATTAATAATATGGTAGACAACATCGATGACAACCGAACACTTTTCCAAGACGATGCAGTTATCTACACTGAAGCACTGTCTAAAAACCTCTGCAGAAATATTCAGTCACATATTGATAAGATTTCAAAGTGGAGCAAAGGTTGGCAAGTTGCTTGAAATGAGTCTCGCAAAACAAGAAAACGTAGTATCCTATCACTGCAATATCAATATGTCACAATTAGAATCAGTAGACTCATGGGCTTACGATATAGGCACAGTCAGGTGGATGGTAGACTTGGGTTCTTTGGTAGAATGCTGGGAAAAAGCAGTCAATCTATAAAGGAGCGTACAAATGACTGTGCACCCCATCTCGGAATATTGATCACGTGTGTGGGACACATAGGAAGGCCGGCCGGGGTGGCCGAGCGGTTCTAGGCGCTTCAGTCTGGAACCGTGCAACCGCTACGGTCGCAGGTTCGAATCCTGCCTCGGGCATGGATGTGTGTGATGACCTTAGGTCAGTTAAGTTTAAGTAGTTCTAAGTTCTAGGGGACAGATGACCTCAGTAGTTAAGTCCCATAGTGCTCAGAGCCATTTGATTTTTGACACATAGGAAATAGGACTAACAGAGGATATTTAACATACACAGAGAAGGCCGGCACTATTGTTCACAGATTTATTCGACTCAGGGGAAAGTGTCACAGAAATGTTGAAAAAGATAAATTACCAGACTGTGGAAGACAGACACAAATTATTCCGCGAAAGCCTACTCACAAACTTTCAAAAACCAGTAATAAGTGAAGAATCTACTCTTCATCCAGTTATGTACCGCCCCATTGGCACTCCATAGGCAGCTTCAACGCGAAGAAACACTGGTGTGAGGTACCCTGTACCAACGCTTCACAGTACTGCTCGTGAGATACAAAGTCGTGGGTTCGAGTCTTTGTCCGGCACAAAGTCTTAATCTATAAGTAAGTTTCCATTTTACTTT
This sequence comes from Schistocerca americana, assembly GCF_021461395.2. Lineage (NCBI taxonomy): Eukaryota > Metazoa > Arthropoda > Insecta > Orthoptera > Acrididae > Schistocerca > Schistocerca americana. The sequence continues at coordinate 223,435,873 of NC_060122.1, read as the reverse complement.
ACCTTGTGAACATTAGGTATGACTGCTGTCGTAGGAAGTGACATGATAATATCAGTGCTACGAGGAACATTCAATACGTAATCAAACACCTTTTTCTATTGGCCGGTTTCCGTTGAACAAATGTGTAATCTTTCATGGGACAAGATGGAGTATTCCCGCTTCAGACCTCTGCAGTTTCATGAATTTCCAATAGGTGGTGACACTGTACGTAGCCTTCAAAAAGTTGTCTGTAACGGAGGTGCGTACCAATCAGAGAGCTGTCATTTAATTTCTTTTCTGGAAAATCAGAGCATCGCAGATATTCATAGGCACTTGCAGAATTTCTATGGAGTCTTGCAAGTGAACGAAATCCCGGTGAGTCGTTTGGCGAGGCGTCCCCCATCATTGCAATAAAATCGCGCAAACCTTTCTGTTCTTCCGCGTACCAGCCGGCCGCACACAGCTGTGACTCCTGCCGTGTTGGAACGTGCGGACACTCATTCTACGTGGTCGGCGGATCGCAAACTCTTCGCTGGTCAATGGGACGTCTCTTTTGGTTGTGCTGACACACTCGTCCATAATTTGGGGTACTCAAGGATGTGTGCTCACTGGATTCCTCGCCGCCTAGCAGAAGTCCGTAAACAGCAACAGATGACCCTCTGTGCGAAATTGCTTGCACGTTACGAGGTTGATAGTGACAATTTTTTGTTGAACATTGTCACAGGGGGTGAAACATGGGTTCATCACTTGGAACCGGAAACAACACTGCACTCTATGGAGTGGTGCCGCGCCACGTCTCCTCCTAAGGAAGAGATCACAGCCGCACCCTCAGCCGGTCTTCCGCTACCCTGAAGGAGTTATTCTTTCTGATGACCTCCATCGTGGTGTAATTATAAACTGAGAAGTGTATTGCACTACCCGCAGGAAATTGAAGAAACTACGTCAGCGTGTTCGTTGCCACAACGCAAGGCCTGGCAACGCAAGGCCTCACACAAATCTGCGCAAAAGAGAGGAGCTCACAAAACTTCGCTGGACTGCTCTTCGTCGCTTATCCTGCAGCCCGGAGGTAGCACCTTCCGACTTCTACCGGTCTGGCCCAGTGAAGGACGCACTCCGCGGGAAGCAGTACGTAGAAGATGGGGAAATTATTGGTGCAGCAAGACGCTGGTTCTGACATTGACCAGTGGACTGGTACCATGCGGCAGACAGGCCCTCGCGGTGAAGTGGCATAAGACCGTCGTATTTAACAAAGATTATGTTGAAAAATACGGATTTCCTGCGAAAATAGTGGGAAATAATATGGCGTATAGGAATCCTGAACATACCCAGCCTATTTTGAGTAAAAACAATGTGTTGTATTACTTATCAAACGTCCTCGTAGACTTGCTCTTACCTACTTTCGTTAGGCGATTCTGGTTGCCATAAGCTACACATCCACGAACCAAAAAAAAATTAAAGTAGAAAGAAAAATAGATAAATGGATACCGTTCAAACCTTTCTCAGAGCTCTCTTTCTGCTTGTGACAAGATTTTTTAGACTTTGTCATCCGCCTCACTGGCTAAGTTTCCATTTCTAAGGGATTACTTATTATATAACTACTGTTTTTCTGCGCAGTCTTGGTTCAGAGTATAAAATTGCGAAGTTTTACTCTTATTTAATCGCATTTTTCTACCTACTTTTCTTATGCGCCGTAACTTCCATTTACTACTGACACTAAGAAGTTTTCTGAAACTCTGCAGCACTGCATTTAATAGTCTGCTGTAAGAATATAGCGTAGATGACATTCTGTAACGCGCATGCATATTTTTACGTTGCTCGTTATGAGAGACGGTTTCATGTCATGTAATTACTTCTTAACGAACTTTTAAAGCAATTATGTGCATTTCTTTCAAATTTAATTTCCAGCGAATGACAACTAGGAAGTTCGTTAAGTGCAGATTACAGATATTAACGATAGTAAAATTTAAATTATGATGTGAGTTCCTTATATTCTCCTGTTGGCAACTACCGCTTAACTGCTGTTATTTTGGCAGAGAGGTATGTGCTTAAGAGCTTCCTCGATTTTCTTAGCGCTGAGTCATTGCAGAGAAAGCAATTGATTGAGGGGCTGAAAGTACAGGTGGTCGAAGTGCTTCCTGAAGCAAACCGAATAAATGACTGCCAAACTTCAAAGGCTGCTAATAAATAAGTTGAGTTACTATAGTAACTCACATATTTGTTCCTGATGGTCAGGTACTCAATGTAAAGCTTTAGACATGGTTATAGATTGTAGTGCCCCTTCATTATTTTTTTATAATGTATTAAAATATTCATACTCCTTGCGTCTTAAATTTTTTAGAGTAAAACAGGTACTAGTGCAAAACAATTTTATTTACTGTGCTATGTTTTGAATATTTGTTTTAGTACGATACACATGACATAGATACCACAATTGAAGGCATTATTTCAATAGTGGTGCAAGTCCATTACCTCCACTTTTCTGCCTATAGTGCTTCTGAAATTAATGATCCAAACAAACAGAAAGAAGGGTTCATCTCTAGCAATACGCCATATGCTTGAATATTTCTGGTGTCTCAACTGCAGATTTTTCAGCGCTCATTTGTCTTTCGGACTATGTATCTCAAAATGGACTTGTACCACTATTGAAATGAGCCCTTCAATTCTTCACTGTAAAAACAAGTATAAGCGAGTAATTTTATAGAACTCTTGATAAAATGGAGGAATGTAGTTCTTCACCTCATGATGTGTTTTCATCCATTTCTAAAATTTTGTTTCAAACTCATGGAGACGCAAAGGCTACAGAAGAGGTACTGAAGGGGGGGGGCCAATACTGGGCCTCCTAAAATCTACTTCAATAAACTCAAGATCAGGGTTTAGTGAATGCTTGAACTGAATTGTTAGAGATTTTTCTTTGCTGATTCAGACTCACCTGATATTTCCCCGCCGTACTTTATCTTCCGTGTGTTTAGCAACTTTATCCTTTGCAATGGCATCCATGGCTTTAATTGACAGAAAGCTTTCTGTTTTCATTTCCACTACGGGTAAGTTTCTGCTGGCCTGCTTCACGGCTTACATCCTGCCTTGGGGAACAGAAACATGTTTGAAGTGTCTCTTTGCCTTTTCTGAGGGACCAAAATTCGTATCACATTCCATATATGTATGGTCAGGTTCAAGGCCCTTATGATCTGTTTATCAATATACTGATCTTGCTTCAACATGTACGAACAGCACTTCAAAATATGACCTGTTTAAACATGCATCAAAATTACCGTAAGTACTTTTAAAAGTATACACATTAGACTATTGCTGTAAACGTACCTGAACCTTTATTAATAATAGCAACTATTATCCTTCTACCCGTCATATCACTAAGATTAGTTGTAATCTAAATGTAGTTCAGGCATTGGCTTACAGCTCCATCTTCATCATCACAGACTGAGGCACGATGCAGGAAATCGCTTGTACTTCTTTTACTCACAAGAGACTTACACTTTAGCTTTTCAAAAGTACATTTAGATTACTTTGTCGTGAAATGCCACTTGTCCTATTAGTGCCCTCGGCCTTCTGAGTTCTAAGAACAGATTGCATAACTCTTAATTTTATTACGCTGCTTTAATCACTGCATATGTATGATGATATATCTATGACTAAATAGCTACATAGTTTTGTATGATTGTCTCCACCTTCTTTTAAAAGTGGAATAAGTAGTTATCATCTTTCAGTCATGAATTAAGACAAACATCCTCTTTCATCTCTCCCTTACCCAGTCTATATGTCTTACGCTAATCTGCTGATCTTCAGTAATGGCTTTTCGTACTTATGTATCTGACATAGGAAAATATCTCTTATCTCCATTAACTTGCAGTTTTAACCAACAGTTGTATATCTACCTCATTTTGAACAACCTCATTTTATTTATATTATGTTCTAGGCTTCTGCAAGCTTTTAATGATCTCAAGAGCCGAGTTTCACCTGACTTAATGTAACTTTTCCTTCCAGTCACACATTCTCCAATGCGTACCACTGGCGTGAAAATGTCAGTAGGTTATCAGCCTTAACTAGTTTATTTACCTGTTTTAGGCTTCAACCATAATAAGAACTTTTTTTAAAATTTTGGTCTATATGTCGTTGTGTATTACTGGTTCTGAGGCAATGTCACCATAATAGCAAAAAATCGTACTTCCTAAGAATGGAGTTGTCAGTTAGGCTCTAAGTTCTCACTTTTTATCAACCAATGTCATCGTTGATGCTTTAATAGCTTACAAATTATACTCAGGACATATGTTACATGCCTGGCAGACCGCTAACTGTTATTTTCTCTCTTGCATCATGATGTTTTGACGCCGAAAGAGAGAAAAGAAGTAATTAGCTGGCCTTAGCATTCAGTCACTGCTCGGCTCGTAATACATATATTCCACCTATGGATCAGTGTATAAAATTAGGCGTCATAAGATTACTGGGATCATCGAACGATTACACTGAGTGTTATTCCATTGTTTCCCATCTCGTTAAGGCTCGTTACTTTGTTAGTGTTATGTTACGCGCACGGTGAAGACAAAATTAAATGACGGGCTCATTGTGTGTGTATAAGTTTAGTCTGATATTTTATGCGTTAACTGTTTTGTCCTGCTTACGAGCTTCAACACTATCAACCCACAGACTAATAATACCTTTGGTTTTATACAATATGTTGCACGACAATTAAAAATTCTAAGAAATACGTTTTTATTTGTGAAAAGAACCTGCTTTATATTTTTTGGGCCGAGTAGAGTGGGATATAATCTTTTTAGCCAACCTTCACCCATTATAATGCACTCAATTTGAATGGATGCATCAAATCCTATCGGTAGTAGTAACGGGAACAAAATAGAAACAACTTACGTAATTTGCATTCGAATCTATGCGTACTTCGTGTGGACAGTTGACATACTGTTATCACACTTCAGACAGCTGTGGGATTTGCATTAGAATATGAAGTAGTTCTGCTTTTATGTTCCTCTATGCTTTTGCATTTGTATGTGAATATCTTAAAATAAAAAATAAAAAACCCTGTTCGTTTAAATTTGTGATTGGCACTAAGCGATCGCCCCTTTAATTAAATACACACACAAAAAAAAGAAACGGTCAGTGTTACGGATTGTCAATCCTCTGGGCCCGGGTTCGATCCCAGCTGGGTCGGAGAATTTTCTCCACCCAGGGACTGGGTGTTTTCCTGTCCTCATCCTCCTATCATCCTCATCGACTGCGGGTCGCCGAAGTGGCGTCAAAATTGGAAGACCGGCACCCGGCGAACGGTCTGCCCGACGGGGGGCCCTAGCCATACGATTAAATAAAAAAAAATTCTTCACAATACGTTCCATACTACTAGGATGTGTTTTTAACATCCACTCATCAACACTGTTTCCTATTTCAATCAATTTTTGCCCTAAATTTAGAGAGCCTATGTACTGCTAAATGGCGTCAAGTCCTTAGCACATTTTTCAAATGGCTCTGAGCACTATGGGACTTAACTTCTGAGGTCATCAGTCCCCTAGAACTTTTTTTTAAAAAAATGCTTTATTAACACAATACGATCAAAACAATATGATGATACAAAACAACCCACCACCTCAATAATTAATGGGTCTGCATATTATACTACAATTTACAGAATTGTTACATTTCATTTTTCTATGACTGGCATTACTATGAGCAAGGTTAATGTATTAGGCTATCCTACTTCGACTAGTTTATTCTGCAGCAATTACAAGTGTGCCAGTTGATGTATAAACCTACTATTAAAGGCCTGCTCACTGAACTAAACCCATGTGAGCGTGCCCCTGGCACTGGGCTGGCCAAGTCTGTATTGTCGCTGCAGTCCCTACTTGTTAGTGTTTGTTAGTGTCCTAATCTACTACTACTACTACTACTACTACTACTACTACTACTAACTATTAAGTTGTATATCTTAAGTAGAGTGCAGTTGTCATTGCCTGGGAGGTGATGCACCCGCTGGCCTGGTCGAGTAGTGCGGCGGATTCCAGTCGTGAAGCGACAGGCCAGTTCCGCACTCGGCGGTATGGCGAGTACATCTCAGTCTAATCCGGGTTTGATGTTATCATCCATCTTGGTTTCTTAGAAAGTCTCTCGAGATCTTTTGTGATGCCTCGTTTGCCAGAATGTTAAGGAGGCTGAAGATATCGGCACGTCGTATTAGGGCATAGGTGTCGTTGTTGGGTAATTGTGCTCTTAGATCATGCGCCACATCATCATATAACAAACAGTAGTAGATGATGTGCTCAGGTGTACCGTCTTGAGCGCCACAGTCACACGCTGGTGTAGCTCTTTTCCCAAACTGACATAGGTATGTCGGGTATGGCCCATGTCCCATGAGAAAGTGCAGTAATCCCCTACTTGGCTCGAAATAGGCCATCTCAAGTCACTCTTTGATGTTAGGTAGCAGTTGAAAGACCCTTCTACCAGTGTCTTCATTTTCCCATGATGTTTGCCACAACTCCTCCCCCCTTCTTTTGATAGCAAGTTTATCTCCTACCTGAACCCCCAAGATGTCCCTGATCTTGTCTACCTTTCCTTTAGAGACCCAGTACCGTGCTGCCCGTTCTCTTAGTTTTATGTCCAATGGACATTATCCCATCAGGACCAGTAGAGCCCCCATCCAGGAGTCGTTCTGTAGGCCCCTACAGATCGCATTATCATGTTTCTCTGCACCCTTCTCACGGCCATGGCTGGCATCACTCTCGTGAGCCTGTGCGCCCAGACCCCACACGCATAACCTACTACTGATGACAGGATGCTGTTGTGATATAGTTTGATCAGAGCGGGTGGCAGATGAAATCTTTTATGACCTATGTTGATGAGATTCTTCAGAGTTTCTATGGCACGTAATGTTATGGTTTCGATGTGAGATTTTTCATCAATGATTAATCCTAGATATCGTGCTTCGCGAGCCGGAGAACAGGTGTTCCATCTATTCTAACTGTGGGGTTTCTGACTAGACTGCCTTTCAGAAGAAGATATGTTGACTTGTTCGGTGCGACCTCGATTTTTGCTTGTTGGCACCACTCAGTTAGTATTCTTATTGTCCTTTCTACCTTTGGCTCTAGGTCTTCTCGGCTACGGCCGCCAACCAACAGGACGAGGTGGTCAGCGTAGACTATCATGTCTAGCACATCCTCGCTGAGTTGTGGTTTTTCCAACAGCGGCTCTATATTTACGTCCCAAAAGAGTGGCCCCAGTACGGAGTCCTGGGGCCACCCCTTCGTGATGGTTTTGCTTATTTTGTCGCGAGGCGATGATAACCAAACCTCCCTGTCCATGCAATAACTCCTGAGACAGCCATAGAGGGGCCCTGGACACTCCTTCTCACGCAGGCGGGAGAAAAGCGAGGGCCACCACAGGTTGTCAAAGGCGCCACTGATGTCCACCATGATGCCGATCACGTATTTGTACGGGGCTGAGCTGCAGACCTCAGCTGGTAGGGCGATTGCGTCAGACGCCGATTGCCCCAGCCGGAGGCCGAACTGTCTGTGGCTCATCCCGCACAAAACCCTGTGTGGTCAGTCTGTCAGCCAATAGCTTCTCTAACAATTTCCCCATGATGTCTAGGAGACATATTGATCTATAAGACTTCGGCTCCATGGGATCTTTGTCCTTGCCCTTTATGATGACCATGTTTGCTCTTTTCCAGATCTCTGGCAATTTGCCGGTCCTGAGACATTCGTTGAATAATCCTGTAAGAGATGCTATTAGCTGTGGTGCGAGGAACTGCACCACGTCCGCTACTATATCGTCTGGCCCTGGTGCTTTTCCCCTTTTTAGTGACTTGATCTGTGCAGCAACTTCTTCTTCAGAGAACGGGTACACCCTGGTGTCATTGGTGTACTCCTGCTGGTCTGCCCTGCGAATTGCTGTTGGGCCTCTGTTTCTCCGTTTTCCTCATCGTCTGGCAGCAGAGTCCGCAGGAGGACCTCGGCGGTCTCTCGCCATGACTCTGTTGTTCTGCCATCCTCTCTGACAGTGGAGAGCACCGCTGGAGACCTTATCTTTCCCTGACCAACTTGTAGGGAACTCCCCACGGGTCAGTTTCAAGTTGTCTCAGTACGTAGCCCTCCCAACTCTTGATCCTTACCTCTTTTAGTTGTTTTTGGAATGCGACCTTCGCGTCTCTGTATTGCTGCAGCCAGTGTTGTTTTTCTGGCCAGACGTCACTTCGCTGGTAGTACTTCCTCGCCCGTCGGACACACTGGCGCAAACGTTCGAGGTCATCGGTCCATGGTGATGGGGAGGCCGCTACAGCCCTTCTCCTAGTTGGGACAGCTGCTTTTACCCCTAATTACCGACCCCACCAGTTCTTCGGCGTACCTATCCACGTACAGGTCACCTTCGAGCAATGGAGGAACATCACATTCTCGAGCCAGGCGTTCCCAATTTGTCTTGTTGATGTTGTATTGGATTTCTCGCCCCAGGTCCCAGCGGCACTCTTCGTGACTGAGGTGAAAGACAATCAGGTTGTGATCACTTGTCGTAACTTAATCTTTTACTAGCCAGCTTTTGATGTTGCTGCTTATGTTACGCGTGGCCAAGGTGACGTCGATGTTAGTCCCTAACCCACCTCCTCCTGTATAGGTGGGGGGATTTCCTGGTTTATTGGCCACAACAAGCTGTTGGGCCATGATCAGCTCTTCCGCCTTTTCGCCGTTTGCGTCTCTGGTGCCGCTGTACCGTAGGGGGGATTTCACGTTCATATATGCTGTAATGATGATCCTTTTCCCCTGCAACGCCATGGTGGTTCTTGCAAGATCGTCTAAGTGATCTTCAAAGTTCCCTCCGTACTGGAAGTACATATTTACAATATATACCAAGCCAAGAGGCGTCTGTAGCTCCACGACGTTACAGTGGCTGTTTGATAACTGCGTTATTGTTGTTGTCCTTAGCCCCTTATTTGTTATGATTGTGACTGCCTGAGGTTCTTCCCCGGTGGAGATTACTTGCCAGGAGGCTGACATGAAAGGGATTTGTCCAGCTCGAGAATATGGCTCCTGCAGACACATTACGTCCAGTCTCAGCTCCTCCTCTATCCTTCGCAGCTCCTGCATGAGAAGTCGGCTGTTGTGAGTGTTGATTTGTCCTATTGTGATGCTAGGTGTCATTATGGAAAGTATGTATGGAAATTACATTCCGGCCAGGGTTTGTTCCAGTCTGACGCTATTCGCCCATTGGCCAGGACAGACTGTGCGTATATTTCCTCCATTTCGAATCTTTCCCCTCTCCTTTCAAACACTTTCTTAAGCAAGTCACGCAGGGCTCCGAATTCTGTGGGGAGGTTCATTGACCTTAACTGTATCCTGTCTACAGCCTCCATTGTGGAGAAGGTGACCCTTCTTCCGTATTTGTGCCCTACACGTACGACGTGCCTGAGTGCTGTAGTAAGGACAGTCGGTTGCTCGAGGCGGGAGAGCTGCATTGCAAATTCTAGGTTGGAATAAATTCTCCTTGGGTCCACTCCTGTGGGTCTTGATGTTGCCTCCAGTTGCGTTGTGCTTGTGACAGAATTATCCTGTAGGATTAATTTCGAGGGGCCTTCTTGTGTGGGGATTGTGGTGTTTGTGTTTGGGGCTTTCGAGTCGTTATCTGGCGTGTGGCCGTTTGGTGTTGTGGTATGTTGGCTTGTTGTTGCAGATCGCGCGACCAAACTTACCGCTTCAGGGTTGAGTGTGGAGGAGACAACTGGAGAAGCATGAGCCACAGGTTCAGTCTGTATAGATATATCTACTTTGGATGTTTTTTGTTCGTCTGACTGTTCTACTGGTTCTGTTTGTATACTTATATCTGTCATAATTATTTCCTGTTGTTTGGTGTTCTGTTTTTCACTTAGGAATTCTTTGAATTTGGGCGCCCTTTCAGCGTCTCTCCTTTGTTTGCTGGGGGATTTCCTTTTCTTGGCTGTTTTGATTTGGTTTGCAGCGTCAGCCATAATCTGTTCTGGCTATCAAGCGTTGTTCCAACATCTTGTAGGTTGGGCAGTTTCTGCCAGATGCTCCGCAGGACTTTTTTCCTCTGCGTGTGCATGGCACGCAAACGCTTGTTTTGCTGCAGTTTTTCCTGAAGTGCTCTTCAGAACTTCAACACTTCAACCCACAAACTAATAATACCTTTGGTTTTATACAATATGTTGCACGTCAATTAAATATTGTAAGAAAGACGTTTTTATTTGTGAAAAGAAGCTGCTTTATATTTTTTGGGCCGAGTAGAGTGGGATATAATCTTTTTAGCCAGCCTTCACCCATTATAATGCACTTAATTTGAATGGATGCATCAAATCCTATCGGTAGTAGTAACGGGAACAAAATAGTAACTACTTACGTAATTTGCATTCGAATCTGTGCGTACTTTGTGTGGACAGTTGACATGCTGTTATCACACTTCAGACAGATGTGGGATTTGCCTTAGAATATGAAGTAGTTGTGCTTTTATGTTCCTCTACGCTTTTGCATTTGTATGTGAATATCTTTGTGGAATAACTTCTATTGCTTATTTTGGTTACAGACGTGCATTCTGGATATCGTACTGTTACGGAGATTAAAGCCGATTGTTACAACCTTTGTTCTTTGGTGCAATGATTACCTCCGTACTTGGCCTATTTCCATTAGTGGGATTTGTGTTTATTAGCGTTTTGCAAATACCATTCGTGTACACTTTACCTCAACATTACAATAATTTCCTTATAGACAGACCGAACTAATATAGCATTGTGTAGTCTGAGTGATTGGAAGAAGGTACAGCATGGTCTTGTGATCGGTTTAACAAACAGGAACTCCCTCTCAGCTAGCCTCATTCTTTCCTATCTCGTCACGGACATCTTTCACAGTTATGACATTTCTCAGAGCAAGAGATGACATATTCAATTACAGCGGTTTCCTCGCGGACATATTTTGGTTCTATACACTGATAAGCCAAAAGATTATGAACATCACCACCTCGACGATGGATGCCGCCTGGTTAAGTTGCGGGCACGTGACGCGGTATCAAAAGTATGTAAGTGGAACAGACACGAACGGGGAATCACCCTAGCGAAGATATGGGCTTCAAATGGGGTAATCCATTGAGATTAGCGACTTTGACAAAGGACAGATTATAATTAGGAAAAGCCTGTGAACGAGTATCTTGAAAACGGCCAAGTTCGTTGAATGTTCACGTGTTACTGTCTTGAGCATCTGCGGAATGAGGTAAAAGGACAGTGAAACCATCACTAGGCGCTAAATGGGTGGACATTCACGGTTCATCACAGAATGTGGAGTTCGGGGGGTTGTCTGCTCATTAAAGTAAGATATATGGTGGACTGTGACATCATTGCCGAAAGAGCACAATGCTGGTGCACTCACAAGTGTTTCGGAGCACACCATTCATCGTACATTGTTGAACATGGAGCTCGCAGCAGACCACCCCTACGTCTTCACATGCTGACCCAACGACATTGTCAATTACGATTGCAGTTGACATGAGACCATCGGGATTCGATCGTCGATCAATGGAAACGTGTCGGCTCTTCGGGTGAATCACATTTCTGCTACACTAGGTCGATGGTCGTCTCCACAAACGTCGCCATCGGAGTGTACGGTGTCTCGTAACGTGCAGCGTGCCGCGGGCGCCGGCTGGTTGGAGCAGTATTATGCTATGGGAGACATCCTGCTGCGCTCGCATCGGGCCTGTGGTAGTAACCGAAGACACGCTGACTGCTGCGAACCACCTGCATCCCTTCACGCTTGATGTCTTCCCTGACAGCAATGTCATCATTCTGCAGTATAATTATACGTGTCGCGGAGCCAGAACCGTACTGCAGTGGTTTTAGGAGCATTATAGTGATCTCACGTTGATGTCTCCGCAACCAAATTCGCCTGATATAAATCTTACGAAACCCATCTCGATCGCTATGGGACGCCATCGCCCCGTACCCCAATCAGTGGCTCGTTACTCACGCAAAATACACGACCTGTGCGTAGACATCTAATGCCACATATCTCCACAAACCTACCAACAAACGCAGAATCAGTGATGTATTTCGTTCCAAAAACAAACAAGCTATTAAGCAAGTGGTCTTAATGTTTTAGCCCCTCAGTGTATCCGCTACCTAATTACCTTAGAACCTGTTCGAAAACATTTCGGGCTCGCAGCCGGTCGTCGTAAACTTCATTGCACGATATTTCGGCTGGACAACTGCCACCCATCTTCAGGTGAGCCGAATGAGGCCTGACGAAGACTTTTTTTTTCCTTTATTGAATTTCAATTCCTCCCGAAGGGGGCGGGCTGGCAGCAGCTTATTACGCTGCTCTGCAGCCTACAGACTTTTTAAAACGTAAGAAGAAGATAAGAAACAATAAAAAGGCGATAAAACGGTGACTTTAATTGTAAAACGGCGGAAAAATTGGAGAAAGTCAAAACATAAAGCAAAGGGTTGGCAACGCTAATAAAGTACACAGGAATCAGACAAGTAACATAGTAGACAGACAATTAAAAAACGTGGCGACAGTCTGGTTTCTGTTCGCAAGAGACATAAAAATCACACCCAGCGACAGTATGAAGTCGGTTCGCAACACTTCCGAAAAGACACACAACTCTGAACACTCACTGTAAACAGTGCACAAAATTGTCCACACATGACACACCCTAGCCAAGGGCAGATGGGGGGGGGGGGGGGGTGACCTGGACAGATGAGGGGGAAAACAAGGAGGGAGGAGAGGAAAAATGGAAGGGGGGGACCAAAGGAGGGAGAGGACTCATAAAGGGGGGGAGGGGCAGGGCAGACGCATGAGGGTATGGGGAAAAGAGAAGGGGGGAAGAGAGAGGGTAGGTGGGTTCAAAATGGTTCAAATGGCTCTGGGCACTATGGGACTTAACAGCTGTGGTCATCAGTCCCCTAGAACTTAGAACTACTTAAACCTAACTAACCTAAGGACATCACACACATCCATGCCCGAGGCAGGATTCGAACCTGCAACCGTAGCAGTCGCGCGGTTCCGGACTGTGCGCCTAGAACCGCGAGACCACCGCGGCCGGCGGGTAGGTGGGGAAAAAAGAGGATGGAAGGGGGGGGGAAGGGAGCCCAGGAAAAGGACAGAGGAAAGGAGGGGGAGTGAGGATCAGAGTTGATAGGAGGGATAAATGGAGGGAGCGAGGGCATCATCCGGGATGGGGAGTTGATGGAAGCCACCTTGGGAAAGGAGATGGTGTAGAGATGGAGGGTAGGGGGGACACAACAGTGAAGGTGTGGCAGGGGACGGGAGAGGAGAGGAGCAACCAGGGGGTGAGGGGGATCAAGGCAGTGGGAGGTGTAGAGTAGGCAGATATGTTCGAGGAATAGGAGCAGATGGGGGAAAGGAATGAGGTCATAGAGGATCCACGTGGGGGACGGGAGGGGTGTACGGAAGGTGAGGCGGAGTGCGTGACGCTCAAGGATCTGGAGGGACTTATGCAATTGGGGGGGGGGGCAGATATCCAGGCGGGACTGGCATAACAGAGGATGGGACGGATTAAGGATTTGTAGGTGTGGAGGATGGTAGAGGTGTGCAACCCCCATGTCCGGCCAGAGAGGAGTTTGAGGAGCCGGAGGCGGTTGTGGGCTGTGGATTGGATGGAGTGGAGATGAGGGGTCCAGGTGAGGTGACGGTCAATGTTGAGGCCAAGGTAGGTGAGGGTGGGGTGACGAAGACGTTCTCCGCTCCGTCTTATATAGTGCGCTGATAGTACTGCCGCGCATGCTTTGTAGTCGCGGAGACAGAAGGGCCATACCGCCCAGCGACAGCGCCCTCGCTGGTGGAACTGCAGTACTCTGCTGCCGTCGGTATTGTCGCTAGCCGCAACTATCGAAGTCTTCTGGCACCTTCGTCTCGAGCAAATTTCGTGCGTTAGTCAATTGTTAACCACTGTCACGGTCCATTAGATTTACCGCAATGCGTATTTCAACGGATTCTTTGATAATGGAGTCCCAAAAAGTTGTTGCTGTGGCAAAAATCGAAGTTTTGTCGTACTCCATTGAATGTCCGTTAGAAATATAATGTACTGCAGCTGCAGACTTGCCGGCCGGTGTGGCCGTGCGGTTAAAGGCGCTTCAGTCTGGAACCGCGTGACCGCTCCGGTCGCAGGTTCGAATCCTGCCTCGGGCATGGATGTGTGTGATGTCCTTAGGTTAGTTAGGTTTAAGTAGTTCTAAGTTCTAGGGGACTGATGACCACAGCAGTTAAGTCCCATAGTGCTCAGAGCCATTTGAACCAGCCAGCTGCAGACTTACTGGGTTGCAGTAGGCAGTAGGCGGTGCAACGTTGATGTTCTGTACAACGGTCTTCCACTTTACGCGTTGTCTGCCCTATAAAGGCCATACCACATTACACGGTATTTTGTAAATTCCCGCCTTCCACAGTGACAAATCATCCTTCACTGATCCCAGCAAATCCGAAATCTTAGAAGGCGGATGAAAACCCACTTTCACTTGGAAATTATTAAGAATCCTCGCTATCTTGAAGGAGATATTTCCAACGAAGGGAAGAAAAGCTAGGGACTTGGCTGGCGCGTTCTCCTCTTTATCCATTACCCGGTTCCCGATTCCTGGCTCTAGTTGAGAAGGCCCTGTTAATTTGCCGGGTCGAGAATCCATTGTCTCTGAACACCGTCCTTAAATGTGCAAGTTCCTTAGGCAAATTCTCTGCGTCCGACACCTTATGTGTCCTGTGCACAAGGGTTTTAAGTACACTCATGGTCTGGGATGAGTGATGGCAACTTGAAGAATGCAAGTACAAATCAGTGTGAGTGGGCTTACGATAGACAGAGTGTCCCACCGAGCAGTCACTCTTCCGTTTAACCAAAACATCCAGGAATGGAAAATAGCCATCTTTCTCTGGGTCCATAGTAAATCGAATTTTCTCATGGATGGAGTTAAGACGATGAAAAAACTCAATTAACTTTTCTTCTCCATGGGGCCACAGTATGAAAGTATCATCGAAGTATTTCCAAAAATCAGTTGGTTTACAAACCGCTGATTCAAGTGCTGTATCCTTAAAATCCTCCATAAAAAGGTTAGCCACCAGAGGAGACAGAAGGCTACCCATGGCGACACTGTCAGACAGTTCAAAATATTCCTGGTTAAACATAAAATACCCGATAATATTTTCTTTCACGTTTTTGCTTTCTTAATATGTACATGCCAGTCCTTGACGCTTCTCTTTATTTAAATTTAATGTGAAAAATTATATTGAAACAAATGATATCTAAATATTACTTTAAAAAAGAGGGTCTAAACGAACCGTGTATCGATGAATGACAATATCGGAACAAGTACTTTCGGAACAAAGAAGTCTTAGCTGACTGACCGAGCGAGAGCTAATTAGCACTATCTTGGATTCTATTTTCTGCACACGTCCTAGAGTACGATTATTTTCTTGTGAGAATGCATTAGGTGATAATTTTATTAGATTTTTCTCTCTAATATGCTGTCATAGTATTTTTACCGGAAACGCTGCAACACATGTGTCTGAAAAGGCCGCATACCCTGTTTGGGGGAGTCTTGGTGCTCGGTTCCTGTTTGAATTACAAACATGGTGTGAAAAGTTTTCTGTTTAGCACGGACCAAGGGCCATTTCCATAGCCATTCGAACATCTGTATTACAGTAGCTATGTTACAGTATATTAAGCGACCAGGCTAATTGTGCCACTCGATTAATTCCTTGTGCAAAAGATTTTGATTGGGATGAAATTAATGCTCAGCAAATGACACCATTCGTATCTGCACTGTCCTGATTTACATGAAACGGTCACCCTCGTTCGCATTTTACATGCGAAAACAGTCATCAAATAACTACGGACTGGAACGAGACTATTGGTCCAAATGTCGTCCACTGATGTATGAGACCTTGGTCTAATGTAGGTTTTAACCATTTGAAAAAAATCTTGCTTCTTTAGGGTTTCACATGCAAAAAACACGTTTTCTGGAAGGTTTCTGAGCACGCCATTTCTTGTACGAAACGGTTCAAATGTTCCACTAAGGTAGAAAAACGGATAAAGTTAAAGTGAAGTATTTGATCCAGTAATCTTTATCCGTTCTCGAAATGCGATCGTCTCGAGTTAAACGTAACACGTAATATTCACTTTTACGGATCATTCTTATTTAGGTTTTCGTGATTTCCCTAAATCACTCCAGGCAAATGCCGGGACGGTTCCTTTGAAAGGGCACGGCCGACTTCCTTCCCCGTCCTTCCTTAATCCGATGAGACCGATGACCTCACTCTCTGGTCTCCTCCCCAAACAAACTCAACCCCCAATTTAACGAAGAACGGAGAACTTTTACGGGGAAAAAATGCGTGGAAACGATTTAAAATGAGTCACATAAATAAAAAATGCATTCTTAAGATAAAACTGAAAACCCGCTTTAAAAAAATCTAGATTCATTCGAATTTTACGCTCGAAAAACACTTTTTGTGACGATTTCAAACTTGTTCGAATCAGTTAAAATTTTGTATGATGGTAGACAAATAAAAGTAATTAACGGTCGGCCTGTTGTTTTGTGAAAGTTTTTTCCGTTGCCACGCTATAAGCAACATGGTTTTGTGAAAGCTTACCCGTTTCCATGGTTCGAAAGACAATAAAAAAATACTCAAGCTATGGCATTCTAAATTCGAAATTGTGCGACAGAAAAAGTTTGGAACCAGCTTGAAAAACGCTCTTTTCGTAGCACCAAAAAAGGCGAATACAGCCTGGGCATAGTTAGGGATGTAAAAGAAGGGAACTAGCTTTTCGACTTATCTGTCAGCTTCAAAGACATTTGAATCAAAACCTCTTGACATTGAATTTTCTCATTTTGAGAGTACTGGAGGGCAATCTGCTTTAATTGTTAAAAGCAATTCAACAGCCACGAAGGCATAAAATATTTCTTTATTTAAGACAATCGGTTTCGACAGTCCATGCTGTCATCTTCAGGTCTTAAAATCTTTTTGTTGTAAAACATGTTCATTTTACGCTGAACCTCTCGCACAAGATGTCAAGAGGATGGAAAAGCACATTGTAAAAGGTTTGTCATCGCTATAATATTTAAAAAATACGAAACGCCTTGTGCAAATGACCATGTCCATATACATATTGCTCACAGATGCTTGTTGCATCATACAAAGGCGGTACACAGTAGCACATCTGTTTACATATGCTGGATATATTCTAAACAGTGCCCAACAACTTTAAATGGCATATAAGGACCCGCCCTCGCAACAAACACTCGTTTAACAGACCTGCCAAGTAAAGCGCAATCTTATTGTCCAGTGTTTGCTGCACTTCGGCCTCTACGCGCTCTGGGGCAGGAGCTCTTCTATTATGTAAATGGTTTACAGCTAGTTTATTTCTTCCTCATCGATGGACGTAACTAAAATGTGTGTGTTATAAAAACACGTCAATTTCTTCTCTCAATCTGTTGTTTATCACATCTGTCTTCTTCTGTATCGTCACCTGCATAAGCAGACTGGTCGGCTTTTCCCAGTCTTTTGTTAGCTGACCAATTTCTCTATGCAATGTTAACAAAAGTGTTGGTCCTCTTATTTTGCTGGCCATTGACTTAAATTTTCTCTTTGGGTCCGTTGCAACAATCTTACCAGTAATTTATCACTGCTATTACGATTAAAGACACTGTAAAATGCAGCAAATATGTCTAATATCAAAATTTATAACTCTGCAGAAAGCGTATACAAACTGCAGTATCTAGAAATCACGTAACAATCCCAGTTTAACGTTGACAACATGCGCAGAATACAATATTCACTCCGGAGATATTTCTGTCTGTGGTTTTTAAAGAAAGGTATGCTTTACTGAAAAGCAGGTGAAAATTGTTCCGCTGCGCATAACTAAAAATGCTTATGAAATATATTAATACTGACTTAATTTAATTTCAGTTTGACCGACAGCGTAAAACAAATTCAGAGATCCAGTACACTGAAATGAGCGATGATATCATGGAGGTATAATAATAGTTCTCATGACGTCGCGAACTTGAAGCCGATCTCCGCCATATTAGTACAGCCAATCATTAGCTTGTGGCGAAAGTTTTTTGACAAAACATGTTAGCTGGAATCATTTACAGGTGTACTAGTCCAAAGTGCAAAGGAATCACATGTCATTCAGCCGAAATTTTCTTTTATGTTCATGAGTTTTAGTTGCGCTGGTTACTTGGTTACTTTTGATGTAGTGGTTTTACTTGTTCATTTAACTTTGGATTTCCTATCGACCCAACTCGAAAATCTCCCCTGTGAACGCGGTGCGAACGAAAGACTGGAAACCAAGCAAATCACGTCAAAATATGTTCTCAGAATTTTCAGGAAGAGGACATAAAGGTGACATCAGATTCCCAAGTACGTATTAAGAAAAATGCTAGATTAAAAGAGTAGCCTTTTCTCTTCTTGGTTATTCGAAACGCATAAAAAAAAGAAAGTTACATTAACGAGAAATGCGTCATACTGCTGGATCAAATAGACAGTTAAACAAGAAAAGCATCTGAAAATAATCTCCTGATTCTCTATTACTTGCAAAACTACTGTAACAATTGTTATCCACAATACCTGTCGCATATACACGACACAAATTATGAACAGGAAGCAATCATTTGCTAATGTTTTGAACAAACTGACATGGCGGCGCCGGCTTCAAAGCAACGCACGGAGTAAGGCTGTAGCGTCAACTCCCCTTATTACACCTCCATAGTGAGTGGTGTATTGAATATAATTGTCGGGTGTCTAAGCAACGCAGGAATCAGCACTGCAATGCTATAAATGTCATGCAAATTACTGCCAGAAGTCTTCGTACATTGGCACCTCTGTTTTCCTGATGAAGCAAAAACCTGTAGCCTACTAATTAACAAATAAATACGAAGAAGTAGTGGTGTGCCTGAAGCTGTATTTCGTCGACGAAACAATCGAAAACAAAACAAAAAATTTCCAATCCGAGCGAAGTCTCAGCGCTACTCACACACTACTCCACGTTATCTTTCACTTGCATTCCTGTGCTTTTTTCGAGTTTTTTCTGATTCTAGAGGGTGGTTCCTTCTTCTTCCTGTTCTGTTCTTGTACACCCCTCTCATCCAACTCATTATCACTATATAGATAACTTCATTTTTGTTCGCCACATCTTTCCTCGTAAGTGATTACTTTGCTTCCTTGCTTCAGGTTTTAGTTCTTTTTACAGTGATTGCTATTTAATTTATATGAATCCGGGTCGATTACTATTTAAACTATATGAATACTGAATTAGCCAAATCCACTGTCGTTAATTTGTATTACTTCTTGCCTTTGTACATCCACACAAGCATCATGGCGTTTATACGCAAATTGGTTCAAATGGTTCAAATGGCTCTGAGCACTATGCGACTTAACTTCTGAGGTCATCAGTCGCCTAGAACTTAGAACTACTTAAACCTAACTAACGTAAGGACATCACACACATCCATGCCCGAGGCAGGATTCGAACCTGCGACCGTAGCGGTCGCTCGGCTCCAGACTGTAGCACCTAGAACCGCACGGCCACTACGGCCGGCTATACGCAAAATAAAAATGATGGCAGATCATGCTGTGCCTTTACACAATGGGCACCGTTTGTAGTGGTCGCTATTAGGTTGGACAGGTAGAGTGTACTTCATGGTGAAGTGTGGTTTTTTTTTTTTAATTTTTTCATTGGTGGTATGTTCGGACACGGTGAACTATTTGCATTCGATTGCTGCTCCATAACATCAGTGTTTGTTTACGTTCTGTTATTTATCATTTTTCAGTGCTTGTGTGTCAATCAGGGAATTAGTTTGAATTTTCAGTAAAACAGCCAATCATCTCAACTCAGCCGAGTGCTATTTACATAATTATGAACATTACTTGTTTATATATTTTTGCAATTTACGTACATATTTGTTTACCTCATAATTTGGGGCAAAGAGTTCAATAACGATTACTGCAACGATATGTGAGATTTTCCCACCACAGATAATTTACCGAATTTTATATGAATTCTGCAGTTAATTGTCAAAATCAGGAATACTTCATTTCTAGTGATAATTATAAACATACAAGGCTAGATATCTTCACCGTTTGTAGATAGTTCACACTGACTACGAGAATGATTTGAGACTGCGATTATCGTTAGTTCAGGTGAATTCGCATTCATTTTTTCCCTTGGTCCATGTTCGGATGCTAGTACAATGAGTGACTCGGTAAAGTCAGTTGTTGATATTGGCACTAGGTACACTCCTCCCTCCACTTTACAGAAATCTGTGGTGTTTGTAATGATAAAGTGGAGATGATATAATGCGTGCGTTTTATAGATTACTAGGCGACAAACCCAGCATTGCCCGGATATTCATTTTGCCAATTTTCTGTTAAAAACTAAACCATATATTTACTCCTACAGCGGAAGAGTGACATTGTCCTGGACAGCTTCAGTAGGCTGGGTGTAACTATTTTGCATGTCTACATCGCGATTCTGTAAACGTCTCTATGGCAACGTAGCTTCAGAGTTCTACAGACGGCTATTGTTTTCGCCTGCTACGCATTGTACCAACCAGTGCTTTAGGAGAAGATGTTGTACATACATACACACATATATGCATACATCGAATGTCAACCAAGGAAGCTGGGAACAGAAATAGCCTTTGATAACTTTTTTGAGAAATTTAGAGAACTATGGTATTCTTGTTCTCCATTAACAAAAGCTAGAACTACAAGGAAACCTAAAAATAAAATGATCAACTGATTTACCGAAGAACTTTCTGAAATTAGTGAAAACTTGCACACACTGCACCGGATTTGCATGCAAGACTGTATTCACAGGAATTAGCTGAGAGAGAGAATTTATAACTCATATACTAAATGCAAAAAAATCTACAGAACTAAGCTCCTCCTTGCAAAAAAAAAACTAGCATCTGAAAAGTACATAGAAAGTGCTCCCAATAAATGCAAGGCAGCATGGCAAACTATACATCAAGGTCTCACTCCCAAACACACTCAAGTGCCTTTGATGGATCCTAAGGTACTAAACAACTTTTTTTATTAATTCAGTTAAGGAAGTAACAAACAGTATTAAAGAAACAAGTTCTTCCGCATTGGACCTGCTGGCTAACCCTCAGCCCAATGAACATGTATTTCACTGGAATCCTATCACCCCCGCTAACATTTTAAAAACTGTTGCTAAATTTTCAAATTCAAAAAGTATGGATTGCTACCGATTGTCCAATTACATTATTAAAAAACAATACACTTAATATGTTCACCATTAGCCAGTACTTTCAATAAATGCTTAGAATTTGGAGTTTTTCCTAATACACTCAAGATAACTAAAGTCATCCCAGTTTATAAAAAGGGGAATAAAAAACTGCCTGAAAGCTATCGACCAATTTCGATTGTGCCTATATTGTCAAAAATATGAGGCACTAATGCACATCCAGCTAAATACCTACTTTAAAGCATGTCTTACTTTGTAACTTTCAGTTTGGATTTCGCAAGGGAAAAAACACAACTGCTGCTGTTTTAGAAATCATAGATATAACATTATCTGCTATTGAAAACAAAAGCAAAGTATCACTTGTATTATGTGACTTAAGCAAGGCATTTGATTGCATTCCTGTTGAGATCCTACTAAAGAAATTGGATTACTACGGGTTGCAAGAGAACACTTTAGCCATCATCACTTCTTACTTGAACAACAGTAAACAATTCGTTTCAGTCAGGAATGTACATTCTTCCTTGCTCGAGATAGACACAGGTGTTTCCCAAGGATCTATCCTCGGACCCTTCTTTTTCATTGTTGCAATCAATGACCATACCACATCCTGTCACTGTGTACCCCTCATCAGAACATCTCTGAACTCAATCACATAATAAAAGAATCTCTTGACATAGCTTTGGACTGGTTTACTGCTAATAAACTCTTATGTAATCCCAAAAAAACACAACAGCTCTTACTAGGCATGACAGAGGATATAAGAAACTAAATCAGTATAACTTCTAGGTATTCACATTGACCCCAAACTTAATTGGGAAGAACATATCAATCACGACAGCAAAAAGATATATCTCGGGTATCATACCTCTTTCTGAAACTAAGGGCCATGGTAAGCACAGGTTACCTTCGGTTGACATACTTTGGACTTTTCCAGTCCCACATAACGTATGGCCTTATTATATGGGGACATTCTCTATATGTCGATAACATTTTTAAAATACAAAAGAAAGTTTCGTGTTTAATTTGTAAGATAGGTAGGCTGGCAATGGCAAGGAAAGCGTTTCTGAAGAAGAGAAATTTGTTAACATCGAGTATAGATTTAAGTGTCAGGAAGTCATTTCTGAAAGTATTCGTATGGAGTGTAGCCATGTATGGAAGTGAAACATGGACGATAAATAGTTTGGACAAGAAGAGAATAGAAGCTTTCGAAATGTGGTGCTACAGAAGAATGCTGAAGATTAGATGGGTAGATCACATAACTAATGAGGAAGTATTGAATAGGATTGGGGAGAAGAGAAGTTTGTGGCACAACTTGACCAGAAGAAGGGATCGGTTGGTAGGACATGTTCTGAGGCATCAGGGGATCACCAATTTAGTATTGGAGGGCAGCGTGGAGGGTAAAAATCGTAGAGGGAGACCAAGAGATGAATACACTAAGCAGATTCAGAAGGATGTAGGTTGCAGTAGGTACTGGGAGATGAAAAAGCTTGCACAGGATAGAGTAGCATGGAGAGCTGCATCAAACCAGTCTCAGGACTGAAGACCACAACAACAACAACAGGTCATCTGGAACATTGTCGTCCACTCTTCACCGGGGTTAAAATACTTACTGTTGTATATATATATCGCAGGACTTCACATTGAAAATAATATGAGAGAACTTGTTGTCAGGGGGAAGTTCATGACCATAATATTAGGGCTAAGTCGAAGTTAGATATACCTAAACACAGGTTAGCAATGACTGGAAATTCTCACAAAGTAAACCCACTCAGAATTTTCAATAAGTTACCAGTCTTTGTTCGGACCATGGATATAATTAGTTTTAAACATATGTGGTTCAACTGGTTAGCAGATCGCCCTTTTTATAATATTAAAGAATACTTTGATTTACCAGATTGTTATATTAACTTTTAAAAACTGTTACTTTTAATTGTATTATTATGTACTGCATAAACTTTGTAGAACTAATATTTAATGCTAGACATTGTACTACTGTGCATACTTTATGTTGTATGAAATTGACGAAACCATATCACTGTGAAATGATTCATGGAGAATAAAGGTTCTTGAATCTTGATATAATTTGTATGAATTTTTTGATAATTTTCTTACACGACGCAGCTAAATTGCGTGGACTGAAACTGAATACTGTTGGAAAGTAGCTACAGAATGCAGGTCGTGTAGTCGGGTTACGAATAAGCTGCGGGCCTAGAGGTGCTCGCTTCTGGAAAAGGCCTTCACAAGTGCATCCTATCCGGTCGCGGCGCAGTCACACAAAGCGCCCGGCTGGGGCCGGAGGCTTCTGAAATGGAATACGGCGCCCCCGCGCGCGCCACTGTATTTGCTCTCCGGATGAGCAGCGAGAAAAGGGGAGGAGTGTAAAGGCTTCCAGCGGACAAGAGGAGATCAATTGGTTGCTAGGAGACGTGCCGCCGCCGCGCCCCTCCGGTTTCTTCTTTTCCCGCGGCAGCGAGGTCCTCTGCGGAGCAGGCGGGCGTCTGCCCCGAGGCCTCGTGGCGTAGGATCGGATTGCCGCGGCCACAGCCGCTACTCCGGAAGCTCTCCACACTCCACCGCTGGGGCTGCGACGCTCAACTTTGCTACAGACTCCCCAGCGCGGCCACCCAAATGCCCCAGGCACCGCGTTTCTGCCTTCTGGATAACAACGTCTTAAACCCGTGTTAAAGCAAGATAGGGCTGAAACCACAGGGTGGCGCACAAAACGTGTTACCAATTGTTTCTTACACAATTTACGACGCACATTAGATATCCCGCTGGGATCTCTACAGCAGTACCAGCAGAGTTTGGAAAAACAAATGAGTTACGAAATGACGTGTAATTCGCGATACTGCCGCTAGGAGACTAATAAGTAGCAGTGGCTGACAATGGAAGACTGACGACACAGCAACGATCGGCAATTGTGTTACTTTTTCATGAAACGAAAAGCCTTGTTGTGACTCAGAGGCGTTTTCGACAGCAGTTTAAGACACGATGGGACCCTTGCAAGAAGACCATCCACAGGTTGTACGATAAATTTGTACAGAAAGGAACAGTATTGGAAGCGAAGCGACCTCGGCCTAAGCCTGTTTGTTCGCCGGAGAATATTGAAGCGGTACGAGCTGCTGCACAGAGAAGTCCCGGGAAATCGTGTAGAAAGGAAGCAGTGCAATTGGGAATATCCAGACGCTCCGTTCAACGCATTCTTAAAAGTGACCTTCATATGTACCCATACCTGTGCACAGAAGCTCACTGAAGATCACAAGCGGCAAAGACTACTGGTTGCTCAGTGGGCGGAGGATAGGGAACAAACCATCAACAACGTTTGGTTTTCAGACGAGGCGCATTTCCATTTAGACGGTGTTGTTAACAAACAAAATGTACGCTTTTGGGCCACTGAAATCCCACAAGTGCTTCATGAACGACATTATGCTCCGAGGATTACAGCGTGGGCAGCAATTTCCAGTCACGGACTTATTGGACTCTTTTTCTTTGAAGAAACTGTGAGCAGCGAGAGTTATTTGAGCATGTTTCTCAATAGCTTCATTTCACACCTTCTTGCTACTGCCTTGCCCTTCAACACGCAGTGGTTCATGCAAGATGGAGCAAGGCCATAGACTGCAAACACTGTGTTGGAGTTTTTACACGAGCATTTCGACATGCGGATCATTTCACTCAGGTTTCCAGGTCGCTTCAATGACGGAAAAAATTGGCCCCCCAATAGTCCAGACCTCAATCCATGTGACTTTTTTCTTTTGGGGTACCTAAAGGAAAAAATTTTACCGAAACGTCCACGTGATTTAATGGAGCTCAGAAGACTTATTCTTCAAGCTTACAGTGAAAGTGCGGAAGACATGTGCCGTAGGGTAATCACTAATTTCAGTGTTCGTTTGAAGGAAGTTAGGAAACGAAGTGGTGGACATATTGAGCATGTGCTGAGTTAGAACAAATCTCCATGGACGGCTCTTCATTGTAGTATACGTTCCTTTCAGATTGTATTGACAATAAAGTTTATATTCAAAAACAAAATGGTAAAACATTTCGTGCGCCACCCTGTACGATGGGTGTTCAATAAATAACGCAGCACATTTTATATCTCAGCCAATTTCCGTTGAAAAAATGCGGAATTTGCTGTGGGACATCGTACAATATCCTGCCCCTATAGTTTCAGGAAGTTCCGATAGGTGGCGGCACTATACCAAACTAGCGTCTGTAAAGAAGGTGCGTTCGAAGCAGAGGTGTACACATTCCGCTTTTAACCTGCTCATGGTTGCCGGTTTGCCAAGCAGCAAGCTTCCGCACGTTATTAGCAGAACAGGCAGGGTGTTTTGCTCCCTTCCAAACCAAGCTGCGTCCAACCCAAGCTGAAGGCTGAAGGCCTTATTAAAAGCGGTTCATGTAAATTCTCGGCTGAAGGTTACACATAACACAACTGACGGCTTATGGCCTGGATTACAACCAATTTCAGATAGAACAAATTCTAAGGAAAAATATTTTTTTATATAAAATCAATCTTCAAAATTTTAATTGAACATGGCTGAAGGCCTGATACAAGGAGAACAAGTGGAGCTCAGAAGTGTTCCGGAAACAGTGACTGTTGTGACTTGGCAGGGCAGTCAGGCCACTACGAGGTGAAGCCGAAGGCATTCAAGGTCTGGAACAGGTAAAGGAAGTTATAGTAGCAAAGGACGTACGTAGCTGCGAGAATACTTAACTTTAATCCATAATTGATGAACATCGGTCTGACGGTACATGCATCACAAGATAAATAGCAAATGATAAGGGCGCCTTGCTAGGTCGTAGCAAATGACGTAGCTGAAGGCTATGCTAACTATCGTCTCGGCAAATGAGAGCGTAATTTGTCAGTGAACCATCGCTAGCAAAGTCGGCTGTACAACTGGGGCGAGTGCTAGGAAGTGTCTCTAGACCTGCCGTGTGGCGGCGCTCGGTCTGCAATCACTGATAGTGGCGACACGCGGGTCCGACGTATACTACCGATTTAAAGGCTACCACCTAGCAAGTGTGGTGTCTGGCGGTGACACCACAGTAACCACTCTGGGCAAAATATGAACCAAACAACTTAAAAGACTGTCGAACTACACGCTGAACCGGACAGAATCAACACGACGAGGAAAGGCACACTGCCAGAAAAGTACCCTAACGACCAGGGCAGGTAACTGGGGCGTTAACGGCCACAGGGCAGAAAATACCGCTGGAGAACTTCACTGGCAAGTAACAGTCAGTTTAATAATTCATCACAATATAGGAAGATGGCTGCAAGATTTCGCTGACTCCAACACATCACACGTTGCTGCTAGTCTGAACGGCCCAGGGAGCAACAACCCGCAAATGAACGAAGAGCTGTCACAATTGTTGAGGTTTCATAAGAGATTAATTGATCACTCAACTTCAGCGACCATGTTCGGTGGGCAACGAACTTGTGTCTCTCGCAGCTAGCGCCTCACGATCCGACAGCGCGTGCACACCGCCATCCGCCAGCGGTCCCGGGCGCTGCAGAGACTTCCTCGCTGATCCGTCCCAACCGACTGACTACCGGCAGCACGCAGACAGCATTAAAATAGTTGCTCAGTCAAAACCCCACAAGCTTCACACAGTTCCACGAAAACACTTCCACAAACAACTCAAACAATACTAAAACCAGTGACTGTGGAGCAACAAGGACGAATCACAAATCGACACACACGAAGAACCCAGAAGCAGTCGGCGACCAAATACACGTCGCCAGGTGAGACGACTGACCGAACAACCAACCAAGGTCGTCCCCACTCAAGTCATTTGTGTCGGCAACAGTCGGGCGAGTCATGGCTGTCCGCACTTCCTTGCTGCTCCGTCCCGACTGAACTCCCGCCACACGGCGACCCGGAAATACTAGCGGTCGCTCCAAACATAGCACGACAGTGCTCTTATCGGTAAGCGCTACTGCTCCCACTCACAGGTAGGCAAACCAGCAACTTAGTGACGCCAGTAAATCGAATAAGAAACGGGATGGCAGTACCGCAAAGACAAGATGTCAAGCAATAAACGGCGCGAACACGAGCCGCGCACGGCTCATCGTTCCATACTACTAGGATGTGTTTTTCAACATCCACTCATCAACACTGTTTCCGATTTCAGTCAATGTTTGCCCTGAATTCAGAGAGCAAAAAATGGTTCAAATGGCTCTGAGCACTATGGGACTTAACATCTCAGGTCATCAGTCCCCTAGAACTTAGAACTACTTAAACCTAACTAACCTAAGAACATCACACACATCCATGCCCGAGGCAGGATTCGAACATGCGACCGTAGCGGTCGCGTGGTTCCAGACTGAAGCGCCTAGAACCGCTCGGCCACCGCGGCCGACTTCAGAGAGCCTATGTACTGTTAAATGAAGTCAAGTCCTTAGCACGCATTTCCACACATTTATGAGCCACTAAGTTCTTGTTCTCATTCAAAATATTCGTGGAGTGAGGAAACTCACAAACATGTCATAACACACTTGATGTTCCTCAATGGATGTTTAGTAACTTTTTACTCAATTTGCATTGCGCAGCACGTACAATTTTATTTGAAAGTGCCTCAGTAACACACAACTTTTCCACTTCTGGACATGGGCTCTGTTCCATGATTGGTATTTATTGCCCAGTTCCTATTGTCTCTTCAATCTCCTTTAAATTTGGTTTGTTAATTTTACTGCTCCCACAATTATGATAAATGAGCTACACTGAAGCTACATACGCAAACATATCCCTGGCTAGTAAAGTCCGATTGAGAGCGCAACCTGTTGTCAGGTACAGCAGGTTGCAATGGTCCCGTGAAGCTTGCCATGCTTACGGAAAGCCAAGCGGGCCTACTTTTACCACTGTACTTCACTATATATTAACTACTGTGTCTCCGTTGCGGTAGTCTGAGCTACAGTAATGGTTGTGGCGGAGACACAGACATTTAGGCTGGAAGGAGAATTTGTACTCCTCTGGTTTCAAGCACAGAGTTTCTTTGCCGGAAAACCAGAGCATCGCGGATGTTCATAGGCGCTTGCAGAATGTGTGCACAGACCTATCAGTGAAAAGTACGGCGAGTCACTGGGCAAGGCGTCTGTTATTGTCCCAACAAGGTCCCACAAACTTGTCCGATATCCCGCGTACCGTCTGTGACAACTGCACCGCTGGAACAAGCGGGCACTGTCATTCAAAGTGATGGACGGATCACAGCTAAAAACCTCGCTGGACGTCCTTGTTGGTAGTGCTGGCACATTAGTCCACAAGTCGCGGTACTGAAAGATTTGCGGCCGCTCGGTTCCTCGCTGCGTAACAGAAGATCATAAAGAGAAACGAAGGACCATTTGTGCGGAATTGTTTGCGGTTACTAGGCTGATCATTACAATTTTTTGTAGAACTTCGTCTCAGGTGATGAAACATGGATTCATCACTTCCAACCGAAAAAAACGGCAAACCATGGAGTGCTGCCACACCACCTCTCCTCCGAAGAAAGCCGGCCGCTGTGGCCGAGCGGTTCTAGGCGCTTCAGTCCGGAACCGCGCTGCTGCTGCGGTCGCAGGTTCGAATCCTGCCTCGGGTATGGGTGTGTTTGATGTCCTTAGGATAGTTAGGTTTAAGTAGTTCTAAGTCTACGGGACTGATGACCTCAGATGTTAAGCCCTATAGTGTGTAGAGCTGTTTGAACCATTTTTCCTCCGAAGAAAAGTCAAAAGCCACACCCTCAACCGCTAAAGTCGTGGCGAAGGTCCTCTGAGATTGTGAAGGTATTAAATGGTTCAAATGGCTCTGAGCACTATGGGAGTTAACGTCTATGGTCATCAGTCCCCTAGAACTTAGAACTACTTAAACCTAACTAACCTAAGGACATCACACAACACCCAGTCATCACGAGGCAGAGTGAAGATATTACTCTGTTTGATTCCCTTCTTCATGGCGCAACGATCAACTCTGAAGTTCATTGTACCCTCAGGAAATTGAAGAAACGATTTCAGCGTGTTCTTCGCCACGAAAATGGAAACAAACTTCTCCTTCTCTACGACAACGCCAAGTCTCACACAGGTTTGTGCATCCGAAAGAGCTCACAAAACTTCATTAGACAGTTCTTCCTCATCCATCCTACAGCCCGGATCTCGCACCTTCCGACTTCCCTTCTTTCACCCCATGAACGACGCATTCTGCGGGAAACTAAGGGTTTGGTGCGGCTCCGACGTCGATCAGCAGAATGGTGGCATGTTGGCATACTGGCCCATCCAGTAAGGTGGCGTAAGACCGTCGCAATGACTGAGATTACGTTGAGAATTAGGGTTTTGTAACCAAAGAGTGGGGAATAACATGGTGTATTAAAATCCTGAAATAACCACACTCCTTTCGGAAAAAAATGTGTTCTACTGCTTACTGAACGCTCCTCGTGTATCACTAGAATGTAATTACTCGAAAAAGGGAAACGGAAAAGATGTAGTGTAGTTTCTGAACATAATTATGAGATTAGGAAGAGAGTGAAACCTGATGCCAACACACAGTTAGTTAGTTGGTTAGTCATATGTCCCATAGATCATTTGAACGATTATTTTATCTAAATGATGTGGAAAGAGTCAGAGTTTACCCCCTATTCTGTAAAGAATGCAGCAGTCACGTATAAAACAGCTTCAGATACCTGATTACTTTGCAAATGAGTTACTGTGTTAGACATCTGTCATTAAGCATGGAAGCGAGAAAAGATGTAGAAAAATGCTCTCATTACGA
The DNA here is from genome assembly GCF_021461395.2 of Schistocerca americana. NCBI lineage: Eukaryota > Metazoa > Arthropoda > Insecta > Orthoptera > Acrididae > Schistocerca > Schistocerca americana. The sequence continues at coordinate 223,405,931 of NC_060122.1, read as the reverse complement.
AACATTGGATAAATACAGTCTGGGTATCTTGCGCTCCAATTTTAAGCATAAGCTAGTTGCTCAGGCGTACAAATGTCTATGATGGCAGAGACATTTTTGAGATACATTCAGTGATATATGTGTCTTCTTTCTGCAGACTTCATTGTGAATGGCGTAGGTAGTAAAGAAGTAATTGCGTAAAACTTTATGGCTGATTCTGAATTTTTACTGCAGGAGAAGCGAAAACGTACTAAGCGATAACCTTTTTCCTTCCATGATCTTGTAAGACGCTTCAGCGAGAAAAAGTTTCTTAAAGATTTGAAGTTATGTGTAAAGTTTGTTGGACGTTGCTAGTGGGGAAGTTAAAATATTGTATCTCGAATGCTGCAATTGTAGAATAAAATTATCAGACAGAAGTGAACTGCACAACAAACAGAACCTTATCCTCCATTATTTCGGAAACTGCAAATCCTAGCTGTTCCCTCCACATACAGTTACGAAATTATGATCTTTCTACTTTGCAGACAAGAATCATTTGAGGACAATCCATCAGTGTAAACATCACACGACAAATAAATGGAATTTTATGCTTCCCATGCACCAACTGAAATTACATGCACGGACTCTACATCATATGATGATGACAATATACAACGAGTTAATGGGCCAAAACATATTTCATATCAAAAGAAAAATTCTATAAAAGAAGGCTACAGCGGATTCTATAGCACGAGTGCTACTGTTCAGCCGAGCAATTCGTAGAGGATGAAATGATAATTTAAGCAAAGTGTAATTAGGTGTTTGACTTTTTATTGTATCTATTGTAATTGCATTATTGTTGTGATGCTCATCTACATCTACGTGACTACTCTGCAATTCACATTTAAGTGCTTGGCAGAGGGTTCGTCGAACCACAATCATACTATCTCTCTACCATTCCACTCCCGAACAGCGCGCGGGAAGAACGAACACCTATACCTTTCTGTTCGAGCTCTGATTTCTCTTATTTTATTTTGATGATCATTCCTACCTATGTACGTTGGGCTCAACAAAATATTTTCGCATTCGGAAGAGAAAGTTGGTGACTGAAATTTCGTAAATAGATCTCGCCGCGACGAAAAACGTCTTTGTTGTAATGACTTCCATCCCAATTCGCGTATCATATCTGCCACACTCTCTCCCCTACTACGTGATAATACAAAACGAGCTGCCCTTTTTTGCACCCTTTCGATGTCCTTCGTCAATCCCACCTGGTAAGGATCCCACACCGCGCAGCAATATTCTAACAGAGGACGAACGAGTGTAGTGTAAGCTGTCTCTTTAGTGGACTTGTTGCATCTTCTTCTAAGTGTCCTGCCAATGAAACGCAACCTTTGGCTCGCCTTCCCCACAATATTATCTATGTGGTCTTTCCAACTGAAGTTGTTCGTAATTTTAACACCCAAGTACTTAGTTGAATTGACAGCCTTGAGAATTGTACTATTTATCGAGTAATCGAATTCCAACGGATTTCTTTTGGAACTCATGTGGATCACCTCACACTTTTCGTTATTTAGCGTCAACTGCCCCCTGCCACACCATACAGCAATCTTTTTTAAATCGCTTTGCAACTGATACTGGTCTTCGGATGACCTTACTAGACGGTAAATTACAGCATCATCTGCGAACAACCTAAGAGAACTGCTCAGATTGTCACCCAGGTCATTTATATAGATCAGGAACAGCAGAGGTCCCAGGACGCTTCCCTGGGGAACACCTGATATCACTTCTACATCTACATCTACATCTACATCTACATCCATACTCCGCAAGCCACCTGACGGTGTGTGGTGGAGGGTACCTTGAGTACCTCTATCGGTTCTCCCTTCTATTCCAGTCTCGTATTGTTCGTGGAAAGAAGGATTGTCGGTATGCCTCTGTGTGGGCTCTAATCTCTCTGATTTTATCCTCATGGTCTCTTCGCGAGATATACGTAGGAGGGAGCAATATACTGCTTGACTCTTCGGTGAAGGTATGTTCTCGAAACTTTGACAAAAGCCCGTACCGAGCTACTGAGCGTCTCTCCTGCAGAGTCTTCCACTGGAGTTTATCTATCATCTCCGTAACGCTTTCGCGATTACTAAATGATCCTGTAACGAAGCGCGCTGCTCTCCGTTGGATCTTCTCTATATCTTCTATCAACCCTATCTGGTATGGATCCCACACTGCTGAGAAGTATTCAAGCAGGGGGCGAACAAGCGTACTGTAACCTACTTCCTTTGTTTTCGGATTGCATTTCCTTAGGATTCTTCCAATGAATCTCAGTCTGGCATCTGCTTTACCGACGATCAACATTATATGATCATTCCATTTTAAATCACACCTAATGCGTACTCCCAGATAATTTATGGTATTAACTGCTTCCAGTTGCTGACCTGCTATTTTGAAGCTAAATGATAAAGGATCTATCTTTCTGTGTATTCGCAGCACATTACACTTGTCTACATTGAGATTCAATTGCCATTCCCTGCACCATACGTCAATTCGCTGCAGATCCTCCTGCATGTCAGCACAATTTTCCATTGTTACAACCTCTCGATACACCACAGCATCATCTGCAAAAAGCCTCAGTGAACTTCCGATGTCACCCACAAGGTCATTTATGTATATTGTGAATAGCAACGGTCCTATGACACTCCCCTGAGGCACACCTGAAATCACTCTTACTTCGGAAGACTTCTCTCCATTGAGAATGACATGCTGCGTCCTGTTATCTAGGAACAGCATCATCTGCGACAACATAAGAGAACTGCTCAGATTGTCACCCAGGTCGATGATTTGCCGTCTATTACTACGAACTGCGACCTTCCTGACAGGAAATCACGAATCCAGTCGCACAACTGAGACGATACCCCATAGGCCCGCAGCTTGATTAGAAGTCGCTTGTGAGGAACGGTGTCAAAAGCTTTCCGGAAATCTAGAAGTACAGAATCAACTTGAGATCCGCTGTCGATAGCGGCCATTACTTCGTGCGAATAAAGAGCTAGCTGCGTTGCACAAGAACGATGTTTTCTGAAACCATGCTGATTACGTATCAATAGATCGTTCCCTTCGAGGTGATTCATAATGTTTGAATACAGTATATGCTCCAAAATTCTACTGCAAACTGACGTCAATGATACAGGTCTGTAGTTAGATGGATTACTCCTACTACCCTTCTTAAACACTGGTGCGACCTGCGCAATTTTCCAATCTGTAGGTACAGATCTATCGGTGAGCGAGCGGTTGTATATGATGCTGTTTCTAAAAATCAGCTTTTCAATGTTTATTGTGAAATTTTACCACAATTTTGACATGTCTCCTGTATCTCCATCAAATGATTTAGATTATGTATGTTATGAGACTGATAAACAACTATTCACAATTCTCTCATTCTCAAATAGTGGATGAATTTGGTACGGTATTTGCACTCTGTCAGTTACGCTGCCACAAGACAAGTACACAGTTCCAGCTGTAATACTTTTCTTCTTTTGTTAAGTATTTAACACGAAATTATACCTCTTAAGGACTAGATTATGACAGTATTTCAGATTTTTAAATTCGGTAATAATTACGCGAAATATTTTCGTTACTCCTGGAAGCCGCTGGATAGGCACCGTGCATCTGGAAACGGGTTCCGGCAGCGACGCTTAATAATATGGATGATCAGTGTTGACATCAGCGACTGTTTTTTAGTCGTACTCACACAGCTAGATTTAAACGAGTATCTTTTTAGCCTTACAGTTAGTAAATAAAATTTCATCTGTGGAATAGAAGGAGTTGTCCATGAGAAATGGTTTTTAGGCTAGATTTAAAAGATCCTTTGCTACCTGTCAGACATTTTTTATGTTATTGAGACGATGATCAAAAATTTTCTTTGCTGCATACTGATTTGTTTCTGAGCCACTGACAGTCTCAATAATGGTTAATAAAGGTAATTTTTCCTTTAGTGCTGTAGGTATGGATATCACTACTCTTCTCAAATACTGATGGATCATTTTGATTAATTTCATTAGAGAATGTATTTTTAGCGATGGTGCAGTTAAAATGCCTAGTTCCCTGATGAAGTACCTACACGACGAACTCTGGTGAACACCACACATTATTGTTACTGCTCGCTTTTGTGCGATAAGTACTTTATTTCTAAGTTACGCCAGATAATTATTCTTTAAGAAATTGTTAAGTGGAAATACGTAAAGTTGAATCATTTGTTTCAAAGACCAACAACTATACGAAGTGCAAAATTAGCTGAACGTAATTGTTTGAGAAGATCAGCAATACGTTTTTTCCCGGTGTAGCGAAGCAGCTTAAATCATTTAATAAAGGCAAGGCCTCCAGTCGGTATACCAGTGACGTTTCTTTCAGAGTGTGTCGATACAATAGCACCATACTAAACAACCGTATACAACCGCCGTCTCATTGAAAGATTCGTACCTAATGACTGGAAAGTTGCGCCAGTCACTCCAGTACCGAAGAAAGGAAATAGGAGAAATCCGCTGAACTACATACCCATGTCACTAATATCGATTTGCAATAGGGTTTTAGAACATATACTGTATTCGAACATACAAATTGCCTCGAGGAAAACGATTTGTTGACAAATAATCAGCACGGATTCTTGGAAGACCCAATTTGTTCTTTATTCTCACGAAGTAATGGTTGCTATCCACAGGGTATGTCAAATATTTACAAATTTTTAGATTTCCAGAAGGCTTTTGATACTGCTCCTCAAGAGTGTCTTATAATCAAATTGCATATCTCTGGAGTATCGCCTCAATTGTGTGACTGCATTTGAGAGTTCCTGTCAGAAAAGTCACAGTTCGTAGACGGAAATTCATCGAGTATAACAGAAGTAACGTCTGGCGTTCCTAAAGGAAGTGTTACAGGCTCTCTGCTGTTACTGATCTACATAAACGACATGGAAGACAATCTGAGCAGCCCTCTCAGACTATTTGCAGATGATGCTGTCATTTACCGTCTTGTAAATTCAGAAGACGGTGAAAACTAATTACAAAATGATTTTGACAAGATATCTGTATGGTGCGAAGAGTCGCAGTTGACACTATATAATGAAAGTGTGAGGTCATCCACACGAGCACTATGAAGAATCCGCTAAATTTCGGTTACACAATAAATCACACATGTCTAAAATCTGTAAATTCAACTCAATACTCAAGGATTACAATTACGAATAACTTGAATTGGAACGATCACATAGATAATGTTGTGGCGAATACAAACCAAAGACTGCGATTTATAGGCAGAACAGTTGGAAAATGTCACATGTATACTAACGAGACTGCTTACATTACGCTTTTCTGCCCTCTTCTGGAGGATTACCTTGCGGTTTGGGATCCGCATCAGTTAGGATCGACGGGGATACCGAAAAAGTTCAGAGAAGGCCAGATCGTTTTGTACGATCACAAAATAGGGGAGAGCGTACCACGGACACGATACATGAATTGAGGGGCAGTCATTAAAACAAAGGCGTTTTTCATTGCGGCACTATCTTCTCGTGAAATTTCAATCAACAACTTTCTCCTTTTATTGCCAAAATATTTTATTGCCGTCCACCTACATAGGAAGGACTGCTCATCATGATAAAATAAGAGAAATCAGAGCTCGCACAGGAAGATTTAAGTGCTCATTTTTCCCACGCACCTTTGGAGAGTGGACCGAGAGAGAAATAGCTTGATGGTTGTTCGATGAACCCTCAGCCAGACACTTTATTGTGAATTGCAGGGTAATCATGCAGATGTAGACATATTTCCATCAATATGTAAACTAAAAAATTTGGAGCATTCTACCAGATTTACTGACTCCTATTCCTGTGGTACATCAGTTACTGGTAAGGATTGCTCTATGTATACTTCTCTCGAAATACACCAATCTTACCTCAACATGAGTAGAGGTTTGGCATTCAACTTATGTGAGTTATTGAGATCCTCGGCAGACCCAGCCATTATAAAACTATTCCAGCTGGTATGCAAGATATATGAGACAGGCGGAATACATCCAGATTTGAAGAAGAATGTCATAATTCTTTTTTTTTTTTTTTAGTCATCTGTCTTCTGACTGGTTTGATACGGCCCGCCAGGAATTCCTCTCCTGTGCCAACCTCTTCTCACTTGCTGCCTACTTCCTCGTTATTTGCTGGACGTATTCCAATTTCTGTCTTCCCCTGCAGTTTTTAGCCTCTACAGCTCCTTCTAGTACTATGGAAGTTATGTCCTGATATCTTAACAGATGCACTATCATCTTGTCCCTTCTTCTTGTCATTGTTTTCCACATATTACCTTCCTCTCCGATACTGCACAGATCCTCCTCATTCCCTTCCCTATTAGTCCAACTAATTTTCAACATTCGTCTGTAGCACCACATCTCGAATTCTTCAATTCTCTTCTGCTCTGGTTTTCCCAAAGTCGATCTTTCAGTATCACACAATTCTGTGCTCCAAAAGCTCATTCTCAGAAATTTATTCCTCAAATTAAGGCCTACGTTTGCTACTAGTAGATTTCTCTTGGCCAGGAATGCCATTTTTGCCAGTGCTAGTCTCCTTTCTATGTCCCCCTAGCTCCGTCCGTCATTGGTTAGTTTGCTGCCTAGATAGTAGAATTCCTTAACTTCATCTACTTCGTGACCATCAATCCTGATGTTAATTTTCTCGCTGTTTTCATTTCTGCTATTTCCCACATTCTGCACTCATTAAATTGTTCAAATGTGTGTGAAATCTTATGGGACTTAACTGCTAAGGTCATCAGTCCCTAAGCTTACACACTACTTAACCTAAGTTATCCTAAGGACAAACACACACACATGCCCGAGGGAGGATTCGAACCTCCGCCGGGACCAGCCGCACAGTCCATGACTGCAGCCCCCTTAGACCGCTCGGCTAATCCCGCGCGGCCATAAGATTGTTCCTTCCATTCAACACATAATGTAGTTCTTCTCTTTCACTGAGGATAGCAATGTCATCAGTGAATCATATCATTGATATCCTTTCACCTTGAATTTTAACACCACTCCCGAATCTTTCTGTTATTTCCATCATCGCTTCTTCGATATGTAGATTGAACAGCAGGAGCGAAAGACTGCATACCTGTCTCACACCCTTTTTAATCCAAGCTCTTCGTTATTATACCCTTTTGCTCTTGTACAGGTTATGTATTACCGGTCTCTCCCTACAGCTTACCCCTATTTTCCTAAGTATTTCGAACATCTTGCACCATTTGACATTGTCGAACCCTTTTTCCAGGTCGGCAGATCCTATAAACCGTATTGATTGTCTCACTTATCAGTCCTTGCAGCCTTCGGAATTGTGTGGATGACATTTTTCTGAAAGACAGATAGACTCATACATTCTACACACCAACGTCTCGTTTTGTTGCCACTTCCCCCAATGAAATGTTATCTATCCCTTCTCCCTTATTTGATCTTAAGTCTTCCAAAACTGTTTTAAATTCTGGTTCTAATACTGGATCCCCTATCTCTTCTAAAACGACGCCTGGTTCTTCTTCTATCAGACAGATCTTCCCCCTAAATAGGCCTTTAATTAATTCTTCCCACCAATCCGCTCGCTCCTCTGGAGGATGGAATTCCCGTTGCATTCTTAATATTAGCAGCCTTGCTTTTAACTTCCCCGAATATTGTTTTGACTTTCCTATGTGCTGAGTCAGTTCTTCCGACAATCATTTCTTTTTGCGATTTCTTCACTATTTTCAACAGCCATTTTGTGTTAGCTTCCCTGCACTTCCTGTTTATTTCATTCCTCAGCGACCTGTATTTCTGTATTCCTGGATTTCACTGAACATTTTTGTATTTCCATCATTCATGGATCACCTGAAGTATTTCTTATGTTACCGATGGTTTTTCATTGTTACCTTCTTTGTACACGTATTTTTCTCTCCAACTTCTATGCCTTTTTTAGAGACGTCCATTTGTCTTCAATTTTACTGTCTACTGACCTGTTCCTTATTGGAGTATATTCGGCCTTAGAGAATTTCAAGCGTATCTCGTCATTCCTTAGCGCTTCCGTAACCCACTTCTTTGCACATTTTGATTCTTCCTGGCTAATCTCTTAAACTACAGTTTACTCTTCATCGCTAATACAGTGTGAGCTGAGTCTATATCTGCTCCTAGGTGCACCTTACAATCCAGCAACTGATTTCGGAATCTCTGTCTGACCATGAAGTATTCTATACGAAACCTTCCGTGTCCTCTAGCCTTTTTCTAGTATGCCGCCTCCTCTTGTGGTTCTTAGGCAGAGTATTCGCTATTACTAGTTGAAAACTGTTAGAGAACTCAATTAGTCTTTCTCATTCCTTGTTCCACACTCTCCCGTAACACTCTCTTCTACTCCTTCTCCTACAAACGCATTTCCGTTCTCCATGACTATTAGATTTTTTTTGCTTTTTTTTAAGGTTTTTACGTGCTGAATTTCCCCTTCAGTATCCTCATTTACTTTCTCTCTCTCTTCATCTTCAGTCTGAGACGTCAGCATGTATACCTGAACTACCGTTGTCGTTGTTGGTTTGCTGTCGATTCTGATGAGAACAAACCTATCACTGAACTGTTCACAGTAACACATTCTCTGCCTTATATCCCTACTCACAACGGATCTTACTCCCCTTATACTATTTTCTGCTGTTGCTGATATTATCCTATACTCATCTGACCATAAATCCTTTTCTTCTTTCCATTTCACTTCACTGATCCCCAACTATATCTAAATTGCATTCCCTTTTTCAGATTTTCTAGCTTCCCTATCACGTTCAAGCTCCTCACATTCTTCAAGCTTCTCACATTCCCCGCCCCGACTCGTGGAACGTTATCCTTTCGTTGATTATTCAATCTTTTTGTCATGGATGGCCATCGCCCCCTTGGCAGTCCTCCCTCCCTCCCCCCCCCCCCCCCCCCCACATCGGACGTCATCAGGTTGGGGCACTATTCCGGAATCTTTTGCCAATGGAGATATCATCATAACACTTTTTCAATTACAGACCGCATTTCGTATGGCCTTCTGCATCCTCATGTCGTTGATCATTGCTGATTCTTCCGCTTTTAGGCACACTTTCCCACCCCAAGGGCAAGAGAGTCCCCTGAAACTCTGTCCGCTCCTTCGCCCTCTTTGACAAGGCCGTTGCCAGAACAAGGGTGACGTCTTATACCGGAAGTCTTCGGCCGCCAATGTTGATTATTATTCAAAAGTTAAGTGGTGTGGGGGTTCGAGTCCGGGACCGAGGGCGTTTCGATTACTAATGAGAGACGCCAGCCCTAGACCACTATAAGTGCGATGAGGTTCGGCTGCAAAATACTAACACGAATTACGAGGGGACTTTAACAAGTAAGCTACACATTATTACAGCAGGTCAAGTAATTTTTGTTCAGTGCTCCACTGTACTTCAAACTGACACAGACAAATGACGGTTTTCTAATCAGTAATTCTCTACAAACTACGGTCGAAACGTTGTATCACTACTTCAGTTCCTCGACACCGTAAGTTCGCTCATTGGCGACGAAGACATTCGAAGACCGCTGTGTGAGCGTTCTCATCCTTGGAAAACATCCCCCCCCCCCTTCCCCAGACGCTGTTTCATCTCGCAGAAAAAATGGAAATCGCGTGTTTCAAGATCTGGAATGTATGGTTGATCAACATCACCCACGTCTGTGTGGCCTTGGACAAACTGTTGGCACCATTTCAAAAATGGTTCAAATGGCTCTGAGCACTATGGGACTTAACAGCTGAGGTCATCAGTCCCCTAGAACTTAGAACTACTTAAACCTAACTAACCTAAGGACATCACACACATACATGCCCGAGGCAGGATTCGAACCTGCGACCGTAGCGGTCGCGCGGTTCCAGACTGAAGCGCCTAGAACCGCTCGGCCACTGCGGCCGGCCGCACCAGTTCACTATGACTAGACACAACATTGGATTTAGTCCATACGCCGCCAGAATTTCACGATGGATCTGTGTGTGATTTAGACGTTTTTGCCCACAAGATTCGTACTGCGCTGCGTACCTCGTCTCTGGAATATTTTTACAATCGCCGTGTCATTTCAGTCGCAAACTGTGATGTTGTACGTACAGCTGTTGAACTGTCTCTGCAGAAACGCGGGAAGTGTACTTTCTTCTGAAAACGCACCCCTCGCGTTGCTCAGTGGTCTTAGTGTGTGACGACATGTGGTGTAAATTACTTTCTGAAGTTCCTATGTGTTTGCAGAAGAATGAGATAATGGGTTGACGGTGACCTCGGGGAAGATCAGTCTGGGTTCTGGAGTAACGAGAGAACGTACAAGACAATACTGACCCCATGACTTGTCGTACAAGATAGACTGAAGAAAAGCAAACTTACTCTTATAACCTTTATAGATTTAGAGAAAACATGTTAATGTTGACTGTAATACACATTTAGAAATTCTGAAGGTAGCAGGGATAAAATGCAGGGAGTAAAAGGTTATTTACAACTGGTACAGGAAACAATACGTAGTTATACGCGTAGAAACCATGCGCCAAGCAAGGAGTTCGAGTTTTTGCGCTATGTTAAAGATAGGTTATTTAGAACGTAATAAAGTTAGTTTAGTACAAATTATTCATTAAATACGTATACAACGAGTTTTTTATGTTTAGTATTAAAGGTATCATTTTTCCATACGCATTGGTACAGAAAACACGAAAAGATCGTAAGATCGGGTTTCAGTAATATCTTTGTTTACGTCACAGCACCGTTCACTTAATTGTTGTTTTTCTTTCCAACAATTTAAACAGAGCGTGGCCATTCATTATTAAGTTCATATTTCCGGAAAGCAGCCTAAACATTAAGTTGTTTGATTTAGAAAATTTCGCATTAGTGGTTTGTTTAAATACAGTACACATACATTAAAGTTACATTAAAAGTTATATTCTATTGTGATTAATTAACAGATACTGCAGCTGGGTGAGTGAAGATTTATTGTTGTAAACGAAAAATTGAACTTTCCGCGTTATATCATACACCTGAAGTGTTAACCTGTAGGCCTAATTTTTGCGGCTCATAAATAAAGGAAATCTGAGTGGGGTAAAGTGTTTTAAATGATTGGATTCTATTTTTATGCGTTTAATTTGTGTTTCAGTGCGTGATAAGTGTGGAATTTACCGTAGGATAGTGATAGGGGGAGTGGTATGTGTGGACTGTAGTTGGAATTTCACTGGGGTGACTGTAGTGTGGAGCCCAATTGGGAACTCAACGATGGTCTCCCATGGAACTGTAGCTTTGGAAAACAGTCAAGAGAATCGCTGACCAGGAGGCAAAGATTTGTGCCCTTCAGGTTGAATTACAACACGCGAAATTTGAACTAGATAGGTTGAAGGGAGAAAAAATCTTGGGAACTGGGTAAAGATAACAAGCAACGGGAGAAAGGGGAACAGCTTGCAACTTCATCTGCATTTGTCCTAACAGTATCGAATGAATCTGACTTGTTACCTGAAGTAGGAGGGTAAGAGCCCCATACAGCCGCAGGCCACAGTAGGTTGCAGCAGACGTCTCGCACTGAATCTCGATGTAGGTCGGTACCGACAGAGAGTAGGAAGAAAAGAATCTTGCAGCTTGGTAATAGCCATGGGAAGGATGTAGACCAGATAATACAGGACAAATTAGGGGCAGGTTACCAGGTCACAAGTATTGAGCAGCCAAGTGCTAGTCTTATCCAGGTGACAGAGGACATAGGGAATTTTTACAAAAATTTTTGCAAAGAGGATCAGGATATTGTAGTAAGTGGAGCAGGAAACAGTCTACAGAAAATAATTACAGTATTAGGGATGACCCAGATGAAAGATAAGTAACAACTACACACACAAATGTGTGTTGTGCAAGTCCTACAGCGCCATGGCCAGCTCTGGGTTAACACTGCTTTGAGCCATGTGAACAATGAGCTGAGCAGGTTGCTGCTGACAGAAATAAAATCGCATAAGAGCGCAGCGCTTGTTGCTACAATTGGGAGACGTTGATGTACTAGACATGGACTATAGCTGAATAGATGAGGGAAAGATAGGGTGGCTGTGCTTCTTGCAGATAAAACAAGATCTCTGTGGTTATTCGCGTCACCGAGGCACCGTTTATAGGTTAGAATCAGGATTTAGGCACTTAGTTCTAAAAGAAGTCAAAATAACAGGATAGCCGCGCAAAAAGCTTAACAGTGCACAGAAAAGTAAGGTTAGCTTGTTGTTGTTGTTGTGGTCATCAGTCCAGCGACTGGTTTGATGCAGCTCTCCATGCTACTCTATCCTGTGCAAACTTCTTCATCTCCCAGTACCTATTGCAACCTACATCCTTCTGAATCTGCTTAGTGTATTCATCTCTTGGTCTCCCTCTACGATTTTTACCCTCCACGCTGTCCTCCAATGCTAAATTTGTGATCCCTTGTTGCCTCAGAACCTGTCCTACTAACCGGTCCCTTCTTTTTGTCAAGTTGTGCCACAAACTCCTCTTCTCCCCAATTCTATTCAGTACTTCATCATTAGGTATGTGATCTACCCATCTAATCTTCAGCACTCTTCTGTAGCACCCCATTCCGAAAGCTTCTATTCTCTTCTTGTCCAAACTATTTATCGTCCATGTTTCACTTCCATAAATGGCTACACTCCATATAAATACTTTCAGAAACGACTTCCTGACACTCACACCTATACTCGATGTTAACAAATTTTTCTTCTTCAGAAACGCTTTCCTTGCCATTTCCAGTCTACATTTTATATCCTCTCTACTTCGACCATCATCAGTTATATTGCTCCCAAAATACCAAACTCATTTACTACTTTAAGTGTCTCATTTCCTAATCTAATTCCCTCAGCATTGCATTATCCTCGTTTTGCTTTTGTTGATATTCATTTTATATCCTCCTTTCAAGACTCTGTCCATTCCGTTCAACTGCTCTTCCAAATCCTTTACTGTCCTTGACAGAATTACAATGTCATCGGCGAACCTCTATTCCATCCTTTAATATTTTGAAGAAGTAAGCTAACCTTCTGCATGGAGTAGATATTAATTCATGGAGAAGGTTAGCTTACTTCTTCAAAATATTAAAGGATTGAGTAATAAGGTAGATGAGCTTCTTGTCCGTCTGGAAAATTTAGAGACCTCTCAAAAGATAAACGTCACATACCTATCCGAGCTCCACACAACCAGAAGGGTTGATAATTTACATATAAAAGATTACACACTAGCAACTTACTCATGCAAAACTGATATGTTAAAACGAGAAGTTGTTATACATATTAAGACAGAACTCAAATTCAAAAATATTGAGACAGATAAATTTTGTAGTGTCAGTACATACACTGACATGCCAGATCGTTATGACCTCCTACTTAATAGCAGGTGTATCCACCTTTGGCACTGATAACAGCGGCGACGCGACGTGCAATGGAAGCGATAAGGCCGTGGTAGGTCGCTGGAGAGAGTTGACACAACATCAGCGCGAACAGGTCACCTAATTCCAATACATTCCGGGAGGTGGGCGATGAGCTCTGACGGCGCTTCAATCATATCCCAGATGTGTTCGACCTGGTTCAGATCTTGCGAGTTGGGGGCCCAGAACATCAACTGGAACTCGCCAATATGTTCCTCAAACCACTCCATCACATTCCTCGCCCTGTGACATGGTGCATCATCTTGCTGAAAGATGCCACTGCTGTCGGGCAAAATGATCGTCATGGAGGGGTACACGTGGTTTGGAACCAGTGTACCATACTCGTTGATAGTTATGTGCCTTGCATGAGCTCTACTGGACCCATCGATGCTCACGTGGGTGTTCACCAGAATATAATGGAGCCGCCGCCAGCTTGTTTCCGTCGGGCAGTACAGGTGTCAAAGACTTGTTGTCTGGAAGACGAAGGATTCTTTACCTCCCATCGGCATGATGAAGAAGGTATCGATATTCATTAGACCACGCAACGCTACGCCACTGCACCAACGTTCAATGCCGGTGGTCGCGTGTCCATTTCAGTCGTAGTTGCTTATGTTGTGGCGTTAACATTGGCACATACATGAGTCGTCGGCTGCGGAGACCCATCGCTATGAGTTTTCGGTGCACCGTGTGTTCAAACACACTGTACTCTGCCCAGTATTTAAGTCTGATGTTACTTCCGCCACAGTTCTCCACCTGTCCTGTTTTACCAGTCTGCCCAGCCTACGATGTCCTTCATCTGCTATTAGGGGTGGCTGCCCAACTCCACGACGTCTGGATGTGGTTTCACCTGGATTTCGTCAAGTGTTGAAGACATTCGCCGCAGCCCTACTCGAAGTTTCCGAAGTGCTCGTGGCGACTCTCTAAGCCATTACAATCTGCCTGTAGCATTGTTCTTGGGGGACGAAAATAAAAAGAACTGTTACTTTGTTTTTTAAAGTCGAAAAAGTGAATATTTTGGTGGGCCACTTGGCAACAGAATCAGGGATTTATTACGCTATTATAATAACATACGTTGACCATTAAATACCTGAATAAGAGCAGCATATTGATATATATATATTTGAGATCGCTCGGAAGAAACATTATCATTTCTGTGCATTTTTATAGTCGCGATGTAGTCGTACCCGGATCAACACTAAGGGACCAGAAGATTTATAGACTTTAAAAGAAATGCAACACTACACAATTAAAAAAAAAGTTGGTTTAGAAATAAGAGGAAAACGATAATGTTCCTTCTGCCTCATGCTGCGTTCGGCCCATCAGCGTGATCGTAATTTCTGATGATGAAGTAACACAAAATAATTAACAGTTAAGTAAATAAGGAGATGGACTCATCAAGGTTAATTTACGAAAATAAGCACACTTATCTTTAACACACGTTTTTTTTTTAATGCTACGTACCTTTTCATATTAAATTATAATAGATGACCATTGTGGTTAAATACTTTATACATAACAGTCAAAATGTCCTCTTGATGCTGTCTGTTCGATATCAGTTACAAGAAACTACGTCTTTGCTGATTGGAAAAAATAACAATTAGCATATTCACTCAATATTTTTCACATCAAATATAAAATACAGTTGGGGAACGCAGCAAGTCCGCGTCCGCCTCTCATGGAATACAAACAGTAAAAGGTGAGGCGCCAAAAGCCTCATTTGTCTTGAAACAACAGAATTCTTTTTTATACCATTAATCGATACATGTACATAGAGATTTACTGGCACCGCGCAAGACCGGCAAAGATAAAGAATAATAGATTCTGTCGCTGCTATGCGATGATTCATTTCTTTTACTTTACAATTGTTCGATAACTTTAGGCCATCAGGCGTTTACTATTGAGCGTATATTAATGTTTGTGAGGCGAAAATTACTAATATTACACTGCCTCCCATGAGGAGGGAAGGAATACCGAAGGTATTACTTTCATCCTCATGCCCATTGGAATATTTGTAATTTTCGGATGTAACATACAGGTTATTAAAAGCTTCATTTCATATTCATTCCATAATAAAAGAATTAACGTTTCAATTTGTAATTACTGACGGTGGATCATTGTGAATTTGTTCTGTGTTTCTATCAGTGTTTGTATGGATTCAGTCTATCTTGATGATTCTTAAAACTAAGGCTATAAGTACACATATTTACAAAATTTATAAGAAAATAGAGTCACACTTCATTTTTCATCGTTGCAAAAGTAATTTGACTATCACAACTGGTACACAACTTTCTGTTTTGACAGTATTCATTATATTGTCATCGTCTTGTCGATTGATTGCCTTGTCCGTCGTCGCACTTAATTATACATTTATTTTCGTCGCACATACACTATTTATGATAGACTTGGATTGTAGAGCGGCCACTGGTGATGGCTTCGACAAGGAAGTTCATATCTTCCACTTTCAGGGCTCGAGTGTCGCTCTCCGAATTATTTCACATATGAAACAGATAAAATATCTTATATTAGAATAGCTTACAAAACTAATTTTATGTACATGTGGGATGGAATATAGGAAGGATCGGATCCTTTGACGTATTTTCGTGTGCTTATTTTCATTCGTATCGTGACCTCTCGCCAAAGTTTACATTTCAACAGTGTTCAGAGGTGACCTTGTGACTTGTCTCTGCGTACAATCAGTCATTATAATAATTACGTTAGCTTCTCTATCTTAGAGTCTCTCGGAAGGTTTAGGATACATACAAAATTGTTTTCAGTACTGGATGTGAATGTTTTTGCTACAGAATGTAGCGCACAGCAACTGTGTTGGCGGTTGAACGTTTACATTATTTCGTCACGTGGTGGCTGTCCGCCTCCACTGTTGCGAGCAATCTTGAAATTCAGTCTGTGCGCGCGCACGTGACCGGAGCTTTCTTGCAGAGCGTTGATTTCGCGCTTGAGGTGCCGTGCGTCGCTTTTGTTCGGTGGATCGTGGCTTTGTGCTTTTTAGATTGCGGGAGGGAGCTTCTGCCACCGAAAGTGCCTCACATCACTTCCTGTCCACTATCCAGTTACGGATTCACAGGTAAGTGGTAGCTACCGCTGCAACTGCATGTGTGGAATGACACTGATTATTACACACTGCACACATCAACGAAATTTTCACACATATGATGCAGTAGAATACTGCCACTGAAAATCGTCGAACTTTAAAACTTCACTTCCACCGTGGTGAGCGTCTGCGTGAACGGTGTATTAACAGAAATTCTCGCGTCATAACATCACACGGTGCTTACAAGTTGATTTACATACTAATATTTACTAGAGTTCATCTAAATCGAGAAATAATCTAATTGACCACTTTGAATCAAAACAATTGTTTCTTAATTAGTCTTTTTTTTTTATTTAAGCCTACGGTCACAGGTAGGCTATTATGAGTCGTTTTTCTTTGACCAAATCCATTCCAATCTCCTTTACAAATTAATTTCATTCATAGTAATCTTTATCACGCTTGCTTATTCATTTTGTAGGACCAATACATTTTTTTTTAGTGCTCGTCTTATTTAGTGACTTGTGAGGGGAGCTTCATTTATGTCAAAAGTTTTTCTCGTATGTGCTTGTACTTAAAGAAAGTTCGAGGACAGATTTGAAAATAGCAATTCCGCCTCTGAGTTTCGTGTAGAAATACAAACAGTCGAAAAAAGAAAGGTGGGAAAAGCGGGTCTACTCGCTGATCGTCGACAGAATTTAAATTACTCCTCAACCAGGTCGAAAATTTAATTTACCTTGCGCATTACAAAAGCAATATGCGCGTCGCGAACCTACTCATTTTTATATGTAGTGAGTGCCTCACTTCCTAAGCACACGTGCATCTTTACAAGTTGATCCTGAGGAGTGGAGAGGATCAAGGATTTTAAAGGATTTGCACTTAGGAAAGGGATTCAATAATCACATAATCACAGAGAAAACAATAAATATTGCAGTGCACACTTAAAATAAAATCTATCACTTCAAGCATGTATATCTAATATGTATCTTGCTGCAGCTTGCTTACTACTCTTTGCTCATTTCTTAGACTAAGTCAAGTTTATGCATTACGCATTTGGGTATTAATTATCATTTGTATATATAAGCCTCTCACTAGAGTGTTGTTTGCTGCTGTCGCTACCTGTGAAGCTTGGGCGAGATCCTTATTCTATGTGCTGCTAGCTTGTGAATTTGCAGTATCGCTAATGCTCAATAGTACCGTGAAGTTGGCATAATAAACCATGTTACTCATATGTTCTTTTACTCAGCTTCTTTATAGTCTGGACTCATCTTACCTTGCGTTATATAATAAACTTCCTTTTTATTCCATCACGCTTTTACTTAAGGTTAACGTCAGGCCTATTTTAGAACAATTGCACTGCGTTATCGATCTGTTCATGCTTAATCCTAGATATCTGTTTACTTCAAAGAGATGTTATTTTATCGCTGGCACAGCACTGTGCTGGAATTTACAAGTTAAATCTACCGGCTGTTTTGCGCTAACAGGTGGTGCCTTATTTACGTCACCTTTGAAAATAGGGAATAACCTCATGGAATCGAATCTTTCTCACAACTTTCCTCTTTTGTCTGGACGTTTAAGTATTTCCTTTTAAAACAGGTCATTAATTTGTCCTCGATTAAATTTCACTTACTAATACTAAGCACATATAATCATCATTTTCATATTACTATTTAGTGAGAGAAGTGCATTATTCGCTCCTTCCTGCTCATTCTCAAATTACTATTTAGCGAGAGAAGTGCATTATTCGCTGCTTCCTCTTTCCTCATTTTAGTACCTCGGGGCTAATTAATACCTCTCGAGTACATCATTTTCCTTACATACTAACTTATAACTAAAATTGAAAATCGCCTCTAGGATATGTCCTCCTGTTTGCATAAAGATTATTCATATAAATACTTGTCTACAACTTATTCTGTATTTTATTTTCCAGACGCGTTGTTTTAATACATAAGGTTTCCTTTCAGCACCGGTTAACGTCCGTAGTCAGTTCAGTTCCGTTCTTGTTACTCGTTGGTTAATCCTGATCTCCAATACCTTAGAATTTTCTTACAGCTTAAATTAACTTAATTCCTGGCGTTATAAAATTTTCTTAAATCTTGATGGTGGAACAATCCTTTGATTTTATTCGTGGCAGGGTCAGATAACAAATAGCTACCAATGTGTGGTTTCCTCATTATCACAAAGGGACCTTCATAAATGTGTTGCCACTTACGATTCTTCTTTAACAACAGGGATGGTTTAAAGTGAGCCCTGACTAATACCTTTTCTCCTTCTTTGAAATCTATAACTCTGTTTACCTTCTTATCAAATGCCTTTTTTCGGAGGTTAGCATACGTTGTCAATGATGTGAGAGCTTGCCTGATTTTTGCGTCTAGGTCCAATTCGTTGTCTTGTAACTTTGGAAGGGGGTCTATCCATTCATTCCTCTCTTTTGATCTTGACATTAACTCATGTGGCGTGAATCCGGTCGACAGATGAGGAAGGTGGTTTACAATCTGTTCGAATGGTGTTACGAAGTCTACCCACTTAGATTGCTTATTCGGAATGTACGTCCTTATAAATCTGTTAAATTCTTTGAAAATTCTTTCTGTCGGATTCGATTGCGGTCGAAACAGGGATATCAAAATTTGTTTGATTCCATGGCGAGCAAGAAATGCACGCCACGGGCGTGATGTGAAATTTGAAGCATTATCAGTCAAGATTGATTCTGGAACCCCGAATCGTGGGAAATAATCATTTTCAATGCGACGAATTATTGGATTTGCACAAGAAGATTTTACTGCGTACAGTCTTATGTGCTTAGAAAAATTGTCCAGGATTGCTACTAAGTATTTAGCGCCTCCCCTACCGGTGGGTAGTGGACCTGCTAAATCAATACTAAGAAGCTGGTTTGGCCTTTCAGCAACTATTGGATTTAGTGGAATTGAAGTGGAAATGTTTAAGGATTTTGCCTTTTGACAGATGACACAGTTTCTCAATAATTTATGAATTCTCTGGTGTAGATTCGGAACATAACAGTAAGTCGAGATTTTCCTTTTACATTTTTCTGGTCCGAAGTGACCCCATGAAATGTGAGTGTACCACAGAAGATGTTCAATGAAATTACGAGGGATGCAAACACACCACCTCTCAGATGACTCAGACGTCTTATGAAATAGCACTTGGTTATGAACTTTATAAAACTTGGACAACTTGTGGGCTGGATTTTCGTGAAGAATTTGTCTAACCTTTTTCCATTTTGGATCTGTATTTTGAAGAATCTGAATCTGCCTACATAACTGAAGAAAATACTTTATGTGAACTGGATCTTTCATTAACAAAACTTTTGTTCCACCAGTTCGCTGGTTTCTAGTAAGCCCTCAGGTGAGCGAGAAAGTGCGTCTGCTATAACATTATCTTTACCTTTTATATATACAATGTCAAAGTCATATTCCTGCAGGAATAAGCACCATCGAGTAAGACGAGGGTGTTGCAACTTGCATGTAAGGAGGAATGATAAGGCTTGATGGTCTGAATAGACTTTAATTTTTCTTCCATAGATATAATAGTTAAATCGCCTAAAAGCCCATATTACGGCAAGTGCCTCCAACTCCGTAACCGAATAAGACTTCTTACACTCTGATAACACTCGGCTCGCAAAGCTAATCACTTGGATTTGCTCGTGTCCATTTACTAATTGAATCTGGAAAAGACAAGCGCCGATACCCACAAAGGAAGCGTCTGCAGTAATACAAAATTCCTTATCCATCTGAGGATGATGGAGAATGTTACTGTTAACCAGACTGTCTTTAATTTTCTTAAATCCGTCTTGGCATTCCGGCGTCCAATTCCAATGTGAATTCTTTTTTAAAAGGTTGTGAAGAGCGGGATTGTTCAATACGTGATTGGGAACAAAACGTCTGAAAAATGACGTAAGACCGATAAATCCTCTCAGTTGCCTTTTTGTAACAGGGGTTGGAAAGTTTTTTATAGCAGACAATTTTTCCGGGTCGGGTTTAATTCCTTCAGGGGTGATGATGTGTCCTAAAAATTTAATTTCACTTTTTCCAAACTTGGATTTCTTAAGATTTGCTGTAACACCATACTCTCTGAATCGTTGAAATATCTTTTGCAGAAGGGCCACATGATCTTCCCAATTTTTCGATGCTACAAGAACGTCATCCACATAGACTGTTACCTCATCTAAAAGTTCAGGACCTAGTACTTAGTCAAGGGCAGAAATAAAAATTCCGGAACTCACATTTAGTCCAAACGGTACAACTTTGAAATGGTAAGATCTACCTGCAAATATAAACGCAGTGTACTTCCTTGACTGCTTTTCAAATCAAGGGTACTCAAATACTTAACTGCATGAAACTTCTGCAGATGCTCTTCAAGAGCCTCTGGTCTCGTTCTTATGGGTACTATAATTTTATTGATTAATCTTGCATCTACGACTAGCCTTACGATACCATCTGATTTTAGCACAGACAATAAAGAACTCGAATAAGGTGAATGAGATACTTCTATCACATTCCAGCGTAACATTTTCTTGATCTCGCACTTGACAGCTTCGCGTCTCGCATATGGAATGGAATAGCTTGTTCTACAGTAGGTTGAATGGGGCAGGACATCCATTCGATATTCAAAGCCTTTTATTAGTCCAGGTTTCTTAGAAAATACTTGAACGTAATCTGTTAACAAATTGTAAAGCTCATTCTTCCGTTGTTTGGATAATTCAATGGAGTCACTAGCTTTACCGTATAATTCATCCTGACCGGGAATTATGTCTTTATACTCATCGTCATTAACACTTTCAAGATCTGTCATGTCTTCTGTGTGACTGTACTGTAGTCTTTTAGTCCATGGCCGTACTGCTATTTGAAGCACCCCAAAGTTTGTCTTCACCTTACATCTTAACAAATTTACAGTTACTTGTTGCTGGCTCGCTACTAGAGTACAGATTCCACACTCGATGTCAATTTTAGCTTTCGTCTGCCTCAAGAATTCCATACTCAGGATACATGGCACTGATAGGTTTTTAACAATAAGAAAAATGCACGTTACTGAAATAGACTCTATCTGGATTTGAAGCTGAGTCTGAAGATTTACACGTTGTGTTAGTGGACCAATTGCTCCCGATACGGTGCAACCTTGAATTGGAAGTGATAAAACTTTGCATACAGAGGATATTTGCTTAAATAAACATAAAGATAAGACATTTATATTAGCTCCTGTATCTACAATGGCTGTTACTGGTATGTTGGCAATTGATACTCTTATGGAAGCTTGAACTTGTTCGTCCCATACGTCATCATTGTCTTTCGTCTCAGTGTCTGCTACTAGATCATCCCGTAAGTTTGTCTCTTTGTCATACCTAATTGCTTTAATTTCGTGTGGACTAAGGGACAGGGTGCCCCCATTCAAACTTGCAGCATCCTCTAGGAGGCTCAAAGGTGCTGCTTTTAATTTTCCGCTCGACGCTTACTTTCCTGCTGATTTATATTTCTTAATGTTTCTTCCGTCTGGAACTGGTGTTGGTTTTGTGGTACGAACTCGGTTGGAAACGGACCTTGTTGTCCTGGCGTATCCGCTCGCGCATAATAAATTTGCGTATTATGCGGGCGTTTAGGTTTCAGAGTTCCCGAAGGTCCGTTCGCTTGTGGCTGAAAAGTATTTTGCTGTGGCTTGTGTTGATTGTAACCGTTAGTGAAAGGTGTACATTGGTCTCCACCTTGATTATGCCATTTATTTCTTTTCCACTGTCGATTTGAATCGTAAGACTGATCGTTTTGATAATTCCCGTTGATCGGTTGCGTGTTTCCATATTGCTGGGGCTGTGTGTTATAATGTGCATTTCCATACAGAGGTGGTGACGAATTATATATTGGATTGTATCTCTGGCCGTTATTGTACTTATTTTTGTATTTGCTGTTGGAGTACGTAGTGTGTTTATTTTTGAAACCGTTGTGGGGTTGGTACTGGTTGTCGCTGTGACGCGCTTTCGCTCGGCCACCATTGTTGTGCTGGCCGCCTGCACTGAAGTGGGCGTTGCCAACATCAACTCTAGCGTCCTCGTAAATCAGATCTAACGAGTCTAACACAGATAGGAAAGTGTCCGTATCGTCCTCAGACACGTTTACTAACTTTTCTCTGATCGCAATCGGTAGCTTAGTTTTTAGAATCATAATAACGTCTTTGGCGGTGATCGGCGAATCCCAGAACTTGATTTTCGCTAAATACTTTTCAAAATATCTTCTCAAACTACCGCGCTTGCTGTTAAA
This sequence comes from Schistocerca americana, assembly GCF_021461395.2. Taxonomy (NCBI): domain Eukaryota; kingdom Metazoa; phylum Arthropoda; class Insecta; order Orthoptera; family Acrididae; genus Schistocerca; species Schistocerca americana. The sequence continues at coordinate 223,383,239 of NC_060122.1, read as the reverse complement.
CACTTCGGCGTTGTAAACCTCTTTTCTCAGGCGCTGCTGCACACCAGAACTCCAGAATTCAGCTAAAAACATCTGTTCAAACTCTTTGTAACTTTTACAAGAGTCGACCATTTCGGTTCCCCATAAGGCAGCATCGCCTACGATAAATCCACTAACGAATTGAATTCGCTGGCGGTCACTCCAGCTATTCGGGAAAATTCCTGAAAAATTTCGGAGGAACACTATAGGATGAATTTCTCTTTTCTGTGGGTGAAAGGTCGGAAAAATACGATGTTTGATCACGCTTTCCTCCTGCATCAAACTGACAAAAGTGGGTGGGCTGGTAGTCTGGTTAACTTGTGCTTCTATAGAACTATGAGTTTGAGCGTTATCAAATGGTGAACGGTAATGTACCTGCTGTTGTTCATTACTTCGTGGTGAATTATTCCAGTTTCCTGACACGGAAGGTGGGGAATTTTCAACTTGACATTTTAGTGTACGAACTTCATCAACTATCTGTTGACGCCATTCAGGTAAATCTTGAGCTAACGTTCGTCTTATCTGGCCTAATTCTGACATGACCGTGTCTCCTGTTTTTCCAGGGGCTGCCAATATTTCAAAGGTCACGTTTTTGACAGTTTCCCTGAGTTCGTTCTTGACCTTGCTTTCTATGAATCCGTCTTTGTTTTTAATCCACTCTTGCTAGTGGTCGGACAATGCTTCAGGAAGTGTCTTAACAGTATTCTTTATTTGATCCTCTACATTAAGAGTCTCAATCTGTTTGGAAAGATCATCAACAACATTCTCGATCGTGTCTACTGCGGTTTTAACTCCTTAGACCTCATCAGAGATTGCAGTATAATCTTCTTTTAAGGTCGCAGCTTGTTTTTGATATTCTATCACTTTTGAATTTATCTCTCCCTTGGCTGCTTCGATTTTTTCATCTGACCGTTTTGAAATATCCTCTATTTTTGACTCTACTTGTGTGTCAATTTCTAGCCTCATGATCGTGATCTGACTACTGATTTGGCTTTGGACATTACCCAACAGGGTATTTAAATCAGCTGTTATGTCTGCCTTTAGTTCGGCCTTTACCGAATTTAACCGTGTATTTAGGTCATTTATCTCCGTTTGCAGATCTGTTTTTACTGAATTTATGTCTGTTTTTACTGAATTTATTTCTGTTTTTACTGAATTTATGTCTTCTTTTACTGAGTTGCACAGATTTGTAAGGACCTGATTTTTATTATGCCGTCTTTCGGCCTTCTCTTTTTCTTCGCGGGCCTTTTCATCTAATCTTTCCTGTTTTTGGCTTTCGAACTTGCGTCCCATTATTGCTTCGATCATTGCAGCCAAGTCATTTTTTTTCAAAAGCGGGAATAGTTTGCACACTAGGACCAGCTTCTAAAACTTCGGTCGAGGCTGCTTCTGCATCCGCTCGTGTACCTATCGCGCGTGATCGTAATGGATAGTGAGGTCCATTCGCATCACCGCTGTCGTCTGGTTTTGTTTGTGTCCGCTGTTTACCGTCAGCCATGTTCATGAATTATTTATCAAACGTCAAAATGCTACAGATATTGTTTGTCACTGCCGTCAGTCGTTTGTCTGTGACGTAGTGCTATGGCTTACTGGGACCTAAGATGAAATTCTAACTCTGGGTAACAACTGACGTTCATGTACGCCAAGAAGACAAGATGGTTCCTACTAATTACAAACAAATGAAATATCACACGTTTTACCAGTTTTGAGCGTAGTTATCCGCCATATCGTAATTTTTTTATGCACTGACAACAATGGTACACTTTCACTGTATTTAACTACAAAGAATGGACTATGGACAAATTGAAATAAAGCTGTTTCAAGGCAAGGAAAGACAGGTTTACGTTCTGATCAACTCGAAAGATGCTACGTCACTACGAAAGCTTGGCTACTGCGTATAAAAATTTGACTTACTATGGCTGTCTTGATGAATACTCGCGTTTTTTGGTAATTTCATCAGTCGTTCTTCTGAATTAATTAAAAGGTTTTCCCACTTCTCTTTGTCGGTTGAATTGCATCCACATGAAAAAATGAAACAATTACTAGAACAAGCATGAAATGATTTTTGATCAAGTCCCTGTTCGGGCGCCAAGTGTAGCGTTGTTCTTGGGGGACGAAAATAAAAAGAACTGTTACTTTGTTTTTTAATGTCGAAAAAGTGAATATTTTGGTGGGCCACTTGGCAACAGAATCAGGGATTTATTACGCTATTATAATAACATACGTTGACCATTAAATACCTGAATAAGAGCAGCATATTGATATATATATATTTGAGATCGCTCGGAAGAAACATTATCATTTCTGTGCATTTTTATAGTCGCGATATAGTCGTACCCGGATCAACACTAAGGGACCAGAAGATTTATAGACTTTAAAAGAAATGCAACACTACACAATTAAAAAAAAAGTTGGTTTAGAAATAAGAGGAAAACGATAATGTTCCTTCTGCCTCATGCTGCGTTCGGCCCATCAGCGTGATCGTAATTTCTGATGATGAAGTAACACAAAATAATTAACAGTTAAGTAAATAAGGAGATGGACTCATCAAGGTTAATTTACGAAAATAAGCACACTTATCTTTAACACACGTTTTTTTTTAATGCTACGTACCTTTTCATATTAAATTATAATAGATGACCATTGTGGTTAAATACTTTATACATAACAGTCAAAATGTCCTCTTGATGCTGTCTGTTCGATATCAGTTACAAGAAACTACGTCTTTGCTGATTGGAAAAAATAACAATTAGCATATTCACTCAATATTTTTCACATCAAATATAAAATACAGTTGGGGAACGCAGCAAGTCCGCGTCCGCCTCTCATGGAATACAAACAGTAAAAGGTGAGGCGCCAAAAGCCTCATTTGTCTTGAAACAACAGAATTCTTTTTTATACCATTAATCGATACATGTACATAGAGATTTACTGGCACCGCGCAAGACCGGCAAAGACAAAGAATAATAGATTCTGTCGCTGCTATGCGATGATTCATTTCTTTTACTTTACAATTGTTCGATAACTTTAGGCCATCAGGCGTTTACCATTGAGCGTATATTAATGTTTGTGAGGCGAAAATTACTAATATTACACTGCCTCCCATGAGGAGGGAAGGAATACCGAAGGTATTACTTTCATCCTCATGCCCATTGGAATATTTGTAATTTTCGGATGTAACATACAGGTTATTAAAAGCTTCATTTCATATTCATTCCATAATAAAAGAATTAACGTTTCAATTTGTAATTACTGACGGTGGATCATTGTGAATTTGTTCTGTGTTTCTATCAGTGTTTGTATGGATTCAGTCTATCTTGATGATTCTTAAAACTAAGGCTATAAGTACACATATTTACAAAATTTATAAGAAAATAGAGTCACACTTCATTTTTCATCGTTGCAAAAGTAATTTGACTATCACAACTGGTACACAACTTTCTGTTTTGACAGTATTCATTATATTGTCATCGTCTTGTCGATTGATTGCCTTGTCCGTCGTCGCACTTAATTATACATTTATTTTCGTCGCACATACACTATTTATGATAGACTTGGATTGTAGAGCGGCCACTGGTGATGGCTTCGACAAGGAAGTTCATATCTTTCACTTTCAGGGCTCGAGTGTCGCTCTCCGAATTATTTCACATATGAAACAGATAAAATATCTTATATTAGAATAGCTTACAAAACTAATTTTATGTACATGTGGGATGGGATATAGGAAGGATCGGATCCTTTGACGTATTTTCGTGTGCTTATTTTCATTCGTATCGTGACCTCTCGTCAAAGTTTACATTTCAACAGTGTTCAGAGGTGACCTTGTGACTCGTCTCTGTGTACAATCAGTCATTATAATAATTACGTTAACTTCTCTATCTTAGAGTCTCTCGGAAGGTTTAGGATACATACAAAATTGTTTTCAGTACTGGATGTGAATGTTTTTGCTACAGAATGTAGCGCACAGCAACTGTGTTGGCGGTTGAACGTTTACATTATTTCGTCACGTGGTGGCTGTCCGCCTCCACTGTTGCGAGCAATCTTGAAATTCAGTCTGTGCGCGCGCACGTGACCGGAGCTTTCTTGCAGAGCGTTGATTTCGCGCTTGAGGTGCCGTGCGTCGCTTTTGTTCGGTGGATCGTGGCTTTGTGCTTTTTAGATTGCGGGAGGGAGCTTCTGCCACCGAAAGTGCCTCACATCACTTCCTGTCCACTATCCAGTTACGGATTCACAGGTAAGTGGTAGCTACCGCTGCAACTGCATGTGTGGAATGACACTGATTATTACACACTGCACACATCAACGAAATTTTCACACATATGGTGCAGTAGAATACTGCCACTGAAAATCGTCGAACTTTAAAACTTCACTTGCACCATGGTGAGCGTCTGCGTGAACGGTGTATTAACAGAAATTATCGCGACATAACATCACACGGTGTTTACAAGTTGATTTACATACTAATATTTACTAGAGTTCATCTAAATCGAGAAATAATCTAATTGACCACTTTGAATCAAAACAATTGTTTCTTAATTAGTCTTTTTTTTTATTTAAGCCTACGGTCACAGGTAGGCTATTATGAGTCGTTTTTCTTTGACCAAATCCATTCCCATCTCCTTTACAAATTAATTTCATTCATAGTAATCTTTATCACGCTTACTTATTCATTTTGTAGGACCAATACATTTTTTTTTAGTGCTCGTCTTATTTAGTGACTTGTGAGGGGAGCTTCATTTATGTCAAAAGTTTTTCTCGTATGTGCTTGTACTTAAAGAAAGTTCGAGGACAGATTTGAAAATAGCAATTCCGCCTCTGAGTTTCGTGTAGAAATACAAACAGTCGAAAAAAGAAAGGTGGGAAAAGCGGGTCTACTCGCTGATCGTCGACAGAATTTAAATTACTCCTCAACCAGGTCGAAAATTTAATTTACCTTGCGCATTACAAAAGCAATATGCGCGTCGCGAACCTACTCATTTTTATATGTAGTGCCTCACTTCCTAAGCACACGTGCATCTTTACAAGTTGATCCTGAGGAGTGGAGAGGATCAAGGATTTTAAAGGATTTGCACTTAGGAAAGGGATTCAATAATCACATAATCACAGAGAAAACAATAAATATTGCAGTGCACACTTAAAATAAAATCTATCACTTCAAGCATGTATATCTAATATGTATCTTGCTGCAGCTTGCTTACTACTCTTTGCTCATTTCTTAGACTAAGTCAAGTTTATGCATTACGCATTTGGGTATTAATTATCATTTGTATATATAAGCCTCTCACTAGAGTGTTGTTTGCTGCTGTCGCTACCTGTGAAGCTTGGGCGAGATCCTTATTCTATGTGCTGCTAGCTTGTGAATTTGCAGTATCGCTAATGCTCAATAGTACCGTGAAGTTGGCATAATAAACCATGTTACTCATATGTTCTTTTACTCAGCTTCTTTATAGTCTGGACTCATCTTACCTTGCGTTATATAATAAACTTCCTTTTTATTCCATCACGCTTTTACTTAAGGTTAACGTCAGGCCTATTTTAGAACAACTGCACTGCGTTATCGATCTGTTCATGCTTAATCCTAGATATCTGTTTACTTCAAAGAGATGTTATTTTATCGCTGGCACAGCACTGTGCTGGAATTTACAAGTTAAATCTACCGACTGTTTTGCGCTAACAGGTGGTGCCTTATTTACGTCACCTTTGAAAATAGGGAATAACCTCATGGAATCGAATCTTTCTCACAACTTTCCTCTTTTGTCTGGACGTTTAAGTATTTCCTTTTAAAACAGGTCATTAATTTGTCCTCGATTAAATTTCACTTACTAATACTAAGCACATATAATCATCATTTTCATATTACTATTTAGTGAGAGAAGTGCATTATTCGCTCCTTCCTGCTCATTCTCAAATTACTATTTAGCGAGAGAAGTGCATTATTCGCTGCTTCCTCTTTCCTCATTTTAGTACCTCGGGGCTAATTAATACCTCTCGAGTACATCATTTTCCTTACATACTAACTTATAACTAAAATTGAAAATCGCCTCTAGGACATGTCCTCCTGTTTGCATAAAGATTATTCATATAAATACTTGTCTACAACTTATTCTGTATTTTATTTTCCAGACGCGTTGTTTTAATACATAAGGTTTCCTTTCAGCACCGGTTAACGTCCGTAGTCAGTTCAGTTCCGTTCTTGTTACTCATTGGTTAATCCTGATCTCCAATACCTTAGAATTTTCTTACAGCTTAAATTAACTTAATTCCTGGCGTTATAAAATTTTCTTAAATCTTGATGGTGGAACAATCCTTTGATTTTATTCGTGGCAGGGTCAGATAACAAATAGCTACCAATGTGTGGTTTCCTCAGTATCACAAAGGGACCTTTATAAATGTGTTGCCACTTACGATTCTTCTTTAACAACAGGGATGGTTTAAAGTGAGCCCTGACTAATACCTTTTCTCCTTCTTTGAAATCTATAACTCTGTTTACCTTCTTATCAAATGCCTTTTTTCGGAGGTTAGCATACGTTGTCAATGATGTGAGAGCTTGCCTGATTTTTGCGTCTAGGTCCAATTCGTTGTCTTGTAACTTTGGAAGGGGGTCTATACATTCATTCATCTCTTTTGATCTTGACATTAACTCATGTGGCGTGAATCCGGTCGACAGATGAGGAAGGTGGTTTACAATCTGTTCGAATGGTGTTACGAAGTCTACCCACTTAGATTGCTTATTCGGAATGTACGTCCTTATAAATCTGTTAAATTCTTTGAAGATTCTTTCTGTCGGATTCGATTGCGGTCGAAACAGGGATATCAAAATTTGTTTGATTCCATGGCGAGCAAGAAATGCACCGAGCGAGGTGGCGCAGTGGTTAGCACACTGGACTCGCATTCGGAAGGACGACGGTTCAATCCCGCGTCCGGCCATCCTGATTTAGGTTTTCCGTGATTTCCCTAAATTTCTCCAGGCAAATGCCGGGATGGTTCCTTTGAAAGGGCACGGCCGACTTCCTTCCCCATCCTTCCCTAATCCGATGAGACCGATGACCTCGCTGTTTGGTCTCTTCCCTCAAACAACCAACCAACCAAGAAATGCACGCCACGGGCGTGATGTGAAATTTGAAGCATTATCAGACAAGATTGATTCTGGAACCCCGAATCGTGGGAAATAATCATTTTCAATGCGACGAATTATTGGATTTGCACAAGAAGATTTTACTGCGTACAGTCTTATGTGCTTAGAAAAATTGTCCAGGATTGCTACTAAGTATTTAGCGCCTCCCCTACCGGTGGGTAGTGGACCTGCTAAATCAATACTAAGAAGCTGGTTTGGCCTTTCAGCAACTATTGGATTTAGTGGAATTGAAGTGGAAGTGTTTAAGGATTTTGCCTTTTGACAGATGACACAGTTTCTCAATAATTTATGAATTCTCTGGTGTAGATTCGGAACATAACAGTAAGTCGAGATTTTCCTTTTACATTTTTCTGGTCCGAAGTGACCCCATGAAATGTGAGTGTACCACAGAAGATGTTCAATGAAATTTCGAGGGATGCAAACACACCACCTCTCAGATGACTCAGACGTCTTATGAAATAGCACTTGGTTATGAACTTTATAAAACTTGGACAACTTGTGGGCTGGATTTTCGTGAAGAATTTGTCTAACCTTTTTCCATTTTGGATCTGTATTTTGAAGAATCTGAATCTGCCTACATAACTGAAGAAAATACTTTATGTGAATTGGATCTTTCATTAACAAAACTTTTGTTCCGCCAGTTCGCTGGTTTCTAGTAAGCCCTCAGGTGAGCGAGAAAGTGCGTCTGCTATAACATTATCTTTACCTTTTATATATACAATGTCAAAGTCATATTCCTGCAGGAATAAGCACCATCGAGTAAGACGAGGGTGTTGCAACTTGCATGTAAGGAGGAATGATAAGGCTTGATGGTCTGAATAGACTTTAATTTTTCTTCCATAGATATAATAGTTAAATCGCCTAAAAGCCCATATTACGGCAAGTGCCTCCAACTCCGTAACCGAATAAGACTTCTTACACTCTGATAACACTCGGCTCGCAAAGCTAATCACTTGGATTTGCTCGTGTCCATTTACTAATTGAATCTGGAAAAGACAAGCGCCGATACCCACAAAGGAAGCGTCTGCAGTAATACAAAATTCCTTATCCATCTGAGGATGATGGAGAATGTTACTGTTAACCAGACTGTCTTTAATTTTCTTAAATCCGTCTTGGCATTCCGGCGTCCAATTCCAAAGTGAATTCTTTTTTAAAAGGTTGTGAAGAGCGGGATTGTTCAATACCTGATTGGGAACAAAACGTCTGAAAAATGACGTAAGACCGATAAATCCTCTCAGTTGCCTTTTTGTAACAGGGGTTGGAAAGTTTTTTATAGCAGACAATTTTTCCGGGTCGGGTTTAATTCCTTCAGGGGTGATGATGTGTCCTAAAAATTTAATTTCACTTTTTCCAAACTTGGATTTCTTAAGATTTGCTGTAACACCATACTCTCTGAATCGTTGAAATATCTTTTGCAGAAGGGCCACATGATCTTCCCAATTTTTCGATGCTACAAGAACGTCATCCACATAGACTGTTACCTCATCTAAAAGTTCAGGACCTAGTACTTAGTCAAGGGCAGAAATAAAAATTCCGGAACTCACATTTAGTCCAAACGGTACAACTTTGAAATGGTAAGATCTACCTGCAAATATAAACGCAGTGTACTTCCTTGACTCCTGCGCAAGTTTTACTTGCCAGTAACTGCTTTTCAAATCAAGGGTACTCAAATACTTAACTGCATGAAACTTCTGCAGATGCTCTTCAAGAGCCTCTGGTCTCGTTCTTATGGGTACTATAATTTTATTGATTAATCTTGCATCTACGACTAGCCTTACGCTACCATCTGATTTTAGCACAGACAATAAAGAACTCGAATAAGGTGAATGAGATACTTCTATCACATTCCAGCGTAACATTTTCTTGATCTCGCACTTGACAGCTTCGCGTCTCGCATATGGAATGGAATAGCTTGTTCTACAGTAGGTTGAATGGGGCAGGACATCCATTCGATATTCAAAGCCTTTTATTAGTCCAGGTTTCTTAGAAAATACTTGAACGTAATCTGTTAACAAATTGTAAAGCTCATTCTTCCGTTGTTTGGATAATTCAATGGAGTCACTAGCTTTACCGTATAATTCATCCTGACCGGGAATTATGTCTTTATACTCATCGTCATTAACACTTTCAATATCTGTCATGTCTTCTGTGTGACTGTACTGTTGTCTTTTAGTCCATGGCCGTACTGCTATTTGAAGCACCCCAAAGTTTGTCTTCACCTTACATCTTAACAAATTTACAGTTACTTGTTGCTGGCTCGCTACTAGAGTACAGATTCCACACTCGATGTCAATTTTAGCTTTCGTCTGCCTCAAGAATTCCATACTCAGGATACATGGCACTGATAGGTTTTTAACAATAAGAAAAATGCACGTTACTGAAATAGACTCTATCTGGATTTGAAGCTGAGTCTGAAGATTTACACGTTGTGTTAGTGGACCAATTGCTCCCGATACGGTGCAACCTTGAATTGGAAGTGATAAAACTTTGCATACAGAGGATATTTGCTTAAATAAACATAAAGATAAGACATTTATATTAGCTCCTGTATCTACAATGGCTGTTACTGGTATGTTGGCAATTGATACTCTTATGGAAGCTTGAACTTGTTCGTCCCATACGTCATCATTGTCTTTCGTCTCAGTGTCTGCTACTAGATCATCCCGTAAGTTTGTCTCTTTGTCATACCTAATTGCTTTAATTTCGTGTGGACTAAGGGACAGGGTGCCCCCATTCAAACTTGCAGCATCCTCTAGGAGGCTCAAAGGTGCTGCTTTTAATTTTCCGCTCGACGCTTACTTTCCTGCTGATTTATATTTCTTAATGTTTCTTCCGTCTGGAACTGGTGTTGGTTTTGTGGTACGAACTCGGTTGGAAACGGACCTTGTTGTCCTGGCGTATTCGCTTGCGCATAATAAATTTGCGTATTATGCGGGCGTTTAGGTTTCAGAGTTCCCGAAGGTCCGTTCGCTTGTGGCTGAAAAGTATTTTGCTGTGGCTTGTGTTGATTGTAACCGTTAGTGAAAGGTGTACATTGGTCTCCACCTTGATTATGCCATTTATTTCTTTTCCACTGTCGATTTGAATCGTAAGACTGATCGTTTTGATAATTCCCGTTGATCGGTTGCGTGTTTCCATATTGCTGGGGCTGTGTGTTATAATGTGCATTTTCGTACTGAGGTGGTGACGAATTATATATTGTATTGTATCTCTGGCCGTTATTGTACTTATTTTTGTATTTGCTGTTGGAGTACGTAGTGTGTTTATTTTTGAAATCGTTGTGGGGTTGGTACTGGTTGTCGCTGTGACGCGCTTTCGCTCGGCCACCATTGTTGCCTACGTATTCTGTATTATGCAGGCCGCCTGCACTGAAGTGGGCGTTGCCAACATCAACTCTAGCGTCCTCGTAAATCAGATCTAACGAGTCTAACACAGATAGGAAAGTGTCCGTATCGTCCTCAGACACGTTTACTAACTTTTCTCTGATCGCAATCGGTAGCTTAGTTTTTAGAATCATAATAACGTCTTTGGCGGTGATCGGCGAATCCCAGAACTTGATTTTCGCTAAATACTTTTCAAAATATCTTCTCAAACTACCGCGCTTGCTGTTAAACACTTCGGCGTTGTAAACCTCTTTTCTCAGGCGCTGCTGCACACCAGAACTCCAGAATTCAGCTAAAAACATCTGTTCAAACTCTTTGTAACTTTTACAAGAGTCGACCATTTCGGTTCCCCATAAGGCAGCATCGCCTACGATAAATCCACTAACGAATTGAATTCGCTGGCGGTCACTCCAGCTATTCGGGAAAATTCCTGAAAAATTTCGGAGGAACACTATAGGATGAATTTCTCTTTTCTGTGGGTGAAAGGTCGGAAAAATACGATGTTTGATCACGCTTTCCTCCTGCATCAAACTGACAAAAGTGGGTGGGCTGGTAGTCTGGTTAACTTGTGCTTCTATAGAACTATGAGTTTGAGCGTTATCAAATGGTGAACGGTAATGTACCTGCTGTTGTTCATTACTTCGTGGTGAATTATTCCAGTTTCCTGACACGGGAGGTGGGGAATTTTCAACTTGACATTTTAGTGTACGAACTTCATCAACTATCTGTTGACGCCATTCAGGTAAATCTTGAGCTAACGTTCGTCTTATCTGGCCTAATTCTGACATGACCGTGTCTCCTGTTTTTCCAGGGGCTGCCAATATTTCAAAGGTCACGTTTTTGACAGTTTCCCTGAGTTCGTTCTTGACCTTGCTTTCTATGAATCCGTCTTTGTTTTTAATCCACTCTTGTTAGTGGTCGGACAATGCTTCAGCATGTGCCTTAACAGTATTCTTTATTTGATCCTCTACATTAAGAGTCTCAATCTGTTTGGAAAGATCATCAACAACATTCTCGATCGTGTCTACTGCGGTTTTAACTCCTTAGACCTCATCAGAGATTGCAGTATAATCTTCTTTTAAGGTCGCAGCTTGTTTTTGATATTCTATCACTTTTGAATTTATCTCTCCCTTGGCTGCTTCGATTTTTTCATCTAACCGTTTTGAAATATCCTCTATTTTTGATTCTACTTGTGTGTCAATTTCTAGCCTCATGATCGTGATCTGACTACTGATTTGGCTTTGGACATTACCCAACAGGGTATTTAAATCAGCTGTTATGTCTGCCTTTAGTTCGGCCTTTACTGAATTTAACCGTGTATTTAGGTCATTTATCTCCGTTTGCAGATCTGTTTTTACTGAATTTATGTCTGTTTTTACGAATTTATTTCTGTTTTTACTGAATTTATGTCTTCTTTTACTGAGTTGCACAGATTTGTAAGGACCTGATTTTTATTATGCCGTCTTTCGGCCTTCTCTTTTTCTTCGCGGGCCTTTTCATCTAATCTTTCCTGTTTTTGGCTTTCGAACTTGCGTTCCATTATTGCTTCGATCATTGCAGCCAAGTCATTTTTTTTCAAAAGCGGGAATAGTTTGCACACTAGGACCAGCTTCTAAAACTTCGGTCGAGGCTGCTTCTGCATCCGCTCGTGTACCTATCGCGCGTGATCGTAATGGATAGTGAGGTCCATTCGCATCACCGCTGTCGTCTGGTTTTGTTTGTGTCCGCTGTTTACCGTCAGCCATGTTCATGAATTATTTGTCAAACGTCAAAATGCTACAGATATTGTTTGTCACTGCCGTCAGTCGTTTGTCTGTGACGTAGTGCTATGGCTTACTGGGACCTAAGATGAAATTCTAACTCTGGGTAACAACTGACGTTCATGTACGCCAAGAAGACAAGATGGTTCCTACTAATTACAAACAAATGAAATATCACACGTTTTACCGGTTTTGAGCGTAGTTATCCGCCATATCGTAATTTTTTTATGCACTGACAACAATGGTACACTTTCACTGTATTTAACTACAAAGAATGGACTATGGACAAATTGAAATAAAGCTGTTTCAAGGCAAGGAAAGACAGGTTTACGTTCTGATCAACTCGAAAGATGCTACGTCACTACGAAAGCTTGGCTACTGCGTATAAAAATTTGACTTACTATGGCTGTCTTGATGAATACTCGCGTTTTTTGGTAATTTCATCAATCGTTCTTCTGAATTAATTAAAAGGTTTTCCCACTTCTCTTTCTCGGTTGAATTGCATCCACATGAAAAAATGAAACAATTACTAGAACAAGCATGAAATGATTTTTGATCAAGTCCCTGTTCGGGCGCCAAGTGTAGCGTTGTTCTTGGGGGACGAAAATAAAAAGAACTGTTACTTTGTTTTTTAATGTCGAAAAAGTGAATATTTTGGTGGGCCACTTGGCAACAGAATCAGGGATTTATTACGCTATTATAATAACATACGTTGACCATTAAATACCTGAATAAGAGCAGCATATTGATATATATATATTTGAGATCGCTCGGAAGAAACATTATCATTTCTGTGCATTTTTATAGTCGCGATGTAGTCGTACCCGGATCAACACTAAGGGACCAGAAGATTTATAGACTTTAAAAGAAATGCAACACTACACAATTAAAAAAAAAGTTGGTTTAGAAATAATAGGAAAACGATAATGTTCCTTCTGCCTCATGCTGCGTTCGGCCCATCAGCGTGATCGTAATTTCTGATGATGAAGTAACACAAAATAATTAACAGTTAAGTAAATAAGGAGATGGACTCATCAAGGTTAATTTACGAAAATAAGCACACTTATCTTTAACACACTTTTTTTTTTAATGCTACGTACCTTTTCATATTAAATTACAACAGATGACCATTGTGGTTAAATACTTTATACATAACAGTCAAAATGTCCTCTTGATGCTGTCTGTTCGATATCAGTTACAAGAAACTACATCTTTTCTGATTGGAAAAAATAACAATTAACATATTCACTCAATATTTTTCACATCAAATATAAAATACAGTTGTGGAACGCAGCAAGTCCGCGTCCGCCTCTCATGGAATACAAACAGTAAAAGGTGAGGCGCCAAAAGCCTTATTTGTCTTGAAACAACAGAATTCTTTTTTATACCATTAATCGATACATGTACATAGAGATTTACTGGCACCGCGCAAGACCGGCAAAGATAAAGAATAATAGATTCTGTCGCTGCTATGCGATGATTCATTTCTTTTACTTTACAATTGTTCGATAACTTTAGGCCATCAGGCGTTTACTATTGAGCGTATATTAATGTTTGTGAGGCGAAAATTACTAATATTACATGCCCTAGGTCAAACTCAGATATAACTCGCGCCTTCCCTATTCTACAACACGCCCACCACGCCAGGTTACGCAGCTATCGCCTGGACTGTCTTATGGCAATAGTTTATCGGTGGTCGTAATATACTGGTTGATCAGTGTAGAAGTGTATGCTTTTGAATTAATAGTGAAGAATAGTTGACTTTCAACTGTTACCTTATATAGGTCACCAATGCGAAATTTTTAACTGTTTATGAGGAACCTGGATCTGGATTCCTTACTGTGCTATAAGTCAGACAACAGCAGTCAGTTAATAGTTTGTGGTGAGTTCAACATACATTTTCTATGATATTCTGCTACGAAAAATGACCTGGAAACCTTATTTTGACCGTACAAATTGATCTCAGTAATTAACTTTCCAACATGGATGGATAAAGTAGCAGGACCCTAATCGATAATGTTTTCATAGTGAAGCTCAGAGCTAGAAAATAACTGTTTACCCAGTAACAAATGCTCTCTGATCATGATGCACAGTTAGGATAAATAACATAGTGCCTCACTGTATGGGTACCCCTCAGTACATGTACATCACACCTACCTATCTCTCTGATTTCCCTCTCCTAGATATAATTGCCACCTTCTGAAGGTGGCAGGGGTAAAATACAGGGAGTGAAAGGCTATTTACAATTTGTACAGAAAGCAGATGGCAGTTATAAGAGTCGAGGGGTATGAAAGGGAAGCTGTGGTTGGGAAGGGAGTGAGACAGGGTTGTAGCCTCTCCCCGATGTTATTCAATCTGTATATTGAGCAAACAATAAAGGAAACAAAAGAAAAGTTCAGAGTAGGTATTAAAATCCATGGAGATGAAATAAAAACGTTGAGGTTCGCCGATGACATTGTAATTCGGTCAGAGACAGCAAAGGACTTGGAAGAGCAGTTGAACGGAATGGACAGTGTCTTGAAAAGAGGGTACAAGATGAACATCAACAAAAGCAAAACGAGGATAATGGAATGTAGTCGAATTAAGTCGGGTGATGCTGAGGGAATTAGATTAAGAAATGAGACACTTAAAGTAGTAAAGGAGTTTTGCTATTTGGGGAGCAAAATAACTGATGATGGTAGAAGTAGAGAGGTTATAAAATGTAGACTGGCAATGGGAAGGAAAGCGTTTCTGAAGAAGAGAAATTTGTTAACATCGAGTATAGATTTAAGTGTCAGGAAGTCATTTCTGAAAGTATTTGTATTTGTATGGAGTGTAGCCATGTATGGAAGTGAAACGTGGACGATAAATAGTTTAGACAAGAAGAGAATAGAAGCTTTCGAAATGTGGTGCTACAGAAGAATGCTGAAGATTAGATGGGTTGATCACATAACTAATGAGGAGGTATTGAATAGAATTGGGGAGAAGAGGAGCTTGTGGCACAACTTGACTAGAAGAAGGGATCGGTTGGTAGGACATGTTCTGAGACATCGAGGGATCAACAATTTAGTATTGGAGAGCAGCGTGGAGGGTAAAAATCATAGAGGGAGACCAAGAGATGAATACACTAAGCAGATTCAGAAGGATGTAGGTTGCAGTAGGTACTGGGAGATGAAGAAGCTTGCACAGGATAGAGTAGCATGGAGAGCTGCATCAAACCAGTCTCAGGACTGAAGACCACAACAACAGAACAGGTATAATTAGTTCGTGGTACATAGTTCTTTTTTCTCTTTCTTTCTCCTTAGAGTGTAGATGAAACATGCCGCGCCCCGAAGTTTTGCAGTGTATTTGTTGATTGCAACAATAATTCAGGAAAACTGAAATCTCTGTTGAACAAAGAGAGTTCACAATATTATATTAGATAGCTTATTGACGACCGCAAAGTGAGCGTCAGCCGTAAAGATATCAGAGTTTTAAAATAGTGGCAAGACATCACGAATAAACCTTAGAATATTCTAATAACAAAATACGTAACTGCATTTAAAGCACAATTATGACCAACATGACGGACACTAGGCCCATGCATGGAACACGTCGTACAATGAGTGAAATATATTAACAAAAAAATTCTATATGCAACAGAAAGTTTTGAAAGATTCTCCTAAAACGAGAATGTGATGAATTCCAGTGCTATAATATTCGGATGGACTACTGTAAATCGTATTCTGTACTGTGCCTCGAAAGTAACTCATCCCGCCAAACAACGGATGCATTATCTCAATACAGATAGGTACTCGTTAAAGTTATGAAAATACTGTTAATGCTCCTACGTCAAGACCTGCTATACGAAACAACGTATAGTAGTTATTTATAGCACGAAATCCGACAGCTAAGAACCGACTCTGACGTCAGTTCTATTTAAATCTTCCTCAACCATTACTGCGACTTACCACACCAGTCCACTGAGATTTAGAATCCATAAAAGAAAATCAGTGTTGAAACTCGTGACTGTAACGGCAAATTTTCAACGTTTCAGATAAGAGAGGAACTCTGCAGGTTAAGGTTTGTGATAAACAATTTTTCAGCAGTTCATTACTGTTTACCTGACTCAAATATAAAATATTATTATGCTTCACACCATTTATTTTGGTATGCAATCTATTTACAAGTATCGTGCTCAACAGAGGTTGCAAGCAAACAACAAAATGGATGACATTAAAAAATAAAAACATCGACTTTTAACCTAAAATTAAAAATCGTCAAAATAATATTATGATGCATATCAACCACATTCTAAAAGTAAAGGTTAAAAAAGCTCTGTGGTGAACGCTTTTGAATTAATTAATATTTTTGTGTGTCTGTGTGAAGTAATTCAGTATTAAAATAACAGTCTTTTAATTGCACCTGATATCCCGTGCTGCAACAGCACAATCACTCTGGCATTTGATGTAATTAAAATGATGAAATAAGAGCAAAATAAAGGTGCACTTATCAAGGGTGATGGATGAGTTTAATGAAGTACCCTCGCCCACCCCACATCATGTAGGAAGTATACTCATATCAGTCAATAAATGTTAGTATATGCATGTAATCGAAGCAGGAAAACGGAAGAACGACTACATATTGCAGCCACTCACTTACGTCAACACGAGCAGAAAGTGATTTATCTCTCTAGTACCAAACAAGTCAAAAAAATCGAATCACCAATAAATTGTTGTAGGAACTAAATGTTATGAATAATCCAAATATAAATGAAGTACTACTTAAAATTATGTTATAAAACTAAGACATTTCAATCGACAAGTGTGAGCCATGTACTGCCCTCGTACATGCCAATCTTTTATACATTATCGCCAGCAGATAATATGAATTACATAATAAAATACTTCCAGCACCTGGAATTTTTCACGTTACGACAGTTACCGAATCTCCCCCGGGGGCCTCATCATTTTTCAAATCATTTATGATATTTTAGATTTCAGCCATGCTGGGGAAATCTGACTTTTTGTTAGTGCAGCCCTGATTTTGTTCTAGAAAGTTTGCTCTTGGTTCCTCACAATTTAACAACTTCTTGAAATAGCTTGTGAATATTTCACGGTTTTCTTGGTTGTTTGGCGCTGATTTTCCAACTTCATTTATTATTTTTATTACTATTATTATTATTATATCATGTCACAGAGGTCCAATACAACGACAACGAATAAGTAAATAAAATAAGAACACCTTTCAAGTGGGAAGGTATTTGGAATGGAAATACGGAGACAGATAAGGGCGTATTGTCCCATTGACGACGACGTCATTATACGTGAAGTACAAGCTAAAATGTAAAAGATATGAAGTCGTAAAAAGGAAACAGCCTGATATTCTTCTTACATTACTTAGAGAATCCACACAAACCCTAAACCGAGATGGCAGCACAGTTAATGGTGGATAAATACGGTATCGACAATGTAAAATGACTACAGATTTGGCGAGTTGTCCACAATGACTCAATCGTTGGAATATGAGAAATCGTTCGGCAGTAAATGTTTGTTGGAAATATAGTACCTGTTTTCAGAAATTTCTCGAATTATTCTGTGTAGAGTCGTTATTGTCACATGCAGCAGATTTCTTTGTCGTCTGAGGTCCCCAATAAAGCCAACGAAGAGAACCTCGTATACGTACAACATCGTTGTTTCTAATGGTGTTGCTTTCTTCTTTCGTATTTAAATTTGTGTAACATTGCGTCGAAATCCTGATTATTCTCGTACGGAAAATGTGTTGAATTAGGTGCGAGATTCGTTTACTAAACAGTAATTATTTCCTTTGTTGACCACAACAGTGAGTTTAGAAAGTGATGTGATCCATGACTGTAATTTTTAGATAATGACAAAGCTTATTGTTCATCAATTATTACAGAATTGCCGAGCATATCCTGTTACAAAGGAACTGTCTCTCAAATATGTATGTAAAGTATGATGTTACTTCAGGTACAATTATGTTTATGCACCTCTGTGCTCTGAAGGTCTCCTGAGTAATGTTTTTTTTATTCATATTAGACACTGCTGTTAAAGGGGTCCCAAATGGATAGTGAAGAATACAAAATTGTAACTAGCAAAGACGCTATTGTAGCGAACAACCTGAAGAACTAGAAGGAATGTAGACAGTCGTTGTAAGCTGAGCTCGAAATAGTGGGTAACTGTTCAACGAAGATAAAAGCCAGCGTAGTAAGCCCTGAGATGGAAATATCTCACACCTTGTAGCTACAAATTGGCCGGGTCTTATCGATGGCGTCAGTATGATTCAAATGGCTCTGAGCACTATGGGACTCAACTGCTGAGGTCATTAGTCCCCTAGGACTTAGAACTAGTTAAACCTAACTAACCTAAGGACATCACAAACATCCATGCCCGAGGCAGGATTCGAACCTGCGACCGTAGCGGTCTTGCGGTTCCAGACTGCAGCGCCTTTAACCGCACGGCCACTTCGGCCGGCTGCGTCAGTATGGAGACGAGGATTAGCGATCGTAATGTCATCATAGCGACTATGGTTACCAAAGTTAATAAATCAGTCCAGAGTGCTAGGAGAGTGTTTCTGCTAGAAAGTGGAGATAGGCAGTCGTTAGCGTTCACTTACAAAATGAACTGATGGCATTTAGTTCCACTGTGATGGACGTACAGCAATTGTGGGCAAAGCCTAAAAAGATTGTAAAACGTTCTCGGGACAAGTATCTACATCTACACACATATTCCGCAAGCCACAGTGCGGTGCGTGGTGGTGGGCATCCTGTACAACTACTAGTCATTTCCTTTCCTGTAGCACTTGCAGATAGAGCGAGCGAAAAGCGACAATCTATTTGCCTAAGTACGAGCCCTAGTTTCTCGTATCTTACCTTCGTAGTCCTTGCTTGAAGTGGAAATTGGCGGCAGTAAATTCGTTCCACAGTCAGCTTCAAATGCCGATTCTACAAATGTTCTCAGCAGTGTTCCTCGAAAAGAACGTCGCCTGCCCTCCAGGGATTCCCATTTGACTTCCCGAAGCATCTCCATAACACTTGTGTGTTGTTCGAACCTACCGGTAACAAATCTAGCAGCCCGCTTCTGAATTGTTTCAATGTCTTCCTTTTATCCGACATGGTATGGATACCAAACACACGAGCAGTACTCTAGAATAGATCGCACTAGAGTCCTATATGCTGTCTTTGCAGATGAACTACACTTACCCAACATTCTGCCTATGAACCGAATGCGACCACTCGCCTTCCCTATCACAATCCTCACAAGCTAGTTCCATTTCATATCACTCTTCAGCGTTACGCCCAGATATTTATAGGACGTGACTCTATCAAGCAGGACACTACTAATGCTGTATCCGAACATTACTAGTTTGTTTTTCCTACTCATCCGCATTAATTTACATTTTGTACATATAGGGCTAGCTGCCATTTATCACACCAACTAGAAATTTTGTCCAAGTGGTCTTGTATCCTCCTACAGCCACTCATCTTCTACACCTTCGCGTACACCACAGCATCATCAGCAAACAATCAGAGGTTGCTCGCTTTCTGAACTATAGAGGGCAATGAGTGTATAACGGCATAGCATATCTTCATTTTCGCAGAATTTCATGTGGGTTTAGACTCTAAAGTACACTCCTGGAAATGGAAAAAAGAACACATTGACACCGGTGTGTCAGACCCACCATACTTGCTCCGGACACTGCGAGAGGGCTGTACAAGCAATGATCACACGCACGGCACAGCGGACACACCAGGAACCGCGGTGTTGGCCGTCGAATGGCGCTAGCTGCGCAGCATTTGTGCACCGCCGCCGTCAGTGTCAGCCAGTTTGCCGTGGCATACGGAGCTCCATCGCAGTCTTTAACACTGGTAGCATGCCGCGACAGCGTGGACGTGAACCGTATGTGCAGTTGACGGACTTTGAGCGAGGGCGTATAGTGGGCATGCGGGAGGCCGGGTGGACGTACCGCCGAATTGCTCAACACGTGGGGCGTGAGGTCTCCACAGTACATCGATGTTGTCGCCTGTGGTCGGCGGAAGGTGCACGTGCCCGTCGACCTGGGACCGGACCGCAGCGACGCACGGATGCACGCCAAGACCGTAGGATCCTACGCAGTGCCGTAGGGGACCGCACCGCCACTTCCCAGCAAATTAGGGACACTGTTGCTCCTGGGGTATCGGCGAGGACCATTCGCAACCGTCTCCATGAAGCTGGGCTACGGTCCCGCACACCGTTAGGCCGTCTTCCGCTCACGCCCCAACATCGTGCAGCCCGCCTCCAGTGGTGTCGCGACAGACGTGAATGGAGGGACGAATGGAGACGTGTCGTCTTCAGCGATGAGAGTCGCTTCTGCCTTGGTGCCAATGATGGTCGTATGCGTGTTTGGCGCCGTGCAGGTGAGCGCCACAATCAGGACTGCATACGACCGAGGCACACAGGGCCAACACCCGGCATCATGGTGTGGGGAGCGATCTCGTACACTGGCCGTACACCACTGGTGATCGTCGAGGGGACACTGAATAGTGCACGGTACATCCAAACCGTCATCGAACCCATCGTTCTACCATTCCTAGACCGGCAAGGGAACTTGCTGTTCCAACAGGACAATGCACGTCCGCATGTATCCCGTGCCACCCAACGTGCTCTAGAAGTTGTAAGTCAACTACCCTGGCCAGCAAGATCTCCGGATCTGTCCCCCATTGAGCATGTTTGGGACTGGATGAAGCGTCGTCTCACGCGGTCTGCACGTCCAGCACGAACGCTGGTCCAACTGAGGCGCCAGGTGGAAATGGCATGGCAAGCCGTTCCACAGGACTACATCCAGCATCTCTACGATCGTCTCCATGGGAGAACAGCAGCCTGCATTGCTGCGAAAGGTGGATATACACTGTACTAGTGCCGACATTGTGCATGCTCTGTTGCCTGTGTCTATGTGCCTGTGGTTCTGTCAGCGTGATCATGTGATGTGTCTGACCCCAGGAATGTGTCAATAAAGTTTCCCCTTCCTGGGACAATGAATTCACGGTGTTCTTATTTCAATTTCCAGGAGTGTATTTCTATCCACTTTCCAGGTACCTGAACTGATCAACAGACTTGAACTAGTTTTCGTCAATTGTGAAGTTCTTTGTGCATATTTAGCTAAGCCTACTTGCATACGTTCCGTTATTTGGTTGTTGATGGATAGTCTTGTTTTTCTTACTTCGTTGGAGACCCTTTTGTATAACTCCCCAAGATCTCGCTGTCGTTCACTAACGCTACGTTATCTGCGTAATCAGATATCTGAAACCTGTCACCTTCTACTCGTAGCCCAATAAACTTTTCAACTTTTCTCTCTCCTACGACTTTCTCCAGGGTAAGGTTAAACAGGACAATTGATAGAGCATCTCCATGACTTAATACATTTCTTATGGAAAATGTTATGAGTATGATTCTCCAGTTCGTTCCATCGCTCATGATTCACTCACACATACTCCAGTCACAAAATAATTAGTATATGAGATGAAATCGCTTACAACTGTATAACGTTACATTTAAACTACATTTGTCTCCTGAAAGTGCTTTTCACATTTCTTAACTCATGATTAGGAAACCCACAACCGTTACACGCAACTAGTTCTGAAGTGCTAATTCTCATAAGAAACTACAGTCTGCACCCTTGAACAAGAATTATCAACACTCGTATACATATCTCTATTTTTCTAGTGCAGTAATAACGGGACCTCACCTTCTCGTTATCACCCACTGTATTTCGTCCCAATTCATGACATGTGTAGGGTTTGGCCGAAAACGAAACTGACAAAACTAAAACTTCCAGATAGCCAAGCGTTTAGAAAAAAATAGCATTTTTGGCGCAGCTCGGGCGAAGCATGAGTCATTTACGTTAATGTGTTGACCGGACAGCTATTAGCGCAGCGGAAATAATACAGATCGGTAATCCGAAGGTCGGGGGATCGGTTCCCAGAATGGAAATTATTTATTTTCAATTTTTGCGTTACTCACACTGTAAGTAAACCAGAAGAATGCAGCTCATGGTCTTGTGGTAGCGTTTTCACTTCCTGCGCACTAGATCCCGGGTTCGATTCCCGGCGGGGTTAGGAATTTTCCCTGCCTCTAGATGACTCGGTGTTGTTGTGTCGTGTTCATTATCATTCATCCCCATTACGGTCGGAGGAAGGCAACGGTAAACCCCCTCCGTTAGGACCTTGCGTAGTCGGCGGTGCGTGTCTCCCGCATCGTCCCTTACGCTCCTCGGAGTATGGGACCTCATCATCATCATCATCATATTGCATTTTTTGTTGATAATATTTTCATAACAGCCATGAAAAGGAAAGGCAAAGGAAAATTTGGGGTAGCAAATTTCCAAGAAAATGTTTTAAGGAGTACACGACAAGTTCGTATATAAAATTAGATCCTCTACAGTTGATGATTCACACTTCTTGGTATTATACTGATAGGAAGGGAAGCAGTAATTTTCCCGGCATTCTGCTCGTGTCACAAACGCTGTATTTTACAATTGCACTGTTGTTTTAAAGTTTCTATAGAAAAATTAACTTAGTTTACATATATCAAAGGCTCTCTCTCATCGCACAGTTTGCAGAAAACCACGCGTAACAATGCACGAAGGTCAAAACGAAAGCAATGGGATACGAAGTCCTGTACACTTTAAATAAATCCCTTCTTGGAAATTTATTTGCGGAGCCCTCGTGGGTGCTGAAACTGCAATCCAATCTTGTAAATTTATTTGTTATCCCAAATTTTCCACTGCCTTTCCCTTTCATGCATTTTTTGAAAATATTAAGAAACAGAATATATTAAGCATTTCGATATATTTGCAGTATAAGTCACGAAAAAATTGAAACTAAAATGATTGTTCGATCCAGCTACCCTCTGGCTACCGTTGTGTAATATTTTCGCTGCGCCAACCATTGCCTAAAAACAAACAAAAAAAAAAAAAAAGAAAAAAAAACACCTTGGCCATCTGGAACTCCGATTTCTGTCGCTTTCATTTCTAGCCAAGCCCTATTTATTCCATAAATTTGGACGAAATTGATGATGACGAGTGGGTGCGGTCCCTGTATAACATATTTCACGAAGTTGCAAGTATACCCATCAGGTCAGAGATCTTAATTACAGATAGCTGTCTGGAGGGAAGGGTTCGTTGCGTAAGGGTCGAGCAGGAATTTCAGAAATGGCAGCGTCAGAGCTTCCTCGGGGAATGCCGTCTGTGGCATACCTGCGGAATGGAAGCCTCGGCAACTCCAATTAAAGCCGCAAGTGGCACGCCGGCCTCTGAACTCTTGAGTGGCCGGGCGGGCTAACCGGTGCCGCTAAAGAGCCCTGTGGAAACCGCCTCTTAGGCGCACTCCAGTTAACCTGGCTGCTGTGTAAACAAGCTAACAGCTGTGTCGCACTTCTCTCTCTCTCTCTCTCTCTCTCTCTCTGTCTCTCTCTCTCTCTCTCACTCTCTCCCGTCTGTGTGAATGTGCGTGCGTATGTGTGTGTGTGTGTGTGTGTGTGTCTGTGTGTCTTTGTGTATCCCTCCCACTCTGTGTCCGTCTTTCAGGGATAGTTAGAGTGCGACGCACACTTGCTAGGTTTACTTCGTCACCTCTGCCATTCCCACAGTGGAAGAATAATTTTCACCTCGTAAATTTCGTTGTGAATAATCCACGAAATGTAAAGTACCGATAGCTTAACGGAAAAAAGTTGCTCATCCCCAGGGTTAAAATATAGTAAAACAGTCTCGATCACATTCATTGGCAAGTGGTTTCAGTCTATAATTTAGACTATCTTCAGGCTGTACTCACCATGATGGCGGCTGGTGGCTGTAGACGGAGCAAGATCAGTTAGAACACAGACGTGAGCAGTTGGCGTTCGTGTTTTTACGAATCTTGCTCCGTCCACAGCCACCAGCCGCCATCCTGATACTTACGGCCTGAAAATGGTCTAAATTATATACCGAAACTAGTTGCTAGCCAAAATAAAAATCTGCTACGATCGAGTATTTTACACCAATCGCTGTTCACACTCTAATTCAAAGAATGCTTTCTAAAAATTTTTCAGCCCAAGCAGAAGTGACGCTAATACCGTATAATACCATCTCTAGCCTTGATAAATGAAGTAAAGCTGTCGTCAACTCGAAAGTTGGTTTGACCATCACAGTGCCTTACTAGACGTGGTCCCACTGAAGGTGGTAAGCCGTTGTCTTCCTCCAGTATGTAAAATCACAAGTTGAAGACATAAGATATGCCAACCGATTTGGCTCATAATTGGCAGGTCGCTTCTGTACAACGTAAAATGAGAGTGTAAGATATTTCGACCCGATAACGCCCTCTTTTTGAGAAAAGCAGCCACAAAGTTCACGACAGCAATCAACGGACAACTGATAAGATCGATGGATCTACACCTTCATATACATACACTACTGGCCATTAAAACTGCTACACCAAGAAGAAATGCAGATGATAAAACGGGTTTTCATTGGACAAATATATTATACTAGAACTGACATGTGATTACATTTTCACGCAATTTGCGTCCATAGATCCTGAGAAATCAGTACCCAGAACAACCACCTCTGGCCGTAATAACGGTCTTGATACGCCTGGGCATTGAGTCAAACAGAGCTTGGATGGCGAGTACAGGTACAGCTGCCCATGCAGCTTCAACACGATACCACAGTTCATCAAGAGAAGTGACTGGCGTATTGTAACGAGCCAGTTGCTCGGCCACCATTGACCAGACGTTTTCAGTTGGTGAGAAATCTGGAGAATGTGCTGGCCAGGGCAGCAGTCGAACATTTTCTGTATCCAGAGAGGCCCGTACAGGACCTGCAACATGCGGTCGTGCATTATCCTGCTGATATGTAGGGTTTCGCAGGGATCGAATGAAGGGTAGAGCCACGGGTCGTAACACATCTGAAATGTAACGTTCACTGTTCAAAGTGCCGTCAATGCGAACAAGAGGTGACCGAGACGCGTAACCAATGGCACCTCATACCATCACGCCGGGTGATAAGCCAGTATGGCAATGACGAATACACGCTTCCAATGCGCGTTCACAGCGATGTCACCAAATACGGATGCGACCATCATGATGCTCTAAACAGAACCTGGATTCATCCGAAAAAATGACGTTTTGCCATTCGTGCACCCAGGTTCGTCATTGAGTACACCATCACGGCGCTCCTGTCTGTGATGCAGCGTCAAGGGTAACCGCAGCCATGGTCTCCATGCTGCTGCGAACGTCGACGAACTGTTCGTGCAGAGAGTTGTTGTCTTGCAAACGTCCCCATCTCTTGACTCAGGGATCGAGACGTGGCTGCACGATCCGTTACAGCCATACGGATAAGATGCCTGTCATCTCGACTGCTTGTGATACGAGGCCGTTGGGATCCAGCACGGCGTTCCGTATTACCCTCCTGAACCCACCGATTCCATATTCTGCTAACAGTCATTGGGTCTCGGCCAACGCGAGCAGCAATGTCGCGATACGATAAACCGCAATCGCGATAGTTTACAATCCGACCTTTATCAAATTCGGGATGGTACGCATTTCTTCTCCTTACACGAGGCATCACAACAACGTTACACCAGGCAACGCCTGTCAACTGCTGTTTGTGTATGAGAAAACGGTTGGAAACTTTGCTCATATCAGCACGTTGTAGGTGTCACCACCGGCGCCAACCTTGTATGAATGCTCTGAAAAGCTAATCATTTGCATATCACAGCATCTTCTTCCTGTCGGTTAAATTTCGCGTCTGTAGCACATCTACGTGGTGTAGCAATTTTAATGGCCAGTAGTGTACATGCTGTCTAAAATTAAAGTAACAAACGGAAATTTTGCAAGGTTACGTTTATCTGTCCACAAAACAGTATAAACAGGTGTTAGTAAAGTAGAAACAATGTAAACAATGCATGCATAACGGTAGACAAAAATATTCGTCATTTTTTTCCGACTCACTGGATTTGCACACACATTCCGACAATTGTTTAATGTGCAGTGTATTGTGTGAGCACCTCTGGCAGCAATACATGCCTGACAAACGGCGGGGAATTGCTGTGAATGATGTCATCCATCTCAAGTAAGCAGTAACGCCCGTTCCTCCTGCAAAGCTGCTCGCAAGTCTTGGAGAGTGGTTGGTGGAAGCTGACGTGATGCAATCCGTCTCCCCGAGCATCCCAGACATGTTCTATGGAATTCCTAGAGGGAGAACGAGCAGACCGCGCCATAGGTGCAATACCTTCCGTTTTTAAGTGAACATCAACCACCTGTGCTCTATGAAGTCGAGCATTATCGTCCATCAGTACGAAGTCTCGACCCCACAGCAGTAGCAACAACCACATATGAGGTTCCAAGATCTCCTCACGGTACGTGACAGCAGATAAACCTTGCCGATTCACCTGTACAATTTCGTGCGGAGATTAACATAGCCCCTCGCCACACCATTAGGGATCCTCCTCGATATCTCTCTCTTTCCACAGGGTTTGGATCCCGAAATCGAGTTCCACATACCCTCCAGAGCCACAAAAATCTTTGCGAATGTATCATCATCCTCTCCAACACCGTTTTCCGCTGCCTAACGCCTTCTTAGCTTGAATGACACGATATTTAAAACATTCCAAACATTAATGGTTTCTTTCATTTCTGCTACATCTGTATGGTACTAGTGACACATGTATACTAAATACGTCAACTACCTGCTGAGTTAATTGACTATCTGGTGTGTTAAACGCCGCTTATCCAAGACTGCCAGAGCTGTTGTGCACAAAACAAGAGCAACACAATCACGCGCCGTCTCAGGCGTGGTTAGAAATGTGAGATGGGTCTGTGTGCAAATGTTTAATGTTTAAATAGAAATTCCAGTTGGAGCCGAAAGATGGCGCTTGTCAGTTTTGAGCTCTCATTGAGTGCGTAAGGATGCCTAGAAAATAGTGTCTCCCACCAAGTGTGAAGTCCTGCTGAGAGGTTTCGCCTGATTTCATGCAACCCACATAAAGCCAATTTCAATTCTAGGCCGCATACTGCAGGTGCAAGGTAGACGCTCCTGCAGGTTCCCCGACAGAAAGCGTTTAATCATCGACCACACAGGGGGAACGTCGCTCCCTCTGCGTTTCATCTCTTCGCTCACACCAATCGCTCCAGACCAGCGTAAGGGATTGGTGGGAATCACAGTCGGCTGCGTTCTATAACGAGGGACGCTACGACAAATGCTAAATCGGAGTGGCGACTAAGTAGCTAAATGTTGCAAATAAAACGTTTTTGATTTTCACTGTGGTTCCCATCTCGCGACCGATCGGAGGTTGCAAAAAAAATAGCCCTTATTCCTTATAACTGCTGTGTTGTATACATGGAAGAAGCCTGGAGATACTGACAGGTTTCAGATAGATTATGTAATGGTAAGACAGAGATATAGGAACCAGGTTTTAAATTGTAAGACATTTCCAGGGGCAGATGTGGTCTCTGACCACAATCTATTGGTTATGAACTGTAGATTAAAACTGAAGAAATTGCAAAAAGGTGGGAATTTAAGGAGATGGGACCTGGATAAACTGACTAAACCAGAGGTTGTACAGGGTTTCAGGGAGAGCATAAGGGAACAATTGACAGGAATGGGGGAAAGAAATACAGTAGAAGAGGAATGGGTATCTTTGAGGGATGAAGTAGTGAAGGCAGCAGAGGATCAAGTGGGTAAAAAGACGAGGGCTAGTAGAAATCTTTGGGTAACAGAAGAAATATTGAATTGATGAAAGGAGAAAATATAAAAATGCAGTAAAGGAAGCAGGCAAAAAGGAATACTGACTACAGATACTGACTACAGGAAAATTAAAGAGACCTTTGGAGAGAACAGAACCACTTGTATGAATATCAAGAGCTCAGATGGAAACCCAGTTCTAAGCAAAGAAGGGAAAGCAGAAAGGTGGAAGGAGTATATAGAGGGTCTATACAAGGGCGATGTACTTGAGACGATATTATGGAAATGGAAGAGGATGTAGATGAAGATGAAATAGGAGATATGATACTGCGTGAAGAGTTTGACAGAGCACTGAAAGATCTGAGTCGAAACAAGGCCCCGGGAGTAGATAACATTCCATTAGAACTTCTGACAGCCTTGGGAGAGCCAGTCTTGACAAAACTCTACCATCTGGTGAAAAACGATGTATGAGACAGGCGAAATACCCTAAGACTTCAAGAAGAATATAATAATTCCAATCCCAAAGAAAGCAGGTGTTGACAGATGTGAAAATTAGCGAACTATCAGTTTCATAAGCCACGGCTGCAAAATACTAACTCGAATTCTTTACAGACGAATGAAAAAAGTAGTAGAAACCGACCTCGGGGAAGATCATTTTGGATTCCGTAGAAATATTGGAACACGTGAGGCAATACTGACCTTACGACTTATCTTAGAAGCTAGATTTAGGAAAGGCAAACCTACGTTTCGAACATTTGTAGACTTAGAGAAAGCTTCTGACAATGTTGATTGGAATACTCTCTTTCGAATTCTGAAGGTGGCAGGGGTAAAATACAGGGAGCGAAAGGCTATTTTCAATTTGTATAGAAGCCAAATGGCAGTTATAAGAGTTGAGGGGCATGAAAGGGTAGCAGTGGTTGGGAAGGAAGTGAGACAGGCTTGTAGCCTCTCTTCGATGTTATTCAGTCTGTATATTGAGAAAGCAGTGAAGAAAACAAAAGAAAAATTCGGAGTAGGTATTAAAATCCATGGAGAAGAAATGAAAACTTTGAGGTTCGCCGATGACATTGTAATTCTGTCAGAGACAACAAAGGGCTTGGTAGAGCAGTTGAACGGAATGGATAATGTCTTGAAAGGAGGGTATAAGATGGAAATCAACAAAAGCAAAACGAGGATAATGGAGTGTAGACGAAATAAATCGGGTGATGCTGAGTGTATTAGATTAGGAAATGAGACACTTAATGTAGTAAAAGAGTTTTGCTATTTGGGGAGCAAAATAACTGACGATGGTCGAAGTAGAGAGAATATAAAATGTAGACTGGAAATGGCAAGGAAAGCGTTTCTGAAGAAGAGAAATTTGTTAACATCGAGTATAGATTTAAGTGTCAGGAAGTCATTTCTGAAAGTATTTGTATGAAGTGTAGCCACGTCTGGAAGTGAAACATGGACGATAAATAGTTTAGACAAGAAGAGAACAGAAGTTTCGAAATGTGGTGCAACAGAAGAATGCCTAAGATTAGATGGGTAGATCACATAACTAATAAGGAGGTATTGAATAGGATTGGGGAGAAGAGAAGTTTGTGGCACAACTTGACTAGAAGAAGGGATCGATTGGTAGGACATGTTCTAAGGCATCAAGGGATCACAAATTTAGTATTGGAGGGCAGCGTGGAGGGTAAAAATCGTAGAGGGAGACCGAGAGATGAATAAACCAAGCAGATTCAGAAGGATGTAGGTTGCAGTAAGTACTGGGAGATGAAGAAGCTTGCACAGGATAGAGTAGCATGGACAGCTGCATCAAACCAGTCTCAGGACTGAAGACCACAACAACAACATAATTGCTGTGGTTTTACTAACTTCTTCTTCGTTCGCCTCTGTTCCTCAGCATCTTAAAGCATCTGATGAACTCTTCCACCATTCTCCTTCTTCCGGCTTTGGTTCTCGTTTCTTTTTCTGCATCCCTACATCTCTTCTAGGATTTCCATGCTTAATTTACGCCGGTCGGGGTGGCCGAGCGGTTCTGGGCGCTACAGTCTGGAACCGCGTGACCGCTACGGTCGCAGGTTCGAATCCTGCCTCGGGCATGGATGTGTGTGATGTCCTTAGGTTAGTTAGGTTTAAGTAGTTCTAAGTTCTAGGGGACTGATGACCTTAGAAGTTAAGTCCCATAGTGCTCAGAGCTTAATTTACGGATACAGTTTTTTTAGATCCATTGGATAGATACCTGAGATTCAGCACACACCTTTTGATACTCAGGGCTAGACCACAAAGCATTTTCGGTAAACAATACTCTTCAAGAATGTTCTACAATTTACGATGATGTCTTCAGACACCGGAATTGTATTCGTTACTAATACTTTTAAGGGCGATTTCAGGCTGTAGAAGTTATCAAGGCAACTCTTTCGGTGCAACAACGGACTAGTTAGTTTCTAGCTGCCGCTTCTGACAGCCCAGTAATGCGGCGAATTACTTATTTAGCTTTCCTGTGTTATTTCGCTGTTTAATCCTTAAATTCAATTGCACGGGGAAAGACAATAGCAAACCCATTTGAATTTTTCAAAGCAAATACAGTAATACAATAGTAACCCTGATCTACGCTAGTAGGAGCAATGAGTTCGTTTTACTGACTGGTAGTAGCAAAGTGTTGGTTTGTTTCTATGGGAACTCACATTCTCTGGTGGGAGAAAATGGCAGCCAGCAAATTAAAAACGGAGGCAGCAGCAGGCTGCAGTAAGGGAAATGGTAATATTTCTGCCATTTTAAGTCAACTGTGGGGCGATTGCAGTGATTCTGACTGTTTCGATGATGACAATGTTCCAGACTTCCTTTTAAACAAGGAGATGGAAGATTCTATTTATATTAATTCTAGTACTAGTCAGGTAAGTTTTGGTTTCCATGTCATGTTGTTATTTGCTGGTTGCCATCATCTATCATCTTTGTGCTGGCTAGCTAATCTACGATTTTTTTTTCTATGCTGAGCTGTTATACAAGATCTTTATACTGAGATACAATCAATGCACTTTTTAATTGAACTACATTGTGCAGTGTAAATCATGGGATGTTTACAAAAAGAGAGATACTCGAATTTGTGGGTTACCATTTTCTTCATCATGTTAGCGATTAGGTACCCATTTTATTGGATTACGAGAACGTTTTTAAAATTTTTATGCACCGGTGACATAAGGTTTATGTTTAATCAGAAGAATATCCCAGAAGGAGGGCCCAAGTTGTTACCGCCAGCTGCTCCACGGCTCGTCTTCACTGCACAAGAGCCAGGGATCTTATTAGTTTAAAATACCTTTCGCGGGGAAGATTGGTAGACAGTCAAGTTAAGCAAACGAGGCGGTTCTCCGACATTAGAAGGTACCAGTCTTCGAAAGAAATATTCTGGTCACTTCCAGCTGATCCCAAGAAGAAACACCACCTCTTTATCTGCACTAAATCGAATACTACCTTTTTATCACAACTTTTACAGAACCATAAAAACTAAGAGGATAGCTACAACTGAGGATGAGTACGTAGCTACATCTGCAGACGAGATGTGAGAACCAGAAAATGTATTCGTCACTACTAATAAAATGGAAAAATTTGTACATTATTGACACAAAGTTGGTATTTTTTTCTATTGATTTTATGCTTTAGTCTTTGAACAAAGAATACCAGCTGCATTAATAATAAAATGTCAGTAACTTTTGTTTGAAACATTTTTAAAACTTTTGTAACGGAATATCTCTATTCACAGCTAATGTGGCTTGCCATTATACTTTCCCAAGCCCTTCAACTCCGTGTGTATTTTTGTATTCAATGAGTGCAAGCTTATGTTTTATTAACTGCAAAGAGTAGATTCGCGCAGTCCTTGCGGCTGAGAGTCAAAGTGGAGGCTGTCTATGTTGTCCACCCATTCCCCCTATGTGTGGACAGGTGGTCGCTCCTTCAGCACGGTCCAAGCAGGCACACGGGGTGAGGTGGGAGATCCTGTGTTAGGCGCATTACGGAGGCCCCTAGGGAAATAACGTCCAGGGTAGCAAAGAAATCCAATAAACACTCGGTACGTGTGCCAGGGGCCTCATCAGAGATGTGGAGTCGGCCCCGCCTGCGACTGTCGAGCGTGTACGGTGCAGTCGTCTGCAAGTCGTGTCTCTCATCGACACCAGTGACATCTGTCGCTTAGATTCTGAGGTCATGCTCAGTTCATGTAGGTGGCTCGTGGGACTGGAGAAGACTACTGCTGGCATCGTGTGTGTAGTCAAGGAGAGAGAATTGATAATTCATTAGTTTGGAGCTGAGTGGAGGATCTCAACCAAAGGTTACGTTGATTCTGTGACGCTGTTGGCTGCCGTTTTCTGGTCCTGTATTAGGGTGTAGAGACTTTTAGTACCCCCCCACATCCCCTTGATAGGTCAGGAGAGCAGCTACTTGGGTAGCAGAATACTAGTGTAGTGCACATGGGATTCTGTAGGCTAGGCAGTAGTTTGGGGTACTCTGATAAAATCTCGCCAGTTAATATGCAGAGGGCGAAATCAGACCACGTACAAAGTAAAGACACTTCGACAGTCAAAATTTTAACAATCAGTTCTCGAAGTATTCATAACAAAGTTTCTGAATTTACTACCTGCAGGAAAGACGTCGCATCACATTTGTTTCGGAACCGAGAGATAGCAGAAACCGGAAGTAGAGAGCTCTGAAATATTTAAGGAGGCATGGAGCATATATCAAAAGGACAGACTACGGTTCATATGAGGGGGAGTGTGCACTGCAGTCGACAAAAATATTCTGTCTATCGAGGTTGAAATTGAGTCTGACTGGAAGTTATCTGGACACGTGTAACGTGCTTAAGTGAATTTAAATTAATTATGGGATGCTTTTACAAGCCACCAGACTGCGCCGTGACAGTTCTAGAATCATTCAAAGAAAACTATGCACAGTAGAGCGGAAATACTTCTATTATGCAGTGTCGGTTGGGGGCTGGATGTCTATGGATTCATTGCAGGTCGTACGGACAGACAGTCTTGTGATGTACTTTTGGACACTTTGAGCAGCTAGTTCGAAATATTTTAGGCCTTGTGACTTCAAACGGCCGTGACATTATCGAAGATGTCGTTAATACAGAGATAGGGATTTGTGATTATCATCTCATCATAGCGACAATCGTTATTGAAGTTAATAAACCCTTTAATAAGGCTAGGACAGTGTTTTTGCACATAAGCGGTTGTTAGCATCCCATTTAAAAAATGAATCGACGTAATTTAGTACCAGCATAATGGATGTAGATAGATTGTGGGCAAAAATTTAAATGGATGGTAAATCATATTCTGCTAACATGGATGAAGAGCCACCGGTAGATTCCATATTCCCACGTTTCTGGAAAGCGGGAGAACATTTGACACGGTGCCAGACCTGAAACTGTTAACAAAGTTACAAGCATATGGAACAGGTTTCCACATATGTGAGTGGCTCGAATACTTCTTACGTAATAAGGCGCAGTGCGTTGTCCACGATGGTGAGTGTTCATCAGAGACAACGGTATCGTCAGGAGTGTCCAGGGAACTGTGACAGGGCCGCTCCTATTCTCTGTATACATAAATGATCTGTTTGCTGATGATGCCGTCGCATACGGGAAGATGAGATCTAGGAGGATACAACATGATTGCACAAAATTTCTAGTTGGTGTGATGAATAGCAGGTTGATCTACATTTAATGCTGTAAGTAGGCTGTTTAGGTTTTTATCTTGGTAACGCCACGAAGCGCTCTGTATGAAAATCACTGACTGTGCTGTGTGCAGTCTGGCTGGTTGGCATTGTTGCCATATTCTGTATTGTAGTGTTGGGCAGTTGGATGTGAACAGCGCGTAGCGTTGCGCAGTTGGAGGTGAGCCACCAGCAGTGGTGGATGTGGGAAGAGAGATGGCAGAATTTTGAGAGCGGACGATCTGGACGTGTGTCCGTCAGAAAAAGGAAATTTGTAAGACTGGATGTCATGAACTGCTATATATATATTATGACCTTTTAGCACTATTAAGGTAAATACATTGTTTGTTCTCTGTCAAAATCTTTCATTTGCTAACTATGCCTATCAGTAGTTAGTGCCTTCAGTAGTTAGAATCTTTTATTTAGCTGGCAGTATTGGCGCTCGCTGTATTGCAGTAGTGCGAGTAACGAAGATTTTTGTGAGGTGAGTGATTCATGAAAGGTATAGGTTATTGTCAGTCAGGGCTATTCTTTTGTAGGGATTATTGAAAGTCAGACTGCGTTGCGCTAAAAATATTGTGTGTCAGTTTAGTGATGATCAGAATAAGTAAAGAGAAAACTGTCTGAGTACGTTGAGTTTTGCTCAGCTGTTTGAAAATCAAATAACGTAATAGGTTTACCAGCACAGTAATTCATAAATTTTTCTAAGGGGTGTTTCGTATGTCGACCCTTAGCCGAGGATACCTCACTGGAATCTTCTGATTTTTTCTTGTAGTTTGTGTAATTAGTGTAGCTATTGTTTATTGCTAGCACGTAATTGTAGAGAGAATTTCATTTGTAGTTGTAGTTTTTCATTTTCGTACTGTAAAACAGTTGTGGCATGCTTGTAAATTTGCACCAAGTATTTCGCAGATGCGCCTGCAATTAACTAGATATGATTTTCAGTGCCATGTTAATGTGTTTTCTTGTTTTTGCTCTTCAAATCGTGCTTTTCTTGTTATTGTGTGAAATACGTGATAATTATGGCGTGTGAAAAACGTAACACCAGGCTCCAAAGTAAATTAAGAAATGATAGTGACGACGATTGTAGCTTATCAGCATCACCCGTGTAATGAATTAACAAACATTCAAAGTAATAATTTGGTAACTGTGCGTAGGGAAATGGAGCGGGCGGCAAATAATGGTGCAGACAGTGACACAGTTAGTGAACAGGGAAGCATTATCGATCGATCCGTCGGCAACAGCTCGCTTCAGGATTCCGAAATAAGAGGACACAATCTTGCAAATACTGTAGATTCATGTTTTGCGTCCTCACCTTTTTCTCAATTAAGTCAAGACACATCTTCTGCTTTTCAAAATGCGAATGTTGGCAGTGCAAATGCACTGCCGAAAAGCGTAGAGGAACAGATTACAGACACTAATACATTATTATTGCAATTAATGCAACAAATGAAACAAAATCAGATACAAACACAGCACAGTCAGTGATTTTCATACAGAGCGCTTCGTGGCGTTACCAACATAAAAACCTAAACAGGCTACTTACAATGCAGACGAGTAGCAAAAACAATACCGTCATGTTCTAATACCGCATAGTAGTGCACTGTTCGACAAAGTCACATCGATTAATTAGCTGGGCGTGAGGTTGTAAAGTAATATTAAATGGGATGCACAGGCAAGAGTGTAGCAGCGAAAGCGAAAGCTCGATTTTGTTTTGGTGGGAGAATTTCAGGAAAGCGTGGTTCATCTGTGAAGGAGATCGTGTATAGAACACTAGAGCGACCCATTCAAGAGTACTCTGCTAGATTTTTTACCGGTAGATTCGTTCAGCACGGCTGTATTACAGAGATATTTGGTGAACTGAAGTGGGAATCCCTGGAGGGATACGAAATTCTTTTCGCGGAACACTATTGGCAAAATTTAGAGAACGGGTATCTGAAGCAGACTGCACAACGATTCTACTGCAGCCAACGAACATTTCGCGTAAGGACCAGGAAAATAAGGTAATTAGGGCTCGTACAGAGGCGTATAGGCATTCGTTTTCCGGTTGTTTTATTTGCGAGTGTGAGCTGTGCGCGGCTCGCGGTCATGCCGTTTATTGCTCGTCATCTTGTTTTTATGGTTCTGTCACCTCGTTTTCTTTTAATTCGATTTACTGACGTCACTAGGTTGCTGGTTTGCTTGCTCGTGAGTGGCAGCAGCAGAGATTATCGGTAAGTGCACTGTCGCACTATCTCTGGAGCAACCGCTAGTATTTCCGGGTCGTCGTGTGTCTGGAGTTCAGTCCGGGGCGGAGCGCCAGTGAGGTGCGGACAGCCAGTGATCGCCGACCGCTGGCGACACACATGATCTGTCCGACGGAATTAGACTGGAGCGGGACGACCGTTGGTTGGTCGTTCAGTTGGTCGTCTCATTGGGCGCGTGTTTTGGTCTTTTGACCGTTTCTGGGCCTCGTTAGTTGGTCATATTGCCGGACGTGGGTCGGTTCCTTGCTTGTGCAGAGGTGTCGTGGCCAATGGGCAAGTGTTACCTCTGCATGGTTGGGTCCGAGCTAGTGTGCCCGGGTCGCCGTCTCTCCAAGTTCCGAACGGACATGGAGTTGAGTCGGGTGGAAGCTGCAGTCAGCTTCGGACACCAAAGACTCACCCGACCGTGGTGGACACACGTAACTTGAGTGGCAACGACCTGGGTTGGTCGTTCGGTCGGTCGTCTCATTGGACGACGTGTATCTGGTCGCCGACCGCTTGTGGAAACTCTCTGTGTCGAATTGAATCGTCCTTGTTGTTCCATAGTGATTGCTTTTAAAATTGTTCGGGTTCTTATGCAGATGTGTTTACGTGGAATTGTGTGTAGCTGTTGTGATTTCCAATGAGCAGATGAATGCTGTCTGCGTACTGGAGTAGGCAGTTGGTCAGTTGCGACAGAGGAAATTGAATAGGTTGTTGGTTGGTTCTTCAGCCGTCCCTAGGCCGTGTTGTCACCCAATTCTTTAGTGTTACGCTTGGCTATCCATCTCACCTAAACTATTGTTGGAGTTCCCTCCCCAGGCCGTCCCTTGAAACACTTCTGAGCACCACTGTTTTGCTGTTTGTGATTGAGATTTTCTTCTGTGCAAGTACTGTGCCGTGTATTAATTTAGTCTGTTCTATATTCAGTGTATGGCCTTCAGCCGAACCTTATGTGAAGTATTTCAAGATTAGGCCTTCAGCCGTGTTTTATTTAAAATTCTTGTTTACTTTATATTTAGGCCTTCAGCCGCGTTTATTTAAAATCTGTGTCTTTCAGCTCGTAATGTGTAAATTCCTAATGGTAATATTCTTCTCGGGTATGCAGCCGGATCATAACGTCTTCATGACACAATATTTCCGCGGTCCATCTGGCCGCCATCTTCAGGTGAGAGTGCTGGTGCACGAACTCGCCGGAACTGACTTCCTAGCGCAAGCTGCGGCCCCTATATAGGCCGCAGAAGACCCACAACGCGTGCGCGAGAAGGTGCCGTAACTGCCCTCTAGCGCAGCAAACATACCGCGCCGCCAGTGGTGGAAATAGGCGAAATCGAGATATCGCTGTCAAAAATTAAAAAACTTTTTATTCCGACGATCGAAACACAGACCGTTGTTTTTTGATGTCAGATAACACCGGGTCCCAAGTCTTACTTAAAAGATAGCCCTTGTCTCTATTAAGAAGATTATCAGATAAACGAATCTCTATGGATTCTTTTAAAACACAGTCCCAATAGCGAGATGCAGGGGCAACCATTTGTGTATTGTCATAGAGCATTCTGTGTCCTTCGGTGAGACAGTGCTCCGCCACTGCAGATTTCTCAGGTTGAAGCAGCCGTGTGTGCCGCTGATGCTCAACACATCGGTCCCGTATGGTCCGGATTGTCTGCCCAATATAAGCCTTCCCACAGTGGCGAGGGATCTTGTACACACTGGGCTTCCTCAAACCCAAGTCATCCTTTACAGAGCCAAGGAGCGCTCTAATCTTGGCTGGCGGACGAAAGATACTTTTGATATGGTATCTTTTCAGAATTCTTCCTATCTTCGAGGAAATGCTCCCAGCAAAAGGCAGAAAGGCCACCGATTTGCAGGTATCTTCTGGTGGTTCAGGCGAAGGTCCATACTGGAAAGCACGACGGATCTGTTTATCTGTATAGCCATTCTGCTTGAACACAACCTTAAGATGGTCCAATTCTTGTCTGTAAGGTTTCTCTTTAATTATCTTGAAATCTTAAAATGGCCTTCAACAGTATTGTGTTAATGTTTACCTTAAGGTTTGTCTTTAATTATCTTGAATAATTGTTTGGGCCTTCAGCCGTCAAGATATTTCAGGTTTTCTTAAGATGTTTTTCTATTGTACTGTGTAAATGCTAGTGTTGAAGGGTTCCCTTTTATTGGGCTTTCAGCCGAGGAATTAATTCAAATTTTCCAAAACATGGCTTTTAGCCGAAATTTGTAAATGCTTGCCTTTTAAGAATTTTCTTTACTGATCTGAAATATTATTTGGGCCTTTAGCCGAGAAGATATTTTAATTTTATTTAAGTAAGGCCTTAAGCCGTTTGCCTAAATTCTTGTGCCTTAAAAGGAATTATTTAAGGATATTTTAATTTTACTTAAGTAAGGCCTTCAGCCGTTTCTCTAAATGCTTGTGTTTTAAAAGGAATTATTTAAACTTTATTATTGTGAAGTTACTTGGGCCCTCAGCCGTGAATTGATCCTTGTTGTTTTAAAGAGAAATCTGTGCATTGTGTTTTCGAGGATCTTGGGTAAGTAACAGTAACTGGTCTTCGCCCCTTTCCACAACCTGATTCGCTCTGTCCTGCAAAACATATTCCAGAGTGGAACAGGAAAGGAAGTGGCTAGTAGCAGAACAAGGTATCCTCCACCACGCACCCTGTGGTGGCTTCAGAAGTACGTATGTAGATGTAGATGCAGGTTACAGTTTGGGAGGTGGATTTTTTTGCAGTTGCCGGGAGAAGTATTTGCAGTGCTGGATTGATAGTATAGCTAGGAACGGAACGGGACAACGAAATACAGGCACACGGAATGCACAGAGAATAACATGGTAAGGCAATTCGCTGTAGCAATTAACAAGCAGAAAAACTAATAAACAATGCGAGTGAAATGATGTAACCAATAACATGTACCGCACTAAATCCAAAATGAACGAATAAAAACCCACAGTCCGCAAAGTACACATCAGCCAGCACAGTTCCAATAACAAGCGGGCAGGGTGTTAGCAGTCGTCATGTTGCGAAGCGAATGAATTTTATTTCACAGCAGTTAATCACGTAACTTGTAAAACTCTGAAAAACGTACACAGAAACGTATTATAAATTCCGAACGACCTTAAAATTACTCAAATGAGAGGAAAAGGGAAACATGGTCGCTCATATCCGATTCTTATCATTGGTACTGTGTTTATTCGTTCAAATAAATTCATTTTGTGGAATTTAACTGAGTTATCAGTTCCGTTGTATAATATTTGAAGTCAACGGCACAAAATTACTATTAATAATATTAACATCATCTAAAGAGAAACATTAAAATCTTTTAGTGTTTTCTGTTTTAGTTCTGACTTCGGAAAACAGCTCATTTAGAATGCCGTGCTAACTCCTTATCTCTTTCTTTACTTCAAGAAACGAAGAAATGAAAATAATAACGAAAACAAAGAAATAAATTAGAAAACTTGCATTTTTCGTCATCAGTTCTTCACTTTTAAGCTAAAGCAAATTTCTTTCATTTTGTTACTGCTTCACTAGAGAAATTTGGGTCCGCAAAACGATTAAAAAGTTGATATGAGGTATTCTTTGACAAGCAAATTATCGGTTCTACCGATGACTTCATGGAAAGCCAATTCCAATATCTTTAAAAGTATGAAATGCTGTACAAACAAAATTTAGGGATGGAGGCAAGGCAGCGAGTTATTACTTTGTTTCTGCGTATGTTTTCACGAACTAACCGAGTAACTCTTCTGGTTGTCACTAGCTGGTGTAGGTCCCAAATGCTACACTGAGAACGAAATTTCTCTGCTGTATGTGTACAGTTAACAGAATGACAGTGGCGTGTCAGGATGGTGCAGGTTGGTGGGCAGTTCTCTGTCTCTCTCTCTCTCTCTCTCTCTCTCTCTCTCTCTCTCTCTCTTTTCCCCTCATCAGTCTTCCTACTAATATGATGTGGCTCGTTACGGTTCCTCTCCTGCTCCAACCTCTCCATCTTGCATGAGACTATTACTTGAGCCCTACACCCTCCAATATTTTTTGGATTTAGTCCAAACTGTGTTTTCCCCTACATTTTTTAGTTTCTTGATCAACAGCTCCCGCTAGTATCATGGAAATTATTCCCTGGTATCTTAACACATGTCATTCCATCTTGATCCTTCTTCTTGTCGGTGTTTTCCATGTGTTTCTTTCCACCCCACTGCTTATCTATTCAATACATCTAATTTCCAACATCCTTCTATATCACCAAATTTCAATACATAGCACCACATTTCAAACCCTTTGATTCTCCTCTTCTCTAGTTTTCCCACCCTACATGATTCACTACTACTGAATTCTGTGCTCGAAAAGAACATTTTCATAAATTTCATCCTCAAATTAATGCCAATGTCTGATATTTGCAGATTAATATCGACCAGTAATGCTTTCTTTGTCTATGCTAGTCGTTTTCTTGTGTCCTGTTCACTTTGTTCTCTGTTATGTGTCTCGTTGTCTTCATTTCTTCTACTAATCATTATTTTCGTTTTTCTTATGTTTACTCTCAAACTATATTCTGTGCTCATTAGACTGATCATTCCATTCAACAAGTCCTGCAGGACTTCTTCACTTTCACTGAGCGTAGCAATTTCCTCAGCAAATCTCATCGTTGACATAATCTCATCTTTGATATAATCTCATCTTTGATATAATCTCATCGCTGATATCTTTTCTACCTACATTTCAATCTCACTTTTGAATCTTTCACTTCCATCATTACTTTTTCGAAGAATAGATTGTACAGAAGGGGCGAAAGACTGTGTCGCTGTCTTATACCACTTTTAATCCAGGCACTTCACTCTTAGTCTTCCAGTCTTACTGTAGCCTCTTCGGTTTTGTACAAGTTGTCTTTTTCTATAGCTTACTCCTGTTTTTCATGGAATTTTAAATGCCTTGTACCGTTTTACATTGTCGACCGCTTTTTCTAGGTCGATATATTTTATAAAGGTACTTCGAATTTTCTGCAGTCTTGCTTCCATCAATAAGCGCAACTGAGAATGCATCCCTGGTGCCCTTACCTTTCTTAATGGCAAACTCATCGTCATCTAACAGATCCTCAGTTTTCTTTTTAGCTGTGTATGTTATTCTTGTCAGCAGGTTAGATGCATGAGCTGTTAAGCTGTACGAGGTGCATTCAAGTTCGAAGGCCTCCGATTTTTTTTTTCTCCGGACTGGAAAGAGATAGAAACATGTGCATTGTTTTAAAATGAGGCCGCGTTCATTGTCAATACGTCCCAGAGATGGCACCACTGTACAGCAGATGGAATTTTACCGCCAGCGGCGAGAATGAGAACTGTTTTAAATACTTAAAATGGCGACGTTTTCCTTACTTGAACAGCGTGCAATCATTCGTTTTCTGAATTTGCGTGGTGTGAAACCAACTGAAATCCCTCGACAGTTGAAGGAGACATGTGGTGATGGAGTTACGGATGTGCGTTCGTGGGTGCGACAGTTTCATGAAGGCAGAACATCGTGTGACAACAAACCGAAACAACCTCGGGCTCGCACAAGCCGGTCTGACGACGTGATCGAGAAAGTGGAGAGAATTGTTATGGGGGATCGCCGAATGACTGTTGAACAGATCGCCTCCAGAGTTGGCATTTATGTGGGTTCTGTGCACACAATCCTGCATGACGACCTGAAAATGCGAAAAGTGTCATCCAGGTGGGTGCCACGAATGCTGACGGACGACCACATGGCTGCCCGTGTGCCATGTTACCAAGCAATGTTGACGCGCAACGACAGCGTGAATGGGACTTTCTTTTAGGCGGTTGTGACAATGGATGAAACGTGGATGCCATTTTTCAATCCAGAAACAAAGCGCCAGTCAGCTCAATGGAAGCACACAGATTCACCGCTACCAAAAAAATTTCGGGTAACCGCCAGTGCTGAAAAAATGATGGTGTCCATGTTCTGGGACAGCGAGAGCCTAATCCTTACCCATTGCGTTCCAAAGGGCACTACGGTAACAGGTGCATCCTACGAAAATGTTTTGAAGAACAAATTCCTTCCTGCACTGCAACAAAAACGTCCGGGAAGGGCTGAGCGTGTGCTGTTTCACCAAGACAATGCACCCGCACATCGAGCTAACGTTACGCAACAGTTTCTTCGTGATGACAACTTTGAAGTGATTCCTCATGCTCCCTACTCACCTGACCTGGCTCCTATTGACTTTTGGCTTTTACCAACAATGAAAGACACTCTCCGTGGCCGCTCATTCACCAGCCGTGCTGCTATTGCCTCAGCGATTTTCCAGTGGTCAAAACAGACTCCTAAAGAAGCCTTCGCCGCTGCCATGGAATCATGGCGTCAGCGTTGAGAAAAATGTGTACGTCTGCAGGGCGATTACGTCGAGAAGTAACGCCAGTTTCATCGATTTCGGGTGAGTAGTTAATTAGAAAAAAAATCGGAGGCCTTAGAACTTGAATGCATCTCGTATGATAGATTATGCACTTACCACTTGGAATTGTGTGAGTGTTATTTTTCTGAAACTGACTTACTGCAAATCTCATAGATTCCACATATCAACTTGATTAGTCTCTTGGTTGCCACTTTCCTCCAATGATTTTAGAAATTCTGAAAGAATGTTATTTATTCCGCGTTCTTTATTTGATCTCAAGGCTACCAAGTGTCTATCGGATTCTTACTACTACTACTGGATCCCCGATGTCTTCGATATAGACTCTAGTTTCTTATTCTGTCACGTCATCAGACAACTCCTCACCCTCATAGAGGCCTTCAGTATACTCTTTCCACCTATCTACTCTTTCCTCTGCGTTTAACAGTGGGATTCCGATTTCACTCTTAATTTTACCAACCCCGCTTTTAATATCACAGAAGGTAGTTTTGACTTATTTGTATGCTGAGTTAGTCGATTCAACGTTTCAGCGATAATTTCTTTTTCAACTTCTTCAAGTTCTCCCTAAAACCTTAGCTGCCCTGTACTTTCTATTAACTTCATTCTCAAGCGACTTATATTGCATACTCCCGTCTTTTCCTGGACATTTATGTATTTTCTACTTTCATCCGTCTGTTAAAGTTTTTCTTATTTATTTATTTTTTATTTATTTATTTATTGTTCCGTGGGACCACATTTAGGAGAAGTCTCCATGGTCATGGAACGAGTCAATACATGAAATTATAACA
Source organism: Schistocerca americana (assembly GCF_021461395.2). Classification (NCBI taxonomy): domain Eukaryota; kingdom Metazoa; phylum Arthropoda; class Insecta; order Orthoptera; family Acrididae; genus Schistocerca; species Schistocerca americana. The sequence goes on along the minus strand of NC_060122.1, from coordinate 223,340,177 downwards.
CGATTGTAGAAACAGATAAAATGAAATATAAGAAACATATTCAGGCGACAAGTTGTTAGTTTAGATAAAGAAAATCAAGAATGTAACACTGGAAGTTGCTTAATTTTTTAGCTCTTCCAGGAGCTCCTCGACAGAATAGAAGGAGTGAGCCATGAGGAAACTCTTCAGTTTAGACTTAAAAGTGTTTGGGCTACTGCTAAGATTTTTGAGTTCTTGTGGTAGCTTATTGAAAATGGATGCAGCAGAATACTGCAATCCTTTCTGCACAAGAGTCAAGGAAGTGCATTCCACATGCAGATTTGATTTCTGCCTAGTATTAACTGAGTGAAAGCTGCTAACTCTTGGGAATAAGCTAATATTGCTAACAACAAACGACATTAAAGAAAATACATACTGTGAGGGCAATGTCAAAATTCCCAGACTATTGAATAGGGGTCGACAAGAGGTTTTCGAACTTACACCATACATAGCTCGAACAGCCCGTTTTTGAGCCAAAAATACCCTTTTTGAATCAGAAGAATTACCCCAAAAAATAATACCATATGACATAAGCGTATGAAAATATGCTGGGTTCTCCGTAGTGACGCACCTTTTTTTTACCTATGTTAGTCTTTTCAGCATATGTTATTGCACTTCTTAGGAATGTTTTGCTTATTGGGGTATTGCTTATCGCAACATCAACATCGATAGAGAACTTCAAACACGTCTCGTCTTTCCCTAGTACTTCAGTATTCCATTTTCTTCCATATTGATTCTCCCTGACGATTCTCTTAAACGTCAGTCTACTCTTCATCATTGCTAAATTGTGGTTTGAATATACAGGGTGGTCCATTGATAGTGACCGGACCAAATATCTCACGACATAAGCATCAAACGAAAAAACTACCAAGAACGAAACTCGTCTAGCTTGAAGGGGGAAACCAGATGGCGCTATGGTTGGCCCGCTAGATGGCGCTGCCATAGGGCAAATCGATATCGACTGCGTTTTTTTAAAATAGAAACCCCCATTTTATTACATATTCGTGTAGTACGTAAAGAAATATGAATGTTTTAGTTGGACCACTATTTTCGCTTTGTGATAGATGGCGCTGTAACAGTCACAAACGTGTAAGTACGTGGTATCACGTAACTTCCGCCAGTGCGACGGTATTTGCTTCGTGATACATTACCCGTGTTAAAATGGACAGTTTACAAATTGCAGAAAAGGTCGATATCGTGTTGATGTATGGCTATTGTAATCAAAATGCCCAACGGGCGTGTGCTATGTATGCTGCTCGGTATCCTGGACGACATCATCCAAGTGTCCGGGTCGTTCGCCGGATAGTTACATTATTTAAGGAATCAGGAAGTGTTCAGCCACGTGTGAAACGTCAAACACGACCTGCAACAAATGATGATGATCAAATAGATGTTTTAGCTGCTGTCGCGGCTAATCCGCACATCAGTAGCAGATAAACTGCGCGAGAATCGGGAATCTCAAAAACGTAGGTGTTGAGAATGCTACATCAACATCGATTGCACCCGTACCATATTTCTATGCACCAGGAATTGCATGGCGACGACTTTGAACGTCGTGTACCGTTCTGCCACTGGGCACAAGAGAAATTACGGGATGATTACAGATTTTTTGCACGCGTTCTATTTGGCGACGAAGCGTCATTCACCAACAGCGGTAACGTAAACTGGCATAATATGCACTATTGGGTAACGGAAAATCCACGATGGCTGCGACAAGTGGAACATAGTGACCTTGGCTGGTTAATGTATGGTGCGGCATTATATGAGGAAGGATAATTGGCCCCCATTTTATCGATGGCAATCTAAATGGCGCAATGTATGCTGATTTCCTACGTAATGTTCTACCGATCTTACTACAAGGTGTTTCGCCGGCCGCTGGTGGCCGAGCGGTTCTGGCGCTACAGTCTGGAACCGCGCGACCGCTACGGTCGCAGGTTCGAATCCTGCCTCGGGCATGGATGTGTGTGTTGTCCTTAGGTTAGTTAGGTTTAAGTAGTTCTAAGTTCTAGGGGACTTATGACCTCAGCAGTTGAATCCCATAGTGCTCAGAGCCATTTGAACTACAAGGTGTTTCACTGCATGACAGAATGGCGATGTTCTGCCTACATGATGGAAGTCCGGCACATAGCTCGAGTGCGTTTGAAGCGGTATTGAATAGCATATTTCATGACAGGTGGATTGGTCGTCGAAGCATGGCCCGCAAGTTCACCAGATCTGACGTCTCCGGATTTCTTTCTGCGACGAAAGTTGCCATTTGCTATCGTGATCCACCGACAACGCGTGACAACACGCGTCAGCGCATTGTCAATGCATGTGCGAACATTACGGAAGGCGAACTACTCGCTGTTGAGAGGAATGTCGTTACACGTATTGCCAAATGCATTGAGGTTGACGGACATCATCTTGAGCATTTATTGCATTAATGTGGTATTTACAGGTAATCACGCTGTAACAGCATGCGTTCTCAGAAATTATTAGTTCACAAAGGTACTTGTATCACATTGGAACAATCGAAATAAAATGTTCAAACGTACCTACGTTCTGTATTTTAATTTAAAAAACCTACCTGTTACCAACTGTTCGTCTAAAATAGTGAGCCATATGTTTGTGACTATTACAGTGCCATCTATCTAGTTTCCCCCTTCAAGCTAGAAGAGTTTCGGTCTTTGTAGTTTTTTCGTTTGACGCTTATTTCGTGAGATATTTGGCCCGGTCACGATCAATGGACCACCTGTTCTTGCATACGCCTTACAATCGAAGGTCTGATTTCGGGATCCCTGCCAGAAATTATTTAAACCAGCTGCAACCATCCCATGTCCTCGGGCCTTTTCCTAGTATACCGCCTCTTCTTGCGATTCTTGAACACAACATTCGCTTTTATTAGCATAAATTTGTTGCAAAACTCATGTAGTGTTTCTCCTCTCTCACTCCTAGTATCAAGCCCACATTCTCCCGTAATCTCTTCTTGTATTCCTTACGCTACAACTTAGTTCCAATACTCCACTATTATTCGATTTTTATCAATATCCTAAAATACACGCATCAAAATAGTTTTGCATCACTTCGGTTTCGAGAGTTCCAGAAACTGTACAGAAAATTGAAATGGAGAGCAACATAAACATTATTTTCGCCCTTTTTTTTTTTGCTCATGGAAACCACACATTGCATATTGTACCACCTTACAGCGAGACCTTCGGAGGTGGTGGTCCAGATTGCTGTACACACCGGTACCTCTAATACCCAGTAGCACGTCCTCTTGCTTTGATGCATGCCTGTATTCGTCATGGCATACTATCCGCTAGTTCATTAAGACACTGTTGGTCCAGATTGTTCCACTCCTAAACGTTGATTCAGCGTAGATCACTCAGAGTGGTTGGTGGGTCACGTCGTCCATAAACAGCGCTTCTCAACCTATCGCAGGCACGTTCGGTAGGGTTCATTTTGGAGAACACGCTGGCCACTCTAGTCGAGCGATGTTGTTATCCTGAAGGAAGTCGTTCACGAGATGTGCACGATAGGGGCACGAACTGTCGTCCATGAAGACGAACGCCTCGCCAAGATGCTGCCGATATGGCTGCGCTATCGATCGGAGGATGACATTCACGTATCGTACAGCCGTTACGGCGCCTTCCGTGACCATCAGCGGCGTACGTCGGCCCAACATAGTGCCACCCCAAAACAGCAGGGAAGTTCAACCTTGCTGCACTCGCTGGACAGTGTGTCTAAGGCGTTCAGCCTCACCAGCTTGACTCCAAACACGCTCCGACGATTGCCTGGTTGAAGGCATATGCGACACTCATCGGTGAAGAGAACGTGATGCCAATCCTGAGCGGTCCATGCGGCACGTTGTCGGACCCACCTGTACCGCGCTGCATGGTGTCGTGGACCTCGCCATGGACGTCGGGTGTGAAGTTGCGCATCATGACCCTATTGCGCACAGTTTGAGTCGTAACACGACGTGCTGCGGCTGCACGCAAAGCATTATTCAACATGGTGGCATTGCTGGCTGGGTTCCTCCGAGCCATAATCCCTAGGTAGCGGTCATCCACTGCAGTAGTAGCGCTTGGGCGACCTGAACGAGGCATGTCATCGAGAGTTCATGTCTCTCTGTATCTCCTCCATGTCCGAGCGAGCAACATCGCTTTGGTTCAGTCCGAGACGCCTGGACACTTCCCTTGTTGAGAGTCCTTCCTGGCACAAAGTAATAATGCAGACGCGATCGAACCGCGATATTAACCGTCTAGGCATGGTTGAACTACAGACAACACGAGCCATGTATCTCCTTCCTGGTGGAATGACTGGAACTGATCGGCTGCCTGACCCTCTCCGTCTAATAGGCGCTGCTCATGCGTGGTTGTTTACATCTTTGCGCGGTTTTAGTAACATATCTCAACAGTCAAAGGGACTGCGTCTGTGATACGATATCCACAATGAAAGTCTATCTTCAGGAGTTCTGGGAACCGTGGTGATGCAAAACTTTTTTTGATGTGTGGTATTTTATTTCTGCTTGCGACGTCGGAATATACACTCCTGGAAATTGAAATAAGAACACCGTGAATTCATTGTCCCAGGAAGGGAAACTTTATTGACACATTCCTGGGGTCAGATACATCACATGACCACACTGACAGAACCACAGGCACATAGACACAGGCAACAGAGCATGCACAATGTCGGCACTAGTACAGTGTATATCCACCTTTCGCAGCAATGCAGGCTGCTATTCTCCCATGGAGACGATCGTACAGATGATGGATGTAGTCCTGTGGAACGGCTTGCCATGCCATTTCCACCTGGCGCCTCAGTTGGACCAGCGTTCGTGCTGGACGTCCAGACCGCGTGAGACGACGCTTCATCCAGTCCCAAACATGCTCAATGGGGGACAGATCCGGAGATCTTGCTGGCCAGGGTAGTTGACTTACACCTTCTAAAGCACGTTGGGTGGCACGGGATACATGCGGACGTGCATTGTCCTGTTGGAACAGCAAGTTCCCTTGCCGGTCTAGGAATGGTAGAACGATGGGTTCGATGACGGTTTGGATGTACCGTGCACTATTCAGTGTCCCCTCGACGATCACCAGTGGTGTACGGCCAGTGTAGGAGATCGCTCCCCACACCATGATGCCGGGTGTTGGCCCTGTGTGCCTCGGTCGTATGCAGTCCCGATTGTGGCGCTCACCTGCACGGCGCCAAACACGCATACGACCATCATTGGCACCAAGGCAGAAGCGACTCTCATCGCTGAAGACGACACGTCTCCATTCGTCCCTCCATTCACGCCTGTCGCGACACCACTGGAGGTGGGCTGCACGATGTTGGGGGGTGAGCGGAAGACGGCCTAACGGTGTGCGGGACCGTAGCCCAGCTTCATGGAGACGGTTGCGAATGGTCCTCGCCGATACCCCAGAAGCAACAGTGTCCCTAATTTGCTGGGAAGTGGCGGTGCGGTCCCCTACGGCACTGCATAGGATCCTACGGTCTTGGCGTGCATCCGTGCGTCGCTGCGGTCCGGTCCCAGGTCGACGGGCACGTGCACCTTCCGCCGACCACTGGCGACAACATCGATGTACTGTGGAGACCTCACGCCCCACGTGTTGAGCAATTCGGCGGTACGTCCACCCGGCCTCCCGCATGCCCACTATACGCCCTCGCTCAAAGTCCGTCAACTGCACATACGGTTCACGTCCACGCTGTCGCGGCATGCTACCAGTGTTAAAGACTGCGATGGAGCTCCGTATGCCACGGCAAACTGGCTGACACTGACGGCGGCGGTGCACAAATGCTGCGCAGCTAGCGCCATTCGACGGCCAACACCGCGGTTCCTGGTGTGTCAGCTGTGCCGTGTGTGTGATCATTGCTTGTACAGCCCTCTCGCAGTGTCCGGAGCAAGTATGGTGGGTCTGACACACCGGTGTCAATGTGTTCTTTTTTCCATTTCCAGGAGTGTATATCTGAAGTGTTGGTGTTGGTTTGCTGTCGATTCTGACGAGAACACCCCTATCACTGAACTGTTCACAGTAACTCACTCTCTGTCCTGCCTTCGAATCCTATTCCCGTTATACGATTTTCTGTTTCTATTGATATTTACGCTATACTTATTTGGCCAGTAATCCTTGTCTTCTTTCCATTTCACTTCACTGACCCCTCATTCTAACTAGATTGACACTTTGCAACTCTGTTTTCAGATTTTCTAGCTTCAGTACCATCTTCAAGCTGATATTCCAAGCTCCGACTAATAGAATGTTACCCCTTCAGTATTTTTCTCATAGACACGTTCCCCTTGGCAGTCCCCTCCCGGAGATCCGAATGGGCGACTAATACGGAATCTTTGGCCAGTGGAGAGATCATCATGACACTTTTTCAGTTTAGACCACATGTCCGATGGATACACGTTGTCTGTTTTTAATGAAATGGATTCCATTGCCTGCATAACCATGCCGTTGATCGATGCTGATTCTTTCCCCTGTTAGGAGCAGTTTCCTACCATAAGGGCAGGAGAGTGCCCTCAACCTCTGCCCCCGCCGAAACCTTATTTGACAAGTCCATTGGCAAAACGAGGGTGACATCTTTACGCTGTAAGTGTTCGGTCGCCATTGCTGGTAATTTGTACTGAAAATTTTTGCAGGAGCTGTATTCTTAAATGCTTAGGATACGGTGATCCATGAGTGGTGAACAACTGAGCCCAAACTTTGCAGAAACGTTTTTACAATTTCATTGTAGCACAAACAAATTTACACAAGGCACACGCTGGTAACTTGGAAAGTTTATTTAAAGAAGTCAGATTAGTACTGAATTGTAAAAGCACAAAAAGTAAAACAGTTTAAAATCGGATATTTTATAAAAACGCCTCCAGTTACATTCAGTGTTAAAGGATTAAATAGCTTAAGGCGCCAACGACAGTTAACATAAAAAAATTATTTAAAGCGCCAATAGTATGAAAATCTTTAAAGACCAAAGACCAAATTAAACAATGTAATTTCAAAATTTTACTGTCGCCAACATTTAGAACGAACGCTGTACCGTTCCTTAGACAAACAGACTTCAAATGACACAGGTTAAATTACAGCTCAGATTTTTTGCCGACGGGGAACGTCAAGGCCGCGTCCTGCAAACTTTGCCTAGAAGCTGGCATTTACATTCGACATCGGTCGCAACAGTTCGTCGCCCTAGATCTACACAGGTAGAATAAAGTTGTTTCAGAGCTCTAAAACAAAACAAATGTTAACATACACATAACAGCGTCTTACAACAATTAGATATCGGATAAGTGAAGGAGTTAGTTTTGAGCCTGCCAGACAGGCAGATCGTTTGAGATTAGATTCAAGGAACACATGGCAGCACTAAAAAACAAAAAAAAGTACCACACATCAGCAATAGCCACTCACCTGCATGAAACAAAACACCATGTTAACAACACAAGTATTAGCATCCTACACATCCAACCAAAAGGCAGAAAACTAGACATCCTTGAAACACTCCAAACATACAAACACCAAACAAAACAACCTGAATCCATCTTAAATGACAATATTTACCATAGTATCATCTCTGTTTTTAGGAACTGCCTACATCATTAAAAATGCACACACACACACACACACACACACACACACACACACACACACACACACGCTCGCGCGCACCTTAATATTTACCATAAATATTGACAGCCGCCAAGACTACAAGAGATTGACCTCATTTACAGATAATTTATCACACCAACAGCTTGTATCCCTTGTCAGCTTGAAACTATATGTATATCAACTACTGGCACAAATTGTGTATCTGTCTGTATATTTTAAAGCATTAACCAATGTATTACCCCACCCTTTAGGCAGCTAATATATGTAACATGTAATCTTAAGACCCCTTGCCATGTAAAGTTTGCTCTCATACAATCACTCTTTTCACCCTCTCTCTCTCTCTCTCTCTCTCTCTCTCTCTCTCTCTCTCTCTCTCTTGCTCTCTTCTGCCTCCAGCCTCTCACACCTGTCTATTAATCCCAATCAAATATCTTAATTTAGGTATAATTTTACTGCTGTAGTCAATATGATTATTGTACTTAAAGTCTGTAACATTTCACCTGATTGTTATTAATAAGTATGAAGTTTAAGCCATTTTAACATTTCACCTGAGTGTACAAACGAGTATGAAGTATAAGCTGTTTTAACTTGTCAAAATCGGATTTATATGCCACCTGAAGTACACACACATGTATTCGACGCCTCAAAACAAATACCTCCAAATCCTTTAAATAATTATTCTGTAATAATGTTGTTACGATGTATATTCTGTGTACTTTGCGATTATCTCTTCTCTTCTGCTATACAAACCTTGCACCAAGCAGATTCCAGACGCCATATTTGTTTACAAATATGACAGTATACATGTGACGCTTTATGACAGCGAAAGGAACCTGTGACCACTGGAGGTACTCTATTTTACTTATTTTATGTTTACCGTTAGATATAAGTTTAATTTTTTGTCAGAAGAAACCCAAAACCATGTTCTGAAATAGTGCCTTGTTCCTCCACTAGACAGTGCCACAAGTTCCTCCAAAAAATCGTAACACAACACACACGCAAATGTCATACTAACTAATGTACACTCCTGGAAATGGAAAAAAGAACACATTGACACCGGTGTGTCAGACCCACCATACTTCCTCTGGACACTGCGAGAGGGCTGTACAAGCAATGATCACACGCACGGCACAGCGGACACACCAGGAACCGCGGTGTTGGCCGTCGAATGGCGCTAGCTGCGCAGCATTTGTGCACCGCCGCCGTCAGTGTCAGCCAGTTTGCCGTGGCATACGGAGCTCCATCGCAGTCTTTAACACTGGTAGCATGCCGCGACAGCGTGGACGTGAACCGTATGTGCAGTTGACGGACTTTGAGCGAGGGCGTATAGTGGGCATGCGGGAGGCCGGGTGGACGTACCGCCGAATTGCTCAACACGTGGGGCGTGAGGTCTCCACAGTACATCGATGTTGTCGCCAGTGGTCGGCGGAAGGTGCACGTGCCCGTCGACCTGGGACCGGACCGCAGCGACGCACGGATGCACGCCAAGACCGTAGGATCCTACGCAGTGCCGTAGGGGACCGCACCGCCACTTCCCAGCAAATTAGGGACACTGTTGCTCCTGGGGTATCGGCGAGGACCATTCGCAACCGTCTCCATGAAGCTGGGCTACGGTCCCGCACACCGTTAGGCCGTCTTCCGCTCACGCCCCAACATCGTGCAGCCCGCCTCCAGTGGTGTCGCGACAGGAGTGAATGGAGGGACGAATGGAGACGTGTCGTCTTCAGCGATGAGAGTCGCTTCTGCCTTGGTGCCAATGATGGTCGTATGCGTGTTTGGCGCCGTGCAGGTGAGCGCCACAATCAGGACTGCATACGACCGAGGCACACAGGGCCAACACCCGGCATCATGGTGTGGGGAGCGATCTCCTACACTGGCCGTACACCACTGATGATCGTCGAGGGGACACTGAATAGTGCATGGTACATCCAAACCGTCATCGAACCCATCGTTCTACCATTCCTAGACCGGCAAGGGAACTTGCTGTTCCAACAGGACAATGCAAGTCCGCATGTATCCCGTGCCACCCAACGTGCTCTAGAAGGTGTAAGTCAACTACCCTGGCCAGCAAGATCTCCGGATCTGTCCCCCATTGAGCATGTTTGGGACTGGATGAAGCGTCGTCTCACGCGGTCTGCACGTCCAGCACGAACGCTGGTCCAACTGAGGTGCCAGGTGGAAATGGCATGGCAAGCCGTTCCACAGGACTACATCCAGCATCTGTACGATCGTCTCCATGGAAGAATAGCAGCCTGCATTGCTGCGAAAGGTGGATATACACTGTACTAGTGCCGAGATTGTGCATGCTCTGTTGCCTGTGTCTATGTGCCTGTGGTTCTGTCAGTGTGATCATGTGATGTATCTGACCCCAGGAACGTGTCAATAAAGTTTCCCCTTCCTGGGACAATGAATTCACGGTGTTCTTATTTCAATTTTCAGGAGCGTATATCCACCAGATGATGGAGGTTTAAACCTCTGAAATGCGTCGTGGAAATAAATAAAACGGTGACTGGTAACAGTAAACTTGTTGTTTCATGTAACATAAAATGAATTTAGCAAAAGAGTAAAAAGTTTCTAGACGGCCCCTTTCGCCGAATCGCGCACATTTGATCGAGGGCCAGCTCAGGCTGTAAAAAGCAAGCAGTTTATGACGAATTACGTCCAAGCGGCGTAATAGTTACAAACAAAATGAGATCATCCAAAACATGGCCAAGTTATCGCTGGGACTCCCTTGGAATTCTGAAGAAAAGAAGAAACACACAAATGATGGGGCACGGCGAGCTCCCAAGGTGAGGAGTATGTTCACTCACCTTTGGCGCAACTCAGTTTTTCGCAATGCAGCAGAAAGGAGCTCACCATAACTTCCATTATATGATGGTAATAACTGCCAAATAGCCCCGCAGCAGGTAGACCTCGATGAAGTACTTTCGTGGCGGATTTAAAACCTGTCTTCACCCCACTGAATGTTCGACAACAGCAAATGGAGCTAGTAACCATCTCCCAACAGGGAAACTCGCCACCTTTCAATATAAACACTCTACACTGTACTGGGAAACTATCACGTATTCCTGCCTGCCAACAGAATGGCTGACTATATCTTGCATATGCTCGTCTTTCTTCGCACAGCATTTACACATTCGCCTTCCAAGGCAGCACATGCGGAAGTGGCATCATCTCGTGGCGTGCCGAGGAAACTTAAAGTCAAAGCACCGTCAATAGCTTACCAGAAACATCGATACGAACGTATCAGATCCGAATCCAGGACTCACAGCATTTCGACTGCCAGCCACTATGTCGTGGACTAGAATACGAGGGTTGTTTTTTAAGTAAGGGCCGTTCGCGCGTATAGTCCCGTAGTTCGCGCGGACGCCGCAACAAGCCACCGCGCCACTTGCCGGCATCCTTCCCGTTCACACTGATGCAAGTTACAGCTCTGTAGCTGACGTGTACGCATCGCTGTGCTACTTTATAATGTTTACGATTATTGAATCGCCCGCCGCGTGTGAGATACGATCAGTGATACGTTTTTTGACCGCGAGAAGCCTATCAGCTGCAGAAATTCATCGTCAGTTAACAGAAGTTTATGGCTTGAATGCAATGAGTGAAGGTAAAGTGCGTCAATGGGTTTGAGAGTTTGCAAATGGCCGTCAAAACGTCCATGACGAAGAACGCTCAGGCTGGCCCTCTGTGATCACTGATGATTTGGTGGCTGCAGTCGAAACAAAGATTCGTGAGGACAGAAGATTCACAATTTCCACTCTTTCTTTGGAATTTCCACAAGTTTCAAGATCGGTTTTGTACAAAATTGTGTCTGAAAACCTAAACTTGTGTGTTCTCGGTGGGTACTCAGACTCCTCACAGAGGACCACAAAGGGAAGAGATTTGCCACTTCATTTGACTTTTTGATTCGTTACGAGGAAGAAGGGGATTACATGTTGAGTCAAATTGTCACTGGAGATGAAACATGGGTATCCCATATCACTCCCGAAAGCAAGCGACAATCGATGGAATGGCGACACACAACCTCACCCGTCAAGGTCAAAGCCAAACAGACGCTTTCAAAGCGCCAGATTATGGCAACTGTGTTCTGGGACGGGCGCGGTGTTTTGCTAGTGGACTTTATGCCACGAGGAACGACAATCAACTCAGACGCCTACTGTGCAACTCTAAAGAAGCTCCGCAGAACAATTCAAAATAAAAGGCGCGGCATGCTGACAAAAGGAGTTTTGCTCCTGCACGATAACGCTAGGCCTCACACCTCTCCAAAGACTCGGGATTTGATTGATTCTTTTGGCTGGTAAGTTGTGGACCATGCACCATACAGCCCCGACCTTGCTCCTAGCAATTTTCACCTTTTCCGGTACCTGAAACACCATCTTGGCGGGCAGCGCTTCAATGACGACGATGAAGTGAAAGCGGCCGTGAACTCTTGGCTGTCGGAGTAGGCGGCCGAATTCTTTGAAGAGGGAATTAAAAACTTAGTTGTATGGTATGACAAGTGCTTAAATAAACAAGGCAACTATCCAGAAAAATAGGTAAAAGTGTGTAGAATCAGAAAATAAAAGTTTTTTTACGAAAGTATTTGGTTTTTTTTAATAAAAACGGCCGTTACTTAAAAAACAACCCTCGTAGAATGTTATGTTCCATCTCTTTTGTCGATTACGTTTCTGTTTGATGTGATTTCACTGATTCTCTGTTTGGCTAAGAGTAACAGGTTCTGTCCTCTTTTGGTTGCTGTCAAGTAGCATTAAGCTTTTATTGATTGGATATTGTATATATTTTATTGTACTATTTAATTTAGTGCATAGTTTTATTGAATGTTGCCACCCATAACTTGTGTCAAAGCAGTTAATGCGCCGCTGGCGCCACATATTATTTCAGTTAAAATTTTATCCTTTTATTCAAGTGTTCTGATAAAACAGGTTTGCTTTATATCAGGATACGTGAAGTCTAAAATATGTATATGTCTTGACGATGCAGTGTATGTAATTTATGAATATGTTATTGAGATTTAATTTTTATATATTGAACTGATCTTATGTAAGTGTCAAATGCCTCGAGTTTTGAGAAAGGTTAAGTGCATTGTTATTTTGTGTGCTTAATTAGTTGTTAACTTGTGCTATCCTGAATATTGTACAGGAGCTCCTGGGACAAGTGTAAAATTTTAGATTTTTTGAAATAAATTTTTAAAAGTGTAACTTGCCCAGGAAAATTCCAGCACATTCCATATCATGTACCCATTCTCACTACTGTCTCAAATATTACTTATCTATAGTGGCTTTATATGTACTCAGTTCATAGCTGACCATATGGGAGGTGGGAAGTGTGTTGGTCCATCGTTTGTTCCACGAAAATTGTCTTCGGACTCCGACGAAACAGCGAGTTTGCCAGGAGGATTTTGCAACAGCAACCCACAGTGCTGCCATTCGAGTCACGACTGATGGGAAGCTTTTGGAGACATCCACCAACAGGCCTCCTGGAGGTCTAACTGGTGAGACTAGGGAGCAGCCAAACAATGATTATCGCTTAGGGGCGTGTCGCAGGTGCCGCTTAATTCCTTCCCCATAGATGTACTCCGATACTGAGGAACCCCCACCTTTCGAAGGCTGCATTGTGACCCAGCTCAAAGTCGCACACTCTGTGCAGAGACAATGGGTGCTTACCAGGATGTCGTTTACGATGTAAGTGAGAGCACTCTGGTTACTCACCAACCCAAGCTGCTAACACATGAGGCAGCACGGAAAACACCAATCAAACTGTGGCCAATGTGCCTCGACGTCACAGAGCACTGAGTCCGCATCTTCACAGCTGCAGTGGTGATTGTATCAGCTTGACAGTGCACCCTGCCATGAAGCAGCTTGTTTGAGGCAATGGTTTGTGGCCAATAACATTCCTGAAATGGACTGGCCTCCTCAGATTACCGACATCAACACAGTGAACACCTTTTGGGATAAGTTAGAAGCTCGATTTCGTTCCTGATCCCGGTACCCAACATCACTGCACTCTCCGGTTTCTACTTTTGAAGAAGAATGGGCTGCCATTCCTCGACAGACATTCGTCCAAGTCATTGAAAGTGGGCCTAGCAGAATTCAACACATTGTAAAAGCGAAGATTTTAAAATTTTGTACATGGCTGAAGCAGCAACCGTAGGATGAATTCTTCGTGTAGAAACAGTGAACAGCCAACAATTTGCAAAATGGAAAGTTTGTTAAACCCTCGTTATCACAGTTTCAACGATTATGAAAACGTCTTCTTCAGAACGAAATTTTGACAACCTAAACAAGTTAACAGTGAAAATCTATATATGCTGTGTGTGTTATACAAAAAAACTATTCAGACATATTGGATGATATGTTGTGGTAGACGTAAGTTAAAATATAGCGCAAAGACGTCAGTCAGATATGAAATACAACCTTCATAGCCGGCCGGGGTGGCCGAGCGGTTCTAGGCGCTACAGTCTGGAACCGCGCGACCGCTACGGCCGCAGGTTCGAATCCTGCCTCGGGTATGGATGTGTGTGCTGTTCTTAGGTTAGTTAGGTTTAAGTAGTTCTAAGTTCTAGGAGACTGATGACCTTAGAAGTTGAGTCCCATAGTGCTCAGAGCCACTTGAACCTCCATAATAATTAAAACACGCACAAAATGGTTGTTGCCATTTGGTATTTCCTCACCAATGTGCAGCTAGTGTACTAGCGTCACGTACACATCACTTGGGCTAAGCAAAAACCTCTGGCAAGTGAGGGCGTGATAGTGACAAACTTTATCACGCTAAGTTTGATCAAAACGTTCAAATTAAAATTATGACTTAAAAACCAGATCATATGTAGCTGTGTACATATTTAAAATTAATAAAATGACAATAAATAGTAAGTTACCATCTCAGAAAGGTCATTGTGGTAAGATCAAGTAGTAAAACAGTAAGACAGAATAATTTTTTGTATTCGTAATGATATACATATTTCACTGTTAACTTGTTTAGGTTGTAAATATTTCCTTCTGACAAAGATGCTTTAATAAGTGTTGAAACCATGGTAAAGAGGTTTTTATATACCTCCCAATTTGGAACTGATTGGCTATTTACTATTTCTACAAGAAGATAAAAGCAAAGGGTGAGCTCTTGCTCTCGAAATCAAAATCATTCAGCAGCGAGGTCTGATTTCGAAGAGCCTTACCACATTAGCGAATGAAATAGGGAAAGCCGTTCTTGGTTCCCCACGTGTGGTACACAGGACTGCGCTCTTGTTCTTCGAACAGTACTGACGAATTTGGACGAAGACTGAAAAAAGAAAGGCACTCGGAACAGGAATGGAACCTGAGCCCTCTGCTGCTGAGACTGGCGCCAAGTAGTCGCTCGCCACTCAGGATGGCGGCTCCCGACAAGACGGGCCAACTGTGCGCCTGCAAAGTGGCGTGGCGAGCAGTTGTAATCCTCTTAGCGTGCGGCGCGCATCTCCAGCAAGTAGTGCGCCCGCCACTCAGGCAGCGCTCCGGCGCGCCGGCGGCGTCTTACCGAACTACTGCCGCGGTTACACCCGGCAGTGCGGTTCCAGCCAGGTGCGCAACTTCTGACCACTAGTTGCCACCTACTCTGCTCTGAATTCCCGCAGTCTCCTTGTGCAGTTTACCGTTAAGTGGCTTTCCATCTGATCAGATGGCGAATGCCAATGGTAAACAGCTGCCTCATGACACTGATTTCATGCAATTATTCCAGCGAAGGGAAACTGATAAGAGTTTTTGGAAGGAGTTAAATGAACTTAAATGAAATGAGTGGCTCGATGGAGATGCCACAATAACAGTAATATTAGGAGTTGTTGGGTGTCACCGCAAGACACCACATTGGCTAGGTTGTAGGCTTCAAATCGGCCGCGGTCCGCCAGTACACAACGGACCCGCGAATCGCCACTGTCGACGCTAGCAGACCGAGCGCCGCCACTCGGCTGGTCTTCGAGACAAGCTAGCGCACTGCCCAGTTGTACAGCCGACTTTAATAGGAATGGTTCACTTGTTATAGCTTCAGAGATCTCATTTGCAGATCTCATTAGCAAAGCCTTCAGCTAAGTCAGTACCTACGACCTAGCCAGGCGTCATACAGTTTATGCATTAACAATTGATCTATATGTGTGAAGCAATCAGAATTGTAAAGAAGTATTCGCAGTTCAGTCTATAACTGCACTTGTAAATATTATTGTACAAAGTCAAGATCGATGTTCACCGCTGATGCTGAATTAAAGCTAAGTATTTAATTGCATTCCTGTCTACTAGGCCAGCCGTAGTGGCCGCTCGGTTCTGGGCGCTACAGTCTGGAACCGCGCTACCGCTACGGTCGCAGGTTCGAACCCTGCCTCGGGCATGGATGTGTGTGATGTCCTTAGGTTAGTTAGGTTTAAGTAGTTCTAAGTTCTAGGGGACTGATGACCTCAGAAGTTAAGTCCCATAGTGCTTAGAGACATTTGAACCATTTTTTAAACCTGTCTACTAACCTTCTAATCACCTAAGATGTTCCAGATACATCCCGTCAAGTATAGTTCATTGATCCTCACGTCAGCTTCTTGATCAACGCGTGCAATTAATGGCCACACCTCGTGGTCAGGCTAAGAGTCAAATTGAGTGACTCAACCGGGTCACCCCTTTTTCCATGAGGCCCATAGTTCCGCCTCATACATAACAGTTGTAATAGTGAATATGTGGTACCGCAGTATTGTCAGTCCTGTTATTATTGAGTTCAGCAATTTTTTAATTACACAATGTTCCTGTGGACTAGGAACAATGACATACGGGATGGGCGAAATAAAACTGGTCCAGAAAATATTTCATGCCCCTTAAGATACGCTACCCGTCACACTTGTTCTGGCCTAAATGCAGATGATGTAAGTTTGTATGCCTGTCTTAAGGTGTACGAAATATTTTCTGGCTCTTTTTTTTTTTTGTCTACCCAGTATAAACAAAATGTGTTGTAACTGTTATGTATGAGGCGGAACTATGGGCCTCATGGAAAAAGGGTGACCGGGCTGAGTCACGCAATTTGACTCTTAGTCTGATCACGAGGTGTGGCCATTAAATGCACGTGCTGATCACGTAGGCCGACTTGAAGATAAATGAACCATACTTGACGGGATGTATCTGGAACATCTTCGGTGATTAGAAAGCTAGTAGACAGGTTGTTGTTGTTGTTGTTGTTGTTGTTGTGGTCTTCAGTCCAGAGACTGGTTTGATGCAGCTCTCCATGCTACTCTATCCTGTGCAAGCTTCTTCATCTCCCAGTACCTACTGCAAACTACATCCTCCACCCTCCACGCTGCCCTCCAGTACTAAATTGGTGATCCCTTGATGCCTCAGAATATGCCCTACCAACTGATCCCTTCTTCTAATCAAGTTGTGCCACAAATTTCTCTTCTCTCCAATTCTATTCAATACCTCCTCATTAGTTATGTGATAGGAATACAATTACATATTTAGCTTTAATTCAGCATCAGCGGCGAACGTCGATATTTGTACAATCATATTTACAAGCACAGTTATATACTGAACTGCAAATACTTCTTTACAATTCTGATTGCTTCACACATATAGATCAATTGTCAATGCATAATCTGTATGTGGCACCTGGCTAGGTTGTAGCTACTGACTTATCTGAAGGCTATGCTAACTAGCGTCTCTGCAAATGAGATCTCTGAAGCTATAACAAGTGATCCATTCCTATTAAAATCGGCTGTAGAATTGGCCAATGAGCTAACTTGTGTGGTGTCACCGCCAGACACCACACTTGCTAGGTGGTAGCCTTTAAATCGGCCGCGGTCCGTTAGTATACGTCGGACCCGCGTGTCGCCACTATCAGTGATTGCAGACCGAGCGCCGCCACACGGCACGTCTAGAGAGACTTCCTAGCACTCGCCCCAGTTGTACAACCGATTTTGCTAGCGATGGTTCACTGACAAAATACGCTCTCATTTGCCGAGACGATAGTTAGCATAGCCTTCAGCTACGTTATTTGCTACGACCTAGCAAGGCGCCATTATCAGTTGTTATTGATCTTGTGATTAATGTATCGTCAAGAGCGACGTTCACCATTTATGGATTAAAGTTAAGTATTCCACCAGCTACGTCCGTTTTTCTAAAGTCTAATTTCCTTGTCCTGTTCGAGACCTCGCGCCTGCCTGC
Source organism: Schistocerca americana (assembly GCF_021461395.2). Classification (NCBI taxonomy): domain Eukaryota; kingdom Metazoa; phylum Arthropoda; class Insecta; order Orthoptera; family Acrididae; genus Schistocerca; species Schistocerca americana. The sequence goes on along the minus strand of NC_060122.1, from coordinate 223,322,419 downwards.
GTGAGCTAAAACGCGTGCCTTTCGGCTTCCTCTTGTATCCCGGTGTTGGCTCTCCTGCCAACCCACAACAGCTTGTTTCGTAAGACCAGCCGAGTGGCGGCGCTCGGTCTGCCAGCGTCGACAGTGGCGACTCGCGGGTCCGATGTGTACTGACGGACCGCGGCCGATTTGAAGCCTACAACCTAGCCAATGTGGTGTCCTGCGGTGAGACCATAGTAACAGTACAGAAGCAATATCTACAGAAATACGCTGTTTCAGGAAAACGCTGAGAAATAATAGAATAAAGCTACCTTATTACGCGGAAAAGGAGGAGATAGACATCAGGAAAGCTGCGCACGTCGATGAAGTGGTAAAAATATTGATTCGCTGTTGCAAAGAATGAAGACAGCTGGGATATGATAGAGAGGAGCTGCTTTGATGTTTACAGTTCAAGCTATAAGCTCGTCTTGAGTAAACCTTGGTCCTGGATTGCACTCATGTTACTGGAGTGTTCTAGGATTACAGCGAAGTGCTGGATGTATCACATATTGTATTGGAATTATGAATTTATACAGAGAGGGCAAAACAAAGCTGACCAGAAGATCTTTCATGCACCTTAAGAAAGCAAATCAAATTGCATCATCTGTTCAAAAATGGTTCCAATGGCTCTGAGCGCTATGGGACTTAACATCTAAGGTCATCAATCCCCTAGAACTTAGAACTACTTAAACCGAACTAACCTAAGGACATCACACAACACCCAGTCATCACGAGGCAGAGAAAATCCCTGACCCGCCGGGAATCGAACCCGGGAACCCGGGCGCGGGAAGCGAGAACGCTACCGCACGACCACGAGCTGCGGACATTACGCGTCATCTGTATCTGTCGTATGCCATCTTATGCAATTTATAATACTTAAAACACTTGATAATGGCGCTTTGAAGCCGAAATCATGATTGTGTAAGTGTAAATGTAACTCTGTAAATAAACAACAGTCTAATGGCGGTACCGACTTTAAAGAATCTAGAATTGTCATAGACAGTAGCTCCATACAGTGTGTTCACTGTGAGATTCAGAGTACAACTGGTCTAGTTCGCAGCATCACCATCAGAGGGCAGTGTCGGCCATCCCCTTCTACCGTCCCATGACATAATCCAAGATGGCGGTCTGGAGAAAAATGGTGGGAAATTCGCTCAGTCTGTGTCTAGCTGCTGGACTGGGAGGACGGACGTAATTGTTTGCTTTGTTCAATGGATGAGGTGTCTGTGCTGGAGGAGGAGTGTAATGGGTGTATTAGCTGTAATCTTCCAGCTCAGGGCTGTGTCGATAGCCACCTGCATAATATTTGGAAAGCAATGATATTTTTGAAGACAAATACGCTTTATGATATCCTAAAGATGCAGCAGGATGGGGGTAAGTTGCACTTTGCAAGTCATACTGATAAATGTGTGTGCTGGAACTGTAGATAATTTGATAAAAGTCCAGTAAGTCTTCCAAAGCGCAAGAGGCAAGACATTCACTCCAGTGCGCATGCTCCCTGCCCCCAGCGACAACGCCGTCTTATGGCACCGACACGCTGTAGCCGTATGGGTGGCCACATACTTCCTGTCGCATTGGAAATACCCGCAACCTTCCTCTTTCCCATCCCCAACGCAAGGATACACGAACTGCTTCAGGAGCTATTACATCTGGTGTTGCAGAATACTGGCACATACATAAATTGAAGATGTCACAGGAGTTAAAAATAACAGTGCACAAAGAAAATGAGAGAGCTTTGCAGACGACGCAAGAATATTTAAACAATTTTCGATGTAATTACACGTTTTGTTCCGAGGAATGCCACCACCGCACTTGAAAACAGGCTCTAAAAAAAGATCGCGATACGCTTGTGAAATCGTCCCTGAGACACTTCGTGCGCTTTTGTGGGAAATACCACAGTCTTCCCTTGTCTTTGAGCACGTGCTCCCTCGGGACTTACTTAACCCAATTGAATATGTATCTAAATACACTTTCAAAAAAGATCGCTGCTCAGTAGTTTGCATCAATTTTTCGACATATATTGCCGCACTCGAACACTGACTCTAAAAAGACCACTGCACACTTGTGACACCTACCTGAGACCCTTCACACTCTTTTGTGACAAAAAGGTCCCGAAACCGATATCAGCTATAATATCTGATTTTACACTCCAAAATGATGAAATGGAGAAGTCGAAATAAATATTTCTGTAACTCTAAACAGGACACCTACCACTTTTCGAGATTTAGCCGCTTGTTTGAAGGCACTAACAGAAAGCTAAAAATTTCTGAGTCCTACAGCTACTGCAGTGTTCACCACTTTTCTGAAATGGTGAGTGGTGACACACACAGTGGTTACGGTTACTACAAGCCACACCACAAGTTGGGAAACGGGGCCAAACTTCTAATAGTTTACTGTCGAGTTGAGATTTTTACACTCAAATGTTTTATTCATATCTTACAGAAACTAACAGTACGGCAATAAACAACCTTTTAAACACGCCGCTAACGGCAATCAAATCATTTATAGCAATACATCAATCTTGAAGTACGGCAATCAACAACCTTTCAAAACACGCCGCTAACGGCAATCAAGTCTTTTACAGCAATGCAAAAGTTTAGAAATTTATTTTAAAAAATGGCAATCCAGTCATTTATAGCAATACAACAGTTTAAAATTTCTTTAAAAAAAAAAACACAGAAGCTAACAGTACGGCAATAACAGCCTTTCAAAACATGCCTGTAACGGCAATCAAGTAATTTATAGCAATAGCACAATTTAAAAATTTCTTTAAAAAGAAAAACACACACACAAGCTAGCAGTACGGCAATAACAGCCTTTCAAAACACGCCGCTAACGGCCATCAAGTAATTTATAGCAATACAACAGTTTTAAAAAAAATTAAAGAACATTAGTAAACAGGCTACTAAAGTAAATACAGAACTTTGTTAATAAGGTACGGTGAGGCAGTGAAGCTACCAACACCGCCATTAAAAAAATCAAAGGTCTCAGCAAACACACGATTACTGGCGTCACCACACGAAGATACCAGATCTCACTTCCTCCATAGCAGTTTCCCGGAAGCAAACGCAGATATCGATAGCAGAGGGAAAAGACAACCAAGCAGCCACTTAATGACAGACAAAACATGTCAGGGGAAGAAAAGGAAAACCAATGCAATCTAAATACAAGGTGTAGCACGAGTCGATACGCAGCTCAAGTGGGGTTAGTTTATATTTTCCGCTTGAGTCAGGGACGTTATTTTCCTCACTTATCGAAGCACAGTCTAGTGTCTAAGCACAGACAGGAAAATCAGAACAATTACACAAACAGAATTCGAAGGACTGCCCTACAAATGAGAAAAATGGCTGGGTTTTTCGGTGAACTTTCGACGTCCTACAGTTGCTGGTCTGGGGATGCTCTAAAGCCACAATGGCAGGTGAGGGACAACATCCCATCTGACCGAACCAGAGGAGGATGGTCTGCTTGGGCTTGTCACTGAACACTCGAACAAATAAGACAACACGTGACTCTCAGATGTCGCAGAACTTTCTTCAGATACCTTGCCCCTGTCTTAATCGAACCAGTTTGTAGAGGCTCCTATGCCCTGCACAAAGGATGTTGTGTGACTGTCTGACATCATGGAACTTCTTATGAATGGAGCAGTCTACTTGGTTCTTACTGAATTTTAGCTACCAAACTGCTGCTGCTGCCGCCGTTGTAGGAGCACTGTCCGGCATTTTCTGTGGAAAGACAAATTACGAGGCTTTCAGCTCCAAAACTATTTTGTGCAGATCGGATAAAAGCATACAGCAGCATACAGCGATAGTGAGGCTGCAGAATAAAGTGACAAAACTTGGGAACGGGGACCAGACAATTTATTAGTTGTTTTTAAGAAATTTCTAGTTTTACACTGACCCGGAGCTATACTTTAGCCAGTCAACCAAAAAACGAACTGACGTAAAAAAATCGCAAGACCAAAAAACAGTTAATGTAGTGTAATGAAATTTCGGGAAAACATTTGTCTAGGTAATGTATTGAAGTGACTGTCACTGCAAGATCACAGGTTTATATAAGCCATTGAAAATGTGAAATGCTAGTTCAAATTACTCTGAGCACTATAGGACTTAACATCTGAGGTCATCAGTCCCCTAGAACTTAGAACCACTTAAACCTAACTAACCTAAGGACATCACACACATCCATGACCGAGACAGGATTCGAACCTGCGACCCTATCAGTCACGCGGTTCCGGACTGAAGCGCCTAGAACTGCTCGGCCACACCGGACGGTAAATGCTAGTACATTAGTAGCTAGTGTAATCATCATGTTGTTGAATACAAGTACGAAGACGTGCATGTATTGCGTTGTACAGATGCCGGACGCCAGTTTGTGGGAAGGAGTTCCAAGCCTGTTGCACTTGGTCATTCAATGTAGGTACAGTTAACGCTGGTTATGGATGACACTGGAGTTGTCGTTTGATGACGTCCCATGTGTGCTCGATTGGAGACAGATCTGGTGATCTAGCAGTCCAAGGGACACATCGAAGTTCTGTAGGGCATGTTGATTTGCAACAGTGGTATGTGGGCGAGCATTTACGTATTGGAAAACACCTTCTGGATAGCTGTTAATGAATGGCAGCACAAGAAGTCGAATCACCAAACTGACGAACAAATTTGCAGTCAGGGTGTGTGGGATAGCCAAGAGAGTGCTCTAGCTGTCATGCGAAATCGCACCCCAAACCATAACTCTAGGTGTAGATCCAGTGTGGCTTGCATGCAGACAGGTTGGTTGCAGGCCCACAACTGGCCTCTTTCTAACCAACACGGCCGTCACTGGCACCGAGGCAGAACAAAGTTTCATCAGAAAAACCATCAGACCTCCATTCTGCCCTCCAGTAAGCTCTCGCTTGGCACTACTGAAGTCGCAGATGGAGGTGGTTGGGGGTCAGTGGAATGCACGTAATCGGACTTCTGTCTCGGAGCTGTCCTTGAAGTAACTGATTTGTAACAATCTGTTGTCTCACTGTGGTGCCAACTGCTGCTCAAATTGCTGCTGCATTTGCCATACGCCACCCTCTCGATGGTGCCAGATGGTCGTCCAGAGCCCGGTCTTCTTGCGCCTGTACATTTGCGTGACCACGTCTACCAGTAATCATACACAGTGGCACGTCTTTCCACAGTATCGCAGAAGGAACATTCAGCACCTTGTAGCCCTATTATACGACCTCGTCCAAACTCAGTGGAGTGTTGATTAAGGCGACTGTGTCGCCTTAAAAAATGGTTCAAATGGCTCTGAGCACTATGGGACTTAACTTCTGAGGTCATCAGTCCTCTAGAACTTAGAACTACTTAAACCTAACTAACCTAAGGACATCACACACTGTGTCACCTTGAAGGTACTCATGACAAACATCAGTTCACCACGTCCAATCACAAAGATAACTAACGCTCACGACCATTACAGTGTGCATTTAAAGCAAACCTGATTTGCATTCTCACAGTGGCACCACTAGCGCCACTCTTACGCGTCTGGCGCGGAAATTTGAATAGACATGAAATTTCAGATGTTGAAACACGACTGATAACTCTTGTTTATGTCGCACAACTCCTTCTTGGTGCTGAGTTTTTTTCCCATCATTGTATGTAGTTCGCAATACACATTATCCAGAACTTTAGTAATAGCATGTCAGTCCACCCTTTAAAGAAATAGAAATCATAAGAGTAAATCAAAAAAAGCACTCCGTCTTCAGGCCACAAGTGGCCCATCGGGACCATCCGACCGCCGTGTCATCCTCAATTGAGGATGCGGATAGGAGGGGCGTGTGGTCAGCACACTGCTCTCCCGGTCGTTTTGATGGTTTCCTATGACCGGAGCCGCTACTATTCGGTCGAGTAGCTCCTCAATTGGCATCACGAGGCTGAGTGCACCCCGAAAAATGGCAGCAGCGCATGGCGCCTGGATGGCCACCCATCCAAGTGCCGGCCACGCCCGACAGCACTTAACTTCGGAGATCTGACGGGTAGCGGTGTATCCACTGCGGCAAGGACGTTGCCAAGAGTAAATCAAAAAATGCGTTAAAAAAGTCATGTGTGGAATTCCGTATGTGTTATGAGAATTGAATAAGCGCTTTTAAAGTTTTTCTCAATTTCGTCACTTCAAGGAGCATTAATGTGGAATTTTTTGTTGGTTATTTTTCTTGATATTCAACATAATTTTCTCAACTGTTCTTTTTTACAACTCGGATTTTAAATATTTAGTGTAAACCTAACATGACTGGAATATGAACAACTTTTTTGTGAATGTATTCTAGTAACCACACTGCCGAAAAAAAAATTGTACACCTCGAATGACGGCATCGATATTGATCCGACGATGGCATATGCCACCTGGGGGACAGCACATGTACTAATAATGGTTTTAAAATTGTCCGCCAACAGAAAGGATACTGACATAGCTACCAGAGTGCCACCGTGCCTGTTCTTTAACAGGGAAAGAAGGCTCAGTGTGGTGCAAATGTTCAAGAAAACAGGCAACCACGCCACGATGATGCAATCCTGCTTCCTACATCAAACTGAGCGAGTTTGGAAGGCTCTTCCGAGTGGTCCGATGGTCCTCTCGGAAAACTGCCACTCAGGCTGGATGTGCGGCATTAGTTGTGCAACGATGCTGGTATCAGTGATCATATGAACAGTCTCACAACAGTAGACGAAGTTCTGAACGTCCAGGCAGCAGAGACGCCCGCCAAGATCGACATATTCTAAGGGCAGCAGTGGCAGATCGTACAGCTACCACAGCACAGATAAGAGGATGTTTCCAGAATGAGATTTTCACTCTGCAGCGAAAGGCAAAGGTCCCGAGTTCGAGTCTCGGCCCGGCCACAGTTTTAATCTGCCAGGAAGTTTCATATCAGCGCACACTCCGCTGCAGAGTGAAAATCTCATTCTGGAAACATCCCCAGGCTGTGGCTAAGCCATGTCCCCGCAATATCCTTTCTTTCAGGAGTGCTAGTTCTGCAAGGTTCGCAGGAGAGCTTCTGTAAAGTTTGGAAGGCAGGAGACGAGGTACTGGCGGAAGTAAAGCTGTGAGGACGGGGCGTGAGTCGTGCTTGGGTAGCTCAGATGGTAGAGCACTTGCCCGCGAAAGGCAAAGGTCCCAAGTTCGAGTCTCGGTCCGGCACATAGTTTTAATCTGCCAGGAAGTTACAGATAAGAGGGTTTGGAAGCCCAGACGTGTCAACACCAATTGTTGCCAACCAGGCAGGTTATTAGCAGTGTGACTGGGCACTCACACCTCCAGCCTGTCTTCCACTCACGCCACAGCATTGACGTCCACGGCTCGACTGGTGCTGTCATAGGATCACTTGGTATGGCGCGCCTTGGTCTTCAGCGATGAGAGCAGATTCTGCTTGCACGCAAGTGATGGTCGTTTGCGCGCACAACGTAGACCTGGTGATCGCTATCACATGGAATGAATTCGTCCAAGACAAGCTGGCTCCACCCCAGACTCGTTCACCATTTGTGTTTATTGAGAGCACGCTAGCCAGCGCTCCGTATACTTGCAGAGTTTTCTTATACCCGTTCCTTTGCTGTCTTTGCAACAGGAAGATGATGTGTTGTTCCAACAGGGCAATGCCCGCTCACACACTGCCCGCGAAACTCAGCGTGCTCTGCAAGACGTTTAGCAACTTCCTCGGTCAGTACAGTCCCTGGACGTGTCTCCAGTGGAGAGGGTGTGGGATGTGATGGGGCGAACAGTACTCGTGCGACTCGTCAACCAACGTCCTTCATCACGTAAACAGGTCGAGCAAGCATGGAATAACGTATCCCACGACAGTGTTCGTCATCTATACGGTCCACTGGATGCCAGAGTCAGCATTCGCATTGCCGCGCTTGGAGGCTACACCACTCACTAATATGGGTGTTTCAGCGTGGGCCGAAACCTGTTACCTCAGAACCGCTTGTGCTATTGGTCTGTAAATGTAATCATTTCATGTACTGTTGCAACAATAAATCTTGAGTGTATTAATTTTTTCCGGCAGTGTATACATCGTTATCTCGTTGGATACCCTGGACTTAGTTATTTCAGTATATAATCTTAAGGCCGTTGAATCAAAAAGGTGGCATCCGGATTCATACTAACACAACATAACACCGTCCGATCAGACCTCGAGGGCCCAATGGTACTGACCGGCCGCCGTGTCATCCTCAGCCCTTAGGCGTCACCGCATGCATATGTAGTTGGAACTTGTTGCCGTTTAGGTATCAACGTAATCTTTCTTAACGGTACCGGGTGGGTAATTATCAATTGTTAGATACATCATAAGTTTGATATACACTGAAGAGCCAAAGAAATTGCTACATTTGCCTAATATCGTTAGAGCCCCCACGAGCACGGAGAAGCGACGCAACACGACGTAGGATGGACTAGGCTAATGCCTGAAATAGTGCTGGAGGGAAATAACACCATGAATCCTGCAGGGCTCTAAACGCACGTTGCAAGGCATCCCAGATATGCTCAGTAATGATCATGTCTGGGGAGTCTGATAGCCAGCGGAAGTGTTTAAACTCAGAAGAGTGTTCCTGGAGTCACTCTGAAGCAATTCTGGACGTGTGGGGTGTCGCATGGTCCTGCTGGAATTGCCCAGGTCCGTCAGAATGCACAACGGACATGAATGATCAGACAGGATGCTTACGTTCCTATCACCTGTCAGAGTCGTATCTAGACGTATAAGGGATACCATATCACTTTAACTGCACACACTCCACACCATTACAGAGTCTCCACTAGCTTGAGCAGTCCCCTGCTGACATTCAGGTTCCATGGATTCATGATGTTGCCTCCATATCCGTACACTTCCGTCCGCTCTATACGACTTTAAACGAGATGCATCCGACCAGGCAACATGTTTCCAGTCATCAACAGTCCGATGTCGGTTTTGACGGGCCCAGGCAAGGCGTAAAGATTTGCGTCGTGCAGTCATCAAGCGTACACGAGTGGGCCTTCGGCTCCGAAATAGCATATCGATGATGTTTCGTTGAATGGTTCGCACCCTGACGCTTGTTGATGGCCCAGCTTTGAAATCTTCAGCAATTTGCGGAGGGGTTGCACTTCTGCCAAATTGAACGATTCTCTTCAGTCGTCGTTGGTCCCGTTCTTGCAGGATCTTTCTCCGGCGGCAGCGATGTCGGAGATTTGATGTTCTATCGGATTCCTGATATTCACGCTTATTTTTTGCAGCAGGATAGATGTTCAGATTCCGCTTGTATGGGGAAGTGACAATTTAAGACCCTAGCTCCCTCTCGGTTAAGCTTCTGCGGACGCCAGTGATGGGGAACTTCCTGCTGTGCAGAAGCATCGGGCGACGACATGTTGCGAAACTGATGAAGTGACAGGGAAGTTTACTGCCACGTTCAGACGCAGAAGAGCAGCCGAGTGATGGAGGAATTGGCCCGAGATGGGCGCTCAAGAGGTGCGCGATCTGCGGATGACGGAGCCGGTAGCTGACGCTCACATGGCGGACGGGCGGCTAATCCGGCGATCAAAGGCGCGGCCACGTGGGACCCCCCGGCGCGGGCCCCAGATTGGCCAGCTGATCAAACGCCTCGGCCGCGCCGCGCCGCGAGCTGCGCTTTGAGCCGCCAGCGGAAGCCCCCCCCCCCCTTCCCCCCCCCTCCCCCTCACCTTCCCCGCCCCCACCACTTCGTTCCTTGCACGTATGCCCGTCTCGGAACGAGTGCGTCCCCGGGGTGCGTGCAAATGATTACATGCGGGGGCGCCGCGAAAGCGTTTTTATCGGCTGGGTGAGGTGAGGTGAGGTGGCGCGGGGGTTGAGGCCATCGCGCTCAGTAGAACACGACGTAGCTACGAGCTCTGTATCGCCGATTGTCATAACCGTTCGATATGATTGGTAGAGGAGAAGGAAGAGATGTAGTTTACATTCAAAGAAATGGTATCGGCGGCATCTGAAAGACTCACACCACGTAATAAGAGATGGTACTGAGCCTCCACGGTACACAAAACAGGTCAGAACACTGTGGTATATGCAACGAAAGAAAACGGGCCAAACTTAAAAGAACGCAATGTCCTCATGACTTGTAAAGTCTTACAGAAGCTCGAAATTTAGCGCGAACTTCAGCGCGAGTTGCTTTTAATAGTTTCCACAACTAAACTCTCTCTAGAAATCTTGCAGAAAACCCAAAGAGAGTCTGGTCATATGTAAAGTACACCAATGGCAAGGCGCGATCAGTACCTTCACTGAGCGATAACAATGGTGATTTTACTGATGACAGGGCCACTAAGCACACTTACTAAATACACTTTTCCTTAATTCGTTTATCCAAGAACACGAAGTAAATATTTCAGAATTCGAATCAAGAACAACTGCCAGCTTGAGTAGTACAAGCAGATATCCTCGGTGTAGCAATGCACCTTAAATCACTTAACAAAGGTATGGCTTTCGGTACAGATTGCATAGCAGTCAGGTTCCCTTCAGAATACGCTGATACAATAGCCCCTTATTTAGGAATCATATACAGCCGCTCGCTCGTCGAAAGATCCGTAAATTGAAACTTGCACAAGTCACACCAGTACCCAAGAAATGGTATATGACAGCATCATCTGTCACATGTCAGTTCTAGTATAATATATTTGTCCAACGAATAGCCGTTTATCATCTGCATTTCTTCTTGGTGTAGCAATTTTAATGGCCAGTAGTGTATTTACATTTCTTCGTTTGATCCTGGTTGTCGCTTTTGGGACATGCCCGCGAGCAACAACGTGTGTGTATTCAAGTCGGCTAAGATTCCAGCCGTCTTCCTGTGGAGTTTAACTTAATTTATTGTTATTGAAGTTGACCAGCGGTATATTCTGTCTTGTGGCCGTTGACGTTCCTGTTATCTGCCCTGGTCGTTGACGTAATTTTCGGCAGTGTATTTTCCTCGTCGGGTAGTTGCTCTCCAGTGCGGCGTGTAGTTCGACAGCTGAGGTGTTGTTTATCGTTGTGGGGCGCCACTATTCTGTGTGTCGTTGTATTGAAATCTTGTGGTCGTTTTGCTGGTTGCATGGAGCGGAACTGATTTTGTTGATTGATCGGTCGGCTGTCTGTCGGTTTGGTTGCCTTCAGATTAAGAAGTCGTTGGGCAGGCTTTCTGTCTCACCTAAACAGGCTTTAGTGTTACAATCCCAGGCCGACCCTGGGAAAGTTCTGAGCGCCGTTTCTTGTGTGTTACATAGTAATTTCCCTGTTTGGGTTTTAGTTATTTAGTTGATGTGTGGCCTTCAGCTGAGTATCAATATTTCTTAAATTAATGTTCTTGTCTTTCCCTTAATGCATCTGATTGTTATTCTTTTATATGGGGCCTTCAGCCAAATTTTACATGAGATGTTTTAAGATAAGGCCTTCTGCCTTTTAAAATTGAAACTCTTCTTTCTAGGGCTTAAGCCGTTAAATTATTTGATGCTGTGCGGCCTTCAGCCGAGTTATAATCTCTCTTTAATTAATGTTCTTGCCTTGCCCTTACGGGATAAGATTGTTATGCTTTTGTATGGGGCCTTCAGCCGAATTTTGCATGAAATGTTTTACGGTAAGGCTTTCTGCCTTTTGATTGTAACTCTTCTTATTGCTTAATATGCGGCCTTCAACCAAGTTCCATTAAAATTAAATTGCTAAGGCCTCAACTATGGTTCTTGTGCTTGCCGGCAGGCTTGAAGCTCATCTGTGTTCTGCTGTTGTAGCGAGCAGCGTAATGTATACAATAGTCGAAAAACTTAATATCGTTTATGGCGAATCTCGCCAAACTATTAGAGCATCGGTGTGGTTGTATGCTGAAGAGTATCACGATCTGTCTATGCAGACATTATAAAAACAGTTCTGGAAACTGAAAGTGTAGAGAATAAAATATGCCAAGAAAAAAGAGCAACTGATGAAAGAAATGAAACTGACATTTTAGCGGCAGTAACGTACAATAGAAAAGTAGTAATACAAGAGGGATCAACCAGCGTCCAGTGCTTAGGCTGCTGTGAAAACAAACAACTGCAGCTGTATTTAGAGTGATATCGCGACCGGGAAGCATGGCCATGGGTTACTTATGAATCGCGTCTCATAGTTTTTTTTCCTGATGCTGCTTTTTTCTACTGGAAGCCTCGGAGTTGAAGTCTAATCTAAAAATGAAAAGTTGTACATTCCACACACAGTGTTCCATCCGTTGCCACTGCAGCTACGGTCGAGGAACTTACAGCCAGTCTCAGCACAGAAGCGATGAAGCAACTGATTTAGAAACTCCAATCGGCTCCAGACCAGAGTTCGATCAGTCCTCGGGCCGATGCCGCAGTTCGACATCTGTGCAGAGGCCTCACGACTGAGGATAGCTGCCTACACTCATTTCCGCCTGCCTCAGGAAATTTCCAAGAACGCAGACGACAGACATCGTTTGTGCTTGCGTAGAGCTTCTGCATTCAATTGTTTTTTGGATAGCCTCTTCCACATCATGGACAATTCTTCCCGGGAAACATACTGAGTGCACATTTGATTTGTTTCTCTGATATGGTACTATTTTTCTAAGAGGATCCATGCACGTCTAACATTGGAACTGTCTACCACTAATAGCAATTTCTTTCTTCAGTGTGGGTGTTCTGATCGAGATGACTTTTCTTAGCAATAAACTTTCCCGTGATACAAAATGTCTCTCACCTAGCGTCCGCAACTGGAGTTTGGTGAGAATCTTTGATGAGAATCACCATAACGCACTTGCACCAAATTAACGAATCCTTCACTCTTCGTTGAATTTTCTCTAACTCTTCTATTAATCGAAGCTGGTAAGAATCCCAGATGGACGAACGAAACACAAGAACCACAGGAACAAAAGTTTTTTAAGCCTCTTCTTTTGGGACTGTATTAGCTTTAACATTAGTCTAGTTAATCTCAGTCTGGCACCTACATTTCCAACGATTTGTTTAATATTATCATTTTCTTTAGTGATTTATAAGCAATAATGTAATCCAACAGTAATGAATGCCATCCAATATTTATATGAAACACTTTATTTACGTTCAGGGTCAACAAACAGTATTTGCACCAGTTTTAGGTATTGTGTAAATAACCCTTCATTTCGGTAGTCTTAAGGCGTTCCAAATTTAGCATGGACAACACGGTCGTCTGTGAACAGTCTCATAATGCTTCCGACGCTATGTGCTAGATTAATTTGCTATATTATAACGATTTCGTACCGTCAAGAACGATGGGCTCAGTTCTCTGAGCTAGTAAGTCTAGAATCCAGTCACAAATCCCGCTACGACTCTCAGTAACTTCATATGTCGTTCGTTAAACAACGGTGCAGAACTGTGGACAGTTACAATGTCAACCGCAAGTCCAGGAGCGAACTCTCAGCTTGGACACCATTTTCTGGATCTCACGGACAATGTGAGATGAGTTTCGCAAGTGCTCTCTCTCTCTCTCTCTCTCTCTCTCTCTCTCTCTCTCTCTCTCTCTGTGTGTGTGTGTGTGTGTGTGTGTGTGTGTGTGTGTGTGTAACCTGCAGTTCCGTGGGGCCTACGCCTAATGTAACTGCAACCAACACCACATTCAAGTTAAGCGGGAAGCCAGCTTTCTTACAGCCAACACTCGAGGGCTGCCACTCTACATACAGCCACCAGACGCCGACCGAAGCGCCAGCAGAGGTCGCTGGCCCCACAGACCTCGTTCCTGCATCGAACACGTGACAGGAAGCAAGACCGACTGTATCCAGGCACTGGGGGTTATGCTTAGACCAGCACGCGGGCCCTGACCGGGCTTAGCTTCTGGATGGGTTTCCTGGTTCAAAAAATGGCTCTGAGCACTGTGGGACTTAACAGCTGAGGTCATCAGTCCCCTAGAACTTAGAACTACTTAAACCTAACTAACCTAAGGACGTCACACACATCCATGCCCGAGGCAGGATTCGAACCTGCGACTGTAGCGGTCGCGCGGTTCCAGACAGAAGTGCCTAGAACCGCTCGGTCACCCCGGCCAGCGGGTTTCCTGGGCCAGGCGCCAAATGCTTATGCATTTCTTCAATCAGGAGGTCACTCTAGAGGCGTCGCTACGCTGTCACCACCGTCCGAGCCATCTTTCTCATTCCGGATCATGCAACGGGGCCATACAGAAGGAGATGTGACCCTGACGTAGAGACCGGCCAGTGGAATTTTAATATTTCAGAGTTTATTCTTAATTCTGATGCTCCAGACTTAATATTTTTCTCATTGTCAACTTTGACTCTTACTGGTCCATACAGACTTTTTTTCTGAACAAAGCGCGCCAAGAACTTTTAATCGTGCTTCGTTTCCATACTAGTTGTGGCAAAAACTTTTAATTTAGAACTTTGTTTGTTCCATTACCAGGGTTTCTGCCTGAAGTAGTGCTTTGTGTTCAACCCAGAAGAGTTCATTTTGTTTCAAGCCTTGTTTCCAAGAAGGAAATTTGTAATTTTAATTCAAATAAACTTGGTGTCTTTTTGCACCTGGACCTGTGGTGGATACTTCAGAATCCATTTTGATATTTATAGGGGAGGTTATCGCCCTCTAAAAGTTCATAATGCAAGAACATAAAATAGAGTGCAATAGACGTAAGTCAGTGATATAGACCTTCGATTACGTACAACTCTCGAAAACGGGAATGATTTGCGCGTTTTTTCGTTAGCTCGGTACCTTCCGCTCCTCCAGTGCCTGAACAGATGGTTTAGATCCACTTACTGACTGGACGTAAGACCAAACCTTCGTAAGTTTCTTCGTCAGATTGCTGAAAGCTTTCGCAATGCTGTCCTTTATGGTCATTTTGTCTCGGTTCTGCTTTTGTTTGTCAGAAAAGCTTTGCCTTCGCTTTGTGATGCAGCTCCCATTGCTTTTGCAAAAACTATTTAACAAGGCTACTTAATCTCGATAAACGTTTGCCATCCCTCTCTACCTTGTTGCGTACATACTGGTCTAAGCGTGTTGCACAGTGCCTTTGGATTTTATCCGTTTGTGCTGTGTATCTTCGTCTTCGGTGCCGAATAATTGATGTCTGTTCGCAGTGTCTGCAATTTGTTTCCTACTTTCATGCAAGACAAATATTTACCTGCCTTTCTTAAAATTCCCTGTTACATATCTTAATTCCATAAAAGCGTTAATAATAACTAAACAGCAAAAACAACTGAAAATTAAATTAAACGCAGTAGTATAGATCATTATGACTACGAGTAACGTTCAACGACACAACTGAACTATTATTTTAACTTTTGATCATACTCTTGCCAGCCATATTGTGCAGAGTACGCAAAACAGGAATAATATGAGCAGATAACGTCTGGTTATTAATAAGTCGCAGCACACAAAGCTTGAGTATAAAATTCTAAAACACGGCAAAAATGTTCCATTAAATCAAGAGCAATGTCCAATACTAAGCTGAAAACCGTTCCCAGAGGAATATTTTATGGACAGACACAAATTCCATGACGAAATACCATGATGTGCTAACGACACCATCAGTTAACACATTCCGCTTTTATCAATTGACCACAACATCCCACGCGCGCGGGAAGAGTTGGCCCTTTAGAGCAAAAGACAGTCCCCTCCAAATATCAGCTCATAACTAGAGTGCTGCAACGCTCAATGTTTGACCGGTCACGGCTAGCCTGTTGACGGGTGGACCGAGCCGCTCGTGTCCGGCCCCACACGACTCGGCTCGGTCACGTACTCGCCCCATGTCTGATGTCCGGATTCCGGACACGCGGATAACCGGGCATGACCGGTCACCGCTGACGTCTCACCTCGCCTCGCCCCGGCTCGCTGCACCGTACTTTACTGTACAAATCCAACGCCTCTCTCTCTCTCTCTCTCTCTCTCTCTCTCTCTCTCTCTCTCTCTCTCTCTCTCACACACACACACACACACACACACACACACACACACACACACACACACAATGTATTTATCTCTGTCTCTCTCTCTCTTTTAATACAAAAGTAACGTTTCCAAGAACGGGTACGTAACACAGCTAAATTCATAGAGCACTTTCTTTTATAGTATTTACTCCCGTCTTCTTAACGTCCAGGAATTTTGTTGTAAATAAAACATTGTTCACAAGAGACCAATCTGTGCTAATGTAATGTGTTGTAAGCGTCAAATAGTGCACCTGATTATGCGAATCAGTCCACATATCAACTGTCGCAGCACATGTTTTATTAATAACTTCCGCAATAACAGAAGGCAGTATGCTGTTTCGTACTGCATCAGCTTGTTTTTTGACATGTCTGCTTATAGTAGAGGGATGTGGCATGATATCTGCCACGTTAACTTCTTCATAATGCGCACCTAGATGTATTAATTCTTGGCCTAGTTCTCTGAAACCTTCACCGGAAACAGCATTAAAAGGTCTCATATCTTTAGCACACATTGGAACACACTTTGCTGTAATACTATTTTTTATTACTGCCGTTATTCCTGAAGGAACTGTATCTTTGTGAGATTTCTTGCAACTGTGTTTCTTTAAATGAGTGGTTCCCGATTGGAAACACAATAATGTGGAGCAGTTTATGCATCATACGTACCCAGTAGACGCACTGTTTTCGTCTACAACCAACAAAAATGTGCTCCGTACTTAGCTTTTTAGACCTTCCCGTCTATTCAGTGTGTAAACATTGGTTTCAATCTTACGTCCTACTGCACTGGCTTCCTCGCACTGCATGATTACAGAGAGAGACACACCACAAATGAGAAGCCCGTACTGGCTGCAGTCTCACACGGATAATGACACGTGTAATGTGTTTGAAGTTACGTGCTACGCATTCGGTCACGGCATCTATGCTCGGTCACTAGAACTAGTGCGGGCAGCCTATCTAGTTAGGATGTGCTCGCCCCATCTCGTATTTTGTGCTTTTACTCGGTCATGCAGGACTCTACTCATAACCGTCTACATACTCCAGCTGTGCGCAATACTATCAAGATGTCTCCAGGGGGCGACAAGTTCCTTGGTCCGGGATGCTTTTTGCACCGCATTTAATTATATACTGAGGTGGCAAATGTCATGAGATAGCAATAGGCACATATACAAATGGCGGTAGTGTCGTTTACACGAGGTATAAGTGGCAGTGCATTGCTGGAGCTGTCATTTGTACTCACGTGATTCACGTGAAAATATTTCCGACGTGATTACGCAGCACGACGGCACTTAACAGAATTTGAACGCAGAATGGTAGTTGGAGCTAGACGCATGGGACATATCATTTCGCAAATCATTATTATCTATTAATTTGTTCACATTACAGAGTTTTTAATTATAGTTGGTGATTTGCTACTTCAAAGTAGACAATTTCCAGAATGTTAGTACTTTTCTTGGTTTTAAATTAAAGAAAGAAAAGCAAAACAAAAAACGCAAGATACGTAAAGAACAAATTGGGAAAGGAAGGGGAAAGATCACTATATTTTTAAGAAGAAAATAACACACGAAAGGGAAGATTTAGATAGCAAAAGAGGTCCCTTTGCGTATCTGTTTCAATGGGAGAGCTTCGATAAAAACTTCGAGCCTATCTCATCTGAATTAACATATTCTATTCTGCTACAGCTAATACTGTATGTACGTATGCACTGATGCTAACTCTACGTGATTTATGTATAAGGTATGACAGTACGATTTGTTACTACAGTTGCTTCCTCTACTTAACAGCGTTAGTGTTTGATTTCCAGGCCGACCCTCGAACATCTATGCGCCCTTGGGTGTACTGCGCTTTTTTTAGTTGTTCTTGTTGTTTGTACTTGCATGGCTTCCAGCCGGTTTTTTTTTAATTAAGGTTGTTTTGCCCTTAAGGCGTAAGATTCTTTAGGCCTTCAGCCTAATTTAAAGAACTGTTTCACGTAAGGCCTTTGGCATGTTAAAGGTTTTAATGTTGTTGAATTTTAAGTGTTGGGCCTTCAGCCGATTTTGAGTTTGAGTTGTTTTGCTCTTAAGGCCTTCAGCCTAAATTAGAGAACTGTTGTAAGATAAGGCTTTCCTTTTAAATTTCTGATTATACTTGCGTTTTAAGTTATGGCCTTCAGCCGTTTTTAAATTAAGGTGACTTTCAGCAGGTAATTAAGTCCCAAAGATTAAAGCTGTGTGTTTAAAAAATAACAATTTTTTGGGCTCTTGTAATGTTTGATCAAATAATAAAGTTGTATGTTCGAGTGTAACTGACAGCCCCTTATTTTGGCCCCTTTCCACAAATTAAACTACCTGTCCTGCCCTGCGGGTTCAACAGGGCGTCTCAAGAATAAAACATTTTACTCTCGCTTTCCGCTTTTAATTATTGAGCAATCAGCTTCATTTTACCCACACACGAAGATGGCAGACTAAGGGTCTGCGCCACAATACGTTACCGAGTCCTAACTGACTAAACGATCAAACTTACGAAAATTACGCCATGTTCTGATATTTCTCTAGAAACGTTGAATCTAATAAACACGATTCTATCCTGATCGACGATCATATAGCTCATTTTCTTTAGAATTTTCTTATCAAAACGATATATGGCGTGGAGAAGAAGGCACACATCAAGCTCCCTTCGACAGAGTGATGAACAGGGCTACCTGGCCGCCAACGAACTCTTCGTTCAAAAATGAGAATGGAAGATAGCCCTCATTTGCTGACAAGCTTAAATCCCTCTAGACTATCGATACAACCCGAAGCCTGTGTTAGCTTCTTTGCTCAACCTCGCCTTCTACTCTATCTTTGTAAACCACCACCTTAGTCGTCTGCTAGTTGACTGCACACATACTTTCATTCATTGATATACCTACCAGAAAGGGGAGGACGAAATGAAAGAATGACAAAAGAGATAAAATAAAACAATGTTTGCAGACATTTCCTCATTCTAATGCCCACGGTGTAATGAATATTGCTTTGTAACTTGCTATTTTGCTACCAATATTATTGTCATACAAAATTGCTTGCAAATATTTAAATTGAGTGTATTTGCAGTACCGCTTGAAGCGCAAAGACTGAACATTTTTCTTGTTGTGGCTAGAACGCCTGCAGAGTAATCGACAGTTATGGAGTACTCTTTGCTTTTGAAACAAACAATGGATGCGAATAAAGACATTTTACTAATTCATTAAATTTAAGTGTTTATTTAGAACCCGTAATTAGAAAACCTGTATCCCCGAAATTATGAACCGTATTTCCGGAGGTAAAATTTCCACATTTTAACTCTTTGTTCAGACATTCGGAAGATTTTCCGCAAGCGCGATTTTTAAATATTTCCCAGCAACATTTTCGTTCATTTAAATATTTCTGATTTACAGGTAATTTTCAATTTAAAAAGTTACCCGATAACCCCATTAATTGTAAAAGGGTTCTAGCCGACAGGGACAGGAGACGAGTGTTACGCTTTGTCGCTGGCAATCGGTTGTAAATTCGACAGGACGCTCTGCTGTCAGTGAATGCTGTCGCTGCATACAGTGGACATGCGGAGTCGGATATTTCGCAAAAGGACGTCGTTCACAAGGGCAAACATAATTACACGTTTGGGTTGCACAAAACACAAAATGGACAGTGTCTGACTGGAAATGCGTAGCAAAATCCGACGAGTTTCGATTTTGCCTCTTTTAGTGTAGTACATGGCGCTGAATGCACCTACGGCTCAATAAGGAGTTTAACCCGCAATGCATGGAGAAAGTACTTCAGACCGGTGACGGTTATGTGAAGTTTTGGGGGTGCTCGTCGTGTCAGGATTTGAGTCCACTCAAGCAGGCTTCCGTGAACATGAAACAAGTGTTTTCGTCAATATTCTCGGTGTAAATATTGTCCTTTCTTTAACATCTTCATGGTGAAAATTCCACCTTTCAAGATGACAGGGCTGCACGGATCCGGGCACGTTCCTGGTTTACCCAGCACTAGCGGACCTTATAGAACTTATACGATAAAACCGTAGCAATCAACATCCCCACAGTAACTGTACTGCATCGAATCATCAGTGAGCGGCTTGAACTAGGTGTGGCCTAGCTGAAAATCTTGTGCACTCTCTCCCTGGTCTGGGAACATTATCAGATCCTAGTCGTCCTATAATGTATCGAAATTAACACAAATTCTGTCCACACTAGGTGTGTGTATGTATCTTATGCCTTTCCACACAAAGTTCGCATGAGTTTTTCTATACGTTGGCATTGTTCGCCGTGAATTACGCCAAGTCGCAAATCGTTTTCAGAGAAATACTTTAAGGACAGACCCAAATTCCGTGAGCAAATATCACTAAACGGTAACCGACACTTTCATCAGTGAAGCGTTGTAGGTCTCTATCACCGAACTCAACAACTTTACTGGTTCAACCATTGTCCAGCACACAACGTTCCACGTACCAAAAGCATCGGATCTTCGTAGCGATCGGCGCTGACCTCAAGAAATCATCTGTCATATTCCTATTACAATAACAGAAGCTGAACCAAATGACTTTTTTATTCTGAGTCAGCAGTCTTCTGACTGGTTTGATGACACCTACCACGAATTTCTCTACTGTGCAAAACTTTTAATCTCAGAACAGCACTTGTAAACTACGTCCTCAGTTATTTGCTGGATGTATCCCAGTGTCTGTCTCCCTCTAGAGTTTTTATTCTCTATAGCTCCCTCTAGTCCCATGGAAGTTATTCCCTCATGTCTTAACAGATGTCCTACCGTCCTGTCTCTTCTTCTTGTCATTTGTTTCCCATATTGCAAGCCGATTCTTCGGAGAACCTCCTCATTCCTTACCTTATCAGTCCACCTAATTTTCAGCGTTCATCTGTAACATCACATCTGAAATACTTCGATTCTTTTCTCTTCCGATTTTCTCACAGTCCATGTTTCACTGCCATACAAAACTGTGCTCCGAAATCACAATTTCAGTAATATCTTCCTCGAATTAACACCTGTGTTTGATAAAAGTAGACCAATCCTGAAGATAGGTTTCTCGCTGTTCTCACTTCTGCTACTTCTCATTACGATCACCTCTTGTCGATTTAATCTCAAACTATATTCTGTACTCGTAAGACTTTTCATTCCATTCAACAGGTCCTGTAAACTTTTTTCACCTTCTCTGAGGAGCGAATATTAATACTGATATCATTTCACCTTCAATTTTAATACCACTTTTAAACTTTCTTTTATTTCCTCGACGTATAGATTGGGCAGTAGAGGCGAAAGACGACATCCCTGTCTTACATCTTTTTAATCCGAGCTCTTCGTTTTTGGTTTCAAGTCATATTGTTTCCTCTTGGTTCTTGTAAATATTGTATATTACCCGTTTTTCCTACAGCTTATCCCTATTTTTCTCAGGATTTCGTCACAACTTGCACCATTTTACATAGTCGAATGCTTTTTCCATGTCAACAAATCTTGATTTTGCTTCATTCTTGCTTTCACTGTCAACCGTAATGTCAGAACTGCCTCTATGGTGCCTTTACCTGTCCTAAAGCCAAAATGGTCGTCATCTAATAGATCCTCAATTGTTTCCCGTTTTTCTGTATATTATTTTTGTCAGCCGCTTCGATAAATGAGCTTTTAAGCTGATTGTAGAATAATTCTCGCGCTTGTAGGTTCTTCCAAGCTTGGGAATTATGTGGATCATGTTTTTCCGAAGTTCTGATGTTACATCGCCAGTCTCATACGTCCTACACACCAATGTGAATAATCGTTTTGTTGCCAGTTCTCCCAATAATTTTACAAATTCCGATTGAACGTTATCTATCCCTTGCACCTTATTTGATTTTCAAGTCTGCCAAAGTTCTTCTACATTCTGTTCCTAATACTGTATCTCTTGTCTCTTCTGCATCACTGCCGCTTCCTCTTCTATCCCCTCGTCAGGTAAGTCTTCCCCTCATGGAGTCCCTTAGTGTACTCTTTCCACCTATTCGCCCTCTCCTCTGCATTTAACAGTGGAATTTCCATTGCACTCTTAATGTGACGGCCCTTTCCCTTAAGTTCAGCGAAAGTTGTTTTTATATATGCTGAGCCAGTCCTTCAGACAATCATTTCTTTTCCGATTTCTTCACATTTTTATGCAGCCATTTCGCCTCAGCTTCCCTGCACTTTCTATTTATTTCGCTCCTAAGTGAGTCGTATTTCTGTATTCCTGAATTTCTCTGGACATATTTGTACTTTCTTCATTCGTCGATCAACTGAAGTATTTCTTCTGTTACCTATAGTTTCTTCGTAGTTATGTCCATTGTACCTACGTTTTTCTTTCAAGCTTCTGTGTTAGTCCTTTTTAGAGATGTCCATTGCTCTACAATTGAACTGCCTACTGGGCTATTCATTATCGCAATACGTGTAGCCTCAAAGAACTTAGAGCGTATTTTTTCATTCCTTAGTACTTCCGTATCCCACTTCTCCGCGCACTGAGTCTTCCTGAGTAGTCTCTTAAAACTTCAGTCTACTCTTCATCAATACAAAATTTTGATCTGAGTCAATATCTGCCCCTCGGTACGCCTTACAATCCAATATCTGATTTCAGAATCTCTGCCTAACCCTGATGCAATGTAACTGAAACCTTCCTGATCTCTTGGCCTTTTCTGAGCATAGCTCCTCCTCTAGCGATTCTTGAACAGAGAAATCGTTACTAGTAGCTAAAATTTATTGCAGAACTCAATTTTTCTCCTCCCTCGTTCCTCGTAACAAGCTCACATTTTCTCGTAACCCTTTTTTTATTCCATCCCCTAGAATCGCATTCCAATCCGCCCTGACTATTAGATTTTCATCTCGCTTTAAGCACTAAATTACCCTTTCAGTATCCTCATATTATATCTCTTCGTCGTCTGCTTGCGACTTCGGCATGTATCGTTGTCGCTGTTGGCCTGCTGACTTACACAAAACATTATCACATCATAATTTGTGGGCTTTCACGCATATTACACTGAGTTGAAAAAATGAGTGGGATACCTTCTAATTTCGTGTCAGACCACTTTTGCTCTTCGTGGTGCAGCAGCTCGACGTGGCATGGAGTCAACAAGTTGTCGGAAGTCCTCTGCAGAAATACTGATCCACGCTGCCTCTGTAGCCGTCCATAACTGAGAAATTGTAGTCAGTGCAGGATTTTGTGCACGAACTGACCTCTTGATTAAGTCCCATAAATATTCCATGGGATTCATGTTGGGTTATCTGAGTGGCCAAATCATTCTCTCGAGTTGTTCAAAATGTTCTGACGTGGCACATTGCTATCCATAAAAATTCCATCGCTGTTTGGGGACATTAAGTCCATGAAAGGTTGCAAATGGTCTCCAAGTGGGCGAACTTAATCGTTTCCATCAATGATCGGTTCAATTGGACCAGAGGATCCAGTCCATTCCATATAAAGATAGCTCACATAATTATGGAGGCACCATCAGCGTAGACAGTGCCTTGTTGAGAACTTGGTTCCATAGTTTCTTGCGGTTTGCATCACACTCGAACCATACCATCACCTCTTACCAACTGAAATCGGGCGTCATCTGACCAGGCCACCATTTTCCAGTCCTCTAGGATGGAAGCAACATAGTAACGAGCCCACGAGGAGCGCTGTAGGCGATATCTTGCTGTTAGCAAAGGTACTCGCGTCCGTTGTCTGCTGCCATAGTCCATTAACGCCAAGTTCCACTGAACTGTCCTAACTGATACGTTGGTCGCACTTCCACATTGATATCTGCGGTTATTTCACACAGTGTTGCTAGTCTCTTACTACTGACAACTCTTCTAAAACGCCACTGCTCTGGTTCATTAAGTGAAGGCCGTCGGCTGCGGCATTGTCCGTGGTGGGAAGGAATCTCTGAAATTTGGCGTTCTCCGCACACTCTTGACACTGTCGAGCTCACATTGTTGATTGCCCTCATGATTTCCGAAATAAAGTAATTATTTCGTTCTATGGATCATTAATTTCAAACATGTAATTGTGTAATTTGTGAAATGTTTAACATGCTAACTGTAAAACATCTGCCGGCCGCAGTGGCCGTGCGGTTCTAGGCGCTACAGTCTGGAACTGCGAGACCGCTACGGTCGCAGGTTCGAATCCTGCCTCGAGCATGGATGTGTGTGATGTCCTTAGGTTAGTTAGGTTTAAGTAGTTCTAAGTTCTAGGGGACTGATGACCTCAGAAGTTGAGTCCCATAGTGCTCAGAGCCATTTGAACCATTTGTAAAACATCTGAACTTTATAAAATTATGCTTAAACATACATATACAGTATAATGAGACGTATATATACAAACACAAGCGCGCAACATAGGTGAGAAGCGCCCTTCGGGTAGACGAGGTTAACGCTCGCTTAGGTGAGACAGGTAGTCGCCCCAACCATTGTCGACCCGACGACAGCCCAACCGACAGACAGACAACGGACCAAGCGACAGGGTAACTAATTGGCTCTGGTTCTCAGCACTATGGGACTTAACATCTATGGTCATCAGTCCCCTAGAACTTAGAACTACTTAAACCTAATTAACCTAAGGACATCACACAACACCCAGTCATCACGAGGCAGAGAAAATCCCTGACCCTGCCGGGAATCGAACCCAGGAACCCGGGCGTGGGAGGCGAGAACGCTACCGCACGACCACGAGATGCGGACCGATAACTAATTCAAACGACACAATGTGACCAGTTGGGGCTGGCTGGTAGATTAAGTAGACTCAACCTTCGTGTCCGGGATCGGTGAGCCACGGACCTCGTAGCAATAGGAACACCCCCTCACACTCCGACCGCGCGTGGAAGCCGCCAGGCCCCCGACAGACACGCGCCATGGAGACTTCCCCCCCTGCTCCACGCCAACCAACGAACTGCCCAGGCCCGGAAACGGTGAAGGACCAAATATACGTCGGCAGAAAAGACGACCAACCGAACGAGCAACCAACGGTCGTGCCGCTCCGATCTCCCTCCGTCGGAGAGTTCATGTGTGTCGCTCACCGGCGCTCCGTCCCCGACTTCATTGCTGCTGCGTGCCCACTGCACTGCCCATCCGTCTCGAACTGACTGTCAGACACACGACGACCCGGGAAAACTATCGCTCGCTCCAGAGATGGTACGACAGTGCACTTATCGATAAGCGCTGCTGCTGGTGCTCACGGGCAAGTAAGGCAGTAAGTTAGTGACGCCAGTAAATGGAATACGAAAACGAGGCTGCAGTACAGTAATAGGAGATAACAAACAATAAATGGCATGAAGACGAGTCGTGCACGGCTCAATTCTGATATGTGGTTATGTAGGCTTCTTTATCAAAATTAACAATATTTTCATTGTGTAGTAGTTGTACATGTGTTTGACACGAACAACTTTCTTCTTCTTCTTTTTTTTTTAATCTTCGTGATTTATAATGTGGAATTCCTAATTTAGTTACCGGCTTCAAATGTGCATTAAACGTATGGAAACTTTGTCAAAGTAGCGATTCGGGGTAAATTTTCATATTTTTGCAATTTTCTTTGTTCTGGGGTATTGTTCAACGTACCACACCACAGAACACGGTTGTAACGGGCAATGAACTTCACTATTATTTGAGATAAAATTGAGTTACCCGCTATGTTAAGTGTTTAGCTGAGCTCAGAGACATGTGGAATAACTTTGAAGAAATTTTGTTTGTATTTAAAGTTGGTTCTCTTTGTGGAGCGAGGACTTGGACATTTCACGCCAAGTGCGGTAAACACGATTCACTGTAGTTGGTGCTCAGTAAAATGCTTCTTGGCTATTGTGTGATGTGTATGAGGAAGTGGATGCGATATGAAATTTGAATAGGTATGTTTGTCACAGGTTTTGATAGCACGTGCTTGTCCATGTTAGTTCTGGCTACCGTAGCGGGGAGAATAGAAGCTTAGATCTTGCCGTAATAAGTGGGTTATCATACATATAAATTAAAATTATGACGTGTGAAGTCTTTAAGAGCTCGGTGTTAACATAAGGTGTTGAAATCTGGACGTTAACGGAATTCAGTGAACTGCAACTTGGCATATGTCGAAGAAAGACCCTTGGGCCAGTGGAAGAATATGGTGTCTGGAGGAGGAGATTCAATTATGAATTATATAATCTTTGTAATGAAACAGTCATTGTCATTTACATTAACATCAAATGGCTGGTATGGGCAGCATACATACTCAGCAATAATGACAATATGATTAAGAAGATATTTAACGAAGTGCCTGAGAGAATCAGGAGATTTGGAAGACCATGTATAAGGCTCGAGAAAGGTGTCACAAAGGAAACAAGGAAAACTGGAGTTCAGAATGGAAGACCAAATCTAAAGTGCGAGGAAGATGTCAGAAGGAACATATGGACAATTATATTGGAAACCTGTTGCTTTATCAACTTGTCAACAATAGAGTGAAATTAATACGGAAAATTGAAATTCAGAATTTAAGTTAAGCTCTAAACATAAAGAATGGATAGTTTCTTCTGCGGATATCAAGGCTCATAAACTACTGCCGTGCCACTGATGATGTGATCATGACACATCACATTTATCAGTGTTAATAAAATGTAAGAAACTGTTATGTTACAATTATTAAATTTAATCAGTTGAAGGAAGAATAACTATTGTATTACACACTTTGGAAAGTTTTCCTTAGGAAATTATTGCCATAACTTGCAACTTCTGTACCGAGAGATGAGACCTGGTAGTCAGGAAGAGACAGGATAAGGCGACGATTGTGGATGGGGCCGTAATCAACTATCGTTGGCTACAGTAAACACATACACTATATTTGAGAAAATAATTTTCAACAATCATTTAGAAAAGGAATTTACTGTGCTGACGGCTGACGGCCTTACTAAGAAAGAATTCAAAATTATTTCTCGGCTGAAGGCCACAAGCAACTTCAGAATACTCAACATCTGAAGGCCTGAATTACAAGAGAGGCAAACAGTTACAAGTTAACAAATACTAAGATAATTTCTTCTTAAACAATTAAAAAACTGTAACAAGCTATAGTAATGGGTGATGGCCTTATTAAAAAAGAACTGCAAATTATTTGTCGGGTGAAGGCCACAAGCAATGTTACACACAATCAACGGCTGAAGGCCTGATTAAGAAAAAATTCAAAAATTATTCGTCGTCTGAAGGCCACAAGAAATTTCAGAATACTCAACGGCCCAAGGCCTGAATTACAAGTGAGAACGGCAATTACACGTTAAAAAAATACTAAAACCTTTTTTAAACAATCTTAACAACCTATAAAAAGCTATAGTGAGCCTGAAGGCCTTATCAAGACAGAATTGAAAATTATTTGTCGGCTGAAAGCTACAAGCAATGTTACAAACAATTAACGGCTGAAGGCCTGAATTAGAAGTGAGGAAGGCAATTACACGTTAAAACATTAAGGTAAATTTTAAACAATTATGACAACTTGAGACGGAGTGATCCACAGACAGTGCTCCACAGATCGACCTGAGGAATGTCACTACAGCCGTGCAAGCCGTGAGACTGGCAGCCCAAGAGTAATGTTCACCCAAGGAGGGCAACTCAAACTAGAGACGGTTTAAATGCCGATCAACCCTCTTACCAAATCCACCAAACGCCAGATAACCAGTACAATGATGGAATAATTCAGTCAAGGGTGAAGTGACAGACAGCACTGCATCTCCAGAATCTGGTGTTTAAAACACCAAACGGCAGAAGGAACCACTATAACCAAGGTAGACAAGAAAAACAATTATCCATTCCCCAATCAAGGAAGCTGTCAAATTACACGCCATGCCAGACAGCATCGGCAAGACGATGAAAAGTACGCTGCCGCAAGTTACGCTAACCTCCAGGGCAGGTAACTGGGGCATTAGCAGCCACCAGGCAGTAAAATAACGCTGGTTGCACTTCACCAATAACAACACCAAATTCAAACTTATATCAAGCAGTAGAAGGCGTCTAATGGCTTCCGCCAACCTGACTGACTCCACTTGTTGCGATTGGTCTCACCAACCGTGGGAGCAGCAACACGCAAACAAGAGATCTCAAACAGTAGAGGTTTCACTACTGGGTAAGGTTCACTTAACTTCAAACATCCTGGGTTCGGTCATCGGCTACAGCCCCTCGATCCGACAGTGCCTGCGCGCCACCAGTGCTCCCGGCCTGGCCTCGTGCTGTGGACCTCCTCGCTGCTCCGTCCGAAGCCCAACTGCCTGACACACACACGATGACCCGGAAATACAAGCGGTCGCACCAAAGATAGTACCACAGTACTGGCTATCGATAACAGCTGCTGCTGCTGCCACTCACGGACAAACAATACTAGCAAACTCAGTGGCGCCATTAACACAAGAAGGAAACGAGACACCACTACCGCTATTACAATACGCCAGGTATGGAGAGCAAGAACCCGAGCCGCACACGGCTCAAGAGATTATGCCACAGATCCATATACACTTCACTATAACATAAAAATAGACTATCTGTGTCAATTTTGGAACATAAGTGCTAAACAGCCTTCAGCACAACAGCAGCAGGTCGTGGATGTCACGTTTCGTTGCTGAAGACACTTTAGAATCGCCTTGTTTCCCACTGACAGGAAAAGTTCTGTTCCACTAAATTCTGAAGAGATTTGGACCACTTCAGAGTATCCGCATTGTTGATATCTGCCATTCTTCTTGGTGTTGTAGCTCCCTGGGACACTGTGGGATGCTCTCTGAGTGTCTGCGACGCCCCTGTGTCTATGTGTGTTCTGTGAGTGTGAGTGTGTCTCTGTGAGCCGTAACTCGTAGCAGAGTTAAAGAGGAGTTGTGTTAAGTAGCGCAACCGCTCATAGAAGCTCTTAAGGTAGTGGGACTTAGTTTCTGGCGAGGCAGGGCGTGGCATGGGCCCCAGATGGCTCAAATGGCTCTGAGCACTATGGGACTTAACATCTATGGTCATAAGTCCCCTAGAACTTAGAACTACTTAAACCTAACTAACCTAAGGACATCACACAACACCCAGTCATCACGAGGCAGAGAAAATCCGGGCGCGGGAAGCGAGAACGCTACCGCACGACCACGAGCTGCGGACATGGGCCCCAGTATTAACATACCTGTGAAGGAGAAAAATTCATTTCCGGTTGCGCAACTGGCAGGAAGTTGCGACTCTTTGTCATAGTAGCACTGATCGAGTTCATCATCATCATCATCATCATCATCATCATCATCATCATCATCCTCGGATTGATACAAAACCCTAGAGCTGTGAACACAGCCTCGCATGGGTCTGTGGCCATGAAAGTTGTCAGCCTTCTTTGAAGGTGCAACACAATCGTGAGATAGTGACCAACGCAAGCAACAACCACAAACCGCTGCCTGGATAGGTCGCCATGCTGTTGCAGTCGAGTTCGGGTAAGTGCTTGATGATGTTTCTCCTTGTAACACGAGGCATTGTACACCGAGCACATCGTAACTCCTACACACCTGCGTCTGTCATCCGAGAACAAATAGTGGACCCCCTGCAACATTCTGTCATCTCACATCATTGGTCGGAAAAATGGTTCAAATGGTTCTGAGCACTATGGGACTTAACATCTGAGGTCGTCAGTCCCCTAGAACTTAGAACTACTTAAACCTAACTAACTAGGACATCACACATATCCACGCCCGAGGCAGGATTCGAACCTGCGACCGTAGCGGTCGTGCGGTTCCAGAATGAAGCGCCTAGAACCGCTCGGCCACAACGGCCGGCCATTGGTCGGAGACCAACAGCAGTCGGACTAGGGAACTATCATCCTATGCGTAGGCTGCTGTCATGATCACAACACAAACGGCTGCATTAGGACTGGTACCGTGCCGGGAAGCACGGGCTACTGATGGACGTCGTCGCACTGCGCTCACCCATGAATAGGAATTCCGTACTATTCCCCACGGCCTTCGCCGGCGAATATGGCGTTCTTCCAATTTTTGGAGGGGCACAGTGGTGTTACTACTGGCGTCAAAGTTTAGGGAGCCATCGGGTGTGATTACACGTCACGGCTGGTAGTGACTGAAGAACCTCTGACGTCACAGCGGTACGTTATGAACATTCTTCGTCCTCCTCTGTTGCCTCTCAGGAGACAGAATCGTCGTGCCATTTCTGAAAACACAATACTCGTCCACACACGGCACGTGTCTGTCTGCATTATGTTGAGGTAATCCCATGGCCAGCAAGATCCGCATACACAACCACGACAGAACATGTGTGGAACCAGCTAGAACATCATACCCGTCCAAGTGTTAACGTCCGGTATTTCAAGGACTAATTGCAACAGCTGTGGGCCAGCTTACCTCATGAGAGGATACAACGTCTTTAGTGCCAACCTTTTCATCTCAGAGTAGCACTTGCAACCTACTTTCTCAATTATTTACTGGATGTATTCCAAAATACCCTCTACAGCTCCCTCTAGTACCATTCCCTGATGTCTTAACAAATGTCCCCTCCTCCTGTCCCTTCTCCTTTTCAGTGTTTTCCACAGATCCCTTTCCTCTCCGATTCTGCGCGGAATCTCCTCAGTCCTTACTTTATCAGTCTTCCGAATTTTCAACATTTGTCTGCAGCACCACATCTCAAATGTTTCGGTTCTCTTCTGTTCCGGTTTTCCCACAGTCCATGTTTCACTACCATACGATGCTGTGCCCCAAACGTACATTCTGAAAAATTTCTTCCGCAAATTAAGGCCTATGTTTGATACCAGTAACCTTCTTTTGGTCAGGAATGCCCTTTTTTTCCAGGGCTAATCTGCTATTGATGTCCTCTCTCCGTCCGTTATTGGTTATTTTGCTGCCTAGGTAGCGGAATTCCTTAACTTAATCTACTTCATGACCATCAATCCTAATGTTCAGTCTCTTTTCTCGTTGTTGACATATCTGCTACTTCTCATTACTTTCGTCTTTCTCCGATTTCTCCTCATTCCATATTCTGTACTCATTAGACTGTCCATTCCGTTCAGCAGATCATGTAATTCTGCTTCACTTTCATTCAGAACAGCAATTTCATCAGCGACTCGTATCGTTGATATCTTTTCACCTTGAATTTTAATTCCACTCCTGAACTTTTTTTTTTAATTTCCATCATTGCTTCTTCGATGTACAGATTGAACAATAGGGGTGAAAGTCTACATCCCTCTCTTACACCCTTTTTAATATGAGCACTTCGTTCTTGATGGTCCACTCTTTATTCCCTCTCGCCCCCTTGGCCCTTGTCCACAATTTATATTTCACGCCTCTCCCTATAGCTTAACTCTATTTTTCTCAGAATTTCGAATATCATGCACCATTTTATAGTGTGGAACGCTCTTTCCAGGTCGAGGAATCCCATGAACGTATCTTGATTTTTCTTTAGTTTTGCCTCCATTATCAACCGCAATGTCAGAATTGCCTCTCTGGTGCCTTTACCTTTCCTAAAGCCAAACTGATCGTCATATACTCATAAGAGGGCTCAAATTGGCAAGATCTTTCTAAACATAAGCTGATTTTTTAGTCACTTTATTAACATCTCATACCCTCTGAACCAGCGGAGTTTCATTTCGTTTCCCCTCCCCTTCCGGCTACTTCAGATGTTCTTTTCAGGCAGTACATTATGCACTTAATTACTAACGACATCGGACGGGCAAGTTCGATCAATGTGATACTTTGCTAGTTCGCAGTACATGTCAAGATGACTGCACTGATATGATTCCAGAATGAGATTTTCACTCTGCGGCGGAGTGTGCGCTGATATGAAACTTCCTGGCAGATTAAAACAGTGTGCCCGACCGAGACTCGAACTCGGGACCTTTGCCTTTCGCGGGCAAGTGCTCTACCATCTGAGCTACCGAAGCACGACTCACGCCCGCTACTCACAGCTTCACTTCTGCCAGTACCTCGTCTCCTACCTTCCAGACTTTACAGAAGCTCTCCTGCGAACCTTGCAGAACTAGCACTCCTGAAAGAAAGGATATTGCGGAGACTTTCTTTCAGGAGTGCTAGTTCTGCAAGGTTCGCAGGAGAGCTTCTGTAAAGTTTGGAAGGTAGGAGACGAGGTACTGGTAGAAGTGAAGCTGTGAGTACCGGGCGTGAGTCGTGCTTCGGTAGCTCAGATGGTAGAGCACTTGCCCGCGAAAGGCAAAGGTCCTGAGTTCGAGTCTCGGTCGGGCACGCAGTTTTAATCTGCCAGGAAGTTTCACTGATATGATTGTTGTACATCGACATTCTCCACACCACTGTGAACCCCATGACTTAAGTTTCTGAAGGTCTATAAGGGTATGTCCATGTTTTTAGTAAATTTATATTCACTGGTTCCGACGTCGGTCCCGCACGCGGCTGTTCGGCAGTCACGTTAAACTGTTAACATCAGTCGCGTAGTGCGGCGTAGATGCACGCGTCATGTGCGTTTAGAGTGCGGACACGATTCGATCTTTGGCGTTCGATGAGATCACCGTTCTTGTCGTCCCATTACGTAAGACTAGTGCATTTCTTCAGAACCGGATGCCAGATAGCTCTTAACTTGAGGCGTTTCTACTACCGGTTACAGTTTTTGACGTGCTTAACGAACTCCAGCCGCCTCTCTATACAATCTGTCGTAGAAACCGCTGACAGGACTTACGTTATCTCAGATAAAGCACGCCGACAACTTTAATTGTATAAAAGAAGTCGTCAGACTCAACAAAATATGGCTTCCGGTTCTGAATAAGAGGAGAAGTCCTCATTGGGATGAGAAGGATGGGCACTTCAGCAACCGTCAACGGTCGAACAGCTTCTGCGGTCAAAATCCACGCCTCAGCACCGTATAGTACGCCACAGAGCACTTGATGGCAGTCAGTTGTGAGTCGCTGTGTGTTCCAGACCCCGTTACGTAGATTTTGTCCGCAGACATGGATGACACGTTTGGTTATCTTACATATCCTAGAAGACCATTGAGTAATAGCGCAGAGGATTTTAGTAATTTCGGTTTTTGTCTTTCGTTTTCGTAGTCACTATATTAATCTGGTCACTTTACTAAGTCAGCAAAACCTAAAACAGCTGAAAATTAATATTATTTATTGTTGAAGTAAATCTTAGTTTGTCTTCCCACCGTACCTCGTTTGTTACGTTACTCGCACATTGAGGGAAGATAAAGGAAAAAAGAAATCTGTTTCCGATGCAACACAGTTTTTTAATTCCAAGCTTGGGAAAATATTATTTAAAAAAATACGTTTCATTAGATAGTTCTG
Organism: Schistocerca americana; assembly: GCF_021461395.2. NCBI lineage: Eukaryota > Metazoa > Arthropoda > Insecta > Orthoptera > Acrididae > Schistocerca > Schistocerca americana. Next base: position 223,289,336 of record NC_060122.1, on the reverse strand, counting down.
AGTAGACTCTGCCAGGAATCTAGCCCCTCAATAGCAATATTAAAAGCTAGGTAAAATTGGAAATCCAAATTTCCGACCATGAAATATTATTTTTCTGCTTTTTCGTCCATCAAAGATTTTGTTGTGACGGTAAAGTACTCTATTGGTACCTGCTAGATGTGACTCTATTTCTACATCTTCTCCGTTTTCCTCCCTGAAGAAACTCCTTAAAAACTTGAAGCAAGCAACGCTCTTGAATATTAATCTACCTGCAACCAAGTGTAGATCAATTAGGTTTTCCTTACTTGTCATTAGGTACACTGTCTTCTCTTAATTAATTCTGTCCTGCCTTCGCAAAAAAATTTATAGTAGTTTGCATTAATTTGGTTACTGATGTTATGCAATTCTTCATCAGTATTACGCCATTCGCTGATTTGAGAACAGTAACGTTTTCACGCTGCAGTTGAATTTCTTTGCGCTGAGTTTCACTTAATTCTCAAAGATGAGATTAACAAAAAAGTTGAAATGGCGTCCTCTAGTTTCAGTCCAACGCACACTTTAAAATTTGTACCGAATATGCAGAAATTTATTTGCTTACAAGAGATTGTTTAGTCACTCCTCTCTTAGAGCTTATCTAATTTCGATATTCACCGTTTCATTTTCAAGTGTACTCCGCCGTACGTTTACTGTATCTAAAAGAATTTGTCGCTAAACCATAAAGTAACTTCAGGGGCAGATATATATCTTCTACACCCGTCACATACACCTCGACGTGACTCAGCCGATGTTCATAAGTTATGTCAACGCAGAGATTGCAGCTGGTTTCCACAAACCTTATTACTTGTCTGTATCGTTCGAGCAGACAGCCTCTGCACTGACAATATTTATTAAGAAAAACTGGAATAAAGCAACATCCTGTAGTTTATTCTGTCATTTTTCGGTCGTGGATCTGGGATAGTACTATTTCTTCTTCCAATATTTCGCCTGATAACCTTACAGCCCTCTTCAAGATCAGTCTCTGGCAGAATTTAAGGTTATCAGCCGAAATAGCGGAAGAAGAAATAATACTATTCCGGATTTACGCCAGAAAGATGAAAATCCGCGTGGAAAACTTCGAGAAATTTTGTACTTTAATTGTATCAATGTACCTTCATATTCAGAACTTTTTGTTGATATTCGTAACGTTTCTGAACTCTGTAGTACATTAGTGCAAAATCGATGAGAGATCCTATTCTAGCAATATAGTGTTTGTAAAATTTTAAAGCAGTTTCAGATTCTGTTACATGAGAAACCATTTTCCGCATATTACAGATTTTACAGTTTAGTATCCTACTCTTCATTTTTATGGAGATAGAGAGAATTAATCCGCGTCCGCCGCTCGTGGTCTCGCGGTAGCGTTCTCGCTTCCCGAGCACGGGGGCCCGGGTTCGATTCCCGGCGGGGTCAGGGATTTTCACCTGCCTCGAGATGACTGGGTGTTTGTGTTGTCCTCATCATTTCATCATCATCCAGGAAAGTGTCGAAATTGGACTGAGCAAAGATTGGATAATTGTACGGGCGCTGATAACCACGCAGTTGAGCGCCCCACAACCCAAACATCATCATCATCATCAGAATTAATCCGTTCAGTTTCCCCTAACAATGACTTTATTAGGCAGTAAGTTTCATTTTATTCTAATTAATTAGATTAACTTTTATACTCTCTAAAATTATTTATTGATGTTTAGTGGTGTGTGCTGCTCTAGGCGTTTCTGGATTCTACAAACAGTATATATGGATAATTTATATGGAGATTCCCACACTACCTCCGTAGTTTCGTCTAAGGCAACAAATGATTCAGGATATGTCTGTTTTTGTGGAACACAAATTGGTAGCCCGCAGTTAGCTCTTGAGTTATAGGGATCAGACCATTCAAAGGCAGTTCGACAAGACTTTGTCAGTAAGTTCAAGAAATGCAATTCCTTTCTTGTTACTGCACACAAACTAAACATTTTTTATGTGGAGCAAATGAATGTGGTTTTGCGATCTGTAATTATGGTTACTATTTTATAAATAGCCTCTATTAAGGATCTTAGTTCTGATTCTAACTGTAGCCCACCGTTTCTTTAATAGCTCAACACTTACCTAGTCTTCACAGAATGTCTTATTGTTCTTTACTTTTTTAATTGCTTGCCATATTTGGTTCAACGAAGATGGGATGGCTTGTGTAATCTGACTTCAATTTTCTATGCAACTGTGAAATCAAGCAGTTATAACAAAAGCAAAATCTTTCAAAAAACAATAAGTGTTAAAGCCAATTCCCGCAGAATTATTGAAATGGCAGAACAAAAGATTATAAGAGATCTACACATGCTTTTTGAGAACATTCCGGAAACAAAAAACATTTCATAATAGTTAATCCACCAGCTACATAAAATGGGAGAAAAACGAAATATCAGCAATAACACAGGAATGCGATTTTTGCCACTAGTATACAAAATATTATCAAAAATTGTCGTCAACAGAGTTGAAGAGACAAACAACCTGGAGAAAATCGGTGTGGTTTTAGAGAGAAAAGATCCTTCACGAAACAGATTTTTAACTGAAAATCATTAACTCAGCACAGTATTTTATGAATCACCAAACTCATAATAGTATCATTCATTGATTTAAAGACAGCATTTGATTGTCTCGACAGCGCAACGATAGATAAAATAGATTTGATTTTGGAGAAGGTCTGCCTTGACCAGAACACAATTTTTTGTTTTTCTTTCTATTCCCCAGACAAGTTTAGCTGAAGTTTTAGCATCATTAGTGGGATTTTTGTTATCTTCTATCAAATAGGAAAAATGCTTTTTACTACTTGAACACTTACGAATTTGAGTTTTTAAGACAGTATTTACATAGTTAAAAAATAGACGTTTTGTATATATACCTTGTTACCACATACTGTAGATTTCTTGGATTTTATCAACTTAATACAGTTGTTTTGTTTGACAGTTTGTCGTCTACAACAATATAGAACTTAAAGTAGACAGTTATTTTCTTCGAAAATTTACAACTGGGCATGTTATGGTTATCCCTTCTGTGTGTGTGTGTGTGTGTGTGTGTGTGTATGTGTGTGTGTGTGTGTGTCTATCTGTCTACAACATATTTCACTTGCTTTTGCTGGTTTCCTATTTTCACTGTGAAGGCCTGCACTAAGTAATTCATCGTGTCACTGTTTACAGACTACAGAACCAAGATGGACGTCTTCTGTATCGGAGTTCTGAATCTTTGTGGGGTGTATCTGTCATTGTCATCGTGTGTGTGTGTGTTTGTGTGAAAATAGGTATGAGTTTTATTTATTTTATTATTACTTTCTTTATTTTTATTTATTTATTTTGTGGATGTGTGCGTTTGTTTGTTTGGAAGGGGGGTTTGGGGCGTCTATGGATCGGTGTAGTCTGGTAGTTCTTTGAGGGCAGAGGACAGAGTTCCACTGCAGAGAACTGTGTTTTCATTTACCACTTGTTTTGCTTCAATTATGGCGTTTTGTATAGATAGCTTTCTTCAATTATTAGTTTTTGTGGGGACTGTTGCTGCATTTGAGAATTTCACCCTCACTGTTGTTTTTTTGGGGGGACGGGGGCGCTATGTTTCATGTCTATAAGGTGTTCAGCAGATGTAGAATGAGAGTTGTTACTTTTAAATGCTCTTCTGCGTTCTGCGTATTTGGTGTTAAAGCTACTTGTCTGTCCTACATAAATTAATCTGCAGTTTTGACGTAACATTTGGTAAATACTAAACGTGTTTTGTTTGTCTGTGTTTGTGTTCAAAAATGGCTCTGAGCACTATGGGACTTAACTTCTGAGGTCATCAGTCTCCTAGAACTTAGAACTACTTAAACCTAACTAACCTAAGGACATCACAAACATCTATGCCCGAGCCAGGATTCGAACCTGCGACCGTAGCGGTCGCGCGGTTCCAGACTGTAGCGCCTAGAACCGCTCGGCCACCCCGGCCGGTTGTTTGTGTTCGTTGCTCTTAGTTTGCCCTGTGTTGGATTGTCTCTTTTGTAGGCTATTTTTAGTCTTTGTTTTATGAATATGCTGCCTTTTCTATGGACTGCTTTATTGTTGCAAGTGACAACACACAGAAAAAAGAGCTTCAATCTCAAGATGATCAATAGACAAAAGCATTAGAGAGCTTGGTGTTAAAGCAAAATTCGCGAACATAATTTGTGGAAATCTAACAAATACGATATCCAAAGTAAAATTTGTGGGAGAAGTGTGTCAGTTATTTGAAACAAAAACTGGTATTAGATAAGGCGAAGACTTATCACGTATATTATTTAACAGAGTTTTAGAAAAGAATTGTAAGGATCTGGCACTTGAAACTAAAACAGTCACAAAATAAAACCAATAATATCGAGAAGAAATTTAAACGGATTTAAGGGAAGCTTACTTGCTTTTGCAGAAGATTTTGGAATAGTTTCAGAAAATCTGACAGAAGCAGCTGTTCAAATAAATCTTCTGAAAAACACAGCGAAATGAACCGGTCTCAGATATCCAGCTGAAAAAAAAACAAAATCATGATAAATATAAAAAATGCACCAAAATACATGGCAACACAAATAGGTAAAATAGAGTGAGTTAGTAAATTTAAATATCCTGGAGAAACTTTACATCAGAAAGAGTTAGAAAAATTGCAACAGATGAAATAATTAATAAAATGGGAAGGACATTACTTCAACAACAAAAATCTGCTACAAGTAACGTACATCTAGAACAACAAAACTTTGACACTGTACTACAGTGGTAATACTATGCGTGTGAATGCTTATAGATGAATTATAAGCTGGACAGTGTAGAGGTACTTGAAAGATGGATTACTAGAAAAACAATGGGTGAAATACAAACAACAGATGGTTGAAACTGAGAAGTAAAGAAAAGCTCTACGTAAACACAGAGAAAATACCAGAAGTAACGAAAAAGTGGAGATTCAATTTCTTTCAACAACTCCGCCAGATGAATGAGAACAGACTAACGAAACAAATATTCATTTATCCCTGCAAAAAAAAAAAAAAAAAAAAATAAAAAATAAAAAAAAATAAAGGCTTTCAGGGTAGAAGAAATAAGAAGTCGTGAACAACGTAGACAGAAGAAAGGAAAAGACAACTTGGAGAGAAGATGAAGGCGTACTGGACAAAGATGAAACAATGACAAAGAAAGAAGAGGAAGTGAAGCTGTTACGTGATCCTAGTTCGTCAACACGAAGATTAAAACAAAATGGAAAGAAATGAACGATTTACAGAAATAACGGAAAACATAAATTGAATTCTTGCACGGGGATATGAAACACTGTACTACAGTGGTAATACTATGCGTGTGAATGCTTATACATGAATTATAAGCTGGACAGTGTAGAGGTACTAGAAAGATGGATTACTAGAAAAATAATGGTTGAAATACAAACAACAGATGGTTGGATTCGGAGAACTAAAGGAAAGCTCTATGTAAACACAGAGAAAATACCAGAAGTAACGAAAAAGTGGAGATTGAATTTCTTTCGACAACTCCACCGAATGAATGAGAACAGGCTAACGAAACAAATATTCATTTATTCCTGTAAAACACAGAGAAAATTCCAGGAGTAACGAAAAAGTGAAGACTGATTTTCTTTGGACAACTCCATCGAATGAATGAGAACAGACTAACGAAACAGATATTCATTTATTCCTGAAAAAAGAAATCGACAACAGCATGGATTACAGAAATAAGAGGTACACAGAAACAACGTCAAAGACTCGAGTATAACAGAGAGAAAACTTTACAAGATTAAAATCCTAAATTTAGAAGGCTTTCAAGGTAGAAGAAATAAGGACTCGAGAACAACATAGACAGACGAAAGGAAAAGATAACTTGCAGAGAATATGAAGGCGTACTGGACCAAGATGAAACAATGACAAAAGAAAGAAGAGGAAGTGAAGCTGTTACGTGATCCTAGTTCGTCAACACGAAGATTAAAGCAAAATGGAAAGAAATGGACGATTTACAGAAATAACGGGAAACATAAATCTGAATTCTTGGACGGGGATATGAAACTTCCCCCCCTCGCCCCCCCCCCCTCCCCCACCCGCCACCCTCTCCCAGGGCGAGTCCAGTACTTTATTTTTCGCACGAACTCAGTGTCCTGTCATTTCAAGAAGTGTAGTTTGCTCCTAAACAAAATATCAGCAGCAGAATGGAAACGTTGAGCTGCAGCAGATATTATAAATGACGCGGTATAAATGGGGATTTTGTATCGCCGTAGCATAGAAACAGACTCTTACGAGGGGCGACAGAAGACTTGCACTCTGGATAATTATGAAACCCAGAACGTGAATGGGCTGCTAATATTTGAGCAATAGAAGTTGTTTCAGTATTTTATCGTGGTCTGAGACTGATTTTATTTCCTTTCTATATTTATTACTTTACGTTAAATGTTTAGTCCCCTTGAAAATAAATAAAAGATAGAAAATTTTGAGGCTTCACATTTAAAATATATAGAAGAATATAGACTGGTAGGGGGTAATTTGCAGATTCTAAGCCTGCTACTACCTCTTGTCGGTCACACGTTTACTACCAGAAGAGTGAGTAACAGCGATGGGAACAATGCAACATCTAGCGGGTCCTGTTTACTCTTTGTTGCCACGAGTGCCCTGAAACAGAGATCTCTGGAACAGCTGCAACGTTTTAAAAATCTCTGCTCCCGAACGGTGCACTAGTCATTGTGCTTGGAGAGCGTCCTCTCAGAAGAGTTGCGAATCGATTAACAGACCACGCACGACCTTTTGGCGGCTGCGGAGCATTGTTCGCGAAGAAGACACAGACGCCGTCAGAGGCAGGCGGAGCTGTTTTGTTCCCACAATGGCGGCTCGCAGCGGCTGGGTGGTAAGTAGCGAGGCGCTCTCGCGACTGCTGATGCGCTGCAGCGGCTATTAGCACGGTGTGGACACTGCGAGCTGGGGCGCGCGCGGAATTTCGCGCTATTACGGGAGCGATGGACGCTAGGACAGACTCGCTTCTGCGACCACTCGAAATGTTTCCACATCTACCAACCTGTCCACAAGACAACGACCAGCATGGACCAAGAGTTTTGGTATGGAGGGTATCACAGTTCGCCACTTCTAATGAACGACGGATACCTATGATTTTACAAATAACAAAAGACTTAAGTCGAGGTCGGGGCCGGCACCAGTCAGGGAAGTGTTTCTCTAGTGCTCATAGGTTGGCAGCGCGTCAGTTTTGCGTAGGCAATGGAATGATAATTCCACATAACCAATGAGTGGCGATAAAAAAAGGCAACGTACTTCTACGAGCAGCAGTGAAATTTAATAAAAGTATAGACACTGCCTAACACAACAGTCGCGACACTATGTCTCGCTCAAGGAGGTATACAAACTACATAGAGTGGCTATCTGTGAGGTAACAGCGCTCCCAGCGGCAGCAAAAAGCAACACCGGCCGCCATTTTTTGAAACGTCTACATGTCGGTATATTTACATTTGGAGTATAGTACTGGCGTTAGAAAATCACTGTTTTCCGGTTGTAATTTGTTTTAAAAGTCTTATTGACCGATCGCGAATCATACCCAGTGTATGTGCAGTGTACAATTCCGCTAATAGAAGTGATAAAACAACTGGAATACCATATTTCAGGTGAGTATCTAAATGTGTGTTGTACTTAGCATTTTGTGCATCATTTTCGTGTTTAAGCTGTATACAAAATGTAAATAAGCTACTATATACACGTCTCTTTATTTTTAGAGTTCCTCTGAAAAATAAAGAGCTGTTAAGTCGATGGATAGCCAATATGAGGCGAGATAAGTGGCAGCCAACTCAATATAGCTACATATGCTCTTTTCACTTTGAAGATAGATACATGTATAGTACAAACGAGAAAAGGCGACTTCTGACAAACGCAGTACCGATAATATTTACGTTTCCTGATCATCTGCAGAAAACACCTATAGTATAGAGACAACCAAGGAAACGTCCTGTCAGTGAAAATGAGCTTCCTTATCAAATGAACCAGGTAAAATAGTTTGCTGTTATTTATTTGCTGTATGGGTTATGTGTGAATTTTACTATTAATCAATGTATGTTTAAAGGAAAATAAAAGCTTAATGATAATACTTCATTTTTGTAGGTGAAAGAGTGAATCAGAATGATCATACAGATCCTTCTTATTGTTTGCCTAGCCCGAAAAAAATTGAAACAGAATTATGAGGCACTACAGAAAAGGATCGAGAATCTGAGGAAGCAAGCGAAACATGCAAGGCAAAGTGTTTCAAGAAAGAAGAAACAAATTGTGACATATAAAACAGTGGTTGTAGGCCTAAATAAGAGACTTCAAGACTGTGCTTCTGAAGTGATAGGATGTGACAAAAATAGTGATATTCTGAAGAAACTTTTTGCAACGCAAAACAAATGTTGAATTCCTGAATATCCTCAATAAATAAGACAGTTTTCCCTTACACTCAATTTTTACTTCTCCAAAGCTTATAATTACTTGAGGAAGTTTGTTAAATTACCCCATCCTCGAACACTCCACAGGTGGGCAACTACAGTAAATGGCAGTCCTAGATTTACAGAAGAAAGCTTAAAAAATTAGCTGATGAGGTTCAACGTAGTTCAGGACCTATTTTAGCTGCACTTATGTTCGATGAGGTGGCTCTTAAAAAAGACTTAATATGGGATGGTAATAAGGTCTGAGGTTATGTTGACTTAGGGCAAGGATGTGAGGAAAGTGATGATAGCCAAATAGCAAAAGAGGCACTAGTGTTTATGGTCACTGGGATTAATAAGAGTTGGAAAATTCCTGTTGGCTATTGTCTTCTTAATGGTTTAACAGCAAGTGTGAAACTTAATTTACTGCAGCAGTACCTCTGTAAATTGAAGGAAACTGATGGAAAACAGGTTTCATTGCAATAAAATGTATCAAAAATAGATTTATACTGCTTCAAAGGGTGTATTCAAATTGTTAACAGTGGCAGAAAGGGTTTTCAGGGACTGTCAAACCTTAATATCGAAGAAGAACTTCCATCAGTAGTTGTGTGTGGAATTGTTCAGAATGTTGGGTGACAGGCCAAATTTATTTACTCAATTCTGACCATCTAATGGTGCCAGCTGAGTTTGGAGAAGAGTCACATTACTCTTTTCTAGTCAGGATGCTGTTAAAATAGTATTTTAATTGTAGGTTACACCATTTGTGCAAAAACCAGGCCAGTGGAAGAAAGAGGGAAACATATTCGCCAAATATATACAAACTTATGTTGTTTAAGGGACAATGAAAGGTCCTGCGCTGTCAATTGATCGTTTTTGGACCTACTGAACTATTTGACCTATATGGCATTGCAGCGAAATAAACTGCAACATTTCGTAATAAACTTTTCAATTAATCGATGTCAGAAGTGTGTTTCATTTCTTTTAGCCTTCATCACTATATGTTTTACAGTAGAGAAATCAGATTGTCAGTGCAGATTGGCTTTTATTTTACGCCATGCGTAGTAAACAATAACAACATTCAGTATTAGCAGACGACGTGTAGGCTGCGCCTTGACGTTACAAGACATGGCGGCTCAGTTTTCAAGTTGCTTCAAAGATGGCGGTGCCATAGCCAGTCTATGTTGTTTATATAGGTCGTTGGTCTCGCTTTTGTTACCCAGAGCTACAGCAGCGCCCCAAGCGGCCAGCGAGCACACTTCTGAGCGATAGCAGCACCCCAAGCGGTCAGCAGGGGACACTTCTGAATACGATATCGGACGAGAGCGAATACTGACATTAATATTGATATGTAATATAATTTTTACAATAGGAAGGGCATGTAGTGCCTCCAAAGTTGATAATAATTAAACCAGAATGACACCACATTTATCATTATTTAGTTACCTAGAGGCCCAGGGAGGTACGAATCGGTACACTACATTAAAATTTATTTACGATTGTTGTGTAACGTACAGACATTTACAGAATAATGTCGCATTCATTTAATAACAAAAAATTGCAAGCAAACACCAAAAGACCCGACATTTTGCAGAAAGATGTCGTATATCTACCCAACAAAGCAGAGGTTGGTTTGCTAAATTTCCAGCCAAATCAGTAGGAAACCTATATGGTATGTTAATACATGTATTTTTTAACGTACCGAACAAGACACTACACTTGAGGCTTAAGGGAAGACCAGAAACACTTGATAACAAATCGTCAAAAGCAATAAAACTGTTACCCAACACAGAAGAAACAAATCCGCAATCGGTCTTGAAGGAAAAGTGATTACATTTACCAAATTATCTGTATATTTAAAAGTCGAGTGAAGTGTAAGAACATGCGAATCATCAGACTGCATAAAAAATTTTAAGTGTCAAGGAAAGTGTCCATAATAAAAGCTTCAAATGGCTCTGAGCACTATTGGACTTAACTTCTGAGGTCATCAGTCCCCTAGAACCCAGAACTACTTAAACCTAACTAACCTAAGGACATCACACACATCCATGCCCGAGGCAGGATTCGAACCTGCGACCGTAGCGGTAGCGCGGTTCCAGACTGTAGCGCCTAGAACCGCTCGGCCACCCCGGCCGGCTGTCCATAATAATAACAACAGATAATAACAGAAATATATGCTTTTCAAGCGTGAAAAAGGTGTTTATATTCTCTTGCTTTCAGCGGGATTAGTTGCAAACATACACACATTCGAAAGTTTTTCTTCTTGGATCAATTGTAGCTTATGTCATTGAATCTGTGCGATTCGGCTGTTTTTACATCTATTTCATGATCATTTCTAGATCTAGTAGTATATCCCTAGTGTAATCATTTAAAACCAATTCTTGAAATTTTGTTAATAGATTTTCTCGGCATGGTTTACGTCTGTCTTCAAGAGCCTGTCATTTCCATTCCTTCAGTTTCTCTGTGCCACTCTCCCCTGGATTAAACAAACCTGTGCCCTTCTCTGTGCGCGTTCAATACCCCCAGTTAGTCCTATCTGTTACGCGTCCTACACCCTTGGGCAAAATTCCAGGATGGGTTGCACGAGTGATCTGTAAGTAATCTCTTTAATAGACTGATTGCACTTCCCCAGTATTCTGCCAATAAACCGAAGTCTGCCACCTGCTTTACCCACGTCTGAACCTATGTGATCGTTCCATTTCATATCCCTCCAAAGTGTTACACCCTGGTAGAAATTCTTCCAATCCATCTGTGGCATGAATCAGTGTTTAGTAGTATTAGTTGAAAACAGTCTTGGTTGCAATTTTAGTTTTTTTATTTATCAACTACGCGTTTCACCTTATTTAGGCATCTTCAGGCTGATCTAGATAGAAAACAAAGAACAAATACATCTATTTAAGGACCACGATCGCGTTGTGCAGACATGGATAACCTAAAAGCATGTACAAACAGATCAAATACTGAAAGAGCAAATACCTTAATTTGGTATTGCTTAGGTCGATGCTTTAGACAGTGTAGCTAAAGGGCATCGTCGGGTACATCAGGCCAACATCGCCTTTGTTAACCTCAGTAAATACTAGAAATATAAAATAGTAAAAACGGATAAGAGAATTGCCCAGTGATCGGACACTCAGAAATGCAATTATATTGCCGGACCTTTTGATAAGGCCTTACCTTTCTAGATGGACGTGAGTGTCTCCTAGATCTGCATAACGCGTACTCGTTCATAGAAGCAAATAATAGAATAAGATGGGGCTTAAGTAGTTAGCATAATACACCACAGCGTCGTGTGTCAGTACTGACGCCTAATACAGAATCACCTCATTAGATGGCGCTGCCACGCAGCGGCTGGTAAGAATGAAAGATCGTAAACCGGATATATATTGCCACTAAAACTTTATAAATGTAATGTACATAAAACATTAATAAGACAGAATTACTAGAAGCAACACCTGTGCATTAATTTATCCAAAAATTATGACGGAGTAAAATACAAAAAAAGGCGGTAAATTTAAAATATAATACCAGGGGGGTGTAATACAACACACAGATGCCGTCCCTAAATAGGTATTACGTATCATATATCATTAGAACGAGAACATTACTAACACAGGACCATAATTTCGGATGAAAGAAGTTCACCCGCATTACGTCTTCCTCCCACGCTCGTCTGTATCTTTCAAGCGTAATAATTTTACTATGGTATTTTTATAAAAAGAATTTTATTGTTTAGTTAGAAGATCTTGCTCCGTATGACGCAGTATTGCGTGTTATAGGTGGCGACTGTTCTACTGGGTATATATCTATCCAGTGCATGGTCAAGTATTCTTTCAAACTTGAGACAGAGTTCCTGTACATACTTCTGACCTGTGCTGAAAATTTCAAGTTCCTCACTGAGATAAGACAATACTGATTTTTTATCTAGTGTTCTGAACATATAGACTGAATAGCCAAAGAAACTGGTACACCTGCCTACTATAGTGAAGGCTCCCGAGAACAAACAGAAGTGCTGCAACACGACGTGGGATGGACTCGACTAATGTCTGAAGTAGTGCTGGAGGGAATTGACACCATGAATCCTGCGGAACTGTCCATAAATCCGTAAGTGTACGAAGGGGTGGAGATCTTATCTGAATAGCTTGTTGTAAGGCATCCCAGATATACTCAGCAACGTTCATGTCTGGGGAGTTTGGTGACCAGCGGAAGTGTTTAAACTCTGAAGCCACTCTATAGCAATTCTGGACGTGTGGGGTGTTGCATTGTCCTGCTGGAATTGCCCCAGTGCGTCGGAATGCACAATGGACATGAATGGATGCAGGTGATCAGACAATATGCTTTCGAACGTGTCACCTGTCAGAGTCGTATCTAGACGTATCAGGGGTCCCATATCAGTCCAACTGCACACGCCCCATACCATTACAGAGCCTCCGCCAGCTTGAACAGGCCCTTGCTGACATGCTTAGTTCATGGATTCATGAGGTTGTCTCCATACCCGTACACTTCCATGCGGTCGATACAATTTTAAACGAGACTCTTCCGACCAAGCAACATATTTCCATTCATCAACAGTCCTATTTCGGTGTTGACGTTCCCAGGCGAGACGTAAATCTTTGTATCACGCAGTCATCCATGGTACACGAGTGGGCCTTCGGCTCCTCAAGCCCATATCGATGACGTTTCGTTGAATCGTTCGCACGCTGACACTTGTTGATGGCCCAGCATTGAAATCTGCAGCAATTTGCGGAAGGGTTGCACTTCTCTCACGTGGAACGATGCTCTTCAGTCGCCAACAGTTTTGTTCGGACGGCTCGCTTTAATATGACCGGGAATAGTTCCTACTTCCAGAAAACGTTTTACTGCCTGCTAATACATATTCTTCGTCATTGCATCTATCACTCAAAACGCCAATACACGCTACGCAAAAGTAATTGTAGTTAGCCGGCAGGGGTGGCCGAGTGGTTCTAGGCGCTTCAGTCTGGAACCGCTCGACCGCTACGGCCGCGGGTTCGAATCCTGCCTCGGGCATAGATGTGTGTGATGTCCTTAGGTTAGTTAGGTTTAAGTAGTTCTAAGTTCTAGGGGACTGACTGATGACCTCAGATCTTATACTGATGTCGAGAAAAACATTTGTTCGAAAGGTTTTGTGAAACTCAAGTTTTATGTAAATTTGCTGTAAGCCTATTATTCTCAGCACGCAATACGCGCTTGATACACAAAAACCTCGTTCTTACTACTGCAATGTCCCTGTCTTGTGTTACAAATTTCGTCCATCGTTACACTTTCTGAATTAAAGACCAAGTGCGCGGAGAAGACAGTGCATTGAAGTGACTGGCCAGAACAGTCTCTAGCCATCATATACTATCCTCTGTCATACGAAAGTAATACAATTCTACCTTCTAGCTTTTTGTAGAAGTCGTCAAATATCATAGATTTCTATGCGCTTCTCGGAGAATCAGAATAGGTGTTGGGACTGTTCTGATGTTACTGCACTGTTTATACATACAGTCGATACAGAAGCACCACAACGTTTTGTCATTTAATCAACTGCATTACCCTTACTACGAAACAGCCAGTAAATCCTTAGATGAAAAAAAGGAGTTAAATTTAGAATGTACAAGTAAACCAAATGCAGTAAGATTATATCCGAATGTAAAACCATTCGATACAGGTTTTTAGGAAAAACTGTTGTTAATTAATGCAGAATTGACAATATTATTTTGATTTATAGTTACTGTCGGGTAAACTAATCGCCACCGCCTGTGATAAATTTATCAGACGTCTACTGTAAGAGAAAAACATTCGCAGTATGTCCTCTATAACTGAAATGAATTGACAATCCTTTAAATCAAGTCAGCTTTTTACGTAGACGGCACTTACCTAAACTGAAGGGTCTTCTGGCTCCTTGTCTTCAGATTCACAGTCGCTTGTTTCATCCAGGTGTTCAAAATGGTTCAAATGGCTCTGAGCACTATGGGACTTAACATCTGTGGTCATCAGTCCCCTAGAACTTAGAACTACTTAAACCTAACTAACCTAAGGACATCACACACATCCATGCCCGAGGCAGGATTCGAACTTGCGACCGTAGCGGCCACGCGGTTCCAGACTGAAGCGCCTAGAACCGCACGGCCACAACGGCCGGCACATCCAGGTGTGTCATCACACATTCCACTATGGTGTCTCTTAAATCCTGGTTCAAGAAGTCAGTTTCTTGCAATGCTTCTGCGTGTTTTACGCACCTCTCCCTGTCCTGCTAAGTAACGTTTTCAAGAGCTTCGTGTGTTAGCGTATCGACATCAGCAAGTTTCAAAGTAGTATTTCTTTTCTCTACTTCTCGCTTTACTTGGGCCCATATCAATTCAATGAGATTATACTAGCAGTGATACTGTGGTAGACTACCACTTGGTGTCCCATTTTGTTTGCCAGTTGATCTAATTCGCAAATCTTGTTGGCGCCTTCGATTTCTTCCTTAGATTGGAGTTCAGCCTTCGTTTCATCGACTGAAAATGAAACATTCCTTCTCTTTAACCACTCCATAATATCTGCCTTGCGCCAATTTGAACGTTGCAACAAAATGGCTCTGAGCACTATGGGACTTAACATCTGAGGTCATCAGTCCCCTAGAACTTAGAACTACTTAAACCTAACTAACTTAAGGACATCACACACATCCATGCCCGAGGCAGGATTCGAACCTACGACCGTAGAGATCGCGCGGTTCCAGACTGAAGCGCCTAGAACCGCTCGGCCACACCGGCCGGCTTAACGTGTCAGCTTTTCTATCTCAATGGAGTGGTAGCTGTCGTTATCCCTCGTGATAACTGACCTTTCTTCCAGCGCAGACAACAGTCGAATAAACCAATTCTTAAAAACTTCTCCAGTCATTTATGAATGGTAATCAAATTGCCAAGAACTTTTCTCACCACGAAAAACAAGTTTGGTCTCTGGTATGAAGCCTGTGGTTAATGAATCAGCGTGGGCGATGATTAATCGGCCACCTCTACCAGTAGGCACTTTCAAACCGCCGTTTCCTTTGGAGTCGTGCCATATATACTTATTGGTGTAGTTCTGTGAAACCCAAGTTTCATCCAAGCATACTAGAGGCCTGGTGTCTTCAGCATGCAAGAAATGCATTGTACGCGAAAACTTTGCTCTTGCTGCTGCAATGTCTCTGCTTTCCGTTAAGAATTTCCGTCCGTCATTACGCTTCTTGAATAGAAAACCAAGGGAGCGGAGAAGACGAAGAACGGAGGTCTCTGAGCCCGAGTAATTAATTTTTTCGCCGAGGTCAGCCTGTATTTTTTTGCCATTGGATACTCTCCTCTGTCGTAATATCCAAGTACAGTTCCATGCATGAGCTCTTTGTTAAAATCGTCAAAGTCGATTGATTTCCGTTCACGTTCGTATCCCTTTCTTCAAGAATCGAAACACTCATTCATGTCTGGAGATTCTGCCAATGACAGATTTGCTAATACGGCCTAAAAAAATGGTTCAAATGGCTCTGAGCACTATGGGACTTAACATCTATGGTCATTAGCCCCCTAGAACCTAGAACTACTTAAATCTAACTAACCTAAGGACATCACACAACACCCAGTCATCATGAGGCAGAGAAAATCCCTGACCCCGCCGGGAATCGAACACGGGAACCCGGGCGTGGGAAGCGAGAACGCTACCGCACGACCACGAGCTGCGGACAATACGGCCTACAGTTGACTTGGAGACACTACACGCTTTAGCCGTAAGTTTATGTTCAAATGTGTGTTAAATCTGATGGGACTTAACTGCTAAGGTCATCAGTCCCTAAGTTTACGCACTACTTAACCTAAATTATCCTAAGGACAAACACACACACCCATGCGCGAGGGAGGACTCGAACCTCCGCCGGGACCAGACGCACAGTCCATGACTGCAGCGCCGAAGACCGCTCGACTAATCCCACGCGGCTGTAAGTTTATGAATTTTCGCAAAATTTATTCCTTGCTTCATCATTGTCGGCCAGATAAATAAAAAACTTGAGTACATTCGATATGATAATTTTCGACTGTTTATGAATGTCTTTCCGCCCTTTACGCACACCGACCGGAGGAGTACTACAAGTAGGCCATTGCTCATGCATTGTTGTTCACCACCGAACACACGTCGAAGCACCTTTCTAAAGACAGTAAGACACTCAGATTAGACGTGAACACTCGATATAGCACAGTAATACTGAGCTTTCAGCTGCTCTGACCTACCGCACCACTAACGGTACGTACATCACGACAAAGCCGAGAGACGGGCGAATCACAGCCCGCAGCCCCTACTGATGGCAGGCAGCGGCCGTGACCTTAAGGACACTTAACTTTCGTGCCGGACACTCTAGTATCTGAAAATTAAAGGACAGTGTAATAACCCATGATATACTGGTATTCGGGAAAACAGTGAAATATTTTTGACAATCAAGATTACAAATGCAATAGCTGCTCGTTTTGGTCGAAGCAAAAGTCTTTGTAGCCCCAAAGCTAACACTAATTTCGTAATTCGTAGCATATTCGGAAAAATGCAATGAAATAGTTGTGATAACGGAAATTTTCAACGTAATTCCTGCTCGTCTCATAATCAACAATTTATGCTGTGCTATTAGAACGCAACCTAACCGCAATATTGTAATTCGTGACACGTTCTGAAAAGTAGTGAAACATCTGCCAGTACTAAGGTTATTGTTATAAATTATGGACGTTTCACTACTATAAAATTAAAATATGGTATTAGGTCCCTATGAAAGCATAGCGTAATGATTCGTAATGTGTTGGAAAAGTAGGACTGAAATACTCGCGGCGGCGGATTATATTAAAGTAATTCTCCTTGTTTACTTACAAAAAGGAATGTAAGGTCCATTACTATGTCCCAACGTCGTAATTCGAGACATGTTAGAAAAAAGCAATAAAATATTTTTAAGATTAATATTCTAAATGCAGTTTGTGTTATGGAAACTCTAAGAGCCGAACGTAACCTAGTCCAGAAAATCAGTCTGTCACTACAAATAGGTTATTTTGTTTTCAGATTCGTTGGCTTCGCCAACTCACAAGTAAACTGTTACCTTCCAGCCTCACCTAGACCGTGGGCTAAACTACAGATCAGTCTGTCACTACAGACATGCCTCTTTGCTTTCAGATTCTTTGGATTTGCCAACTCAAAAGCACAATTTCACATCCGACTTTAACAACAACTTCGAAGAGACTGAGGTTAATCGCGAAAAATAGTCAAATATTGTGGCAAGCAATAATATTAATAGAACTCCTGATAGTGTTAGGAATAACAGTTAACAGTGAAAAGAAAGCGATAGTGAAAGTGCAACAGATCTTATTCTTTTGGATTGTAGTCTAATACAGCAACCCACAAGAAAACATAAAAACTGGTCTCGCTCACGTCGATTCTGTTTCCTCCACACATATTCGAAGAGGAAGCTATCAAAGAAATTATTGCACTGTCTTGTGCCATGTAGGGATCGTTTGATGGTAGCAATCCGCCCTCTATGATATTTTCATGGACAGCTGTCTCTGAATCCTTGAAAGTCAGTTTGTGATTGACTCTAAGGTGTTGGAAACCTACGTTTTTTAAACTTTTATATGTAGAGAAACAGTCTGATATATTCGTTATTCCCGGTAAAATATCCTCTTTAATAAGTATGAAGAGAACAACTTTCGTACGCCTATGCACAACACGAAAAAAAAAACGCTTATATGTATCTCAGTGAATAGCATCAAACACCCATCTTCCTGCTCTTTCCAAACTGAGATTCATCGATCTTTACAGTCTGCCCTTCGCCACCAAGTCTGTCATTTTGTCTCAGGCAATTTTCATACAAACCTCTCTACAGATCTGTCTCCAGACCACCACAGTTTAATTGGCCAAATCCAGTTCTCGAGACAAATTTCGATTTGCGCTCGTCAACCCACAGGTATGTAAACTGCAAAATGGTACTAATTTTCAGCTTGTTCGAGAAAACCCGGAATTCTTTCTGATGGAACACTTGGAAAAGTGGAGGCTTTTGCTACACTTCCTGATGATTCCATCTAATCAAACCTTTGGCTCTTTAAGAGCCATAAAAGCCATTTCACCGCCATATTTGATACATTTCCGTGTCTATGTAATTAATCCATTAGACATGCACAAACGGACAATGTCTCCGTGCAGAAGTACATCATTTAAACCAGTCCACTTTATAGCCTTCCCTGTTATAGTTACAAAATATTTCTCTCCAAAACTCACTATTATAGTGAATAACAGCAGACAAGACAGTGATTTCAATGTCTGCGTTAGAAATACATTGTCGCATTACTCGCGAAATTATCTTCTCAATGGCTACGCAAAACCGACGCGTTGCCAACCTATGAGCAGTAGATAAGCACCACCTCGTCTACCGCTCGCCGTGAAATTTATACTAGTTGCACATTTTTCTAAGGAGCTACGCCCTGGTGAGCGACAGGAGTCGCTGCGTCGATAAAAGTCGAAAGATTGTGCAGACTTCGGATTGATAATAATAACACGTCTTCGATCGCTATGAGCCTTAGCTTCCAGTAACGTGTGCTAGTATACTGATATTGTTGTAGACATTTGTTTCCGGGTTAACTTCACGGCGCCTATTTGAGACTTGTAAAGTGATTTATATTAGTCTGAAAATGAGTGATGAGTTTGATGCTGCTTCATCGAGGGTGACACCTTCAACTCCTTCCACTCTTGTTCGCAGAAAGAGAGCTGTGTTTCAGAGGCCAGTTCGCAAAATGATGCTAAATGTTATAAGATGCTGCTATACTGTAAAGCATCAGAACAAACTTTTACACCCGATTGCTCAGTCTAGAAAGCTAGCTGCTGACTACACACGAAAAACCGTGGCCAGCCTAAGATCCTGAAGTTTAATAACACTCATCCCGGCAATTTGTACAGTACCTTCTATGCATATTGTAGCAAAAGCAGCTTGACTGAATATATCATCAAACTTAAACCGTTTCAATTTCAAATACGTGCAACATTTCAGTGATATCGAACTCCATCTGTTACGTCTGCTTTTGTTTACGACTACGAAGACGCACTGAACACACTATCGTTTGCTAACTATGGGTTCTTACACTGTCCGTGCGGAACAGCTGATTGTACCGACTTAGAAAGTGAACAAGTAGCAGTCTTGGTTGTCAAAAATATTTGACTTTTTCTTCGATCTCATAGCAAAGCACTGAAATTTATAATCTTGGTTGTTAAAATTATTTGGTTGTTTCCTCCGAATATATTACGATTTCCTACATGGTCGTTCGGGTGTAACCTAAGTCCACATCTGTGTAGTACCCAGTGCGCAATGGTTCACGTATACAGGGTGATCCATTGATAGTGACCGTGCCAAATATCCCACGAAATAAGCATCAAACGTAAAAACTACATAGAACAAAACTCGTCTAGTTTGAAGGGGGAAACCAGATGGCGCTATGGTTGGCTCGCTAGATGGCGCTGTCATAGGTTAAACGGATATCAACTGCGTTTTTTTTTTAAATAGGAACCCCCATTACTTATTACGTATCCGTGTAATACGTTTTAGTTGGACCACTTTTTTCGCTTTGTGATACATGGCGCTGTAATAGTCACAAACGTATAAGTACGTGGAATCACGTAACATTCTGCCAGTGCGGACGGTATTTGCTTCGTGATACATTACCCGTGTTAAAATGGACCGTTTACCAATTGCGGAAAAGGTCGATATCGTGTTGATGTATGGTTATTGTGATCAAAATGCCCAACGAGCGTGTGCTATGTATGCTACTCGGTATCCTGGACGACATCATCCAAGTGTCCGGACCGTTCGCCGGATAGTTACGTTGTTTCAGGAAACAAGAAGTGTTCAGCCACATGTGAAAAACGTCGGTGTTGAGAATGCTACTCCAACATCGATTGCACCCTTACCATATTTCTATGCACCAGGAATTCCATGGCGACAACTTTGAACGTCGTGGACAGTTCTGCCACTGGGCGCAAGAGAAATAACGGGACGATGACAGATTTTTTGCACGCGTTCTATTTAGCGACGAAGCGTCATTCACCAACAAAGTTAACGCAAACCGGCATAATATGCACTATTGGGCAACGGAAAATCCACGATGGCTGCGACAAGTGGAACATCAGCGACCTTGGCGGGTTAATGTATCGTGTGGCATTTTAGGAGGAAGGATAATTGGCCCCCATTTTATCGATGGCAACCTAAATGGTGCAATGTCTGCTGATTCCCTACCTAATGTTCTACCGATGTTACTACAAGATGTTTCACTGCATGACAGAATGGCGATGTACTTCCAACATGGCGGATGTACGGCACATAGCTCGCGTGCGGTTGAAGCGGTATTGAATAGCATATTACATGACAGGTGGATTGGTCGTCGAAGCACTATACCATGTTTCACCGGATCTGACGTCCCCGGATTTCTTTCTGTGGGGAATGTTGAAGGATATTTGCTATCGTGATCCACCGACAACGCCTGACAACATGCGTCAGCGCATTGTCAATAAAATGTTCAAACGTACCTACGTTCTGTATTTTAATTTAAAAAACCTACCTGTTACCAACTGTTCGTCTAAAATTATGAGCCATATGTTTGTGACTATTACAGCGCCATCTATCACAAAGCGAAAAAAGTGGTCCAACTAAAACATTCATATTTCTTTACGTACTACACGAATATGCAATAAAAATGGGGGTTCCTATTTTTAAAAAACGCAGTTGATATCCGTTTGACCTATGGCAGCGCCACCTAGCGGGCAACCATAGCGCCCTCTGGCTTCCCCCTTCAAGCTAGACAAGTTTCGTTCTTTGTAGTTTTTTCGTTTGACGCTTATTTCGTGAGATATTTGGCCCGGTCACGATCAATGGACCACCCTGTATACGTTGATGTGAGAATATGACAATATTCCTCCGTCTCGTACTTCGAAGCACTTCTTCTGGTCGCTGCTCTCTCATTGGCTGTATAGAACCAGCAGCTGGCTCACAAAATGTTTTACACCGAGGTGGAAAAATTTATTGATTTCTTCCTAATATCGTGTCGGACCTTCTTTTGCTCGGCGTAGTGCAGAAACTCGACGTGGCATGAACTCGAAAAGTCGTTGGAAGTCTCCTGCACAAACAGTGAGCAATTGCTGCTTCTACGGCCATCCATAAATGCGAAAGTGTGGCGGGTGCAGGATTTTGTGGACGAGTAAACCTCACAGTCATGCCCCATAAATGTTCGGTGGGTTTCATATCGGGCTTTGCGGGTGGCCAACCACTCGCTGGAATTGTCCAGAATGTTTTTCAAACAGGAACAGTTGTGGCCCGGTGACATGACATCGTTGTTTGGGAACATGAGGTCCGTGAGTGGCCGCTAACAGTCCCCGAGTAGCCGAACATACACGTTTCCAGTCAATGATCTGTTCACATGAACCAGAGCACCAGTCCATTCCATATAAACACACCCCACACATAACGGAGCAAGCCATTGTTTCCAGTCGTCTAGGGTCCCACTGATATGATCACCAGCCCAGGAGAGTCACTGTAGATGATGTCGTGCTGTTAGCAAACTGCTGCCATAGCCCATTAAAGCCGAATTTCTCCACAATGTCCTAATGGATATGTTCATCGTACGTCACACTCTGACTTCTGCAGTTTTTCACGCAGTGTTGTTTGTGTGTCATACTGACAACTCTACACAAACCGCTGTTCTCGGTCGTTACGTGAAGGTCGTCGGCGACTGCGTTATCCGTGGTGAGAGGTACTGTCTGACATTTGGTATTCTCGTCACTCTTGACACTGTGGATCTCTAAATATTAAATACCCTAACGAGTTACGAAATGGATATCCCATGCGTCTAACTCCAACCACAATTCCTCGTTGAAGGTCTGTTAATTCCCATCGTGTGGCCACAGTTAGACGGAAACCTTTTGACATGAATTACCTGAGTGCAAATGACAGCTCCGCCAATGCACTGCTCTTTTTATGCCTTGTGTACGCCGTACTACCCCTATCTGTATATGTGTCTATTGTAATCCCATGACTTGTTACCGCAGTGTCTTATAGCAATAATAAATCATTACTTGCAATATAACATGCAAAATGTTTTAATACGATAAGCATTACAATATGTTCACATTTGGGCTTAGTTCATCACCTCAACATAACTCCTAAAAATTGTATTTCAGAGCAATTTGGAAAATGTTTGCACGAAAATTTCGTTTAAAAAATACAGTAACAAAACCTCTCATAACTTTCACTACGTTGTAATTTACGTAATATAAAATCGAAGTAATCACTCACCATTATCAGTAGCCCATTTAGCACTACGATTTTGAACATGGGCCTATAGAATAAGGCTATGAGAGCGAGTGAATAAAGGAGAATGCTGTCTCTTAAGTACAGTCGTTTCCGCCACCATTCGAGGGGTTAGTTTTTCAGTCATTTTTTTCTTACTGGAGGATTTTTTTCCATTCTGTCTCACCTTACCCAACTTGCTATGGTTTACTGATGTGCCTATATACTCACGGACCGTGTTGTTGGCAGCAAGAAATTTGGAAATTTGTGGTAAGTTCCTATGGGATCAAACTGCGGAGGTCATCGGTCTCTAGGCTTACACACTACTTAATCTAACTTACGCTAAGGACATCACACACATACCCATGCCCGAGAAAGGACTATAGCCTCCGACGGGGGCAGACGCACGAACCGGGGCAAGGTGCCCTTGACCGTACGGCTACCCCGCGCGGCCAGCAGGTACGGTTAGCCTGTGAATGGGCGACTTTATCTGGCTCCAATGTTACACGTCACACTGCATGTCCATCCATGTGGGCAGGGGTCAGGCAAAAAACTGGAAAGTTTACTTTGTTCATTGTGTACTGCGTTCATCGCAGCTTGGAATTTACAGAATTCCTTACCATTGTCGTAACTTAGATTTCATGCTACCTCACTCTCTGAAAATTAGCTGAGAAATTTGGAAGTTAGTATACGGAAAAACACAAATTCTTTTCATCGAAAGACGGTTTTAGCTTGTACGAGTTTTTAAACATTGTATCGCTGCAGTCTTCGAACTGATCATGTCACTCATTAACAAATGCTTTTATTGAAAAGTTTTTTGGGAAACGGGGCTGGGGGCCCATGACGTCACCAAACTTCAGCGATGTATCACTTCTCGCTCCATCTATATTTAAAATGCGCTTAGTGATCGCAAATTTAATTTAGGCTACAGAAATTATTTAGTAGGAGGCGAGGAAGTTACGTACAGGTCAGCGGCAGGAGTATAAGACACGTGATTGTCTTCCTATTATTGGTTGGGAAAATGTTTTACATCGAAATTTATTAGATGATACGAGGGGGTTTTAATAAATAATGCAACACCTTTTTTCTCGGCCAATTTCGTATGAAAAAACGCGGAATCTGTTGGGGGACATTGTTGAATACTCCCACTTCAGCTCCTACAGCTTCATGAAGTTCCCACAGGTGGCGGCGCTTCAAAATGGCGTCTGTAACGGAGGTAAATTCCAAAGAGAGAGCTGTCAGTGAATTGCTTTGGTCGGAAAACCAGAGCATCGCAGATATCCACACTGCCCTGCAGAATGTCTGCGAATACCTGGCAGTTTTAACATTCTTTAATCTGAATGAAATAATAAACATTATGATTACGTTGAATGTAGTCTGAACTGTGGAATGGATACAGAACTCGAATTGTCGTGTTGCTAAGTGCAAGTGGTGAGCTCGCTCTGTGTTATTGTTAGCAAAACGTTACATGAATCGACTGGGAAATGTAACTCCCAATATCAATAACGAAATACAGTCACTGCAAAATACATTCAGCTCCTTAAGCACTGAATCCTAAGGCCCTGTTCAAAACTAATAAGTTTGGTCCCTGTGCACATAACAAATACATTGAATTGTCTTACCTCTAGAGCAGCAACGGTGGAACGCGATATATTCCTCTCTCTCACAAAAAATATGAATGCTACCTACAGGCTCAGCTGCGTGAAATGCACATGATATTCTTTTGGCTGATAAACGAGAACATTTAAGAAAATTTAACTTTTGAAAATTATATGACCTGGACTGGGAAGCGGTACTGATTATGGTGAATTACTAACACTCAGTTTTTTTAGCAAAATTATATTGCAAGTTAACTTTGGCTTTTCAAAAACATCTGACAATTGAAGCCCCATTACTCACAATTGATTCACAAACAATCATCTAACTTCATTACTCAACATAAATGCAAATCATCAAATTACACATAGCTCTATTAACAAATCTTAAAAGCATTACAAACATGAAATAACTAACTAGTCTTTTTCTCAAAACAGTTTACGTACATTCTGGGGTTATTCAACAATTACAAATTATCAGCCAACTCATGTGTACTAACGCGCTGGCAAAAACAGAAATCATAATTATTGAATATCTTTACCTAAATGCATGAAGACTTCTGCTTCCATGTTCAACAATATTGACATACCTACATTAATCTAACTTTTGGTGGCTTTACACCGCACACCACATAAGCTGGCTACTCCATCGTCTTTCCCTCACAGACAGCTACCTACAACTGTATGCCAAGCGCTCTCTTACTCTTACTTTGGCTCTGCGGTCGCGCACAGTTGGTGACCCGCATTACCGAGCCTATCAGAGACAGTCTTTGTTTATAGTATACTAGTTTCACCTTAATTCATTACTATTCTTACCTTATTCTGCGCAATCTCCTTGCCGTCAGATCACCGTAGTTAAGCGCTGTCGGGCGTGGCCGGTACTTGGATGGTTGACCATACGGGCCGTCATGCGCTGTTGCCGTTTTTCGGGGTGCACTCTGCATCGTGAAGCCAATTAAGGAGCTACTCGACCGAATAGTAGCGGCTCCGGTCAACGAAAACCATCATAACGACTGGGATAGGGGTGTCCTGACCACACGCCCTTCCTATCCGCATCCTCACCTAAGGATGACACGGCGGAGCTGAGGATGACACGGCGGTCGAATGGTCCCGATGGGCCACTTGTGGCCTGAAGATGGAGTACAGTGCAGTGCAGTGTTACCTTATTCTGGTGCCACAAACAAGTGTGCCCCAGTGTACTCCTTACACAGTGAACAAAAGCACGGTGAGTCGTCTTTTACCATCCCTACAAAGTCGCGCAAACCTGTCCGGTCTCCCTCTTGCCGCCCAGCCGCACACAGCTGTGACTCCTGCATTGTTGGAACGTGTGGACACTCTTATTCGAGGTGATCGACGGATCACAATCAAACAAGTCGGTGCACAATTGGACGTCTCTGTCAGTAAAGCTCACACTCTCGTTCACCAGTTGCAGTACTCAAAGGTATGCGTCCGCTGGGTTCCTTGCCGCCTAATAGAAAGCGTAAAGAGCAAAGAAGAACGATCTGTGCGAATTTATTGCGCGTTCGAGGCTCATCGTGACAATTTTTGTGGATCATGGAGATCATCTATAACTTATTGATGTAGCAAGATGTTGGTTCCGACGTCGACCAGTAGAGTGGTACCATGCGAACATACAGGCCGTCCCAGTAAGATGGCGTCTTATGGAAGGGAGATTATGTTGAAAAATAGGGTTTTGTAGCCAGGGTATATCGGAAACCTGCATAAAATCAATCTGCTTTCAGAAAAGTGTTGCATTACTTACTGAACGCCCCTCGTATAATGAACTTCGTTATAGTTAATAATAAGTACTTGCAATTAAAGTCAATGAGATGGAATGGGAGCTTTCACACGTCGTATCATGGACTGCCTCACTCTTTCGAATGTTCCAGGCTGTAGCCAGATAGCGCCATAGGCTTCACGGTGACTGTGATCAAGGGTCTGCACATCAGCAACTGGTTCAGAAGGAAGCATTTTTAGATGCCCCCACATGTATAATTCAGGGTCGGTTGATCACAATACCGTTGTTGTTCTAGAGCTAATGCGCGGGCTTTCCGCGGCTGCTCTTTGAAAGGATCCATACTTACACAAACGCAGAAAAATGGATGAAAAATGGACGCTAACTTTTTGTGAGTTAGGTGGTGCTCTCTATTAATGTAAGTTACTTGGTAAGTCCGTGCGGCCTCTCGACAGTCTCCACGTGCTTTGACTGTACACGATCACCATCTCGACTTGTTCCTGAATTGAATAACGGGCTATTTTGCTTCGACTTGGTTGAAATCACACAACCTGCAATACAGAGAATAACGTTGTTCATCGGTGCCATGTTTGTTGGTAAAAATGCGTTAGTTAAATAATAAATCAATATCATGTAATGTTGCTGCAATGTATCAGTACGAACTGCAACCTTATAGTCCATTTCCGGACATACGTTCATAATAACTTTTTTGTTCTTTTTGCTGTCAGGAATCACCTCCTGATGCTTGTCCCTGTAATATTCACCATGTATAGCTAAAGTTTATTTTACGATACTGCCTTCGATCTCTTTGCGATATTTTATTTTATATCTTAGTTGGTTTTGGGTATAGTTGTTTGTCCTCCAGCTGCAAACCTGTTTGGCAATACTCGATTCATTTCCATTCGAATCAATAATTAATGTTCCATTTGTTGTGACTAGACGAATCTACTTTAGTCTGGCCGTAACTGTGGGTTCCTTGGTTCGCTCTGGGAGAAGGTTCATTAACTAGAACACATGGAACGTTAGTTCACTTTATTACATAAATTAATAAAAGATTTTCTTAAGTTTGACACAGTTCTTTTCCACAGGAGTAATGGATAATTTACAGCTGTCATAGGCTATGAAAGCATCACTTGATGCACAGAATAACAAATTGTTCTCTTGAGGCTGGCAGGTGTGGCCGAGCGCTTCTAGACGCTTCAGTCTGGAACTGCGCGACCGCTACGGTCGCAGGTTCGAATCCTGCCTCGGGCATGGATGTGTGTGATGTCCTTAGGTTAGTTAGGTTTAAGTAGTTCTAAGTTCTAGGGGACTGATGACCTCAGATGTTAAGTCCCATAGTGCTCAGTGGCATTTGTTCTCTTGAAGTACTATGTTCGACCTTTATAAGGGTCAGAAACTTTCACAACTGATTGGTCATGCTCGACGATGCTGACTGCTTCAGCTGAGGTGCCAAACTGGGGCTGATCTCTTACATGCTCGAAACTATATTGACCTAGGTGTGAGGGCGATGCTGTGCTGAGAGGGGAGGCGTTGTCATCAGGAGCGCCTCACATACGCCATTGCGGAATACACTGAGCCCTCGTTAATGACTGTGGTATCGATTCGCATTGTCGACTTTCGTGTGACGCCACGGTCTCTGGTCGATACCACGCCTTTTGCGATAAACGCTTCAATATACTCCCTGTTCATACATCGTTACTGTGTCTCCCAGTCTCCCCTTGAGCTATACAGAGTGCTTCACAAGCCTTATTATAGGCTTCTAGCGGCTGTGAAGGAAACTTAGTAGATAAAGTTTTGATACGGAATCCACGTCCGGAAATGTGTCGTTTGTATGTGAAGTAAGCTTGAAGACAGGGTAACTTTCAAAACTGCCACTTCACGGTACACATGAAGTGGAGACAATGAGCTCTGACATGTGTGCCCTACAGAAGCCGCTCCACCCCGTTGTTCGTTGCTCGTGACTTTGATTTATATGGTCCAAAATCCTAGTGCGCTTTCGTGGAACACCATAGTCCAACCTCCTGGCTGCGAACGTACCACTCCCTCGCAGCCATTTTTGTTATGTGACGGACTGGGACGATCCGGGGAACGTTCTCGGCGCATGGCGTTGTGCAACTTTGCCATTACGTACTGTGCCGTGAAAGGGACATTTGAAAGTAATCCAATCTTTAAACTGATTTTATATCCAAACGGTACGTTTCTGGGCATTGCTTACGTATCATTCTTTATCTATCAAATTCCCTCTAAACCCCTAGAAGTCTGTAAAAACGAATTGTGAAACATCTTATACAACCTACGTTAATTAAGAAACACTAGCTTCGATTTCTCTACGACTGTTATTGGTCCAGTTGGAAGGAAAGTTAGTAGCCTTACTTTGCGGCAGTATCGCCAGCTCTTACGGATACTGATTATCGATATTTCGTTCTTGCAGACTTTACCAGACATAACGATTACCACAGCGACACGTAGACACTTAGTCAAAATGGTAATCGATTTCTGTAATGCAAGCCTTTACAAAGCTCACATGTCTCCTCCGCTGACCAGAACACATACGTTTGGTATCTTAGGTATATTTCACGAAATCTCACTGCCAGTTGATTCGTGACGCATTTCTCAGGTTTCTAGTTAGTACTAATGAAAGATGAAGGTTACGACAGAACGAATGAAGCTGAACGTGACGTGGGTGCCACATATGTTACTGTGTGGACAGTCACAAGAGAATCGCAGCTACAACCGTACTATTCACAGCATGTGTTGGCTTTGACTGATTCTGCCTTCGGATATCGCGACGAATTTAGGAATAATTGCTGTACTACCCTTCGTATGTATTTTCCTCATCTAAATACTGTTTGACCAGAGACGGAATTCTCAACAGTTGCAATAGTTGAGTGTCACAGTGTTAATAATGCTACAGTTGTGAACTGCCAGCAATACTGATTTGCAGTGAGGTTTCAGGTGGGGAGAGGGGCACTCAGTAGTTGTTTAACAGGCCCTTATCTGCTTCCTTTCCGCTTAACTCACCACTGTACACTGTATTTCTGAGAGACAAATCGCCATATTGTTGGGAGACACCCCATTTGATTTCCCTGCATGATGGAGCCCCAGTTAACTATGTACATTTCATAAGGCATGCGTGAGACGTACCCTGAAGAGCATGAGAGCTCCACTATAGAAGGTGTGTACACCGCAACAGCCGATTGATTACATTAACACATATCTCGGTTATTTTCGGGAATAGTTAAAAGAGTGTGCTTGTTCCACACCCCATTCTCAATTTATTTCATTTTTTACCTTGCGATGACATGATTTTGTTGCTCTTAATTTGCTACATCGAAGTCATGCTTATGCTTGAGGGCTAATGGGAGCAAGGTAATTTATTTTATTTTTCGTTAAATGCGGCAGTCTCCCTAATGTAGCTATGTTGTTGTTGTTGTCTTCAGTCCTGAGACTGGTTTGATGCAGCTCTCCATGCTACTCTATCCTGTGCAAGCTTCATCTCCCAGTACTTACTGCAACCTACATCCTTCTGAATCTGCTTAGTGTATTCATCTCTTGGTCTCCCTCTACGATTTTTACCGTCCACGCTGCCCTCCAATGCTAAATTTGTGATCCCTTGATGCCTCAGAACATGTCCTACCAACCGGTCCCTTCTTCTTGTCAAATTGTGCCACAAATTCTTCTTCTCCCCAATTCTATTCAATACCTCCTCATTAGTTATGTGATCTACCCATCTAATGTTCAGCATTCTTCTGTAGCACCGCATTTCGAAAGCTTCTATTCTCTTCTTGTCCAAACTATTTATCGTCCATGTTTCACTTCCATACATGGCTACACTCCATACAAATACTTTCAGAAACGACTTCCTGACACTTAAATCTATACTCGATGTTAACAAATTTCTCTTCTTCAGAAACGCTTTGTCCCCGATGTTATTCAATTTGTATATTGAGCAAGCAGTAAAGGAAACAAAAGAAAAATTGGGAGTAGGTATTAAAGTCCGTGGAGAAGAAATAAAAACGTTGAGGTTCGCCGATGTCTTTGTGGACTTGGAAGAGCAGTTGAAGGGAATGGACAGTGTCTTGAAAGGAGGGTATAAGATGAACATCAACAAAAGCAAAACGAGGATAATGGAATGTAGTCGAATTAAGTCGGGTGATGTTGAGGGAATTAGATTAGGAAATGAGACACTTAAAGTAGTAAAGGAGTTTTGCTATTTGGGGAGCAAAATAACTGATGATGGTCGAAGTAGAGAGGATATAAAATGTAGCTATAATGGTTTCCTTTTCCCGCCTTGTCTGTTTAGTTTGAAAGAGTGGATGCCGGTCTGAATCCTTCGTAGGAGCCAAAGAAGTCCCTTTACTTTTCTCCAAATTAGCAGAACCAACCGTTAGACTTTTGCTTTACTCGTATATTTGATATCGCAAAGAGGTCTTCCTGAACTACCTTCTCGCCTCGTTCGAGTCGTCTGCTAAAACAGCAAGTACATCAAGCGGCTTTTCTACCCATCCTCATTGGCTAGTGGAACCGGCGCAACCACCCTCTCGTAAAAATTCCGGCTTCTGCTCTGAACAAGTGCCAGAGTTTGACTCTGTGTGGTACAGTCGTATTCCAGCTCTTAGTCGGTAAGCATGTGTGTTCCCAGTGGACAGGAAATTAGGTTAAATCGCGATGTGTTTGAGTTAGGAAATCAATAAACTTGAAAGCATTAGCGCTTCTTGTTCCACTGTAAACTCCTTGTGTACTTTTTAATTATTGTGATTGAAATTCAATTATTTTGAGCCGCTTTGAACCCCGTGTTCGTGCTTTGTCCGTTACTCAATTTTCATACAAGTGGACTCATTGGGTACCCACGATAAGTAAACGTCTTTCGCGCGTACTTTGATCAGTTTTTCTCTAGTAATTTTCCCCCCTGTTTCTCAAGTTCTGTGCGAAATAAATACTTCCGAGAAATTTTTCCGAAGACAGAATGTTGTTGCTTTGTGCGCGACCTTGATACCACTTGGCGAGTGTCTAATTCGTTGCTGTAGTGGAGTTCAATGATAAATGTCTGAGTTCGCGACAGCAGTAATAATTTTGCTTCCCAATGATCCGAGCATCGTGTGAAGAATATTCTCTAAAGTTCCATAAAAATGCGAAAGAGAGGTCTCTTTGTTATTTTAACCATCCTGTATCAAGTTCTGTCGATGTAGTCTGCATGCGTATTATTCCCATTTCCTTGTAAGCACTGTCAATTTTCTTCTCGCAACAGCCAAGCTCCATCACATGCTCTCTTTTTCCCATCTAATCGAAAATGATACCATGGCTGAGATGATATCCAGACAAATCAGATTAAATAGTGGGGTCATTAGTGAATTACAATAACTAGCTTTTCTTATCATTTGTATCCAGAAGTAAGATACTTTGTGTAATGAATTTGCCTATGAAATCTCCTTCTCAATGATCGTACCACCCCCTAAGAGAAGTTAACGTATGAGAATTTGCAGAGCACTTGTTAAGAATTTCATGTTACTTGCAAAGGAGATAACGAAAATTGAAGCATATCTGCCTGTGATCCGTCGGATCTAGTGTTACCATTGGGTATTGTTTGATGAATTAGATTCACAATTGGGTTTACGCTTTTCCCTGATCCGGCACTCCCATGGCACTTGCGACAGACATTTGTAGATGAATTACTTGTCATTCTTACTCACAGATTCATATTAGGGCTTAAGTCTCTTATTAATTGGCACTAAACCAAAATTCACTTGATGTGGTGAAACAGAGTGGGTTATTAGGAGAGTTACAGTGAGACGTATTCACTATAGTCATCTCAGGTAGCTACTCTGTCCTTTTCGTAAAATTCCGTATCCCTTTTTGATTGAGCAACACCACCCAATGAACATAATCTGTCCTAGGAATCACATTAGGCCTATGCTACTTTTCACTATCAGGCACCTCTTTCACAGTTTCAGTGCCAACATCACTCTACCGATCTTTCCCAGGGTTTTAGAAAGTGGTTAAATTATATCATCTCATTAAAAAAAAAATACTTGATTCAGTAGCTCAATTGAAAAGAGAGATGCGAGGAGTAAATATTCAACAAAACTACGAGCTTTTCTGAGTACTACCATTTGCCGAATATCTCATTTTGAGATCTTGGGCCGTTCGTGAAACGGTTGTCATAACTTACGCGACCCTCGAATCCTGCCTCGGGCATGGATGTGTGTGATGTCCTTAGGTTAGTTAGGGTTAAGTAGTTCTAAGTCTAGAAGACTGATGACCTCAGATGTTGAGTCCCATAGTGCTTAGATCCATTTGAACCATCTCTCTCTCTCTCTCTCTCTCTCTCTCTCTCTCTCTCTCTCTCAGACAGACACACACACACACACACACACACACAGCTTTTTAAAAGTGTGAATGCAACGCTTGCTTCACATCGCTTCCCACATTAGTGATTACAGTGTGCAATAAGTCAGGAAAATGGTGCTACAGTGGAAGAGATGCTTAAAATGCAAATCGTATAGGTTCGGCACTCAACTGATGTCAGAAACTACACTGCATGTTCTATCAACCTTTTCTAAAATAAATCTCTCGTCTCTCTAAACGTTAAAAAAAACGTTTTCGTTTCTACTCACTTAAGTATGATCACGATACCTATTCTCGACTCAGAATAAATCTGCTGCAACTTATGTTGAAAGGTTGATATATGTAATCGGAACAGTGTAATTAATTAACGAAAACCCACCTATGTTATTAATTTTGTATTTCACTAATCATAAAGTAGGACCGGTTGCCAGCAAGTCTACGTCTACATCTGCATGGATACAGTGCAAATCTCATTTAAGTGCCTGGCAAAGGGTTCATCGAACCACTTTCACAATTCTCTATTATTCCAATCTCGTCTAGGGCGGAAAGTATGAACACCTATATCTTTCCGTACGAGCTCTCATTTCCCTTATTTTATCGTGGTGATCGTTCATCCCTATGTAGGTTGGTGTCTACAAAATATTTTCGCATTCGGAGGAGAAAGTTGGTGATTGGAATTTCGTGAGAGGATTCCGTCGCAACGAAAAACGCCTTCCTCTTAATGATGTCCAGCCCAATTCCTGTATCATTTCTGTGACACTCTCTCCCATATTTCGCGGTAATACAAAAATTGCTGCCTTTCTTTGAACTTTTTCGATGTACTCCGTCAGTCCTATCTGGTAAGGATCGCACGCCGCGCAGCAGTATTCCAAAAGAGGATGGACAAGCGTAGTGTAGGCAGTCTCCTTATAGATCTGTTACATTATCTAAGTGTCCTGCCAATGAAACGCAGTCTTTGGTTAGCCTTCCCCAAAACATTTTCTATGTGTTCCTTCCAATTTAAGTTGTTCGTAATTGTAATACCTAGGTATTTAGTTGAGTTTACGGCTTTTAGATTAGACTGATTTATCGTGTAACCGAAGTTTAAGGAGTTCGTTTAGCACTCATGTGGATGACCTCACACTTTTCGTTATTTAGTGTCAACTGCCACTTTTCTCACCATTCTGATATCTTTTCTAAATCGTTTTGCAATTTGTTTTGATCTTCTGATGACTTTATTAATCGATAAACGACAGCGTCATCTGCAAACAACTTAAAACGGCTGCTCAGATTGTCCCCCAAATCGTTTGTA
Source organism: Schistocerca americana (assembly GCF_021461395.2). Taxonomy (NCBI): domain Eukaryota; kingdom Metazoa; phylum Arthropoda; class Insecta; order Orthoptera; family Acrididae; genus Schistocerca; species Schistocerca americana. The sequence goes on along the minus strand of NC_060122.1, from coordinate 223,255,638 downwards.
TAGATAAGAAACAACAAAGGGCCTATAATATTGCCTTGGGGAATGCCAAAAATCACTTTTGTTTTAGTCGATGACTTTCCGTCAATTAATACGAACTGTGACTTCTCTGATAGTAAATCACAAATGCAATCACATAACTGAGGCGATATTCCATAAGCACGCAATTTCACTACAAGCCGATTGTGTGGTACAGTGTTAAAAGCCTTCCGGAAATCCAGAAATGCGGAATCGATCTGAAATCCCTTGTCAATAGCACTCAACACTTCATGTGAATAAAGAGCTAGTTGTGTTCATAGGAACGAAGTTTTCTAAAAACATGTTGACTGTGTGTCAATAGACCGTTTTCTTCGACGTAATTCTCAATGTTCGAACACAATGTATGTTCTAATATCCTGCTGTATATCGACGTTAACGGGCATGTAATTTAGTGGATTATTCCTACTACCTTTCTTGAATATCGGTGTGACCTGTGCAACTTTCCAGTCTTTGGGTACGGATCTTTCGTCGAGTAAACGGTTGTACATGAATGTTAAGTATGGAGCTAATGGATCAGCATACTCCGAAAGGAACCTAATTGGTATACAGTCTTGACCAGTAGACTTGTTTTTACTAAGTGATATAAGTTGCTTCACTACTCCGAGGATATTTACTTCTACGTTACTCATGTTTGCAGCTGTTCTCGATTCGAATTCTGGAATATTTACTTCGTCTTCTTTTGTGAAGGCATTTCGGAAGGTTGTGTTTAATAACTCAGCTTTGGCAGCACTGTCTTCGATAGTATTACCATTGCTATCGCGCAGAGAAGGCATTGATTGTTTCTTGCCGCTAACATACTTCACAAACGACCAGAATCTCTTTGGATTTTCTGCCAGGTTTCGAGACAAAGTTTGATTGTGGAAACTGTTGTAAGCATCTCGCATTGAAATCCGCGCTAAATTTCGAGCTTTTGTAAAGATCGCCGATCTTGGGGATTTTGCGTCTGTTTATATTTGGTATGTTTGTTTCGTTGTTTCTGCAACTGTGTTCTAACCAGTTTTGTGTACCAAGGAGGATCAGCTCCGTCGATTGTTAATTTATTTGGTATAAATCTATCAATTCCTGCCGATACTATTTCTTTGAATCCAAGCCACATCTGGTCTACATTTATATTATTAATTTGGAATGAGTGGAGATTGTCTCGCAGGAAGACGTCAAGTGAATTTTTATCTGTTTTTTGAATAGGTATATTTTTCGCTTATTTTTCGAGTATTTGGGAATTACAATTTTCAATCTCGCTACGACAACCCTGTGTTCACTAATCCCAAAATCGGTTTTGATGCTCGTTATTAACTCAGGATTATTTGTTGCTAAGAGGTCAAGTGTGTTTTCACAACCGTTTATATTCGCGGGGGCACATCAGTCCTTTTGCTGCTGATGATCAGATTAGAGTGACTGAGATATACCGTCAGGTGATCGTGTCTCCTGTCCCATGAAAACATAATGGGATGTCTCAGCACAGGATGCTTACGTTGGTGTTGTGTTTAGTCCAATGACTGATTTTGTGTAACTCTCTGCGCTCGCCTTTCCTGTGCAAGCCTCTTCTTCTCTGAACAGCTATTACAGACCTACGTTTATTCTAACCTGCTTTCAGTAGTCAAACGCCGGCCGGAGTGGCCGTGCGGTTCTAGGCGCTACAGTCTGGAACTGACCGACCGCTGCGGTCGCAGGTTCGAATCCTGCCTCGCGCATGGATGTGTGTGATGTCCTGAGGTTAGTTAGGTTTAATTAGATCTAAGTTCTAGGCGACTGATGACCTCAGAAGTTAAGTCGCATAGTGCTCAGAGCCATTTGAACCATTTTGAAGTAGTCAAACACTTGTCTTCCTCTACAATATTTACTTCCCACGTTTCCTTCCATTACAAAATTGACTCTCCCTGCTTTTAATCAGGTTGTGGAATAAAGATCTTTTTCGCTAATTTGATGCAATACCGTACATTTTCATCAGTAACTTGATCCACCCATCTAATCTTCAGCATTCTCCTGGAACACCTTTACTCCTCTTGTCAGTATTGTTTATCGCATTTCCGAACATGACTACACCCCATACAGATACTTCAAAAGAAAACTTTACAACTCTTAGGAGCGGTTCACACTGAGGCGATAAGATACTCAGTACGATGCAAAGCAGCCTCATCGGCGAATCGCATGGAAACGTAATGGAAGGGAGTTAATTGGTCCACTCCGGGACAACAGCGATACGACTCCGCCACATACCTCTGTCACATTGCCAGGTGCAACAGGGAGTGCTGGTGGCTCTACGCAATTTGATTTCTACAATACTTGGGGAGGGAAATTTCAAGTCATCAGACGTGCCTCGGGAAAAATTGTTTTTGTGTAAACGAAGCAAAGCTACATCCGTTTCTGTAGCAGAACTTCTACTTTTCGCGTAAAAAATTAAAAACCACTTTTTTGGGAATAGTAAAAGTTCTCTAGTATTGCAATCTCTCTCATTCAATTTTGAGAAAGTAAAATAAATAAAGTCTGATATGACAGCTTGATAATAAACTAGTTTTCTTGTAGCTATTGTCCAGAGTTATTGTGATACTTCACAGATAAGTAGACCATCAGACATATTTTGAAAAGTTTTCAGAGAAGCCTGTAGTTGCTCGCCATTTTAGGTTTGGTGCGTATGAGTTCATACATTGCTACATCCTACATGTTGCTAAAATATCGAAATTGTTTTAAGCGTGGAAGCAGAGCCATATAGCATACCATTCTCGAGAAAATACATTAAATATATTGGAGGTTGTCCGCGACGTGGTTGACAGCTACAAACCACGTGCGAGGCTATTGCCACTATCTATGGCATGCTACGTGGGCTGCAGAGCTGCCCCGTGTTTATCTTTTTCGTATGCAGCCGATACAAGCAGAAGCTCTCCTATTTCAGGAAACATTGTGACAGGCTTAAAAGAGATCTGAACTCTGACTTCCTGCTACTTCTAAAGTGAGAAGCCTGATGAAGCCGAGAACGACAGATCGGGATTTCCTTATCATCAACGGCTTCTATATCTTCAGAAACATTGTCTACCTCTACGTGCAGTTCACTAACCACTGCTACACTATCAATGATGTTAGATCTCTTGAATTCAAGTTGTTGTTGTTGTGGTCTTCAGTCCGAAGAATGGTTTGATGCAGCTCTCCATGCTACTCTATCTTGTGCGAGCGTCTTCCTCTCCGAATAACTACTGCAACCTACATCTTTCTGAATCTGCTTACTGTATTCATCTCTTGGTCTCACTCTACGATTTTTACCACCAACACATCCCTCCAATACCAATCTATCCCTTCTTTTGGTCAAATTGTACCACAAATTCCTTGGCTCCCTAACTGTTCAGTATCTCATTAGTTACGTGCTCGATCCACGTAATCTTCAGCATTCTTTTGTAGCACCAATTTCGAAAGCTTCTATTCTCTTTTAATCTAAACTCTTTAACGTCCTTGTTCCACTACCATACATGGCTACACTCCAGACAAATATCTTCAGAAAAGATTTAAATTTATATTCAAAGTTAACAACTTTTTCTTGCTCAAAAATGCTTTTCTTGCCATTACCCTCTCTACTTCGGTCATCGTCAGTTATTTTGCTGCCCAAATAGCAAAACTCACCTACTACTTTAAGTGTCTCGTTTCCTAATCTGATTCCGATTGCATTCGATTATCCTTGTTTTGCTTTTGTTTATGTTCATCTTATATCATCTTTTCAAGACACTGTCCATTCCGTTCAACTGCTCTTCCGAGTCCTTTGCTGTCTCCGGCAGAATTACAACAAACCTCAAAGTTTTTATTTCTTCTCCCTTAACTTTAATTCCTTCTCCTCATTTTTCTTCGGTTTCCTTTAGTGCTTGTTCAATGTACACGTTGAATAACATTGGAGTTAGGCTACAGCCTAGTCTCAATCCCATCTCATCCACTGCGTCCCTTTCAAACCCCTCGACCTTTATTGCTGTCATCTGGTTTCTGTACAAGTTGTAAACAGCATTTCACTCCCTGTATTTTATCGATGCTACCTTCAGCATTTCAAAGGGAATTCAAGTAGCAAGTCGAAAACATGTGTTCTGCTTTGTCACAGTAGCAGCTAATAGTTGGTCCACAAAGTGGAGACTGGACCCATTCTGCAGAATTCGTGAAATTTTTGTTCGTTTTGGGAGACCTCACAAGAAACCGCAGCTGATCTGTGCGTTGTACGGATGCACAGACTACCTTTTCTCTTTTTCAGTTTTTTGATCTTTAAATAGTAATAAACTACAATAATGTCCTCTCAGAAGAGATCAGGGCTACAACTGAAGTCTAAAAAGAAATGTGATTCGTGTTGTCTTCTTGCTTGTCGTATGGCGAGTCGCACCGCGTTTCGTATCACGTTTCGTATCAACCCAATGGCAACACGAGTGTCACAGTGATAAGTGAAGCTTCGCCCTACCTTTACTGCAACGTGTCGTATCTTCTCACACCCAAACCTCCTTGTGTCAGGCAGTCAGATCGATTCCAAACGTTGTATATCGGCAGAGTCTCAACAAAAAAAACTTGAACATAGTGTGTGTTGTGTGACGTCGTCCAGGAGAACGTGCATAAACGGTAAGTAATGGGCAACAGATGACCTATGAAGCACAGGAAGCGTAACTGTGAGCGCCGGTGTGATAGAGCTCCCGTGGGGAATGCGGAACAGCGTTAGTTTGCCGTACCAAAGGTCTCGGGTTCGAGGTCTGCTCTTACTTTTTGTACTGTAATACATGTAAACTGTTATGTTGGACAACACGTTCGTTGCATGTAAAAGGACTGTTCGGAGTTTATAGCAGTGTTCTATTGGCAGTCCGCTTTCGTTTCGTTTATTTGAATGTAGCCAACCTATATAGCACATTCACATTCTAAGGCAATAGTCGCGACACTCCGTCCCGTTTTTGTTAGCGATAGCGGCGCCCCAAGCGGCCAGAAAGTGACACTTCTTCATACGATATCGAATGAGTATGAATACTAACGTTCATATTGATTTGTAACATTGTTTTTACAATAAGGAGGGTATGTAGAGCCATAGAGATCGACAATAAATGAAAAAAATACACTCCACTTGTGATTATTTAGTTTCCTAAAGGATCTGGGATATACGAAACGGTGCGTTACAGAGCAGTCCATTTACGATTCTCTTGTAAAGAAACAGACATTTAATGAATAGTGTCGTTTTCCTTTAATAACAAAAACTTAGTAGCGAACACCAGAAGACCCGACCTTTTGTAGAAAGACGTCGTCGCAAGCAGAGATTTGTTCGCTACACTTTCAGCTATATCAGTGAATGTGGAACGTAGGAAGCATTTAGGGAATGTAATAGCTACGTTATTTACCTTATCAAGCAAGTCACCACAACTGTAGAGTAAGGGAAAACCACACAGACGTGATAATATATTGTCAAACGCAATAAAACTGTTTCCCAGCACAGGAGAAACCAATTTTACACTTGTTAAATCTAACTTACAAAGGCAAGAATCTTCAACACGCTCACTTTTCAAGCAAAGGTAATTATATTTACAAATATATTCGTGTACTAGAAAGTCGAGAGAAGCATAACGCGAATCGTTGGACTCCATAAAACATGTTTAAGTGTCTATGAAAATACTTATGATAATAACAACAGACATCATTAGAAATATATGCTTCTCAACAAGAAAAGTGTTTATAGCCTCTTGGTTTCAGCGGAACAAGCGGCAAACATACAAATGTTCATCCATGTGCTGCAGCTTATGTCACTGAATCAGTGTGATTCGGCTGTTTTTAAGTGCATTACACGAAAATTCATGTCTCTTGGTAACTTACTAACGCATGGTACACAAAAAATAATCACTATTCCGTTCATTAAGTAGAAAATAATTAAAAACAAACATTATCCATACGATGCAATTGACACTCTGCTTTCTCACCGCTTGGAGCGCTAGTGTCGCTCCAGCTATCAAAAGGTAACAACTTTCTCACCAGAGAATGTTGTGACTGTATTTATTTAGACTGTGGTACATTTGTAGTTTCAAAGCATAAACACGAACAACTGGAACAGAAGAAGAAAGAAACAGTCGCATCACACGTGCGGAAGTATTAATAGTAATAATAATATCAATAATAATAGAATGCTAGATGGCAGCACCGTCGTCCATCTATGAACTCCGAACGATCCTTCCACACATCAGTTTCACACGTACTACGGTAGAAATATTAGCATGACCAGGGCTCGAAGCTAGGACTCGTCATACGAGATACTTACGCCCTACCGACTTCCCCGAGGGAGCTCCACATGACAGATGCTCAATGTTATGCTTTTCCTGGTCCGTACATCATGTGGTTCTTACTATTTATAGTTTACGTATGTTCGCCTGGACGACAGCGCACAGCAAAAACTATACCGGTGTTTTGGCTGATATCGATCTGACTGTCTGATATCTGGAGATTTGGGTGTCAGTGTGAACCGAACATTAAATGTATACTCTGTGATAACAAATTTCTCTTTTTCAGAAACGTTTTTCTTGGTGCCAATAGTCTGTAGTTCGTATCTTCTGTATTACTGCAATCGTTAGTTACTTCGATGCCTATATAGCAACAAATTTTGGAACTTCAAAAATCTCCCTAACTGTTCCTTGAATAAAATGCAATTACATCTAGCTCTATACTCCGCAGGCCTACTTATGGTGTGTGGCTTAGAGTACTTTGTGTACCAGTGTCGCTTCCCTCTTTTCCTATTCAGTCAGGTATGGTTCGTTGGAGAAACAATTGCTTGTAAGCCACCGTGTGAACTCGAATCTCTCTAATTTGGTCTTCGTGTTCTTTTCGCGAGAGATACGTAACAGGAAGTAATATATTGGTTGACTCTTCTAGGAACGTACGGTCTCTGTACTTTTAGCAGTAGACCACAATAAATGGTTCAAATGGCTCTGAGCACTATGGGACTCAACTGCTGAGGTCATTAGTCCCCTAGAACTTAGAACTACTTAAACCTAACTAACCTAAGGACATCACAAACACCCATGCCCGAGGCAGGATTCGAACCTGCGACCGTAGCGGACTTGCGGTTCCAGACTGCAGCGCCTTTAACCGCACGGCCACTTCGGCCGGCTAGACCACAATATGATGCAGAAGTCGCTGGAGTTGGCTGAGCATCTCCATGACTCTTTAGCTCTTGCTAAACGCGAAACGTGTTGCTGTTCTCTGGATCTTCTCTATTAACTCTACCTGGTACGGATCCCAGACTGACGAGCCGTATTCATGTATTGGTCGAACAAGGGTTTTATAAGTTACCTCCTTTGTGGATGGACTACGTGACCTGACGATTCTTCCAAAGAATTTGTCTGGCATGTTCCTTACTCACGATTAATTTTATGTGGTCCGTCCACTTCATTTCGATCCATACGCATACTCCTAGATATTTTATGGATGTGACTGCTTCCAGATATCGCTCTGCGATTATGTCATCATACAATCAAGTGTCTGTCTATGTATTCGCAGTACGTTACATTGTTTGTGTTGAGGGTCAATTGCCACTTCTTACACCAGAAAACGATGCTCTGCAGGTCTTCCTGCACTTCGCTATAATTTTATAACCTCGCGACTTCTCCTTACACAAAAGCATAAACCACGAAAAGCCTGATGGAACTACCAACGCCATCTCTCTCTCTCTCTCTCTCTCTCTCTCTCTCTCTCTCTCTTCCCCCCCCCCCCCCCCCCTCCCTACCTCGAGTGTCAACAGTCTTCTGACTGGTTTGATGCAGCCCACAATGAATTCCTCTCCTGTGCCAACCTCTTAATCTCACTTGCGACCTACGTCCTCAGTTATTTGCAGGATGTATTCCAGTCTCTGTTTTCCTCTATTACCCACTACATCTCCCTCTAGTACCATGGAAGTTATCTCCTGATGTATCAACAGATGACCTGCCAACCGGTCCCTTCTTCTTAGCAGTGTTTTCCAAACATTTCTTTCCTCGCTGATTCTGCGGAGGACCTGCTCATTCCTTACCGTATCAGTTCACCTAATTGTCAACATTCGTCTGTAGCACCACGTCTTAAATGCTTCGATTCTCTTCTATTCCACTTTTCCCATAGTCCATGTTTTACTATCATACAATGCTGTGCTTCAGACGTACATTCTCAGAAATTTCTTCCTCAAAGGAAGGTCAATGTTTGATACTAGTAAAACTATCTTGGCCAGGAATGCCGTTTTTGCCACTGCTATTCTGCTTTTTGTGTCCTTCTTTCTCCATCCGTCAAGTGTTATTTTGCTGCCTAGTTAGCAGATTCCATCTTGTTGTTGTTGTGGTCTTCAGTCCAGAGACTGGTCTGATGCAGCTCTCCATGCTACTCTATCTTGTGCAAGCTGCTTCATCTCCCAGTAACTACTGCAACCTACATCCTTCTGAATCTGCTTAGTGTATTCATCTCTTGGTCTCCCTCTACGATTTTTACCCTCCACGCTGCCCTCCAATACTAAATTGGTGATCCCTTGATGCCTCAGAATATGCCCTACTAACCGATCCCTTCTTCTAGTCAGGTTGTGCCACAAATTTCTCTTCTCTCCAGTTCTATTCAATACCTCCTCATTAGTTATGTGATCTACCCATCTAATGTTCAGCATTCTTCTGTAGCACCACATTTCGAAACTTCTATTCTCTTCTTGTCGAAACTATTTACCGTCCACGTTTCACTTCCATACATGGCTACACTCCATACAAATACTTTCAGAAACGACTTCCTGACATTTAAATCTATAATCGATGTTAACAAATTTCTCTTCTTCAGAAACGCTTTCCTTGCCATTGCCAGTCTACATTTTATATCCTCTCTACTGTGACCATCATCAGTTATTTTGCTCCCCAAATACCAAAACTCGTTTACTACTTTAAGTGTCTCATTTCCTAATCTAATTCCCTCAGCATCACCCGATTTAATTCGACTATATTCCATTATCCTCGTTTTGCTTTTGTTGGTGTTCATCTTATACCCTCCTTTCAAGACACTGTCCATTCCGTTCAACTGCTCTTCCAAGGCCTTTGCTGTCTCCGACAGAATTACAATGTCATCGGCGAACCTCAAAGTTTTTATTTCTTCTCCATGGATTTTAATACCTACTCCGAATTTTTCTTTTGTTTCCTTTACTGCTTATCAATATACAGATTGAATAACATCGGGGATAGGTTACAATCCTGTCTCACTCCCTTCCCAACCACTGCTTCCCTTCCTTAACTGCATGTATTACGTGATCACCAAACCTGATATTAAGTTTCTCGCTGTTCTCATTTTTGCTACTTCTCATCACTTTCGTCTTTCTTCAGTTTACTGTCAATCCACATTCTGCATTCATTAAACTGTTCATTCCATTCAGCAGATTCTGTAATTCTTATTCACTTTCACTGAGGATAGTAATGTCACCAGCGAATATTATCATTGATACCCTTTCCTCTTGAATTTTAATTCCACTCTTGAACTTTGAGAGAAGACGAGTCACTCTCTCACTATTCTTCCTATTCAAGAGCACCATTTAATGTTGATTTTTCAGCCAAGACATCGTGTTTGTGACACGACAGGAAGTTATCAGCATAAGCAGGTACTGATGAAAGCGTGTACATTGTTAATGCCTGTGTGGTCTTTATGGTGGCAATCTTATTCGTGACAGGTCTGCCGCTCTGACGTTAGATCTCCTTGTGTGCACTGCCGTATAAGTGAGTCAAATTGGTCCGTGGTATGACCGGCGAACGGGAGTTCACACGCTGGAATCTGCCGAGATTTAAGGGCTCCGTTGCAGAATAATTGCAATTCGTCTAACTGATCGCCAGCCGCGACTTTGCATATTTCGTGCCTGCGATAAGGAATCCAGGCTTCGCACATCCTTGCTCTGCAGACTCTTGAACCGCTACCGTCAAATGAGACAGCGCCGCACATGGAGAAAAGGGGTACTGTATTGCTGCTCGGGCTTATTAGGGCAAACAAGATCACAATCACGCCACTTGCCCTCAGCTACACCAACGTAGTGTAACTTCTGTGTAGAATAAATCCCTCAAGGCCTATTTAGTGTTAGATAATTTCAGATTGCGTTATCCATATTTTGAGCCAGAGTAAGTAGTTCAGTCAGACAAACCACTATCTTTGCCAACCAGCCACCACACAGGGTTGTTAACAGTGTCGCATATTTCTGCTGCCATCGGATCCTGTTTTATTTTTTGTCTTCGCTCTTAACATGTCTTTTTTTGTGCAATTTTTAATCAATAAACTTGTGCCATTACTTTTATAAAGATCAATCCTGTGTTGATATATTAATTACCCATTGACAATTGACAAAAATAATGAGAGGGCCACAATTTCATTTATACTACTTCAAAATTCAAGTTCATTTAGATTCTGATAACTGCGATAACCTCTAATGTAACCTGTCAACATCAAAGTAACGGAAAAATCCATTTAGCAGACGCATGGGACAGGTAGTAAGTGGAAGATTTACTAGTTTAAGTGATTACTGTCAGGGGGATAATTCAGAGTCGTTGTCTCACCTTCCAAAACATACCACCAGTCCAGTCTTTTCTACTAGACCTTTATACAGGGTTATTACAAATGATTGAAGCGATTTCACAGCTCTACAATAACTTTATTATTTGAGATATTTTCACAATGCTTTGCACACACATACAAAAACTCAAAAAGTTTTTTTAGGCATTCACAAATGTTCGATATGTGCCCCTTTAGTGATTCGGCAGACATCAAGCCGATAATCAAGTTCCTCCCACACTCGGCGCAGCATGTCCCCATCAATGAGTTCGAAAGCATCGTTGATGCGAGCTCGCAGTTCTGGCACGTTTCTTGGTAGAGGAGGTTTAAACACTGAATCTTTCACATAACCCCACAGAAAGAAATCGCATGGGGTTAAGTCGGGAGAGCGTGGAGGCCATGACATGAATTGCTGATCATGATCTCCACCACGACCGATCCATCGGTTTTCCAATCTCCTGTTTAAGAAATGCCGAACATCATGATGGAAGTGCGGTGGAGCACCATCCTGTTGAAAGATGAAGTCGGCGCTGTCGGTCTCCAGTTGTGGCATGAGCCAATTTTCCAGCATGTCCAGATACACGTGTCCCGTAACGTTTTTTTCGCAGAAGAAAAAGGGGCCGTAAACTTTAAACTGTGAGATTGCACAAAACACGTTAACTTTTGGTGAATTGCTGCACGAATGCGCGAAGATTCTCTACCACCCAGATTCGCACATTGTGTCTGTTCACTTCACCATTAAGAAAAAATGTTGCTTCATCACTGAAAACCAGTTTCGCACTGAATGCATCCTCTTCCATGAGCTGTTGCAACCGCGCCGAAAATTCAAAGCGTTTAACTTTGTCATCGGGTGTCAGGGCTTGTAGCAATTGTAAACGGTAAGGCTTCTGCTTTAGCCTTTTCCGTAAGATTTTCCAAACCGTCGGCTGTGGTACGTTTAGCTCCCAGCTTGCTTTATCGTCGACTTCCGCGGGCTACGCGTGAAACTTGGCCGCACGCGTTCAATCGTTTATTCGCTCACTGCAGGCCGACCGGTTGATTTCCCCTTACAGAGGCATCCAGAAGCTTTAAACTGCGCATACCATCGCCGAATGGAGTTAGCAGTTGGTGGATCTTTGTTGAACTTCGTCCTGAAGTGTCGTTGCACTGTTATGATTGACTGATGTGAGTGCATTTCAAGCACGACATACGCTTTCTCGACTCCTGTCGCCATTTTGTCTCACTGCGCTCTCGAGCGCTCTGGCGGCAGAAACCTGAAGTGCGGCTTCAGCCGAACAAAACTTTATGAGTTTTTCTACGTATCTGTAGTGTGTCGTGACCATATGTCAATGAATGGAGCTACAGTGAATTTATGAAATCGCTTCAAACATTTGTAATAGCCCTGTATATATTGTGAAGAGTAATGTCCCTACAACACCCTCATGTGGCACCTCCGAAGTTACTTTTATATCCGAAAACTTGTCTTCGTTCAAAATGTCATACTGTGTTCTATTTCTAAAAATTCTTCAATCCAGTCACACAGTTGGTCTGATGCTCCACAGGCTCGTATTTTGTTCATTAGATGGTAGTGTAGAACTGTATCTAATGCCTTTCGGAAGGCAAGGAAAACGGCATCTATCTGGCTGCCTGTATCCACTGCTTTCTGGGTCTCTTAGACTAACAGAGCGAGCAAGGTTTCATACAGTCGTTGTTTTCGGAACCCATGTTATTTTCCTACTGATGAGATTTTCGGTCTCCAGAAATGTAATACGCAAGCATAAAACACGTTCAAAATTCTACAAAAGATCAACGTCAGAGATATACGCCTATAGTTTGTCGGTTTCTTCGACGAGCCTTTTTGAAAACGGGAACGATCTGTGCTTTTTCCAATTCTTAGGAACGCTTTCGCCGATCTAAAGCCCTGCAGCACACTGTTGCGCGAAGAGGGGGAAAATTCTTTCGCGTACTCTATGTAGAACCGAACGGGTTTTAGACCATCTATAAGTAAGTCTGCTAATAGAAATATCCCTGTAGAAGAACAGGAGGTGCACAGGTCGTCACGTACTCCATGGAGTCGAGGATAACGTCCTGTTAGTACTGTCAGAGCGGACTTTTACAAATAACCGTAGGTCACAAGAACGTCGCTATGAATTTACAGCCATAAAATTGGCGCGCGGATGTTTTCGCCGAAAGCGAATGTGTCTGTAGATCCCTACTAGCACACTTTCGACTGAAAGAGTGCGCAAATTATTCCTTCAACGATGTCAACTTCGTAGCGTTTTGGGGGCAGGACTTTCGCGCACCAGCAGGAAAAAATTATAATTAGAGAAAAAAATCCGGGTAAGTGGGAAAAGGACTCACGCACCGAGGGTTCCGTACAAACTTAATTATGTATACGGGTAGTTCATCCATCCCAGTAATCGATAATTTCGACGATTTTTGCCTGTTATCGATATCGATAATGGCAAGATAGAAAAATATGTGACGTAAATGGCTGTATGGTTTGAGTGCATTAACTTAGAAGCTTAAGTTTTCTACGCGGGCAAGGGACCATAGACCTTAGTTGGCATCGAAAACAATTTCCATTTCTCTTAGAACGGACAAATGAAGGCCCTGTATGGTTCTCAAACGAATCCTGTAAATTCGTCCTGCAAAACAGAGGCCATTTCAGGTAACGTTTATTGTGGTGGATAGCAACCAAGCACACTTCTCTCCAAGTTAGATCACAAAGGCTCAATAATACTGAGATCTGGTGACTATGATGGCCAGGGGAGATGCGACAGTTCATCCTCGTGCTCACAAAGCTACTATTTGACGATAGGAGCCGTGAGAACAGGGGCGCTGACGGTTAGGAAAATAACCTCACCATGGGGGATCAAATATTGTACCATGGCACGATGGGATCCACCTGATAAGGCAAAACAGTCATAGAATCTTCGGCAATAATACGACCTTTTGGAATAACCGCAAGACCCTCTGAACATCATGCCATCGCTCCCCAAACTACCAATGTACCGCCGCCATGTTTCAATATTTTAAGATGTAAACTGGGCCAGAAATTTCAAACACTGCGCAAGAAGACTCATCCGACCAGATGAATTTCTTCCATCGTTCCATACTCCACAGCTTGTGGCTTCGGCATCACGTTACCCTGCATTACTGGTAAGTGGTTTTGGAATTACTACTCGCCCTGCATTTAGCAGCTCATGGAGGTCCCTTCGTGTTGTTTTGATGCTGATAGGTTTCGCCAGTGTGCAGTAATTTCTGCAGATGTCGATCTCTCATTTTAGTCACAGTCCTCTTTAATGACCGTCTGTCTCGATTACTCAACATACATATTTCTTTCTGCGTTGTTTTTCCACTTTTTCCGGTATGCGTTATAAATCTTCGATACGGCGCCTCTTGAAACACCTCGGTTACGTAAGTACCCACCATACGAGCACCTACAATTTATCCAAGTTCGAAGTCACTTGTAGTTGTTGTTGTGGTCTTCAGTCCAGAGACTGGTTTGATGCAGCTCTCCATGCTACACTATCCTGTGCAAGTTTCTTCATCTTCCAATACCTACTGCCACCTACATCCTTCTTAATCTGTTTGGTGTATTCATCTTTTGGTCTCCCTCTACGATTTTTACCCTCCACGCAGCCCTCCAATACTAAATTGGTGATCCCTTGATGCCTCGGAATATATCCGACCAACCGATCCCTTCTTCTTGTCAAGTTGTGCCACAAATTTCTCTTCTCCCCAATTCTAATCAATACCTCCTCATTAGTTATGTGATCTACCCATCTAATCTTCAGCATTCTTCTGTAGCACCACATTTCGAGAGCTTCTATTCTCTTCTTGTCTAAACTATTTTTCGTCCACGTTTCACTTCCATACTTGGGTACACTCGATACAAATACTTTCAGAAACGACTTCCTGACACTTAAATCTATACTCGATGTTAACAAATTTCTCTTCTTCAGAAACGCTTTCCTTGCCATTGCCAGTCTACATTTTTTATCCTCTGTACTTCGACCATCATTAGTTATTCGGCTCCCCAAAACTCATTTACTACTTTAAGCGTCTCATTTTCTAATCTAATTCTCTCAGCATCATCCGATTTAATTCGACTACATTCCATTATCCTCGTTTTGCTTTTGCTGATGTCCATCTTACATCCTCCTTTCAAGACACTGTCCATTCTGGTCAGCTGCTCTTCCAGGTCCTTTGCTGTCTCTGACAGAATTACAATGTCATCGCCGAACCTCAAAGTTTTTATTTCTTCTCCACGGATTTTAATACCTACTCCGAATCGTCACTTAGCCCCTACATAATGCACTCGCAGCTACACAGAACACTGTCCTGACCACAACTGACAATTGCAACGCACTGAAGACATTGCACAGGCGCGATTCATGGTCGTATACGACAAATACAGCAATCTATAGACTAGTAGCTACTTCAAGCATGCATTTCTCGCGGGGTTTCCGTATTTTACGTCCACCCCCAGTACTTAGCGATAATACTCGAACAGTTTTTTTTCTGTTTTTTCCCCCAGTTTCGTTTTCTCCGACTTGTCCCCGAGACCCCACGCAGCCCTTGGTGGACGCTGGGGTCATTTGGTGCGGCGTGCGGTTCAGGGGTGGCCGCGCGCGCACGACTAGCTCGTAAAAGACACGGCGGAAGTAAAACAGTGGTCCCTGGGGTCGGGGAGAGCGCCGGAATTAGTGCTCCTCCCGGGGCGGGCGCGGGAAGCAATAGCGACCCCGCGGCCATGGGGCGCCGCACGTGCGCTGCGCGGAGGCGGCCACGAAAATTCAGTTTCCGCGTCTGCGGGGGAGCCGCAGGGCGCTGCGAAATGAGGACGCATCGCCCGCTGCCGCAGCCACCGGCCGGAAGCAATATCCGGAAGATCGGCGCGCAGCAGCAGCGGCACGGGGAAACCGTCACCCCCTTAGCCTGCAAGCTACGCGTCTTGCTGCGCTCTTGTTACTTCTTGCCTTTAGACAGAGCCTGGCTAAAGGTCAGGCTGCGCCTATTTGCTGTCAGCGGTTCTTGTTACTGCAACATTTTTTTTTTCAGCCTTGCGACCAAGTACTTACGACGGTAAATTGGTACCCATCTGTTCCTTACTCTTGATATACACATTTCATGTGTCGTTGTAAATAGGCTGATTAGGTTTTCTTATTGGTAACGCCACGTAGCGCTCTGTATGAAAATCACTGGCTGTGCTGTGTGCAGTCTGTGGCTAGTTTGCATTGTTGTCTGCCATTGTAGAGTTGGGCAGCTGGATGTGAACAGCGCGTAGCGTTGCTCAGTTGGAGGTGAGCCGCCAGCAGTGGTGGATGTGGGGAAGTGAGATGGCGGATTTTTGAGAGCGGATTAACCGGACAGAGACAGTAAATTTGTAAGACTGGATGTCATGAACTGCTATATATATATTATGACCTTTGAACACTATTAAGGTAAATACATTGTTTGTTCTCTATCAAAATCTTTCATTTGCTAACTATGCCTATCAGTAGTTAGTGCCTACAGTAGTTTGAATCTTTTATTTAGCTGGCAGTAGTGGCGCTCGCTGTATTGCAGTAGTTCGAGTAACGAAGATTTTTGTGAGGTAAGTGATTTGTGAAAGGTATAGGTTAATGTTAGTCAGGGCCATTCTTTTGTAGGGGTTATTGAAAGTCAGATTCCGTTGCGCTAAAAATATTGTGTGTCAGTTTAAACACAGTCATGTATAATTTTTCTAAGGGGACGTTTCGTATGTCGACCCTTAGCCGAGGATACCTCACTGGAATCTTCTGATTTTTTTCTTGTAGTTTGTGTAATTAGTGCAGCCTTTGTTTATTGCTAGCGCGTAATTGTAGAGAGAATTTCCTTTGTAGTTGTAGTTTTTCATTCTTGTACAGTAAAACAGTTGTGGCATGCATGTAGATTTGCACCAAGTATTTCGCAGCTGCGCTTGCAATTAACGAGGTATTATTTTCAATGCTATGTTAATGTGTTTTCTTATTTGGCTCTTCAAATTGTGCTTTTCTGTGTTGTCGTGTGAAATATTGTGACAATAATGGCGCGTGAAAAACGTAATACTAGACTCCAAAGTAAACTGAGAAATGACAGTGAAGACGAAAGCAGTGTGTTACGCCGCCGAGTAATGAATTAACTAATGTTCAAAGTAGTAATTTGGTAATTGTGCATAAGAAAATGGAGCGGGCTGCAAATAATAGTGTAGGCAGTGAAATAATTAGTGAACAGGGAGGCATTATCGATCGATCGGTCGGCAACAGCTCACCTCAGGAATCCGAAATGACGGGACACAATCTTGCAAATACTGTAGATTCAGGTTTTGCGTCCTCACCGTTTTCTCAAATAAGTCAAGACACATTTTCTGCTTGTCAAAATGTGAATTTTGCCTGTGCAAATGCACTGCCGAAAAGCATAGAGGAACAGATTCCAGACACTAATACACTATTATTGCAATTAATGCAACAAATGAAACCAAATCAGAGACTAACACAGCAACAGTATGACACAATGGAACAAAATCAGAGACAAACACAGCAAAAGCTTCAAAAGTCAGACAACAATGCAAACTAGCCACAGACTGCACACAGCACAGCCAGTGATTTTCATACAGAGCGCTACGTGGCGTTACCAATAAGAGAACCTGATCAACCTACTTACATCGTCTCTCTCTCTCTCTTCTTTGGTATTAAAGTGTTTCGATTTTAATGTGAGATGTGGTCGCGATTCTTTGGAAAAAGGTAAAGGATATTATTGATTGGCGACTCCATGGAGTGCTGTGTGCACAACGACCATATACGTGAAATTAGAAGGAAGATCAGTGTTGATCGTAATATTGATGGTTTATTGATAGCAAAATTGATTTTCAATCACTTAGTGGTCATCTTCAGTGCTGTGGTGTGCAAATTAAACTCATAGGCGCTGTCATAGCTTTGATTACTGATAATAACTTGATACCAGTGCCTATGTGTTCAATTTGCACACCACAGCAATGAAGATGACCACTATGTGATTGAATATCGATTTTGCTATCAATAAACCATCAATATTACGACCAACGCTGACCTCCCTTCTATTAAAGGATATTTAATATCTACACCCACATCTACATGGAGACTCTGCAAATCAAATTTAAATGCCTGGCAGAGGGTTCATCGAACCACCTTCACAATTTACTATTACTCCAAACTCGCATAGTGTACGGTAAGAACGAATACCTATATCTTTCCGTGCGAGCTCTGTTTTCCCTTATTTTATCATGGTGATCGTTTCTCCATATGTAGGTCGGCGTCAACAAAATATTTTCGCATTCAGAGGAGAAAGTTGGTGATTGGAATTTCGTGAGAAGAGCCCTTCGCAACTAAATACGCCTTTGTTTTAATGATGTCCATCCCAAATCCTGTGTCATTTCAGTGACACTCTCTCCCATTTTTCGCGATAATACAAAACGCGCTGCCCTTCTCTGAACTTTTTCGATGTACTCTGTCAATCGTGTCTGGAAGGATCCCACACCGCACAGCAGTATTCTAAAATAGGACGGAAAGCATAGTGTAGGCATTGCGGTATATTGATAATTTTTACTTTATGGACCGTCTGACAGCAACTGAATGAAACAATTTCATGCCACATGCGTTTCGCCTTTATTTTCTGCAAGGCATCTTCAGTGGCAGGTTGCGTGGACTATTTTCTACATATTACGCTCCTGTTGCATTTTTGGTGTTGTTCTTCTTGTAAATGTGTTTTTGCGGTTTTTTTTCACATTTGACAGTACTGTCAACTGAACACTTGTTCTGATCCAGTGTTTTGGTTTGCATTGCATGAAGACAAGTGATCAGTTCATAGTTCTGTGAAATGTGGAAAAAAAAACACAAATTGGCATTTATAAGATGAAGAACAACACCAAAAATGCAACAGGAGCGTAATATGTAGAAAATAGTCACGCAACCTGCCACTGAAGATACCTTCCAGAAAATAAAGGCGAAACGCATATGGCATGAAATTTTGTCTCATTCAGTTGCTGTCAGACGCTCGATAAAGTAAAAATTATCAGTTTACCGTAATACTACATGCAACTGAGGAAGACAGGACTACAAAAGTTGAACATGTTAGTATGGGCAGTCTCCTTAGTAAATGTTACATTTTCTAAGTGTCCTGCCAGTAAAACGCAGTCTGGTTAGCTTTCCCCACACCATTTTCTATGTGTTTCTTCCAATTAAGTTGTTCGTAATTATAATTCCTTGGTATTTAGTTGAATTTACGACTTTTAGATTTGACTGATTTATCGTGTAACCGAAGTTTAACGGATTCCTTTCAGCGCTCGTGTGGATGACCTCACACTTTTCGTTATTTAGGGTCAACTGCCAATTTTCGCACCATTCAGATATCTTTTCTAAATCATTTTGCAATTTGTTTTGATCTTCTGTTTACTTTATTAGTCGATAAGCGACAGCGTCATCTGCAAACAACCTAAGACGGCTGCTCAGATTGTCCCCCAAATCGTTTGTATAGATAAGGAACAGCAAAGGGCCTATAACACTGCCTTGGGGAACGCCAAAAATCACTTCCGTGTTAGTTGATGACTTCCCGTCAATTACTACGAACTGTGACCTGCCTGACAGGAAATCACAAATCTAGTCACATAGCTGAGACGATATTCCATAAGCACACAATTTCACTACAAGCCGCTTGTGTGGTACAATGTCAAAAGCCTTCCGGAAATCCAGAAATACGGAATCAGTTTGAAATCCCTTGTCAATAGCACTCAACACATCGTGCGGGAAAACAGCTAGTTGTGTTTCACAAGAACGATGTTTTTTAAATCCGTGTTGACTGCGAGTCAATAGACAGTTTTCTTCCAGGTAATTCATAATGTTCGAACACAACGTATGTTCCAAAATTCCGCTTCATATCGACGTTAAAGATATGGGAGTGTAATGTAGTGGATTATTCCTACTACCTTTCTTGAATATTGGCGTGACCGGCGCAACTTTCTGCTGTTGGTGTCGCGTGTATTCTGCACTCTCGTAAATACGGCTTGCATATACACCGACGATAATCTAAGTTGCTACACAGCCAAAAATATTAGTAAAAATGGCCACAGTTTTACTTAAAATG
This sequence comes from Schistocerca americana, assembly GCF_021461395.2. Lineage (NCBI taxonomy): Eukaryota > Metazoa > Arthropoda > Insecta > Orthoptera > Acrididae > Schistocerca > Schistocerca americana. The sequence goes on along the minus strand of NC_060122.1, from coordinate 223,235,994 downwards.
CTTTAATTACTCGCGTCTAGCTCAAAGGCAATCAGAAGTAGCATGAAACTATTGCTGTTATTGCCCGATAAATTAATTGTTGCGAAGAGAGAGACGATATAAGCATCGCCGTTGCGTGAGGATTTGTACTCACGATGAATAATATCATTTATATCAGACTGGCTTTAGTTTGGTTAAGCGTTGACTTGACAGAAATAAGTTTAATTGCAAACTCAAAGATATCGTGAAGCAAACCTAAGCTTTGTTGCCTATTGCAGTTAAATTATCTATGCAATTCCATAAAAGTTCTGATAAAATTAACTTTCTACATATTAATGTTTGAAAACTATTAATAATGTTAGAAGTAATTATTATGTTAACTTGAGGGTGACTCCCAGTATTTAATATTGTAATTAAATTCCACATAATGGCCGCCGGTGCACCATGATCTCAGATGTTAAGTCCCATAGTGCTCAAAGCCATTTGAACCATTTTTTTTTTACCTTGCAAGAAATATAACACATTGTGGACGAAGCAAGGAGGACATGAAAAGCAGACTTGCACATGCATACGGTGCATTTCTGACCAAGAGAAGTCTGCTAGCATCAAATATCGGTCTTAATCTGAGGAAAAAATTTCGGAGTATGTGCTTTTGGAGTACAACATTGTATGGTTGTGAATCCATGGGCTGTGGGAAAACAGGAAAATAACAGAATTGATGCATTTGAGAGGTATTGCTACAGAAGAATGTTGAGAATTACGTGGACTGATTTGGTAAGGGTCGACGAAATGAACATGTGGAAAACACTGACAGGAAGAATGGACAGGATGATGGGACATCTGTTAAGACCTCAGGGAATAATTTCCATGGTACTAGCGAGAGCTGTATAGGTAAAGCTGTAGGGAAATCCGATAATAGCTGAAAGGTCGCAGTGTGTTCAAATGGCTCTATGCACTATGGGACTTAACATGTGAGGTCATCAGTCCCGTAGACTTAGGACTACTTGAACCTAACTAACCTACGAACATCACACACGTCCATGCCCGAGGAAGGATTCGAACCTGCGACCTCAACAGCAGCGCGGTTCCAGAATGAAGCGCCTAGAACCGCTCGACCACAGCTGCCGGCTCGCGATGTGTGACCATGAATTCCTGACGTACAATTTACAGAAATAATAAGTGAATAAATATCATCTGGATCACAGTTTACTTTATTAACGATGACCATGCGGCGCCAGAGCTGAAGAAGATCAGCAGAGTAATCGATAGTAGTTAACAAAAGAAATTGTTATGCAGCTGGAGTTTCTTCATTTATTGTAACAACTGCTGTCACAGTTCCCAAGACATGGAGTTATTCACGAAATTTACAGGACGATATAGGTAAGTTTCACTTACAAAAATCACAGAAAACACATAGAAGAGAAAATAATTACGTTATGAAGAAGGTATACGTGAAGTAGTTCGTCGAAGGAGGAATGTACAATGCGGTGAATTGTTAGTCGGAAGTCAAACGAGTTCCGATACAGATGCAGGACTAAGCAATCAGCAGTTACTTGCAAACCAACAGCCGTAAAGCGCCGAACTGTAGCCTTAGTTTGTCTGACAGTTAGCACAAGGAATAAGGGCAACTGCTGACGATTCTTGAGCCACGAAACATGCACTAGCTCTGCAGCGTTGCCCCATGTTGTGGCTGCAAGTTGGTATCCCAATAAAAAAATTTGTGCTCTACTGTTACAGGAGAGGTGGGCTGATGATCTTCCGCAATACGCGTATTAGTAATGGAAGTTACCAGCTCTAAAATGTGGCCAATCTCGTAATAGGCTCGGGACAGCTCTTAGCTTTGTAACGACCACGGAAGTCCACTATTGACAAGGAATTAACCTTCAAACACTCAGCGGGAGTTGAAGTCGCTTTTCCGGATTACCGACAAAAGCGAAGAGGGCATGAAATCTCATCTCAGGTCTGAAAGAAGTCTCAGATCTTCAGATATCGTTTGTAAGAGAAGTGAAGATGCGTTTCATCTCTAGACTTCGATAAGACAACGTCAATTGTAGAGGGTTAAAGTTGTAAAGACATTCCCCCTTGCACTCTTCAACACTTAACACAAACCTCCTGCCTTGCCATTTTCACTGCCTAGCGGAGTGGCCACGCGGTTGGAGGCGCCATGTCACTAATCGTGCTGCCCCTCCCGCCTGAGGTTCGAGTCCTCCCTCGGGCATGGGTGTGAGTGTTGTCCTTAGCTTCAAGTTAGTTTAAGTAGTGTGTAAGTCTAGGGACCGATGACCTCAGCAGTTTTGTCCCTTAGGAAGTCACACACATTTGAACATTTTCATCTTCGCTGTTTCGTTATAAATACAATTATCCTCGTATAGTCACTTTTCGCATCATTTTCACAAACTATTATTTTTATTTATATGTGTGGCATCTGTTCTTCCGGACATGTGCGAAAGAACTGACACTACACATATAAGTGTATACGCCTTGACGGTAGTTAATGATCATTCAGTGCAGGTTTACTCTTCGCCCCATCGCTTGTAGGATTCAATGTGAGGCTGCGAGTAAGGGGCACTACGTCGGTAGTATGCAGTAAGATGGGAATTCGGGTTGGACGTGAAGCGTGCTCAGATAGCCAAACCACTTAGGTTGGTTGGTTGGTTTGGGGAAGGAGACCAGACAGCGTGGTCATCGGTCTCATCGGATTAGGGAAGGATGGGGAAGGAAGTCGGCCGTGCCCTTTCAGAGGAACCATCCCGGCATTTGCCTGGAGTGATTTAGGGAAATCACGGAAAACCTAAATCAGGATGGCCGGACGCGGGATTGAACCGTCGTCCTTCCGAATGCGAGCCAAACCACTTAAGGCGACCGTTCGCGTAAAGCGGGAAATGCGTGTTCGAATACCGGTCTGCCACCAATTTTCACTTATCGCCATTGAATTTATTTCAATGCCCGATTGCAGTTAATGCCGGAACTTCAATTCGTCATAGTGTTTTTATTACTAGTGCATCTGAATTAAAAAAATTTCTTAGTGTACCTTACGCCTGTTGCCATGTGTAGGTCAAGTGAGTCTTTTTTAGGATGAAGTCGGAAGGCAGGTTCCCCTGCCTAAAAAGTATCTCCAGTAATCCAAAAATTTTAAAGTAAGCATTCACAAGATAGATTCTAACACATCAGTTGGAGCACGTACTACTCTTACATGTCACGAACAAAAACAAACAATTCGAAAAAGCAATGTGGAAAATTTCAGAGACTTAACAATTCGTATAAAAACATGGAATCAATGGTTCAAATGGCTCTGAGCACTATGCGACTTAACTTCTGAGGTCATCAGTCGCACTTCTGAGGTCATCAGTCGCCTAGAACTTAGAACTAATTAAACCTAACTAACCTAAGGACATCACACACATCAATGCCCGAGGCAGGATTCGAACCTGAGACCGGGGCAGTCGCTCGGCTCCAGACTGTAGCGCCTAGAACCGCACGGCCACTCTGGCCGGCATGGAATCAATACAAAATAAAATACAGCAGTTTGAAGTTGACCTCGAGTCTTTGAACTGCATACGCCACAAGCACCCACCGGCGTATAAAGTCTGATTGTCTAGTACGTTATCAGGTACCTCCCTGCAACTCTTGATATGCCGATCAAATCAGCGTGGAGAAATCAGATCTGGTTGTGCATTGTCTCGAAAAGCAACCAGATGCCGTAGCGCCACTGCATGCGAGGCTGGGCAGTTGCACTCACTCTGTGAAGAGACAGCCCGTGTACCTGGGCAGGCACTAAACCGCGATGTCACCACGTGGCTAAGTGCTGGCTTCCGATTACCGAGTCGGCATATGCGCGCGCACGTAGCGCTTTGAGCTTGCCTCACAGATGCTACGGGAACTTTTCAAACAAGTATTTTACGTGTGTGTGTGTGTGTGTGTGTGTGTGTGTGTGTATGTGTGTGGCCAATGTTGCGCCATACGACGAAGTGCGTTTACAGCCGGTTCGGGGCATCAGGCACACAGTAAACCGAGGCAACAACGTTCTAACAAATCTGCGGTGAAGTATTCTAACTTTAAACTTAACCGCAGCACTCTCTTTCAAAATATATGATCTGCAATGCTGGATAGCGCTGCGCTTTTCTAAATTTTTGTAAAGAATCGAAAATTGCGTTCGCTTTTTACTGCAAATGAAGTCAATAATGTTGAAAGACGTGGATTGTTATTTCCGATTATTTTTATTTATTTTTGCAATAAATGACTAGTTCTCGCCATTATCACCTCTACACATTTTGGTGTTGCGGATGGGCACTTATGAACGCTGTTTAAGTAATCTAAGTCGTTAGAATATTAATATGACAACTACGAGCTGTTATTTGTTGCTTATACGAGTATTTTGAGTCATTGTTCGTGAGTTGCTGCTTCACTATCATCTAATTTGTAGGTAAGATAAATAATCGTCATTTGTATCTGAACTTTAATTTTCTTTTTTATGAAATAGGTTTCAGGAAATGAGGGTCCTGCTTTGAAGGTATTTTTAGTCTAAAACAACGGGTACAGAAATGAAAACCTTTAACTTAAGCCTGGTCTACACGTAACGTTTTGTTGTCAGTCTTGCATGGTCATGAAAGACTGAGGACAAGACACACAAATTGCGCAGTTACACTATTCACAATTATGCTCAGTCTCTTGATCAGTCGTTCCGAAACAGTCAAGGAGGAAGAACTGTTAGCGATGAGGGTTGCGTCATGTGCTCTTAACCTGAAGAAGAAACCGAAATCTACACGTAGTTTCCGATGGTACCATGATTGGTTATTGGACAGATAGACATTCTCCCATTGTATTTTCAACGACGCCTACGGCAGGAATCAGAAGATTGGCGTAATTATTTATATAAGAACATAGAACGGTACTGTAAACTGTCAACGCTTGTAACCATAAAAACTGAAAAAGAAGTTAGTGTCATGAGGGCGGCTATCAGACTCCACGACTCACCGCAACGTTATGGGCTTTAGCAACTGGCAGGAGCTACAAGGAACTCAAATTGCTTACAAGGGACCCTCCCCATCGCACCCCCCTCAGATTTAGTTATAAGTTGGCACAGTGGATAGGCCTTGAAAAACTGAACACAGATCAATCGAGAAAACAGGAAGAAGTTGTGTGGAACTATGAAAAAAATTAGTAAAATATACAAACTGAGTAGTCCATGCGCAAGATAGGCAACATCAAGGACAGTGTGGGCTCAGGATCGCCGTGGTCCCGTGGTTAGCGTGAGTAACTGCGGAACGAGAGGTTCTAAACGAAAGGACGTGCCTCTCCAATGGGAACCGAAAACATTTGATCGCAAGGTTATAGATCAACCGATTCCTCCACAGGAAAACAGATCTGATATGTTCTATACGACACTGGTGACGGCATGTGCGTCACATGACAGGAATATGTTGTCGACCCACCTATCTTGTACAATTGGCGAATGGGTAAAAAGATTCTTCTACCTTGCCCGATTTAGGTTTTCTTGTGGATGTGATAATTACTCCCAAAAAAGTGATGAAAACATAAGAGTTTGTCACAAACTGAAAATAAAAAATTAAAATTTTCACTCGAGGGAAGACTTGAACCTAGGACCTCTCGTTTCGTAGTTGCTCTCGCTAACCACGGGACCACGGCGCTCCTGTAGTCCCATTGCCCTTGATGTTGCCTATCTTCGCATGGACTACTCAGTTTGTATATTTTACTAATTTTTTTCATAGTTCCACACAATTTCTTCCTGTTTTCTCGATTGATCTGTGTTCAGTTTTTCAAGGCCTATCCACTGTGCCAACTTATAACTAAATGGAGGAGGTTCCCTTGTTAGTTTTGCATGAGGGACTGAATAAATTATAGTTGTTGGCTACGAAGATTTTAAACGATTTTTATTATTCAACTCCTTTTCAGGATGTTATATGTCAGACCGTGATCTTCGACACTCAAGAAGGAAATTAAATCAAAATACCACAAAGAACTTTTTTAAACTTCTTCCATTCCAGCTCATGATCTCACAAACACTTTTATTTTCACACTCTCTTTGCTGTAACACGTTCGAAATGAGTTGATCTTTTTGATGACCAACTCTTTTCTTGCTTCACTGTCCACTTCTTTGTCTTCACTAGCCATAGTGGCGTATGTCTGGTTTTTCTTGTCTCTGTTGCTGTAAGCATTAAAGTTTACTTGCCAGAGTTGACTTTGGTACAGCTCTATGAACTCCGTGAAGAATTCGCGAGTTCAGTTCTCGCAAATCTACCACTTTCTTTGGCGACTACATACATTAAAATGGCAGCTGGAACACCTAGTGTAACCGATAGTAGACTGGCAGTGGAGCTAAGTTTGAACGATAAGACTGACGTGCATCTACATTCACGACTTGTCAACAGTCTTGCATGTACACAGTGCTCCAGCCCATCACTCTTGTCGACTTTGTCAAACTTCATTCTGTTCATGTAAGACTCTCAAACGTCCGTCCACACGTAACGTTTTATTTGACAAATTTGGCATGACCCTGCAAGACTGACGACAAAACGTTGCGTGTGGCTCAGGCTTTATAAATGCACTTAGCGTTTGTAGATTATGGAAAAGCCGACCAAGTCAGTTCACATCTGCTGTGGGAGATTCTGAAAAAAAGAGGCTTCCCAGCTCATCTAATTAACTTATAAGAGTTCTTTACAAAGAAACAAGAATCATAATCGAAGATGGAGATGAATTGTCTAAACAATTAGAAATATCACATGGTGTAAAACGAGGATGCAAGGATCCAACATCTAAATATGTGACCTCGTCAAGGCTTGGAAACAAAATATCACCTACAGCATCAAGATCTATAGGAACAAATATTTTGACAATCTTCTACTTGCACACAACCAAATAATAATTGAAGCAAATGAGGATAATCTTCAAAGAGTCATTTGTCACCTTAATTCGTTGGCTTTTAAATACAACAGGAACATCTCCACAAACAAAACATAGGTTAAGATCTGAAATTATAATGCATAATGTAATACTGGAACAGGTAACCCACTTTTAGTATCTAGGCTGCAACACAGAAAAAATTTCGACAGTAAAACTGATAAGAAGATCCTAAAGTTTAACACAGTCTGTCGAACAATTGGACAGGTGAAGTTTCACAAAGTCATGGCAAGGTCTACTATGCTCCATAGATCTTACATCATGGTGCCAACGCAAAATGATATGAATAGGGTCCTAGCTGAGGAAACGAAGTTTCTCTGTCGTGGTAAAGGGTGCATCAGACAAGACCACTTCGGAAATGAAGACATTAGAAATGAATTAGAAGTTAATTCAGTGCACAATGAAACAAATCTAAACAGAACTAGATGCTGGGAACTTGTAGATATAGTGCATCAAAATAAATTTCCAAAACAAATTCTTGAGAGCAAACCGAGAGAGACAAGACAGAGGGAAAGATCATGAAACGGGTGGTTGGAGCTTGCTGCCACGAGCATGTGAAACCACCTAAACCACGAAGGGAGGAGAATATTTTCGGAATAATTCTACAAGGAAACGATTATTATTGTAAACATTTGTTTAATTAAGACTAACTTGCGTAGCTATAAATACAGGGTCCAGGCACATTGACGTGACCGCTGCCTATGTTGGCAAAATGTGGCAAAATGCCTTTATCCAAAACCAGCACAGAGGCAACAGAAGTGCACCGCCGGTCAAAGACGACAGAGGCGAACGACGTCTGCGGAGCTGTGTATGGGCGAACAGACATGCAATTGTTAAGCAACTGATCTCCTAGACGAATCCAAAGGATGCAAATAGTGTCTTCTCAGCTAACGTTCAACGAACAATGCTGCGTATGGGCCTTTACGCTGCTGTTCATGGGTGGCGAAGGCTGGAATTTTCACGCAAATACCGCATTAGACATCCACTGAGTGTCGAAAGATGGCCTTTTCAGATGAATCAGACAGAAAGCAAACAACCTTCAGCAATCGTCGGAAGGGACCAGGCCGGAGGAGGAAGCATTATTGTCTGGGGAATGTTTTCGTGGCATTCCTTATGTGATCTCGTCATTCTGGAAGGGGCAATGGATCAACACAAGTATGCATCTATTCTTGGTGATCAAGTCCGCCACTACAAGTACTTTGTTATTCCTCGTTACGTTGGCATCTATCAGCATCACAATGCAGTGCCACACAGCTCGAGAGCACAACGATGAGTTTACCGTACTGCCCTGGTTACCAAACTCCCCGGATTTAAACACAGCCGAGAGTCTGTGATACCGCTTCGATGGGGCTGTTCGCGCCACGGATCCTCAGCCGGGAAACTTAGTGCAGATGGTCACAGTACTGGAGTCGGCATGGCTCCATCCCTGCCGGTACCCACCACAATCTGACTGACACACTTCCTGCACGTCACGCACAGGTCCGCACTGCAAAAGGTGGTTATTCGTGCTTTTGACAGGTGATACACATTAATTTGACTGGACAGCGTGATATGGGACGCTGTTGTCGCCAGTCGCTTCTCTATAGTCCTTTAAGATCTCTGCGATAGACTCTGTATCGCGTGGCCGCGGTTTTCCTCTTTGGTCGCTTTTCGGTTGTTGGGCGGTGCATACTGACATTCCGCTGTGGCAGCGGAATGTCAACCGTCGTCTTACGGAGCTGGAAAGAGTACGACGCTGAGGGGAGATGGCTGGTTTTAGGTCGATTGGTTGGCGCTCCAGTGTGCAGTCTGGTTGTCGGCTGTCGCTCTTTGCGCATGCTCTGCGTCTTTCTGTCACGTGGGCAGTGGGGCTGCAGACGGAGACGTGTGCGGGGTCGGCGAGTGTGTGCTGCGTCTAGTGAGAGAGCGATGGTCTCCTCTGTGCTGCTAAACGGTGTGAACGTGTAATAGTGGCTTTAGAATCTATCAGCCTGCAACCAGATACGTTACAGAATGAAACGGTGGGAATTGTTCACGTTCTTAAAGTCATGCTGTATATATGTATATTGAATTTTATGCTGTTTGCAGTTAATGGCTTTCCCAGTGTTTGGACGCCCATGTTATCTATTTCGTATTGACCACTGATGCACAACTTACTAAACAGTGGTTACCAGCGTGAATGAGGTTTGCCTGTTTTGGACGCACTTGAGATATGGGCAAGGAGTGTAATCTAAGTACGTGTCTTTGTACTCCGAAATAACCATAGGTTCTATTTTCTGGCTGTCTGCTGGTGTTTAGGTAATGTGTTCAGAGGTAAACAAGCAGAGGCTTAACGATGTAAAATTTGTGTGCTAGAGTCCTGTCCTATTGTCACTGAGTGTGTGTTTATGGAATATATACAGAGTGGCCCACATAAAACCGGCGCCAGAGCTAAAACGAATATGAATGAAGAAAATCAGCGTACATCATCGCTTTCTTACATTTTTATTGTACAATTTCATTATTAACTATGTAATGAACAGTTTAAGTAACAGATTTAGTTTTATTAGTTTAATAAGCATATTTCAGAAAGGAATTTAAAGTCTGTGTTCAGAATGTTCTCCGCCAACATCCAAGCAAAGTTGCACACGTCGAAGAATGTTAAGGAAAAAAAGTTTTCAGTACTCTTTGAGAAATGTTCGAAATTTCTTCGCATATGTTGCTTTTTAATGTGTCAAGTGTTCTGGGATTGTTGCAGTAGACTCTAGCCTTTAGAAATCCCCAGAGGTAAAAGTCATATGGTGACAAGTCGGGAGAGCGGGGTTGCCACAAGCCCTTACTAATGGTCCTCTCGTCTGTAAAATCAGTATGTATATGAGCTAAGGACAAATCCGACGTATGAGAAATTGCACCATATTGCTGGAAATATGCACATTTTTCGTTTGGAGTTAACAGAGCCGAAAATTCATTGTAGAGTTGCAAGTAAACGCGTGTGTTGGCAGTTTCGTTGAAAAACAATGGCCCGATAATTCTGTTTCCAGATACAGCACACTATACACCAATTTTTAAATCGTGTAGCGGCTTTTACAGTATGCCATGGGGATTCTCTATAGCTCAGAGTCTTGTGTTTTGTGAATTTACGTAACCCGACAGATGACACCAAGCTTCATCCGTCGGAAAAAGGAGGAACGGATCAAGATGTACCCCAGCAACATTTTCCAGCAACCAATTACAGTAATGTATACGTTTACCCTTGTCCGCTTCTTTTATTTGCTGAACAACACTCACACGGTAAGGTTTCATTTTTAAGTCATGAAGGATGCGTTGACATGGCCTGCGAGATATTCCACATTGCTGTGATAATCGTCGTGTTGACTTGTAGGAACTTCTTTCAGTGTGTGCCGTCACGTTTGCCAAACTTCAGGTGTACAGTCAGTGCCTTATTTCTCTTTGAATTAACAACTCTGCCTGTCGACAGCCACTTTCTCACTAGATCCTGAATCGTTGATTTTGCAGGAATATTACTTTCAGGAAACTTTTCATGAAAAGTGTTACGAACAACTTTAATAGATTCAGACCGCACATATTCATCAACAATGAACACACGTTCTTCAGTGGAGTAAGGCATGACAATGAACTACACGGTTTATAACGACTGCTTTCCGTTTGAACTACTCTCACGCTACTACTGCTGGTAGGTGGCAGAGAAACTGACAAGCTAGTAATGTTACTCACGCGCGTTCGCATTCCGGTTCGGGCTGGTTTTGTGTGTTCCACTCTGTATAATATAATTAATTGACTCTGGGGTTATGTCATGAGTTAAGTTACGAGGGCGTGTTTTAGCACTATGACCAGCTTCTTATATGTTTGAATATATTATCACTTCCTGCTCTGGCAGTAATAAGCGTGTCTGCACGTATTATTAATGACAGTGTGTGGTGTCACCGCCAGACACCACACTTGCTAGGTGGTAGCCTTTAAATCGGCCGCGGTCCGGTAGTATACGTCGGACCCGCGTGTCGCCACTGTCAGTGATTGCAGACCGAGCGCCACCACACGGCAGGTCTAGAGAGACGTCCTAGCACTCGCCCCAGTTGTACAGCCGACTTTGCTAGCGAGGGATCACTGACAAATTACGCTCTCATTTGCCGAGACGATAGTTAGCATAGCCTTCAGCTACGTCATTTGCTACGACCTAGCAAGGCGCCGTATTCAATTGCTATTTATCTTGTGATGCATGTACCGTCAGACCGATGTTCACCAATTATGGATTAAAGTTAAGTATTCAAGAAGCTACGTACTTTACTTGCTAGTATAATTACTTTACCTGTTCCAGACCTCACGCCAGCCTGCGTGAGCTTTAACGCTTGCCTTTCGGCTTCACCTCTTAGTGGCTTGGCTGTCTTGCCAAGTCACAACACAAAGTAGTGCAGATATTTAAAATCGTTAATTCTGAAGGTTGGTTCCTTGTGGCTGTATTCCTGTTTTGGAATTTTTCTAATGTTTTAAGGATTGTGTTACTCCGGATACTGCCCAGTTACTGTGTAGTTTTATGTTGTTGTTTCAGTGGTATAATCAGCGGTGCGCGTCGCCTGTTGTAGCTGCCCGTTTAACTGGGGGACGACGCCTTGGCGGCGGCCAGTTTGAAATGTAACCGATAGCGCGGTCACTGTATTTATCAGTGGACTCCCGTTCTTCGGCGAATTTGAGTATTTTATTATTTGTTCCTGGTGACGCCGAGGCGCCCGTCTCTCCTTCTTCACCGTTCCTTTCAGCTCTCATTCAGGCTCGATCTGAGTTGCAGTTTCCGCGCGCCTCTGATGTGCCGTTACTTGTCACTGAAATTTTGTTATACATGAAAGATGTCTTGCATTGTGCAGGGTTTTTAATATTTTATTCAGAAAGAAACTGAGTTGTTTCTACTGCTTTATCGTAAAAAGTGTGTTGCTTCTGTGGAGGTTTCCTCAGTAAACTATTTATTGTTTGTATGGGTCTTAAGATTTATGTAAAGAGGATTTTAAAATTATTTGTTTTTTGGTGTGGGCTTTGACACCCGTAGCCATTTTGTTTGTTTAGTAATGTTTCAAATTCTAGGGCAATTATGTAGGGGTAACAGCAGTTTGCTGTTGTACAGTTGTTAAAAAAGATGTGTTGGAAATTACAAGCCAGAGTTTGTATTTGTGTGATAATTATTGCCTTGTCTTTATTGAGTTGAAGTATCCTTGAGCGTGCGTCCCACGTCTCACAGCGTATAAACCGTGTGTCTGTCATTCCTGACTCCCAGTGAGAAATGTTATAAAAAGAACAAACTGGGTGTTCTGAGACAGCAAAGCAAATAAGCTCACCGACCAAATAATTATTCACACCCAGGAGACATAGCACTAGTACCCCGTGATGCTGTCTCTACCGCTGATAATGACCTTACTTCGGAGAGTAATACAGTCCACAAGTTTCTTCTTAGTTCCTGTAGAGTCTCCAATATGCACGGATGTCAGCTGCTATTTTTCACCCACTGTTCCAAATTGTCCCAGGCATGTTATATGGATTTAAAATTTGGTGTCTTCGAGGTGTTGGTGGGTGCCAGAGCGTTCAGCAAACCAGAACCGTAAGGATGCAGACCTGTGAAGGTGGCTGTTGTCCTCTTGGGGAAGATGGCTGTTGTCCTCTTGGAGGACGGGTGTGTCCTTAGCACACTCATAAAGAAGATTTAGAAAAAAGGACAACAGTTTGTCAACGAGAACGTTGAAATAAAGATCACGATGGGCCCAATTATGGCGCGACAAACACCACACAACCACCACCGATCTTAACTACAGAGTCCGACCTGTTCTGGAGTACTGTTGTAAGGTGTGGGATCCGCATCGGATGGGATTTACGGAGGACATTGAAAAAGTCCAAAGAAGAGAAGCTCGTTTTGTATTATCGCGAGAGTGCTACGGATATGACACGCGAACTGAGGTGGCAGTCATTAAAACAAAGGCATATTTCGTAGCTGCAGGATGTCATGAAATTTCAATCACCAACTTTGTCCTCAGAGAGTGAAAATATTTCGTTTGTGCACAGCTGCATAGGAAGAAATGATGATTGTAATAAAATAAGACAAATCAGAGCTCACACGGAAATACAAGTGTTCATTTTTCCTGTGTGCTGTTCGAGAGTGGAATGGAACAGAAATAGCTTGAAGGTGGTTCGATGAACTCTCTACCAGGCTGTTAACTGTGAATTGCAGAATAATCATGTAGATGTAGACGTACACTCCTGGAAATTGAAATAAGGACACCGTGAATTCATTGTCCCAGGAAGGGGAAACTTTATTGACACATTCCTGGGGTCAGATACATCACATGATCACACTGACAGAACCACAGGCACATAGACACAGGCAACAGAGCATGCACAATGTCGGCACTAGTACAGTGTATATCCACCTTTCGCAGCAATGCAGGCTGCTATTCTCCCATGGAGACGATCGTAGAGATGCTGGATGTAGTCCTTTGGAACGGCTTGCCATGTCATTTCCACCTGGCGCCTCAGTTGGACCAGCGTTCGTGCTGGACGTGCAGACCGCGTGAGACGACGCTTCATCCAGTCCCAAACATGCTCAATGGGGGACAGATCCGGAGATCTTGCTGGCCAGGGTAGTTGACTTACACCTTCTAGAGCACGTTGGGTGGCACGGGATACATGCGGACGTGCATTGTCCTGTTGGAACAGCAAGTTCCCTTGCCGGTCTAGGAATGGTAGAACGATGGGTTCGATGACGGTTTGGATGTACCGTGCACTATTCAGTGTCCCCTCGACGATCACCAGTGGTGTACGGCCAGTGTAGGAGATCGCTCCCCACACCATGATGCCGGGTGTTGGCCCTGTGTGCCTCGGTCGTATGCAGTCCGCTCACCTGCACGGCGCCAAACACGCATACGACCATCATTGGCACCAAGGCAGAAGCGACTCTCATCGCTGAAGACGACACATCTCCATTTGTCCCTCCATTCACGCCTGTCGCGACACCACTGGAGGCGGGCTGCATGATGTTGGGGCGTGAGCGGAAGACGGCCTAACGGTGTGCGGGACCGTAGCCCAGCTTCATGGAGACGGTTGCGAATGGTCCTCCCCGATACCCCAGGAGCAACAGTGTCCCTAATTTGCTGGGAAGTGGCGGTGCGGTCCCCTACGGCACTGCGTAGGATCCTACGGTCTTGGCGTGCATCCGTGCGTCGCTGCGGTCCGGTCCCAGGTCGACGGGCACGTGCACCTTCCGCCGACCACTGGCGACAACATCGATGTACTGTGGAGACCTCACGCCCCACGTGTTGAGCAATTCGGCGGTACGTCCACCCGGCCTCCCACATGCCCACTATACGCCCTCGCTCAAAGTCCGTCAACTGCACATACGGTTCACGTCCACGCTGTCGCGGCATGCTACCAGTGTTAAAGACTGCGATGGAGCTCCGTATGCCACGGCAAACTGGCTGACACTGACGGTGGCGGTGCACAAATGCTGCGCAGCTAGCGCCATTCGACGGCCAACACGGCGGTTCCTGGTGTGTCCGCTGTGCCGTGCGTGTGATCATTGCTTGTACAGCCCTCTCGCAGTGTCCGGAGCAAGTATGGTGGGTCTGACACACCGGTGTCAATGTGTTCTTTTTTCCATTTCCAGGAGTGTAGTTTGGAAGGATTGGAGACTGTCTCTTAGAAAGACGTCAACCGAAGTTTTAGTTGCTTTTATAAATATATATATTTCGCGTTTAGTTTTGGTGAATTTCTTTGTTACAGAATTGAGCCTCACTGCGACTGTGTGTTCACTAATTCCTGTACCCGTCATGATGCTCAGGATTATTTGTGGCTAAGAGGTTAAGTGTGTTTTCGTAACCATTTATAATTTGAATGGCCTCGTGAACTAATTGTTCAAAATAATTTTATAAAAGGCATTTAGAACAATTATGGAAGTTGTTTTCTATCTACAGTAGGGTCTGAAAATGTATTTTTGTCGACATACGGAAGGTAGATTGAAGTCACTGCCGACCATAATTGTATGAGTAGGGTACCTATTTGCGATGAGACTCGAGTTTTCTTTGAAATGTTCAGCAACTGTTTCATTTGAGACCGGGTGTTGGTAAAGGCGCCAGTTATTAATTTATTCCGGTTGTCTAATAATACCCTCTGTCCTTACTAAGTCACAGGAACTAACTGCTTCAATATTGCTTGTGAGCTGGAACACACATTATATTGTTTTTCCTTAAGTTGTGCTTCTTGTTTCTGTTGTAGTGGGGATCATTACAATTACGGCTTTTCCCTCCAAAACCTAGGATGCTTACTCTGTGACCCTGTAAATACCAGAGCTAAACAATGTACAACAACAACGTACGGTACAAGCATAGCATTCTGTATTACTTCATTTCCTTATTTCTAACATTTTAAAATTGTACGTCGACTTTAGATGACATGTCAATCATAGATGTTCTTATCTCTGTTTCTGAATGTACATTCAGTCATGTTTTGAACATTGTCCCTCTACACTTTATTAACTAATGTATCGCCGCAAGGGATATCGGATTTTAGAGTAAATTAATATGAAGTATGTCGTCCTTCTTTTCAAACATTCACATACCCATTTCTTCTTTCCTTATTGTCTTTTGGGCATGCAGTTGTAGCAGTTAAAGTAGGCACAAATGCAGCGATCAAAAAGAAATGGTTACCGTACATTCGCATTCTGTTTATAGCGTTCCTTTCTTGTTGCTTCCATGGCGATGGACTGTTTCTATCGCAATCAGTAAGCGTGAAAGGAAGCTACCGTACAGACAGAGGGATTATATTTATACTTGGCAGAACTAATTACATTCTGACAATCGTCAGAATTGCTTCCGTTTCCCCAAAAGATACAAATATTTCGATTTCGGAAAAGAAGCTCTGTATTTGGCCAAGACGTCGAAGAAGAAGGTCCCTTAGGTACTGGCTGTATCGAGTAAGATGCGGAGACGGCGGTTTGAAAGCGGACAGAAGAAGTACGAGGAAGGACGTCCCTTACCTGAGGGATCGCTACCTGGCGAAGGGGCAAATGTCCGGCATTCGTCAACTTACCACAAGGAAAAATCCCTGGCAGTACCTGAAAACGAACCGGAGTCCTCTGCTTAGCAGCCAGACACACTGATCACTGAGCTGCGGAGGAGGACGCAGGTAGAATGAATCACTTCATATCGGAGACTTTTTTTTAACAGTAAGACAACTTACAACAAAAACTTTACATGATATTTGTTAAATTCTTTCACATGTAGCTAAAATAAAAACATCTTACCGGAACACATACGTTAGTTCAAGTGCTCCAGTGTTTGGACTTCTTACCAGGTAGACATGACAAAAGATATGGTCTGAATGCAGAGTCGCGCTGCCAGGAACGTAACAGGCCACCATAAACCGTACGAGTAATGCCTCTGCTGCATAGCGCAGCCCACACAGTAAATTTGGCAGAATACAGTGGTTTCGCTTCAAACATATGGAGATTTTTCGTAACCCAAAAATCGCCAGCTTTTTTTTTTATTCACGATTCCATTCAGGCGACTCCACTCAGTTGTGAGCCAAATGCAGCCAATATAAAATCCATCATTATCAATCATCGGTGAGACTCTGGTACACAAAGTCAGCCCTCTGTCGCACATTGTGGCCTGATGGCTTTGGACTTCGAATGGAAACAAGTGTACATTCTGTCGCAGTATTTTCTGCGTGCTGGAAGGCTTGGTACCAGTCGCTGCTGCAATACTTCGGAAGGATTTCCTTGAATTTTACTGAATACTTCCAGAAACTGTAGCGACATTTCCAGGGATAGCTACAGTTTGCCTGTGGCAAACATTCCCCCCTACATCGTCAGCCACGCTGCCTGTCCATTGGAGTTTGGCGAAGAGCTTGTGTGTGGCTATGGCATCGGTCCTTTTGGAACATTAAATCGTGTTTGAAAACTGCATCTTGTTGCCACAGGATAATGTTCTAATCTGTGGTATCTCAGCACCAAAAAATACGTTCATCAGTGGAATACTTGACTTCAACCTCTTCCTTCGGTACGCTAACCTCCTTTCACGTTTCAGCGGTGGAACTGTTGGTCTGACCTGCGACGCACTGTTTATAGGCAATAAGTACTGCGATTAGAGCGCCACCGCTAGCAGCTTTCCGAATTAGTTCGAGGATTCTGTATAAAATTCTGATAGCATTCAAAGTAAACGTACTGTCTGTTGCACTCGTCTATCGATCTTGTAGCGCCGAACGAGAAAACTCTTGAGACGTGCTTCGGCACTGTAGTGGGTTCTAGCAAGCCTAGATTTACTTCTGGAAGACGTCGAGCAGATACTAAAACTGCTACAAAATATTAGATTACTTTACTAAAACTTGAACAGTATGAAATACTTAATTTGGAAACAATCCAACTCCACAGCAAAATCACTTATAATTTGTTACTGCCGCCGAACAGTGTAACTAATCACTTGATGCAATACACATTGAGGCGCCGGAGAAACTGGTATAGGCTTGCGTATTCATATACAGAGATATGTAAACAGCAAAGCACGGCGCTGCTGTCGGCAACATCCATGTAGGACAAGTGTCTGGCGCAGTTGTTAAATCGGTTACTGCTGCTACAATGGCATGTTATCAAGATTTAAGTGAGTTTGAACGTGGTGTTATAGTCGGCCTACGGGCGATGGAACACTGCATCTCCGAGATAGCGATGAAGAGGGGATTTTCCCGTCAGACCGTTTCACGAGTGTGCCGTGAATATTAGGAATCCGATAAAACATCAAATCTCCGACATCGATGAGGCCGGAAAAAGATCCTGTAAGAGCGGGACCAACAACGACTCAAGAGAATCGTTCAGCGTGACAGAAGTGCAACCCTTCTGCAAATGCTACAGATTTCAATGCTAGGCCATCAACAAGTGTCAGCGTGCGTTCAACGAAATATCATCGATATGGGCTTTCTGAGCCGATGGCCCACTCTTATATCCTTGATGACTGGACGATACAAAGCTTTACGCTTCGCGTCAACACCGACATCGGACTGTTGACGACTGGAAATGTGTTGCCTGGTTGGACGAGTCTGGCTTCAAATTGCATCGAACGCATGGACGTGTACGGGTATGGAAACAATCTCATGAGTCCATGGACCCTGCATGTCAGCAGGGGACTGCTCAAGCTAGTGGAGGTTCTGTAATGGTTTGGGATGTGTGAAGTTGGAATGATTGGGACACCTGACACTTCTAGATACGACTCTGATAGGTGACTCGTACGTAAGCATCCTGTCTGATCACCTGCATCCATTCATGTCCATCGTGCATTCCGACGGACTTGGGCAATTCCAGCAGGACAATGCGACGCCCCACACGTCCAGAATTGCTACAGGAACACTCTTCTGAGTTTAAACACTTTCGCTGGCCGTTAAGCTCCCTAGACATGAGCATTATTGAGCATATCTGGGATGCCTTGCAACGTGCTATTCAGAAGAGATCTGCATTCCCTCGCACTCTTACAGATTTATGGTGTCAGTTACCTCCAGCACTACTTCAGACATTAGTCGAGTCCATGC
Organism: Schistocerca americana; assembly: GCF_021461395.2. Taxonomy (NCBI): domain Eukaryota; kingdom Metazoa; phylum Arthropoda; class Insecta; order Orthoptera; family Acrididae; genus Schistocerca; species Schistocerca americana. Next base: position 223,217,571 of record NC_060122.1, on the reverse strand, counting down.
CACGTCGTGTTGCGGCAGTTCTGCGTGCTCGCGGAGTCCTGCACGATATTAGGCAGGTGTACTAGTTTCTTTGGCTCTTCAGCGTAGAGCGATAGCCTCCTCTCAGTTCATAGTGACCATAAATGCCGATATACAGTTCTGGCTTTCAATACCACTCGCGCTGCTGCAACCAAAATAAGGTGATGCTGTCATTGTAGGCGATTACTAGAGAGTGGGCTGAGCGGCGCTGTTCTCTGACGTAAGTAATCATTAGGCAGTGGCGACATATGGAACTTCTTGAGAGTATGTCTGCACTGACGTCTCTTATTCGTCCCTATGTTTGGCAGAGAGCGTCCTTAGTTGCGATTACGTCGTGAGGTGGCAACTTTGACATGATACTTCGGTCTTTGGACAAAACCACATTCTCCCCCTCTCCCCCCAAAACTTCGCACCGTTGTCGGCATTGCTGGGTGAGGGCGAGGAGGGGGAGACCCAATGCGGACGTAGATGAGGAGACAGGGATTCTGAAAAACCGGCCGTAGAGTGTATGCCAGTGTCCAGTGACGCAGACGCTGCGATCGGGTTGACTGTAAGCGGAACTCCTGAGGCGTCGTGATGGCTGTCTGGGGCTGGCGCCTCAACGGACATCGGCTCACGCTGCAGGACCATTGGCAACATTGGCGATAGCAATGTCAAATACTCAACATCGGTCTCCATCGGCATCACTCTGGATGGCACCGACTATGACGGATGGAGAGACAGAGATGACTGCTGCTGCGGACCCCAGCGACGTGATGGCTGTCTGAGCAAAAATTTTGTCGCGGAATCACTGACAAGAGTGCCGCAGTTGGCTCTGGTGACGCCGATACAGCCCAGAGGAAACTTGTACGTGACAAAACGGATGACCCAAGACTCGTGTGACGAAATCGTGCCCCCAACGCTGTGCATTGCCTAAAATTATAAGGAAACCTTCATTCTGCGGCTTTGTCTGACGGGGGGCAACGAGGTGTTTCCGTGGCAGCCGCAGAAGATGCAGTACGGTACGGAGACGACGAGCGTGTAATAATTCTGCTAACAACTTTCCTTCACGTACCAGGGGGTGGCAGGAGGAAATAAAAACCTCGAACTCTTGCTCCCATGTGTGGGAGGAATGGAATTTCTCGATGTCACTTTTGAAAATTCGCTCGAACCGTTCAGCTTCACTGTTAGACTGAGGATGAAAGCAGCAGTAGTTGCATGGTGTATACTGTTGTCAACACAAAAGTGTTGAAAATCGGTTGACGTGTATTGTGGTCCATTGTCCGACACAAAAATTTCAGGAAGACCTTCTAGACACAAAACAGAAGACAAATCGGATATACACTAGTGTCAAAAACTAAAGCAAGAAACCGCTTTTTCTCTGCCCTATATCTAATTCACAATATAATCGTACAGACTATTCAACAGATGTCCGTACGATCGTGTTCTGCACTGAAGATGACACTCCGGCAACAACCAACCACGCCGACAATGACGTGAGGGCACCTATCAAGCGGAGTAGTGTTTGCGTGTAGTTCCACATCCACAATCGATGTGTACACAGTCACAGACTGTGCACTATGGCACAGAGAAGACGCCTACCATACTCGCTGCGGTAGAGGGGCATGGGAAGAATGGAAGCAGGACAGTCGCAAACTGATGTGGCTCGATTACTTAATGTGAACCATTCTGTTTTTTTTTTCGGCTATGGCGGCAGTTTATAGAAACCGAAACTGTATCTTGAAGATACAGGGCCGACCATATGTGACACCAGAAAGAGAGGACCGTTATGTGGCTGTGACGGCATGACAGTACCGCCTTAGTACAGCACAGCACTGGACGCGTTGTTTCGAGACAAACGGTGTACAGAAGAGTTCTGCACCGCGGCCTTTACTGTCGCAGACCTGTTTTATGTGTACCTCTGACGCTTCTTCACAGAAGGGAACGTCTAGAGTGGTGTCGTCAACATGGCACGCGGACGGCCGAGCAGTGGGCCAATGTTATTGTCGCAGATGAGTTCCCATTTGGCCTGGAGATTGATTCTCGACGGATTCGCATCTGGAGGAAACGTGGAACACGATTTCGGGAACCAAACATTGTGTGAAGAGACCGATGACGTGGAGGATCCCTAATGGTGTGGGTATGGATTATATTGACCACTGGAAAACCTCTTCATAAAATTGTACGGGCGAATCGGCAAGGTTTAACTGCTGTCAGGTATCGCGACGAGATCTTGGGACCTAACGTGCGGTGGTTGCGAGGAGCTGTCGGCCCAGACTTCGTACTGATGGACGATAGTGCTCGACCTCATAGAGCACGGGTGGTTTATGTTTTCTTGGACACGGAAGCTATTGCTTGCATTTCTTGGCCTACTCCCCGATTGGAATCCCACAGAGCATAGTTGGGATGCTCTAGGAAGATGGACTGCATCACGTTAGCATCCAACAATCACTTTCCAAGAACTGCGAGCAGCTCTGAAGGAAGAATGAGCGTTATTGCCTCAACATAAGAATGATGACATCGTTGTCTGGCCTGTATTGCTGCTAAAGGTGGTCACGCGCAATGCTGAGCACATAATCAGTTGTCGGAATGTGTGTGCAAATCCGTTAATTTGGAAAAAATGAACGTTTTCGTTTACTATTATGCATTTTCTAGTTGTTTATTCTTTATATTGTTTCCACTGTACTACCACCTGTCTATACTGTATTGAGCCAAAATATACGCAACCTTGCCAAATTTCCGTTTGTTGCTTTAATTTAGGACACCAGTGTAGTACTAGTATAAGTGGTGGATTTGATTGTGACTATAACCACTGCATGTTCCAAAATAGACCTGTGAAATCAGTATGTATACACCGCCACAGTCCCGACACACATGGCTTCTGAAAATGTTTTGCAGCAGTGTGGACTGGTGCTCTGCATACACATTGCTGAATCTGAGCATCCATGCCATGCCAAGTAAAATGTCTGTCTAGCAAACTGCTTTGTACAAATTATACCCCAGTGACCTTGGTGCAACAAATGCAAAAGTTTTCGCTGGAGGGAGTGAGAAATCACAACCCGTGCATTGTCATTCTCTGTACGCAACAGCAGAACACCTGAGTGCACAAAGAGGTTATGATCATGCAAAAAATAGCGACGTGCCCCTGCATGGGGAATTTGTTTCAAACTACATAGCCACTGAATGCACACATATTGCAGAATTACCTACCTGGTTCGGAAGCAGTTGCTCCAGCAATACACCGAAAATTGAGAGGAAAAATTTTGAAGAATTGCAAAGTACTAAGTACTGATTTGATAACTTAATTCCACAGACGAATAAAACACTATGTTGGTACCGACCAGTAATCAAGACAAGTCAGTATGTGATTTCATGTTATGTTATGCATGTGTGTGATTGCATCACATAACATCACTGTCACTTTATCCACAAGAACACTTGAACTTACATTGTCTTGTTAGACCTCTAATTATAGCAATACACGGTTTTAATGACTGTTTAGAGAGATTCTTTAGATGAAAAAATTTAAATTTTGCCTCAGCGGCTTGAAGCTGTACTTCATAATGTTCGTCATAAGCGATATCTTACAGACGAGAATGGGAGCACAATTTAAGACATAGTCTCTACACGACAGTTCCGAAAGTCTATAGAAGCAAAGCAGGCACGGCCATACCTTTAATGCTGTATGCTGTAAAGTGGGCTTCGATTTCCGATCAGTTCTCTTGTTTACTGTTACAGCGGCGGAGATGCTAGCTGTGACAGTAAGGTTATCATCTGTTGTACAATGACCAGCAGTCGTTAAACCTGTTGGACCAGAAACTGAGCAGCTTCATTTAGAGGCGTTTCTTTTGGGGCCTCAGAGATAGTTTAACATTTTACAGGATGCACAAAGTTGTAGTAACATTATATTCGCAATTGTGACTATTGGACGGCTGAAAATAATCACAAAGTAGACCAGGGTAGAATTCAGCGCTCGGGAATAAAGGGGCACACTTCGTCGTCGCCATTGTGAAGTAAATGGTGGTTGGGACAACGTACTGGAGTACACCAGTACCATCCTTGTCATCATTGTAGTGCCGGGCTAAAAAAACATTTGAGACATTCGTGTCGGCACTGTAGGTGTCCTAGCAAGGCTACATTTAATTCTAGAGGAAGTCGAGTAGATACTAGAAAAACAAGAAAATACGAGGGGCGTTTAATAAGTAATGCAAGATGTTTTTCTTCTTGGCTAATTTCTGTTGAAAAAATTCGGAATTTTTTGTGGGACATCATGGAATACTCCCGCTTTAGGACTATAGTTTCATGAAGTTCCGATAGGCGGCAGTGCTATATGTAGCCTTCAAAATGGCGCCTGTAACAAAGGTGCATTCCAAGCAGAAAGCTGTCATCGAGTTTCTTTTCGTGACAAAATAGAGCATCGTAGATACTCACAGGCGCTTGCAGAATATCTACGGAGACCTGGCGGTGAACAAAAGCACGGCGAGTAGTTGGGCGAGGCGTCTGTGGTCATAGCAACAAGGTCGCTCAAACCTGTCCCATTTCATGCGTAGAGGCCGTCTACACACACCATCAGGAAATTGAAGAAACGATCTCGGCGTGTTCGTCGCCACGAAAATGCAAACGAACTTCTTCTTCTCCAAGACAACGGAAGAGCTCAAACAAATCTTCTCACCCGATAGGAGCTCACAAAACAACCACAAAGGAGACGCGGCTGGAATTCGATGCACTTGGACTGTTCTTCCTCATCCACCTTACAGCCAGAATCTCGCACCTTTCGACTTGCATCTGTTTGCCTCAATGAAAGATGCACTCTGCAGGAAGCAGTACGTGGGTAATGGGGAGGTTCGTCATGCAGCAAGACATTGGCTCCAAAGCCGACCGGTAGAGTGGTACCATGCGGCATAAAGGCCGTCACATTAAGGTGGCGTAAGGCCTTCGCATTGAACGGAGACTGGAACCCTGAGTAAAACCATTCTGCTTTCTGAAAATAATGTGTTTCATTATTTATTGAAAGCGCCGGCTGGGGTGGCCGAGCGGTTCTAGGCGCTACAGTCTGGAACCGCGCGACCGCTACGGTCGCAGGTTCGAATCCTGCCTCGGGCATGGATGTTTGTGATGTCCTTAGGTTAGTTAGGTTTAAGTAGTTGTAAGTTCTAGGGGACTGATGACCTCAGAAGTTAAGTCTCATAGTGCTCAGAGCCACTCAGAAGTTAAGTCTCATAGTGCTCAGAGCCATTTATTTATTGAAAGCCCCTCACATTAGATTACTTTATTAAAACTTGAGTGGTCTGAAATCTTTCACTTGGAAACAGTCCATGTCCACAGAAATGGCACTTATGTATTTGTTACTGTCGCTGAACACTAACCTATCACCCGATACATACAGAATGATACTCTCATCTCAGTGTGCAGTTGACTATAAACTTCGATGTACAGTTCTGGCTCCTAGTACAAATCGCGCTGCTGGATCTTAAATAAAACGATACTGTAGTCATAGGCCATGACTAGAGAGTGGGGCGAGCGGTGGTGCGCTGTGATAATAAGTAATCTTCCGGCAGCGGCGGCATATGGACCTTCTTGAGAGCGTCTCTACGCCGACACCTCTCATTCGCTGCTGCGTGTGGCAGCGACTGACCTCAATTGTGGTTCTGTCGTGAGGTACCAACATTGGCATGGGACCTCGTTCTTCGGACGACACCACGCTTACTTTTCCATTACTTCGCTGTACAGTCTGTATGTATATACATGGATATAGATATCAGCTGCACTGCCATGCTAACTAGAAACGAACATTTGTCCTCCGATCACTTGCGGGGCACAACAAAAGCAGCTACACGGTCCCGCCTCGCGTGTCTGATCGCATTACCTGCGTGCCGCGTGAAGGAGCAGCTACGTCTCCTGCGATCACGCGAGTAGCCTTAATTACGGCTCCACGTGTTTCTATTCTTTCGCAATCCCGCCTCGACCGCTAACCGTGGAGTCGGGCGTGCGACAGCCCTATTTAAAAATAAAACCCTACTTCCAACGAAGTTATCGGTAACAAGCTCTGTCTGACAGCCCCCTTGGTCCCACTTTCCAACGATAAACTTGAGTGAACGCCGAAAGAAGGTGGCCAAACGCCCGGCGTATCCTAATCCTCTAGAGCAGTCGCCACCATAAACAAGCATCAGCCGCGTCGTCGCCACTTAATTAAGACGCGAGCTCGTTTAAACGCTGATGAGGCGTGCAGGTGTAAGTAGACAGCTATTAGCTACGGGAAGCGTGCAAAACACGTTTCGTCATTCACTAAGAAGATACTGCATTTCCCAACAGGAAATACATGACTTATGACATTCTTCCTTCTTTTTCTTGCAATAATACTACCAGCTCTGCTTTGTTAATAATAATGTCCTGACATCAGCGGATTTACCATAAAATAATTAATGCAATCCGAACATAGTTCGCTCTGTCCACTGTTCATTGAAGAACGTGCTGCAAAGCAAAGGTTACAAACTTTAAGTGTGGATGATACAACTGCACAACATATACACAAATAGCGAAACTTCCACCGCGTTTATTTGATCTCAGCAAAACACAAGTACGTATCCTGGAATTTTGCTAATGGAGAGACTAATAATTTTAACAAGCCAGAACGATACTGATACTTGTTACAAACCGGACGCAATAGGAAGGACCAGGCCCCTTTGCTTTTTTCTTTTATCACTCGTTTATTACATCAGAGAAATAACATTTTAAGACAAAATTTAACTACATGAAATATTGGTCCCAGTAAAGGTTAACATAAGCAGTGACAAAACTTAGTTCTCTTAAGGGTTTTTGCTGGCAACAAATTTTAAGGAGGCAATGTAGGGTTTATATCAATTTAGCTCAAACACGTAGCTAGTGATTGAATCACGACACAGACACTTTAACACTTTCGGCAACACATAAATAGCGTGAATTTGTACTCACAGTAACCAACTAATCAACAGCCTTGCCATTGAATAAGTAGTAGGCCATTTGGAACGAATTAGAAACACCCAGCAACTAGGGGAGTTAATACCAACAGTCTTTAAATGTCTTGCTCCCCATTAAATAAACGAACGTACAGTAATTAAATGAATAACAAATCAAACACCCTACACTCCACTCAAACTCTTCAGTGGAAGCCAAGCAAAAATGAGGATTCCATTAACTGAGTAGCACTGAAGTCACACTAAAGCTCATCTCTGTGTTCCCAGACACACATGGGGCAAACTTATACAAGACAAGATTTTGAAGGGAGCACATCAGTAAAACCGGCAGTGGGGCTAACTCGTGCCACTGAAAATTAAGGTACTAGACCGGGGCACAAGGTGGTATACAATGAGGTTGCCTTAGTGCTTTACTGCGCTCCAAAATATTAATTCAAATGGTCAATTCAAAATTAAGTACACATAAACCAGCATTAATTTACGAGGAGTGACACCAGGTCGCTCGAAGGGATGACAACACTTAATTGAAAAGACGAATGCCGGAGGCGGCGGTAACATGAATCACCTTCTCCGAGTTTTAACCAGGAGTCACTTCCCGCTATACAAGTAAACATTTAACCAAGCACAAGGAAGGAACGCCAAAGAGAAAATTCAAATAAAAGCCCCCAAAAAATTATAAATGACAGGGAACACCAACTATTTAAATTTAAAAGAATTAGCTCTCCCCAAAGGCAGTGTAAACGCGAAGGCCACACTTAAGAGGCCACCAAAATTGGTTACCAAAAGTTTTATACATTTTCTCCTTTTCTTTAAAAGAAACACAAGCTGCTTAACTTCTGCTGGACGTCCAGTATGGCTCGTGTAGGATACACCGGGCAGCAACCCAAGCTAGGCGGTCGCAAGACACGGCGAGCAAACTCAGGAGAGCAGACAAGCAGGCAGCCAACGCATATCCTCCATCCTGAACCGGCTGACCGCGTATAACCAACTCCACATACACGTGATTGCTTCCCACCTCGTACCTCGCGGCGTCTCAGCAGGTAGCCCCGAACAAACGTCAACTGCCCCTCGCCCCGCGAATGCGGAAAACAAGGCAAGCACAGATAAGAAACATCGAAGGATCGATAATGGACATCCAAGAGACTGGCGCGCCAGTAACGAGCGCCACGGCTCAGAAATAATCTCGAAACCTCCTGACAAGTTAAAGCTGTGTGCCGGACCGAGATGAAGTCGAGGCCTTTGCCTTTCGCGGGCAAATCCCCTCCTAACTGAGCTACACAACCACAAATCACGGCCCCTGCTCACAGCTTTACTTCCTGTCGTCTCCTACCTTCCAGGCTTCACAAAAGATCTCCTGCGAATTTGCGGTACTAGCACGCTTAGATGAAAGGATCTTCCGCAGAGGTGGCTTAGCCACAGTCTGGGGGATGTTTCCAGAATGAAATTTTCACTCAACAGCGGAGTGTGCGCTGATATGAAATTTCCTGACAGATTAAAACTGTGTGCTGGACCCAGGCTCGAACTCGGGACCTTTGTCTGTCGCTGGCAAGTTTTCTACCAACTGGCAACTGGTGAAAGGCAAAGGTCTCGAGTTCGAGTCTCGGCTCGGCACACAGTTTTAATCTGCCAGGAAGTTTCATATCAGCGCACACTCCGCTGCAGAATGAAAATTTCACTCTCGAAATGTCTCGTTTGTCATTACTGCCGCGAACTAAAGATTGAGTTTGGCGGTTACAGTTTGACAGTTCACCTTCGTTCATTGCAAGCGGATATCTACAGACCAAGGATCCCCTATCAAAAGTTCTAAAGTCACTAATACTCTTTCTTCTGAAGATTCACACAGTAGGTAGCGTGTTGTCATAAAGTCCTTATAACTCACTTTTGATGCAACAGAATTGCAAAGCAAATGTAAGAACTGGCTGACAGTTGAGGTTGAAAAATGGTTCAAATGGCTCTGAGCACTATGTCACTTAACTTCTGAGGTCATCAGTCTCCTAGAACGTAGAACTACGTAAACCTAACTAACCTAAGGACATCACACACATCCATGCCCGAGGCAGGATTCGAACCTGCGACCGTAGCGGTCGCGCGGAACAATTGAGGGATGAGCTCGAACGAACATCTTCGGAAGCTTACTTCAACATTTTATTAGACGGTAATGGCCTTCCTCAAATCAAAGATAGATAAAATCTTCGAAAGTAGTTACAGAAAGGTGACAAGTTTCTTAATGCAATAATAATAACCATTCAAAAGGATTATCACTTCGCCGCCGGTAAACCCGTTTCTACAAATACACTCCGCAAACCATTCTACAGTGCATCGCAATGGAACTTCTTACAAATATCAGACATTTTGCCATCTTATGAACTTCCAGCTTGCTGGAATAGCTGTGAGTAAGCAACTTCTGTTAATCAGTAAAACGAAAAACCAGTCCGAAGTTGCGAATTTTACTTTTTTTTATTCACTCGATCACTAGTTTCGGGCGGAGACCGGTTTTCAAATCATTGTAACATAGTTAAAAATGTTATTTCCGAAGATGTGAAAACCATGTCAAAAATGTGATGAACAAATTATCTGTTCGTTGCACATTTTCGACATGGTTCTCACATCTCTGGTAAGACCATTGTTGACTATGTTACGATGATCTGAAAACGGGTTCCGCCTTGAAACTAGTCGCCGAGTGAATAAAAAAAGTAAAATTTGCAGCTTTGGACTGGTTTTTCGTTGTACTGGTTTTATGTGCTGTTCCGTTATAAAACGTCCCTACTAATATAGACGAATGCCTTGCACTAATACGGAGACTACATGATTGGGTTTCTAAAGATATGACTTTTCATAGAATTATGAAAAGCGACTCGCCAACCACAAGGGCATATTGACAGACCACAGGTGCTAATTCTTTATCTTTACGTCTGCTTTATCTTGTACAAAAACAAGCTGCCCTCACAATCATGCGAAGTGCCATCGTGTGCAAATGATTTGCCTTCTCATAGGCCCTTGTCTTTATCACTGTCTTCTCACACACTACAAATTCACAAGGATGAAGAGAAATTGCAGCTGTATAGGATCCAAGCGTGGTGATAGTCTCCGTTGCTTCAGAAGATATGAGAAAGAAATGGAACGCCGGCGTCACGACCTCGATATCAGAAAGGCTCCACGACCTGACCGGCTGTTCAAACAACGTTGCAGCCTTGTGTTAGCAGTGGAATCCTTACAGTCTCTTCTTCAGTATACCATCCTTGTGTTGAAACCTCTTACCTCCCAGTTTTTCTTCCATTTTATTCACTTCGTAAACTGCGGTGTACGTTAGACTGTCTTCTAATTCTTACAATCGTCAAGTTGCAGGAGAAGTGAGCATCTTGAACTGGTACTACGAGGTGTGTCGTCTTCAAGGTACTGGGTATCACCGTTCTGGATCTGGAGCACGGCTGTTGCACGACGGGGAAATTCCTTGACAGGTAGTGTGCTAGTAGCAGTACACGTTTCTCTACTCGCTGCATAAGGTGGGCCGGCCGCTGTGGCCGAGCGGTTCTAGGCGCTTCAGTCCGGAACCGCGCTGCTGCTACGGTCGCAGGTTCGGATCCTGCCTCGGGCGTGGCTGTGTGTGATGTCCTTAGGTTAGTTAGGTTTAAGTAGTTCTAAGTCTAGGGGACTGATGACCTCAGATGTTAAGTCCCGTAGTGATTAGAGCCATTTGAACCTTCTTTTTTTTTGCGTTAGGTGGATACATCAGTCCGCTGTATTTCGCCAAACTTCAGCGACGTGGACCGGGGATATCGAAGCAGCACTTACTACAGGTCTGATAACATGTGGGATTTAGCAGCGGTTAGAAGTTCCCGAGGCGACCAACAACGCTCCTTACCGACGTGACGCAAAAGTAGCCCGCAGCTCTGCTCTATGGCACTGTGGTTCTTTGGCTGTAGGATATCGAGTTTGAGGGTTCGAGATCTATGGTAGTAAGCAGATAAGTGAAAGCCATTTTGATACCCGCAGATATTTGCCTGCATCTCGCAGGACCAGGATATCAGCACGTACCCCATTCCTTTGGATAATCGACAGCGAGAGGATATCACTGAAGGTGGCGGCAAGGTTGCAACGTTGATCAGCCGGTCAGGTCGTGGAGCCTTTCTGATATCGAGTCCGTGACTCCGGCGTTCCCCTTCTTTCCGATATCGAGGCGACGAGGTTGGCGTTCCACCTCTTCTGAAGCAACGGAGACTATCAACATACACTCCTGCAAATGGAAAAAAGAACACATTGACACCGGTGTGTCAGACCCACCATACTTGCTCCGGACACTGCGAGAGGGCTGTATAAGCAATGATCACACGCACGGCACAGCGGACACACCAGGAACCGCGGTGTTGGCCGTCGAATGGCGCTAGCTGCGCAGCATTTGTGCACCGCCGCCGTCAGTGTCAGCCAGTTTGCCGTGGCATACGGAGCTCCATCGCAGTCTTTAACACTGGTAGCATGCCGCGACAGTGTGGACGTGAACCGTATGTGCAGTTGACGGACTTTGAGCGAGGGCGTATAGTGGGCATGCGGGAGGCCGGGTGGACGTACCGCCGAATTGCTCAACACGTGGGGCGTGAGGTCTCCACAGTACATCGATGTTGTCGCCAGTGGTCGGCGGAAGGTGCACGTGCCCGTCGACCTGGGACCGGACCGCAGCGACGGACGGATGCACGCCAAGACCGTAGGATCCTACGCAGTGCCGTAGGGGACCGCACCGCCACTTCCCAGCAAATTAGGGACACTGTTGCTCCTGGGGTATCGGCGAGGACCATTCGCAACCGTCTCCATGAAGCTGGGCTACGGTCCCGCACACCGTTAGGCCGTCTTCCGCTCACGCCCCAACATCGTGCAGCCCGCCTCCAGTGGTGTCGCGACAGGCGTGAATGGAGGGACGAATGGAGACGTGTCGTCTTCAGCGATGAGAGTCGCTTCTGCCTTGGTGCCAATGATGGTCGTATGCGTGTTTGGCGCCGTGCAGGTGAGCGCCACAATCAAGACTGCATACGACCGAGGCACACAGGGCCAACACCCGGCATCATGGTGTGGGGAGCGATCTCCTACACTGGCCGTACACCACTGGTGATCGTCGAGGGGACACTGAATAGTGCACGGTACATCCAAACCGTCATCGAACCCATCGTTCTACCATTCCTAGACCGGCAAGGGAACTTGCTGTTCCAACAGGACAATGCACGTCCGCATGTATCCCGTGCCACCCAACGTGCTCTAGAAGGTGTAAGTCAACTACCCTGGCCAGCAAGATCTCCGGATCTGTCCCCCATTGAGCATGTTTGGGACTGGATGAAGCGTCGTCTCACGCGGTCTGCACGTCCAGCACGAACGCTGGTCCAACTGAGGCGCCAGGTGGAAATGGCATGGCAAGCCGTTCCACAGGACTACATCCAGCATCTCTACGATCGTCTCCATGGGAGAATAGCAGCCTGCATTGCTGCGAAAGGTGGATATACACTGTACTAGTGCCGACATTGTGCATGCTCTGTTGCCTGTGTCTATGTGCCTGTAGTTCTGTCAGTGTGATCATGTGATGTATCTGACCCTAGGAATGTGTCAATAAAGTTTCCCCTTCCTGGGTCAATGAATTCACGGTGTTCTTATTTCAATTTCCAGGAGTGTACTTGGATCCTATACAGCTGCAATTTTTCTTCACCCTTGAAAATTTGTAGTGTGTGTGAAGACAGTGATAAAGACAAGGCCTGTGTGAAGGCAAATCATTTGTACACGATGGCACTTCGCGTGGTTGTGAGGGTAGCTTGTTTTCGTACGAGATAAAGCTGGCCCGCATCTCGTGGTCGTGCGGTAGCGTTCTCGCTTCCCACGCCCGGGTTCCCGGGTTCGATTCCCGGCGGGGTCAGGGATTTTCTCTGCCTCGTGATGGCTGGGTGTTGTGTGCTGTCCTTAGGTTAGTTAGGTTTAAGTAGTTCTAAGTTCTAGGGGACTGATGACCATAGATGTTAAGTCCCATAGTGCTCAGAGCCAGATATAAGGTGACGTAAAGATAAGGAATTAGCGCCTGTGATCAGTCAGAATGTCCTTGTGGTTGGCGAATCGCTTTTCATAATCATATGAAAGATCATAGCTTTAGAAACCCAATCATGTAGTCTCTGTATTAGTGCAAGGCATTCGTCTACATCAGTAAGGGCGTTTTATAACCTACTCACAAGTCACTAAGTAAGATGAGCATTAAAAACGTACTGGACCTTCAAAATGAATAAACAAGCGTGATAAAGATTATTATGAAAGAAAGTAACTTGTAAAGGAGATTGGAATGAATTTAGTAAAAAAAAAAAGGACTTTTGAAAGTTTACATGTGACCGTATGCGCAGATGGTAAAAAGACGAACTAAGAAACAGTTGTTCCGATTCAAGGTGACCAGTTAAAATAATTCTAGATTCTAAGAGAACTCTTGTAAATGTTAATACGTAAGTCAACTTATAAACACAGCGTAACGTTATGAAGTGAGAATTTCACCGAATACAACGTTCACGCAGACGCTCACCACAGTGCAAGTGAAATTGTAAAGTTCGACGATTTTCAGTGGCAGTATTCTACTGGACAATACGTGTGAGAAAGTTCATCGATGTGTTCGACGAGTCATAATCGGTGTCGTTCCACACATGCACTTGCAGCGATAGCTATCACTTACCTGTGAATCCGTAACCGGATAGTGGACAGGAAGTGATGTGAGGCACCTTCAGTGGATGGAGCTCCCTCCAGCAATTTAAAAAGCACAAAGCCACGATCCGATGATAAAAGTGACGCACGGCACATCAAACGCGATTATCAGCGCACCGCAAGTTAAGCTCCGGTAACGTGCGCGCGCAGACTTAATTATAACACCGTTTGCAACACGGGAGGCCAAAAGCCACCATGTGACGAAATAATGCTAGCGTTCAACCACCAACATCCGTTGCTGTGCGGTACAACCAGCACTGAAAACATTTTTTGTGTATGCCATGAACATTCTGAGAGATTCTAAGATAGAGAAATTAGCGTAATTAGTCCAATGACTGATCATTCACAGAAATAGGTCACAATGTCACCACAGAACACTGTTGAAATGCAAACTTTAACGAAAGGTCACGATTCAAGTGAAAATAAGCACACGATAAAACGTCAAAGGATCCAGTCCTTTCTATATTCCATCCCACATGTATATAAAATTGGTTTTGTAAGCTATTGTAGTATAAGATATTTATTTGGTTCATATGTGAAATAACTCGGAGAGCCCTGAAAGTGAAAGATACGGACTTCCTTGTCGAAGCCATCAGCAGTGGCCGCTCTACAATCCAAGTCGGTGACAAATAGTGTATGTGCGATGCAAATAAATGTATAATTAAATGCGACCGAGCCAATGAAGCTTGGCAAAACGACAAAGAAACAAATTGATAAGAGAACGAAAATATAATGAATATCATTGAAACAGTTATGTACCATTTATGATTGTAAAATTGCTTTTGCAGTGACAAAAGATGAAGTGTGATATTTTTTTCTTGTAACATTTGTAAATATGTATACCTATATCATCAAGAAAGACTGAAACCATACAAAGACTGAAACAACACGGAACAAATTCACACTGATCAACGGTCAGTAATTGCAGATTGTTGCATCAATTCTTTTATTATAGAATGAATATGAAATGAAAACTCTTTTTAATAACCTGTATGTTACACCCAAAAATTACAAATATTCCAATTGGCCTGAGGATGAAAGTAATACCTTCGGTATTCCTTCCCTCCTCATGGGAGGCAGTGTAATAATAGTAATTTTCGCCTCACAAACATTAGTATACGCTCAATAGTACATGCCTGATGGTCTGAAGTTATCTAACAATTGTAATGTAAAAGAAATGAACCGTCGCATAGCAGCGACAGAATCTATTATTCTTTATCTTTGCCGCCCCTGCGCGGCAGCTGTGAATCTCTATGTACACGTATCGATTAATGATGTAATAATAATTCTGTTGTTTCAAGACAAATGAGACCTTGAGCGCTTCACCTTTTACTGTTTCTATTTCAAGAAAGGCGGACGCGGACTTGCTGGGTTCCGCAATCTGTGTTTAGTAATTTGTGGAAAATATTCTGTTGTTGTTGATGTTGTTGTTGTGGTCTTCAGTCCTGAGACTACTTTGATGCAGCTCTCCATGCTGCTCTATCCTGTGCAAGCTTCTTCACCTCCCAGTACCTACTGCAGCCTACATCCTTCTGAATCTGCTTAGTGTATTCATTTCTTGGTCTCCCTCTACGATTTTTACCCTCCACGCTGCCCTCCAGTACTAAATTGGTGATCCCTTGATGCCTCAGAACATGTCCTACCAACCGATCCCTTTTTCTAGTCAAGTTGTGCCACAAACTCCTCTTCTCCCCAATCCTATTCAGTACCTCCTCATTAGTTATGTGATCTACCCATCTAATCTTCAGCATTTTTCTGTAGTACCACATTTCGGAAGCTTCTATCCTCTTCTTGTCCAAACTAGTTATCGTCCATGTTTCACTTCCATACATGGCTACACTCCATACATATACTTTCAGAAACGACTTCCTGACACTTAAATCTATACTCGATGTTAACGCTTTTCTTGCCATTGCCAGTCTACATTTTATATCCTCTCTACTTCGACCATCATGAGTTATTTTGCTCCCCAAATAGCAAAACTCCTTTACTACTTTAAGTGTCTCATTTCCTAATCGACTACATTCCATTATCCTCGTTTTGCATTTGTTGATGTTCATCTTATACCATTCTGTAAACGTGCTAATTGTCTTCTCAATCAGGGAACATATATGTTTATGTAAGTAATTACGAGCAGGCACCATCAATATGACATTAACGTCAAATATTGCCTGTTATGTGCAAAGCTTTTGTTAATACGCACCAGCTATTGTAACTGTAATATAAAAAGGTACGTAGCGTTAAAAAACATGTTATATATGAAGTGTGCTTATTTGGACAAATTATCCTTACGTATCTCCATCTCCTCAATACTTGAATGTTAATCTCCAGAACTTACTATCACGCCGATGGACCGAACGCAGCATTGAGGCAGGAGGAACATTATCGTTTTCCCATCATTTCTGAATCAATCCTTTTTAATTGTGTAGTCTTGTTTTTCTTTTAAAGTCAGTAAACCTTTTGGTCCCTTAGTGCCGAACCGGGTAAGACTACATCACGGTCATGAAAAAGCGCGGAAATGATAATGTTGCTTCCTACCAATCTGAAATAAATTAATCTGCTGCTCTATGTCCAAAGAATGTCAGGTATTTAAAAATATTTACCAGTGACTTGTTACAATAAGACTATCTCTTATTCCGTTGCCAATTTACACACAAAATTTCATTATATCTTCAACACTATCTTTTATAACACTACACTAAAGCAGACTTGCAATACAATTAAAGTAATTACGAACAGCTTCAAGTTATTTTAAAGCACACTTTACGAATCCATCACGTATGACAACTTCGAGATAAAACACAGATTTCAGATTTAAGGTTTATTCTGCAAGTCCTCATATACATGGACGGAGATACAGTTTATGTAACAGCGCATTTGTCTCGTGAAGTTGGCAGGCAGCGGTGACGTCATGCCCTGTCTCGCCTCAGCTTCGGTTAACGGCGGCTTTTACACATCGGCGGCGGTTGAGGTGGCTTCACTAACATATTTCGTTTCAGTCTGAAAACGGGATATGAAATAAGCAAGAGTTTTCTACAAGTTGTGGAAACCACTACGGGTGCGTGGTCAGATAGACTCCCCGCCATGCCTATTTCCATACGCCGACGCCGCCACCTCCTCCTCCTCAGCTTTTGCACCACTGGCGACTTATACACGGCGGCGACGTCGTAGGAATCTCGAAGTCAGACTCACGTTCCTCTCCCAGCTGGGTTCCTTCCAGACTATTGCCTGAATTCTCCTAGCGCCTTTTCTTTTATAGACTTTCGACAATGCGAACCATAGTTTCCGTGGAAATGTGACCTGACGTCAATGCTTCTCCCATTGTCTACAACAAATTCCTCTTTATACAATGGCGTTATCCACCAACTGCCACGCAAAGAAAGATTTATAAAGTTTTTTCAGAAATTTTGAGATTCAGCCCACCACACGTTTCTTACGCTAGCTGCACTCGTTTTTTCATTACGACTTTCGACTTCTTCGTGATCAAACGTGCGTCCAGTACTACTGCCTTTGAGTCCTTGGGGAAAAATAAAGCGGCAATCGATTAAATCACTGTACTGCCGGAGGATATTACACTACTGGCCATTAAAATTGCTACACCACGAAAATGACGTGCTACAGAAGCGAAATTTAACCGACAGGAAGAATATGCTGTGATATGCAAATGATTAGCTTTTCAGATCATTCACACAAGGTTGGCGTCGGTGGCGACACCTAGAACGTGCAGACATGAGGAAAGTTTCCAACCGATTTCTCATAGACAAACAGCAGTTGACCTGCGTTGCCCGGTGAAACGTTGTGATGCCTCGTGTAAGCAGGAGAAACGCGTACCATCACGTTTTCGACTTTGATAAATGACGGATTGTAGCCTATCACGATTGCGGTTTATCGTATCGCGACATTGCTGCTTGCGTTGGTCGAGATCCAATGACTGTTAGCAGAATATGGAATCTGTGGGTTCACGAGGGTAATACGGAACGCCGTGCTGGATCCCAACGGCCTCGTATCACTAGCAGTCGAGATGACACGCATCTTATCCGCATGGCTGTAACGGATCGTGCTGCCACGTCTCGATCCCTGCCTGAGTCAACAGATGGGGACGTTTGCAAGACAACAACCATCTGCACGACGTTTGCAGCAGCATGGACTATCAGCTCGGAGACCATGTTTGCGGTTACCCTTGACGCTGCATGGTACAGACAGGAGCGCGTGCGATGGGTACTCAACGACGAACCTGGGCGCACGAATGGCAAAACGTCATTTTTTGGGATGAATCCAGGCTCTTTTTACAGCATCATGATAGTCGCATCCGAGTTTGGTGACGTCGCGGTGAGCGCACATTGGAAGCGTGTATTCGTCATCGCCATACTGGCTATCACCCGGCGTGATGGTATGGGGTGCCATTGGTTACACGGCTCGGTCATCTCTTGTTCGCATTGACGGCACTTTGAACAGTGGACGTTACATTTCAGACGTGTTACGAGCCGTGGCTCTACCCTTCATTTGATCCCTGCGAAACCCTACATTTCAGCAGGATAATACAATACCGCATGTTGCAGGTCCTGTACTGGCCTTTCTGGATACAGAAAATATTTGACTGCTGCCCTGGCCAGCACATTCTCAAGATCTCTCACCACCTGAAAACGTCTGGTCACTGGTGGCCGAGCAACCGGCTCGTCACAATACGCCAGTCACTACTCTTGATTAACTGTGGTATCGTGTTGCAGCTGCATGGGCAGCTGTACCTGTACTCGCCATCCAAGCTCTGTTTGACTCAATGCCCAGGCGTATCAAGGTCGTTATTACGGCCAGAGATGGTTGTTCTGGGTACTGATTTCTCAGGATCTATGCTCCCAAATTGCGTGAAAATGTAATCACATGTCAGTTCTAGTATAATAAATTTGTCCAATGAATACCTGTTATCATCTACATTTCTTCTTGGTGTGCCAATTTTAATGGTCAGTAGTGTAGTAAGGAATTTCGTTTTATGACTGTAAATTCTTGCTTTTGTGTGACGTCTGTCCGCAGTCGAGAGAGAGGTGTCAACTATATAGTATTCAACACGACGCTATATGAAATTTATGCTTCTTATTTGAATGAATGATTAGTACTTGATAATTTCTTTGTCACATAACAGCACCACCTGTCTATAAGAAAGTTACCGCAAGTGATCCGCAAAACCTTCGTCCAGCATCCACGACAGCCATTTGTCGTAGAATTTTAGAACGTATTCTGGCCTTAAATGTTATGAGGTATGTCGACAGAATGACCTGTTAGAACCCAACCAGCATAAATTCCGAAAACATCGCCTATGTGTAACTCAACTTGTGCTGTGCTCCCATGAAATCCTGAAAGCCTTGGATCAAGGCATTTAGAGTAGATGCAACATTTTTTACTCTCGAAGATCATTTGACTCTGAAACACATGAAAGTTTATTAATGAAAGTTCGATCGCAGGAGTATTAAATAAATATGTCACTAGAGTAAGAATTTACTGATAGGGGGGGACGCACTATATTTCCTTCAACAGAGAGTCATCGACAAATGTAAAAGGGTTTTCAGGAATACCCCAGATGTTGGGGCGCCTGCTATTCATTTCTATATTAATGACCTTGCAGACAATCGTAATAGTAACTTCAGATTTTTCGCCGTTGATGTGGTTATTTATAATGAATAAAAATTATAAAGATAAGATTTAAAGGAGGTCCAAAGATTGTAAACTCGCTTTAAATGTTCAGAAATAAAAATTGTGTACTCCAGAAAATAAACTACAAATGCCCAATCAGAGAATGCCATCCATAAGAGTTGTAGGCCAGAAGAGGTTATGTCAAGACTATCTGGTGTACAGTAACTCTATTAAATTGATCTATCAGGATCTTACTTACAATTACCGCTAGACGAGCAGTCTCACCAATTCAGGGATTGCACATGTACTAAAGGTAGCTTTTCGGAATCGCTAGAGTATCTCTTTCTAAGAAATTTAATGTAGTTAAATTTTTCACTGGGATACGTTTTTTCTGGAGGACGTAATTTTCGAATTATTCGATAAAAACATACTCAAGTGATCTTCAAACGCGTTTTTTTCGAATAACACGAAAACCGTGGCCTCCAGCGAAAGTGGATCCCAGTACAAAATTTAACTATATGAAATTTCGTACAAAGAAGTCCTGTTCGTTTTTTCTGTAGGACTAATAGTTTGCATTAACGAGCGAAAGAAAATGAAATTCTAGTGCGCCGCTTTTAAGGGCATTGTGAGGTCTATGAATTCCAGCAATGGGGACAGCTGAATCACCTCGCATCGAATCGTAAATGACATTAAACGACACAGCAAGATGTGGAAGCTATAAAGACAATCTATGTGCCTATGAACCTAAGAGGCCTTCAGCAATTTCTCGGCTAAATATAATATTATGGAAAATTTATGCCAAATCGAGCCCAGATCGCCAGACCCTTTAACAATCTAAGCAAGTAAGATGCAAAATATTAATTGTCATAGAAGTGTCAGGAGGCTTTTTACAAGTTAAAATATTGTCTAAAATCGGCTCGTTATCTGGAATCTTATGACCCGTCAAAATACCTCATACTGGCCGCCAACGTGTCTGAACATGGCATCAAGGCAGCTCTTTCTCAGATAAGCGATGCTGGGCATGAACAAGTCATCGCATACGCAGCTAAAATGCTCGGTTCAGATCAGAGCACTTACTCAAAAATCGAAAAGAAGCACTGGCTGTCATATTTGGTACCAAAATATTGCACCTCGTGACACACCACAAACTATTTATTTTATATGAATGCGTGGTTTCTGTTCTTTCTGACACGTCCGAAAGAACAGACTCCAGTAGGAATGCACAGTTGTGATACGTATTATGTAAATATATACTATGATGGTATCTGTTCTTTCGGACACGTCCGAAAGAACAGATACCATCTTAGTATATACATAGTTAAGGCTCACCGGCCACTTGACCATCTTCTTCTTCTGTGCGAATGCACAAACAGTGCCCGAACTCTTACGGAAAGCGGCAACGCGCCGCGAGTAATGAGTATATCGGGCGAGGGCACTACGAATATAGTGCGGGACAATACGTTGAGAATGTGGGTTTCGCGGGAGGCGTGCCAGAGATAAATCTCTGCAGTCGCGTTATCCTCTGTGTCCTCAGTGGCTCAAATGGATAGAGCGTTTGCCATGTAAGCAGGAGATCCCGGGTTCGAGTTCCGGTCGGGGCACACATTTTCATCTGTCCCCGTTGACGTATGTCAACGCCTGTAAGCAGCTAAGGGTGTTCATTTCATTGTAACGTATTATGCAAATTGAAGCTACATCGGGCTACGTCAGGACATTGTGCGGAATCAGTGGCGACGAGTGAAAACTGTGTCAGACCAGGACTGTATCTGGGATCTCCTGTTTACTGGCAGCTGTGTTAACCATTGTCACGCACAAACAGTATTCATCGACAATGCCCGGACTATCTCGGCATGCTCGCTGGCCGACTCACATTTCCACCTTGCAACACCTGTCTGCAGTCCCCATCCACGCCTTCGTTGCATTTCGGACATATCCAAAAGGACATTCACCACACGGGGTCGGACATACCCGAAAGAACAGGTGCCATACATTCATACAGGGTGAAAAGTATTTAAACCGACAAAATCTGGGAGGTTTTAGGGGACATCAAAACAAATATTTTTCCCTAATGTCATTTTTTCTTATGAGGATTATTTAAATTGGTGGAGGCCGTATTACGCTCTTCAGTTGTTAGAGGCTGTATTACGATCTTCAGTTGTTAGAGGGCGTATTATGCTCTTCAGTTGTAAGCAACTGCTGCCCACCAGTGTACTAGTGCATTGTCTCTGTTTACTAATGGAGCGATAAACCGGGAGTGAGTACACTGATATGGTTGGTGCTTACTACATAGCGCACCACAACGGACGAGCTGACAATATCCAACAACAATATCCTAATCGCCGTATCCCGCATCATACGACCTTTGCTGCTGTGTACCAACATCTGCGTGAGACCGGGTCATTTAGCAGATTACTTGGACAGGGACACCGTCGCACGGTAAGACGCTGCAATTTGAGGAAACTGTCTTGCAGCATGTGGAGCGGGATCCTTCGATCAGCACTCGTGCAATTGCACGTAACGTGGGGACGAATCAGACGAACGTAAGAACAGTCCTTCGAGAGCATTTTTTACGTCCATTTCACTTACAGCGTGTCCACAACCTGGAACCAGTTGATTATCCGCCCAGAGCATAGCTTTCGCAGTGGTACCTGGAACAGTGTGAAATGCATCCTACATTTACATCCTCTGTGTTTTTTACCGATGAAGCAACGTTCGGGTGTGATGGAGTCTTCAACGTGCACAATTCGCATGTTTGGAGTCAGGATAACCCACATGCCACAGTTACTAGCGCTCATCAAGTGCGGTTCTTCGTTAATGTGAGGGTCGGTGTTGTTGGGGACTGTTTAATTGGGCCATATCTGCTCCCTAGGTCATTAAATGGCAGGCACTATTACAATTTCCTCGCCAGAGCATTGCCAGAATTGCTGGAAGACGTCCCGCCCCCTACAAGACAACGCATGTGGTTCCAACATGACGGGGCGTCGGCACATTTCAGTCGTTGTGTGCGTCGATTCCTGGACCGACGGTTCCCAGAAACGTAGATTGGCAGAGGTGGTCCTGTAGCATGGCCTGCTCGATCCCCAGATATGTCCCCTCTGGACTTTTTGTGTGGGGAGAGATGCGCAACCTTGTTTACGCAACTCCTGTTGCATCAGAAGAGGATCTGGTTTACCGGATAGTAGCAGCAGCAGGAACAATTCAGGTTACTCCTGGGGTTTTCTCCCGTGTCAGATAGAACATGATCCGACGGTGTAACCTTTGTTTACGTGTCAATAGAGGCATTTCTGAAAATCTACTGTAATTGAAATTGGGTTGTGTTAATGTGTTGTCTCGTGGTCATAAAAAAATGGAAAAGTGTTTCTTGGTTTAAATAATTTGGCGTCAGAGAAATCTTCCTCTACTGGTTTAAATACTCCTCATAGGAAAAAATGACATTAGGGAAAAATATTTGTTTTGATGTCCCCTACAACCTCCCAGCTTTTGTCGGTTTAAATACTTTTCACCCTGTATACTTGATTCGCCTCGATGGGCAATGAATTTACAACATTCAGTGTGAATGCACATTTACATTCGACCTCTAGCAGGAATCTAAAATTAGTGAACATTGGGGACATGGACGAGAACTGTGGATAGGTGACGCTGGATGGGAGTGTGAGTCGGCCAGGGACCATATCGAGATAGTCCACGCAAAAGTGATAAATTCCCGGTCAAGGTGGCGCAGTGGATAACGTAACTGCCTAATAAGCAGGAGATCCTGAGTTCATGTCCCAGTCTGGCACACATTTCCTATCATCTGTGCTGATTCCGCACAAAGTCCCGATACAGCTGAGATCATTAATTCCTTCACTTTCCTTTATTTTCTCCACCTGCTCCTTCAGTTTACATAACCATTAATTTCCTTGCTCGGTCCTAAGAACTGCCTTCCACAAAGAACAGCGCAATGCCTACAATGGTGGGTCCTCTTCTTCATCTATTATAATTATTCAGTTCAAAACATATGTTTATACGCTTATGGCCATTAAAATTGTTACACCACGAAGATGACGTGCTATAGACGCAAAATTTAACCAACAGGAAGAAGATGCTATGATATGCAAATGATTAGCTTTTCACAGCATTCACACAAGGTTGGCGCCGGTGGCGACGCCTACAACGTGCTGACATGAGAAAAGTTTTCAATAGATTTCTCATACACAAACAACAGTTGATCGGCGTTGCCTGATGAAACGTTATTGTGATGCCTCGTGTAAGGAGAAGAAGTGCGTACCAACACGTTTCCGACTTCGATAAAGGTCGGATTGTAGCCTTTCGCGATTGCGGTTTATCGTATCGCTACATTGCTGCTCGCGTTGGTCGAGATCCAATGACTGTTAGCAGAATATGGAATCGGTAGGTTCAGGAGGGTAATACGGAACGCCGTGCTGGATCCCAACGGCCTCGTATCACTTGCAGTCGAGATGACAGGCATCTTATCCGCATGGCTGTAGCGGATCGTGCAGCCACGTCTCGATCCCTGAGTCAACAGATGGGCACGTTTGCAAGACAACAACCATCTGCACGAACAGTTCGACGACGTTTGTAGCAGCATGGACTATCAGCTCGGAGCCCATGGCTGCGGTTACCCTTGACGCTGCATCATAGACAGGAGCGCCTGCGATGGTGTACTCAACGACGAACCTGGGTGCACGAATGGCAAAACGTCATTTTTTCAGATGAATCCAGATTCTGTTTACAGCATCATGATGGTCGCACACGTGTTTGGCGACATCGCGGTGAACGCACATTGGAAGCGAGTATTCGTCATCGCCATACTGGCGTGTCACCCGGCGTGATGGTACGGGGTGCCATTGTTACACGTCTCGGTCACCTCTTGTTCGCATTGACGGCACTTTGAACACTGGACGCTACATTTCATATGTGTTAGACCCGTGGGTCTACCCTTCATTCGATCCCTGCGAAACCCTACATTTCAGCAGGATAATGCACGACCTCATGTTGCAGATCCTGTACCGGCCTTTCTCGATATAGAAAATGTTCGACTGCTGACCTGGCCAGCACATTCTCCAGATCTTTCACCAACTGAAAACGTCTGGTCAATGGTGGCCGAGCAACTGGCTCGTCACAATATGCCAGTCACTACTCTTGATGAACTGTGGTATCGTGTTGAAGCTGCTTGAGCAGCTGTACCTGTACGCGCCATCCAAGCTCTGTTTGACTCAATGCCCAGGCGTATGAAGGCCGTTATTATGGCCAGAGGTGGTTTTTATGGGTACTGATTTCTCAGGATCTATGCTCGCAAACTGCTTGAAAATGTAATCACATGTCAGTTCTAGTATAATATATTTGTCCAATGAATACCCGTTTATCATCTGCATTTTTTCTTGGTGTAGCAATTTTAATGGCCAGTAGTGTAGAACTTTTTTCTAGTTTTTGTCAGTAAAGTCTCCTGTAAAAATATGGCACACTTTTTTCAAAGTTCTGAATTTTTAAGACATTTTATTCTTTTCCAGCATGTTTCGGATCCCACTTTCACTCGTGCATTTAAACAAAACATATTTGTGCTTAACAAGTGAATGTTCAAATCCCGTAAGAGCATCACTTTCAGTAATGTACTTGTCCGTTTCTCCAATAAAATCTAGAATTGAGACAGAGAGATGGTGTAGGCACACATTATGGTTTTTACAGTAGATGCTGTTGACTTATTTTTGAGTCAATGAAATTTGCAATAGATGTCTGTCCCCCTACTAGCTCGTTTGGAAGTAAATCGCCGGCAAATATTTTTCAGTTACCTTCTTCTTTTAAATTGTGCCTCAATTGCGCCACACACCGTCAGGTGGCTTGCGGAGTATGGATGTAAATGTAGATGTAGAATAAGGCGCACCGTAGACAACATCAAATGGTTCAAATGGCGCTAAGCACTATGGGACTTATCATCTGAGGACATCAGTCCCCTAGACTTAAAACTACTTAAACCTAACTAATCTAAGGACATCACACACATCCATGCCCGAGGCAGGATTCGAACATGCTACTGTACCAGCAGCGCAGTTCCGGACTGAAGCGCCTAGAACGCTCGGCCACAGCGGCCGGCGTAGACCACACTGAAAACAAAAAACAACCGATTTACTCCAGTTGCCTATGCTGGAGGAAGTGTGTAATATTCATACTTTGGCCCTGTACTGTAGGGTAGTTACAGTAAGACCATCCTTCTGTTGGGTATACAAATGGTCACTAGCCCAAGGGCTATACAAAACACGTTATCCTACCTTTCTATCACCAACAGAATCCAAGGTATGAGCCCCGGAAAATTCCCATGTTTATGTGCGGCGTTTTGGAACACAGTGGTAGCGCGTGCTATCACAAGTGTACCGATTTAAAGAGGGAGTTATTTTGATACTTGTGGGTTTCTATATTTCTTCATTTTATAAATCGCTATGAAAAGCTGTTATACTGTTGTTGATTCGTAGTAAAAGACGGAGGATTGCGCAGTTTAATACTGATATCGGATTGGCTATGATGTATGCCAGTCAGTCAGACTACAGTACATTGCTTTGTGAAGTCTAGATTGAATTCGGAACTCAGCCTTCATCATGTTTGGAAGCGCGTATTAGGAGTTCTGAACAGACGGAATAATTTTGCGGAATAATGAGTAAAACTTAATCTTGGAGTGCTGCAGAGTAAACGCGAACAAGTAGGAAAATCGAATGCGTGAAATTCCTGTTTTTCTACGTAAACTCTGACTTCTGAATTAATTAAAGCCCACGTGGCGTATTACGCAAGTCGGGACCGAGCACTGAACGTTCAAGGGGCTCGAGCTGTGGAACATTTTAACGAGCATTTTGTCACAGATAATGCGTTTTATAATCTTACTGGTAACAGGTTCGCTTGGATACTATAATCTGGCTCTTTCGGGTGACTGTGGTAGCGTGTGAATGTCGAAACTGTAAATTAAGAGTAGCACGGGCTTGGCGGTGTTTTTGTATTAGACAAGTGACAATGTATTGAAACTTTCACTCAGAAACTATCTGTGTTTTAAGAGCTCAATGGTTGCCCCTTCAGATACATATAGTGGTACTGTTCTATTACAACTTATCCAGTAGATATTCGTTTCCCAGCTGAACACACCGAGCAAGTTGTCGCAGTGGTTAGTACAGTGGACTCGCGTTCAGGAGGACGACGGTTCAAATCCGCGTCCGGACCACTCTAATTTAGGTTTTCCGCGATTTTCCTAAATCGCTTCAGGTAAATGCCGGGATGGTTCCTTTGAAAGGGCACGGACGATTTCCTTCCCCATCCTTCCCTAATCCAATGGGGCCGATGACCTCTCTGTTTGATCCCCCTCCTTCAAATCAACCAATCTAACAGACCAAGCTTATGGACAGAATTCACCGATAGGTGGGTGGACGTTTTGTGTGGGAAGACCTTTTAATGGCGCCGTCGCAGACGGGTTACTCGATGCTGGGTTGAGATCTCGAATTTTTATCTGTCACCGTATCACAGACAAATGGTTCAAATGGCTCTGGGCACTATGGGACTTAACTTCAGAGGTCATCAGTCCCCTAGAACTTAGAACGACTTAAACCTAAATAACCTAAGGACATCACACAGATCCATGCCCGAGGCAGGATTAGAACCTGCGACCGTAGTGGTCGCGTTGTTCCAGACAGTAGCGCCTAGAACCGCTCGACCACCCAGGCCGGCTATCACAGACAACAGAGACTTGCGTGCTGTGGAGCCACAGTCAATTGGGACATTGAATGGGATTCTGTGATGTTCAGCGAGGAGGAAGCTTATATAGTGGTCAAAATAAATGTTGCATACTGTGGAAACTTTAATATTGGATACAGTGATCGACAAATACACTAGGTTATGAATGCATTGTTAGTAATGTAATTCTAGCGGAAACAGTCCATGTTTCTACCGTGAGGGAGCAATATGTGCAGCTTATAGCAACAAAGTCACCTGTAAATATTGCATTACGTGCGCTGCGTGTCATTACGAAAGTTATATTGATTCAGGATGGTTGGGGCAACAGTAACGTTCGATCAGAGGCTCCGTATAGTCACTCTACTGGACCAGGCAATGAGACAGATGGACGTTGCAGCGAATATTGCTGTGAGTCAAAATGATGTCTCTATAATCTGGAACAAGTTTTTAACGACAGGATCAGTTGAGGATCGTCATATTAGTGGCCGCGGAAGAGAAACAAGTTTGCAGGACCGATATCTGCGTATGCCAGCGAGGAATAACCTTCCACACAATGCTCGACATCTACGATGGCAGTTTCAAACAGCAATAGGAGTGCAGATGTCAACTAAAACTGTACAATATAGGCTTCATGAACTTGGGTTACTTGCCAGAAGACCACTCAAGGCTCCTCCCCTAAATTGGTTTCGAAGAGAGGCTCGTGACGCATGTGCACGAAACCACTCTATATGGACTAGGCAGCAGTGAGACATAACACTCTTTACCACGGTTCCTTCCATTAGGAAAGTGGGTGCACTCAGAGACTAATCTGATTTATAAATGATATAGTACAGCAACCAGTCGTCCTTTTTTGCAGGTTTTATTTGACAAATTTTGATTTCGGCTATTGCCTAGCTATTATCAATGCACTATTTTCTAGTCTCAATGCATGTCAGTTTCCTGTTATTCTTTGAATACTACCGTATTATACAAGCAGGTTACGATATGGTTTATTCCAGCAGTTTAAAATACAGTAGTATTCAAAGAACTGTGACTGACGCCCGAACTGTAGGGAACTGACATGCATTGAGACTAGAAAATAGTGCACTGATAATGGCTAGGCAGCTCGTGGTCGTGCGGTAGCGTTCTCGCTTCTCACGCCCGGGTTCCCGGGTTCGATTCCCGGCGGGGCCAGGGATTTTCTCTGCCTCTTGATGACTGGGTGTTGTGTCATGTCCTTAGGTTAGTTAGGTTTAAGTAGTTCTAAGTTCTAGGGGACTGATGACCGTAGATGTTAGGTCGCATAGAGCTCAGAGCCATTGATAATGGCTAGGCACTAGCCGAAATCTGTAAATGGCAAATAAAACCTGTAAGAAATGACGACTGATTGCTGTACCCTATCATTTATAAAACAACACTCTTTTCTGGTGAGACCCGCATCATTCTTCAACTTAACAATACTAATATTCTTGCGTGGAGGCAACGAGGGCAATGTTTACACCCTAACTGTATATTAGACCGCCACCCTTGTCGAGGCGGTTCAGTCACGTTTTGAGGTGGAACCACATATGGCTGCAGGTCACACCTTGTACCAGTACATGGGAGGATGGATGACTGGTGCGAAGTATCGGGATGATATCCTTGCACGCATTGTGGACACATTTGGTGAACGTATTGGAGCGGGATTCACGCTGATGGACGGCAATGCACGCCCCCATAGTCACAATCTTATGAACACCTTCCTAGAGGAGCATAGACTTATTCAGACAGAATGGCGTCCATATTCTCCAGATCAACTAGGACACGATAATATGAGCTATCTGAAGTCATCCTGTCGCGCCTGTGGCCTCACAGACCGCGGTAGAGGCTGCTGTGGAGGGATGAGACAATATCCCACAGTATGATCTGGACAATTTGGTAAGGAGAATGCCTAACCGCTTTCAAAAGCGTCTCCAGTTATGATGGGGCCAGTAGATTCATAACTAATGTGTTATGCAACACGGCAGTGAGTGATACTGTAGTGTTTGCAGTTGAAATTTTTGTAAGGTCTCTTTTTTGTTCTTTATTTTTGCTTCTTGTGACTGTACCTGACAGAACAAATTCATTTTTGATGTATATATGCAGACTGAAGCGACTAATGAAAATTTTCTTCAAGGCCGGGATTCGAACCCAGATCTCCTGCTCACTAGGAAAATGCGCTAATCACTACGTCACCCTGGCACAGTGGCTTTGCACAACTTGCTTCATTCTGCATGTATACATCATAGATGTCTGAGACTTGAAAAGGGCTCTGGAACCATATAGTTTCAGTTGATTAAAATCAGTTTTGCTTCCTATCATTTGTAATATTGACAATGAAGCAGTATGCAACAATTATCCATAATATTTGTAGCGGCCAGATCGATACCAGTGTAGCCGTAGAGGAGATACAAAAAACTCGCAGGCCGGCCGCTATGGCCGAGCGGTTATAGGCGCTTCAGTCCGGAACCGCTCTGCTGCTACTGTCGCAGGTTCGAATCCTGCCTCAGGCATGGATGTGTGTGATGTCCTTAGGTTAGTTAGGTTTACGTAGTTCTAAGTCTGAGGGACTGATGACCTTAGCATACCTGTACAGCTCCCGGAATCTTGATTAGGGGAGGCTATTGGATACAACAGGACTGATCTGGCTATTGTTGTTGAAGGGAGGCTGAATACCCGCCGATGTGTTGCAGGGATGCTTAAACTTGTTGACATATCATTCGCGGCCAGGGTACGATATGGTATATTCCAGCAGTTTAAAATGCAAGACCTACAGTGCAACATATGGATCGATGACTGGCTTGCCCGGTCTCTTGATTT
The DNA here is from genome assembly GCF_021461395.2 of Schistocerca americana. Classification (NCBI taxonomy): domain Eukaryota; kingdom Metazoa; phylum Arthropoda; class Insecta; order Orthoptera; family Acrididae; genus Schistocerca; species Schistocerca americana. Next base: position 223,187,761 of record NC_060122.1, on the reverse strand, counting down.
GTTACCACAGCGCATGTCTAGGATGCGACAGGAAGCCTTATATTTCAGTATCAGCCTCCAGCCAGCAGTCTTCAACAAATGACACGGCATGTGTATCAGGCACTGTAAGAAATTCCCAAGATGACATCCTGAGGCTGATTTCAACCTTGGCACAACAAATAAAGTAGCCGGATTTCCTGTTTATCTCCAACAGTCAGGGCTCCAAGACCGTCTCAAAATTTCTTTGTCGCCGATGTTTCCACTTATAATTTCTGAAAACTGCTCGAAAAGAAGGGAATACAGGTTTGATTCCCACTCTGGCACAAATTTTATTAGTCACCAAGAGTGCATTACTATAAGGGGCGATCAAAACGTTTGAAGACGTTTCCGCAGTGCACATGGATTGTCCAGAAAGTAAGTTCCGATCAGTCCCGAAGTGGAAAACACAGTGACTATTAGAAATTGTTTATTTGCAACCGTTAGCTACACCTTCCAGCTACTTCCCTGCATAGTCCCCGCTCCGACTTACACATTTGTCGCAGAGTTGTACTGACTTTACAATACCTTCGTCATAGAAGGCAGCCTTATGCCAATTCTCTACGTTGATCTGCAGGTCGTTGTATATGCCAAAAAATTGTCTACCTAGCCAGATGGTCGAGTGAGCAGATATGAAAATCAGCAAGCCATGTCCAGGTTGTATTGTGGATGATCAGATACTTCCCATCGAACACGCTGCAGCAGCAGTCTTCATTACCCCTGCATTCTGCTGCCGAGAATTGTCGTAAAGAAAGGAATGAACCACGAGAACGCTATAAGAGGATGCATGGAACCAGGCGAAATCTTTCAGTAGGCATCAATGCATGGCGGAAGAGACTATTTACTAGGTACTTTACGTGCTCACTGTGGCCACAGAATTGCTAAGTGCTACGTGACGCGAAGATTCATTGGATTTTCACCGTGGTTTCATTTAGTGACCGATCGCAAATTATTTTCTGGACACCCCTTGTAAATACAACGCAGCGCGACTCCGATACGGGTATACAAGCAGCGATATCTACGCAAGGAATTAGTGTGGCAATCTCGTCTTCCCGACGTGCGTGCGGTAAATACGGGAACGTGTACTACGTCAACGTTGTTATCAAACGGTTAAAAAGATCGTACAAACTGTTATTTTTTTCTTGGCTGCCAAAGGACTAACACCAGTAGACATACATCGGGAAATGAAGGCTCTGCATGGGACAGAATATCTGCCGAACACCACAGTTGTCGATGGTGTACCAAGAGATGCTGCTGCTTCATGATAACGCACGTCCCCAGATCGCAAATATCTTAACACAGAAATTACGCCAACTCAAATGGGAGACACTCGATCACCCGCCCTTTTGTCCTCATCTCTCTCCATGCGATTATCACGTTTTCGGTCCTCTAAAAATGGCTCTGAAGTGTCGATGATTCCTGTGGGTTGGAGATATGCAGCAAGCAATTAAGAACGTCTTTGCGTAACAGGACACGGTTTATTACCAAACGAGTATCTTCAGTCTAGTGCATCGGTAGGTTGATTGCCCCGCCGCTCACTGTGATCTTTACAGATTGGCATACCGTTTCTGGACTTCGAACGGAAACTTTCTGAGCGCCCCTTTAATGAACTGCTTATATTATTCATCATACAAATTCTTTGCGAATTAGCAATCTTTGTCGATTTCCGTATACATTGAGGTAACAAAAGTCATGGGATAGCGATATGCACATATACATATACATATCGCGTACACAAGGTATAAAAGGCCAGTGAATTGGCGGAGCAGTCATTTGTAGTCAGGTGCTTCATGTGAAAAGCTTTCCAACGTGATTATGGCCGAACGACGCGAGTTAACAGACTTTGAAGGCGGAATGGCAGTTGGATCTAGCACTCCGACTTCAGGCCACAAGTGGCCCGTCGGGGCCATCCGACCGCCGTGTCATCCTCAGCTGAGGATGGGGATAGGAGGAGCGTGTGGTCAGCACACCGCTCTCCCGGTCGTTATGACGGTTCTCTTTGACCGGAGCCGCTACCATTCGGTCGAGTAGCTCCCCAATTGGCAACACGAGGCTGAGTGCACCCCGAAAAATGGCTACAGCGCATGGCGGCCCGGATGGTCACCCATCCGAGTGCCGGCCACGCCCAACAGCGCTGAACTTCGGTGATCTGACGGGAATCGGTGTGTCCACTGCGGCAAGGCCGTTGCAGTTGGATCTAGACGGTTGGGAAATTCCATTTCGGAAATTGTTAGGGAATTCAATATTCCGAAATCCACAGTGTCAAAAGTGTGCCGATAATACCAAGTTTTCGGCATTACCTCTCAGCACGGACAACGCAGTCGCTCACGGCCTTCACTTAACGGACGAGCAGCTGCGTTTCCGTAGAGTTGTCAGTGCTAATACACAAGCAACACTGCGTGAAATAGCCGCAGAAATCAATGTGGGACATACGACCAACATATCCGCCAGGACAGTGTAGCAAAATTTGGCGTTAATGGGCTGTGGGAGCAGAGGAACGACCCGAATGCCTTTGCTAACAGCACGACATCGCCAGCTGCGCCTCACCTGGTCTCGTTATCGTATCGATTGGACCCTGGAAGACTGGAAAACCATGGCCTGGTCAGATGAGTCCAGATTCCAATAGGTAAGAGCTGTTGGTGGGGTTTGACTGTGGCGCAGGGCCCACGAAGCCATGGACCCATGTGGGTCAACAAGGCACTGTGCAAGCTGGTGGTGGCTCCGTAATCGTGTTGGCTGTGTTTACTTGCAATTGACTGGGCCTTGGCTATATTCGGATACTTGGAGACCATTGACAGCCATTCATGTTCACAAACAACGCTGGAACTTTTACCAATGTCGATGCGCCTCGTCACCAAGGCTCGATTGTTCGCAACTGGTTTGAAGGACATTCTGAATAGTTCGAGCGAATGATTTGGCCACCCAGATCGCCCGTTATAGCCGCGCAGGGTAGCTGTGCGGTCTGGGGCGCCTAGTCACGGTTCGCGCGGCTGCCTCCGTCGGAGGTTCGAGTCCTTCCTCGGGCGTGGGTGTGTGTGTTGTCCTTAGAGTAAGTTAGTTTAAGGTCGATTAAGTAGTGTGTAAGGCAAGGACCGATGACCTCAGCAGTTTGGTCCCATAGGAACTTACCACGAATTTCCAATTTTTCGCCCATTATGAATCCTATCGAACATTTGTGGGACATAATCGAGAGGTCAGCTAGTTCACAAAATCCTGCGCCGGCATCACTTCCGAAATTATGGACGGCTATAGAGGCAGCAGGGCTCAATATTTTTGCAGGCAATTTCCAAAGACTGGTTGAGTCCATGCCACGTCGAGTAGCTGCACTGCGCCGGGCAAAGGGGGATACGACACGATATTAGGTTGTACCCCACGACCTTTGTCAGCCCAGTGTAGACTGGTCTACATCTACATCTACATACATACTCCGCAATCCACCATACGGTGTGTGGCGGAGGGTACCTCGTACCACAACTAGCATCTTCTCTCCCTGTTCCACTCCCAAACAGAACGAGGAAAATATGACTGCCTATATGCCTCTGTACGAGCCCTAATCTCTCTTATCTTATCTTTGTGGTCTTTCTGCGAAATGTAAGTTGGCGGCAGTAAAATTGTACTGCAGTCAGACTCAGCTGCTGGTTCTCTAAATTTCCTCAGTAGCGATTCACGAAAAGAACGCCTCCTTTCCTCTAGAGACTCCCACCCGAGTTCCTGAAGCATTTCCGTAACACTCGCATGATGATCAAACCTACCAGTAACAAATCTAGCAGCCCGCCTCTGAATTGCTTCTATGTCCTCCCTCCATCCGACCTGATAGGGATACCAAACGCTCGAGCAGTACTCAAGAATACTGGAAATACCATTTCGTTCAACGTGTTTCCTCAGGTGGGTTGTACGTTCCTGTTGGTGGCCGTGTGCGAAGCTGCTGGTAACGGAGACCTGGCGGTGGTGACGGAGACTGGTGGGGAGGAGACGACGCCGACCGCTGCCGACAACCCGTCCGTGGACCAGGCGTGGCTGATGGAGGCCATCAGGGACGTGGCGTACTACCTGCGCCAGCACAAATTCTCAGACTTCGACAGGCGCTACTTCGCTAAGCAGGAAGGCGCGCCCAGGGTCAGTACCGCCTTACACCTACCGATACCTCACAAATTTTTAACCCTTGTTGAAGAAATATCACGGTTTGTGACCATCGCAATTACTTACGAGGCTGACAAACATTTCTTTTAATTTACATCAGTTGTACTTAACGGATCCACCAGATGTGGAAAAAAATCATAGACATTTACACTGGTTAGCCAAAACATTATTATCACGACCCACGGCCACGATGGATGTCGCCTGGTGGCGTTGCGGACACATGACGCGTTAACAAAAGTATGTAAGCGGAGTTGACACGGACGGGGCACCACCATAGCGATGATTTGGGCTGCAAATGGGAAATCCATTAAAATAAGAGACTTTGACAAAGGGAAAATTATTATAACGAAGAGCCTGTGAATGAGTGTCTCGAAAATGGCGAACCTGGTTGTATGTTCACGTGCTACTGTCGTGAGCATCTATGGAAAGAGATAGAAGGACAGTGGAATCACTACTAGGTGCTAAATGGTTGGACGTCCACGACTTTTCACAGAACTTGCTGTTCGCAGGCTTGCCTTCTCTGTAAAGTAGGGCAGATGGTGATCTGTGGCATCTCTGCCGAGAGACAATGCTGGTGCACGCACAAGTGATTCCGGAGCACGCCGTTCATCGCACGTTGTTGAAGATGGAGTTCCGCAGCAGACCACCCCTACGTGTTCACATGTTGACCCAACCACATCGTCAGTTACGGCTGCGGTGGGCACGGGACCATCGGGATTCCACCGTCGATCAATGGAAACGTGTCGGCTCTTTGGCTGAATCACATTTCTGCTACACTAGGTCGCTGGTCGTCTCCACAAATGCCGTCATCGAGGGGAACGGCGACTCGAAACACGTAGCGCGCCTAGGATGCAGGCTGACGGGAGCAGTATTATCTTATGGAAAACATTCTTCTGCACTTGCATGGGAACTGTGGTAGTAATAGGAGACAGGCTGACAGCTGAGAACCACCTGCATCCCTGCATGCTTGATGTCTACCACAAAGGCGATGTGGTCTTTCAGCAGTATATAAGGCTGCGTTCACACTGCCGGCCGGGCCGAGCCGAGCCTGGCTGGGCCGCCGCTCGCTTTGATATCAAACACGTGGTTTTGAACTGCGGTGTTCACACTGGCGGCCGGGCCGCGCCGACACGGCGTGAGCCTCCCGGAGCCGAGCCGGCGACATCCCGAGTGTTTAGTATTGCCGGCGCGAGCCGACCGCAGGCGCGAGCCTGTGGAGCAGCACTACAGCTTCTGCAGTACACGCATCACACGTCTCCCTTCTGCTTTCATCACAAGTGTGACTGCACACGTCTTTTATTTTACGATGTTACCTCACATTTCACAATCAGTGAGGAAAAATTACGTTTATTATAATGACACATGCGAAATTACTTTTATTTCATTTATTTAATCTACCGTATTTACATGCATTTACAACAATAGCTTACCAGCGATCGCGGCATTGCCGCCACTGAGTAGTTCGCATTTACTTGTAAACGGAGGCAGATATGAGTGTCACTGAGGGACGGAAATTTGTCCCTACCAGATGATAATGCATTGTAAAGTCATGCTGTGGCAGTTCCTTATCAGTGGAAATAGAACCACTGAGTCAAAGAGCATTATCTCAAAGCTCTTCGACTATCAATCTGTCTATCTTACAAGGTAATGAAAAGAATTCTGTGAGGTCATCAGTGGCTCCACATGATGAACTATCACCACTGCCAAGCGCTGCATCATGAAGGAAAAAGAAGATAAAAGTTGGAAAATTCTGAAGGAGTATTTCTGCGATTCTTCGTTGAAGGCACAGCAAGACATTACCCAAAATGACGAAGCTAATTACTTCCTAATGATTCTCAGGAGTCCCATAAACTCTCTTCCCCTCAGAGGTAAGCGTTTGTGAAATTTAAAATACAAAAGCATGACTACAATTAATTGGAGGTAGTGAATGCTGTACAAAGTTCTACTGCAAACCAAAAAGTGTGTGCTAACGAATCTTACCTTATCGTTATACACAATTTTTCTTCTGCTGTTATACTTCTGCGAAAATTTGTGTTCTGTTTAGAAATTTTGTCTTGAATGTTCTGCAGCACATACTGAAATGTATTATGATCCATTCTGTAATTTGAATAAAATTTTTTAGGATAGTTTTTAAGTTCTTCATATAAAGAAAAAAACTCTCCTAAATGTCTGTCGCTATTTATGGGATGAATCCATAACCTCCTAGTTCTTCTGTACTTCAAAACTCGACGAGTTACTGCAGAGTCAAAACAATACCAATAAAAGAGTGAAGACATTGTTCTACACGACAGCACAGACTAGCTAAAGGCGAGCAACTGTTGACTGCAGCTGCGTTTTCTACTGACTTGCTTGTCAGCTGTCGAAGGGTGGGGATCTTTTTGAATTTATTTATTTGGCCTCACGCCAGCCATTTAGCCAAAGAGTGGGGATTACCTTGACAGTGCAGCGCAGCCCGCCAAGGAAGAAAAAAAAACAATGAAGAACAATGCAACGCACATCTGTGCCGATCTACAGTCGTTTCATTAACTCTCCATTATTTTTTCTGTCAAAGTAGACAACGAGACTACAGAATTGCGCTTCAGTTATCTTTTAGTTCGAAATACGAAAGGTACATCATACTAATTGTAGGATGTTGATGACAAATAATTGTTTGTCTTTTGTGATGCAACGTGTGGCCAATTATAAAAGCATAGCAGATGATTGTCCAGTAGCCGAGGGAAAGATTCTTATACATTTGGATTTATCTATAGAATGAGACCATTAAAATAATAAGAGGGACCGGCACTAGGTCTGCGCTGATCACTAGTAATTAGTTTTTTTCTATCCTGCGTTATATGACTACACTAAACCAAGCTGTAACCGCGCGAACTCCGTGGCTTGCGGACGCGGCACTGACGCCACTGAATGGCTCGCATTACTTGAGACCAGAGACAGATATCAGTATCATTATCATTTCACAAACTTTTTGGTACTTTTAGCTACATTTCATTCCCAACAATGTATGGTCTAAAACAGATCTAACAGTAAGCTACCCGCTACATAACTTTTTTCACTACAAGATTTGTAAATCAAGTGCACAACGTTGACAAATAGCATCATTTCACAATGACTGTTAAGGAATATGGAAAGATAAATGATTCAATACGAAGCTAAGATGTTGCACTACCACGTGTACAAAAATCAGATTCTTTAGCCGCATACTTTCTTCAAAATCGGTTGGGAAGCGTTACGAAACTAAGAAATCACGCGAAACGAAAAGTAGACTTTTTCTTTTTTCACGACGTAAGTAAAGCTTTTAAGGAAAAAATAAGTTCATAAAACGATGTGCCGAAGTCTTATATACCGCTAAGAATTTTTAAAACATGAAAATCGGAGAAGTGGATTTTCCCCCATTTCGCCGTCTCGGCTCGGCGCGGCGCGCAAAGTGAATGCACTACTCGTCGGCCTGAGCTGGCTAGGCACGAGCCGAGCCAGTACGCGTCAGCCCGGCCCGGCCATGCCGGCAGTGTGAACGCAGCCTTAACTGTTCGTGTCTCGGGGCCAGAACTGTTCAAATGGCTCTAAGCACTATGGGACTTAACATCTGAGGTCATCAGTCCCCTACACTTAGAAACTACTTAAACCTAACTAACCTAAGCACATCACACACATCCGTGCCCGAGGCAGGATTCGAACCTGCGACCGTAGCAGTCGCGCGGTTCCGGACTGAAGCGCCTAGAACCGCTCGGCCACAGCGGCCGGCGCAAGAACTGTGCTACAGTGGTTCGACAAGCACTATAGTGAACTCACATTGATGTCTCGGCGACCAAATTCGCCTGATGTAAATCCTATGGAACCCATCTTGGTCTCTATCGGGCGCCACCATCGCTTAAGCGTATAAGCGGACCGTTATTTACGCGAATTACGTGACCTGTGCGTAGCATTTAATGCCACACACCTCCACAAACTGTTGGATCCCTGATACGCTGAATCAGTGATGTATTTCGTTCCAAAGATAGCCAAACACGCTATTAAGCAGGTGGTCTCTATGTTTTGGTTCATCAGTGTATTTAAGTGCAATACAGAGAAATAATTTAACTTTACGAAGCAAAGCCTGTTGTACTGCTGTGATAATTCCAGTTATAAAACAATTTAAATACATTACGTTTTCGAGTTTCTGTGAAACTTCGAAATGGTGTCAAAGGAACTGCCCTTCAGGAAATTCATTAATCCACGACATTATCACGATGCTGTTTAATGTTCTCTGATAGGTTGTTGAATTACATGTGTGCCCATGTATCAGATATCTTTCTGTACCAATTTCAAGCCTTTGAAGTCTTTGTAATGGGTGTCTTTCGTTCTAGTGTTACATTACTGCTTTCACAGTTTGTTCTTAGGAAAGAATATGCAAGGTGGTTCCATTATGGTGTTACGAACTTTCAGGGATGATCGAGAAGAGTAAAAGTACCAATTTGAGATAAGGGACCGGGTCCGGATAATACCGAGTCGAAAGTTATAAACAAAAATCGTTCTGATAACTCTGACAGCGGACCTCTTCTGCTGACAGCTCTTTGCTTCAGATATTTTGGGAGAAGGTGGTATTGGCCAAAACAAGAAAAAAAAGTCGAGTAAACATGAGCTGTAAAATACATATCTCAAGAGCAGTGAGCAATATTTTAGTAGAAGAAATGTTTTTTTTTTTCAGTACAAGAAATGGGTTTTCTTGTATTGGCTCATACCACCTTCTCCCAAACTATCGAAAGCAAAGAGCTTGCAGTAGAAGAGATCCACCGTCAGAGTTATCAGAACGATTATCGTTTATAACTTTCGACTCGGTGGTTTCCTTTACCTCAAACTGATATACTTACGCTTCTCCATCACCCTTGAAAGTTCGTAGCATCATCACGGAATCACCCTGTACATGCAAGGTCGTCAGAAACAGTTGTAAGTGTTTGTAGGGTAGATTGAGATCCGAAATAAATGTTGAGGAAAAAATTCGATACGTTGCGTCGTTTCAGAGTTAATTAGCATTGAATTTAGCCAATAGACGGTTGGGCGCGCAGATTCATGGGTCCTGCCCAGAGACGGTGTCGCCAAACGTGTTCTTCATTTGGTTTACTAAAACCAAACAAGAGAGTGATACAAAAATAGAACATGAGACGGTAGTAAGGATCGAACCCGAGACAAAGACTGAGCAGCCTCGTGTGCTATCATGTGCACCATGAGATCAACTGACACTAATTGTATCTGGCGTGCAGCTTGCGCCCAACGGCCTGTTAGGTAACTTCAATGCAAATTAACTGGGAAACGGCGCAACGTATCGCATTTTTTTCTTAGCAATTATTTCTCAGCACAACCTACCCTGCAACGCTCTCTTAGGCTTTTCAGACTATTTCTGACCACCCTATATATTGTTTCAGTGGACGGAGACAATAGTAGGCCACCAACAAATGGGTTACGATGTTACATGGCCTCTACAACGCACCCAAAGTTCCGGACATTCTTCCTTCGGGAGTCAAATATGCTACGTTGAAAAAGGACACTGCTCTTGGTTTGATGTGTTGTCTGTTAATATTCTGCGGTTTGCTGGTGAAAATTCTTACGAGCACATGTTCACAATCTTTACTCCGTCTACTAACCGTACATCCATCCCAGTTTCATGGAACGAAGCAACGATAATACTACTCCACAAGAAATGAAAGGCCCACAATATAAAAAGCTATCATCCCATATGCCTAATCTGCTCTTTGTACAAAGTTTTTACAAAAATATTATTATACAGTTTCAGTCCCATTCGCGCTCAGCTCAGCCTATTGAGCAGGCAGGATTCCGCAGCAACTTCAGCGCACTAGGTGATATTTTTGTTTTCGGGGAAGTGATAAGCAGAGCGAACGCTACCGGATATCTCTACGTATAGCTTTTGTAGGTTTTGAAAAGGCTGTTGATTGAGTTAGAAGTCCTGCTGTCGTTAAAAACTTAGCAAAGCAAGGGGTGGAGGTGACCTACATTAAAATCCTGTAGCATATATACGAAACTTCTATAGCTTTTTTTAGTGTCTCGGAACCAACTCAACAGTTTCCAAATCAAAGAGAAGTGAAACAAAACTGTCTCATCCCTTCCAAACTGTTCTCGCCGTCCTGGGAAAGGCAATGTCGAAATTAAACTTTGAGGAAGAAGGAATCAGAATCGGTAGGAAGAACCTTGACAGCCTGAGATTTTGTAGATGACTTTGTACTGTTGGCAAATGATTTTGAAGAGTTCACCCAGGAATGTCAGGCAGTGGAGACGTAACGTAAACCTTTACAAGACAAAAATTATGTTCAATAAATGGTGCACATTAGGAAAAGGACAACTCAAAAATACACTGCATTACACTCTCAGAGAATACAATTATCATAGCCAACTTGTAAATGTGACTGGAGACATAAGATGGGAACTCTTTCAACGCATCAATCTAGGCTTGCAAGAATTTAGAAGACATTCGACCTTCTTCAGGCGACATATGGCAGTGAAATTGACAAAAAATAGCTTTTGATTAGCGTGTTTTCCGCATCTTCACTTACGGTTGTGAAGACTGGACTCTTCATGAATATACAACACGGGAACTTAGAATTGTACAGCAAGCATAGAATGGTCTATGTTGGTATTTGCAAGGAAAGACGAACAAAACGGGCAGGAGACATTAGATCAACTACCGACCTCAAAGACATCCTGCACATTCATTGCAGTACGAAATAACAATGGGGCAGCCACGTTGCCAGAAGAAATGACTGCTGTACAAAGGCGTCTCTGAGTTGGATTCCAACAGACAGGGAAAGGCCGTGAGGAAGACCACCAGGCCGAAGGGTCAATGACCTGTGGAAGATCGCAGGAATTAACTAGCTTACTATCGCACAAGCCCGTTGCTCATGGAAGAAGTAGTTGCAGTCGTATCTCAGTACTTGGACAGTCCACATCATTTAATAACAGAAACGGGTAATGGTAATGGTGACGTTAACAAAGTGGGCGGATTTCGTGCCTCAGTGATACAAACAGCTGTACCGTATATGCAACCACAATGGAAGTGTTATCTGTTATGAGGCCAGACAGACGTATGTTGCCTGAAGATGGGAAGCAGCCTTTTCAGTAGCTGCAAGAGCAACAGTCAGGATGATTGACTAATATGGCTTTGTAACATTAGGCAACATAACCCTGCTATACTGGATGCGAACCGTTGAAATCAAGGAGAGACCTCAGCCGTTGTATTTCCCGAGAGCAAGCAGCTTTAGTATATGGTTAAGTGTTGGTGGTACCATCTTGGATAAAATAGCCCGCCTTCGGATCTCCGGGCGGGGAGTAGGTTAGGTTAGGTTAGTGTTGTTTTAACGTCCCGTCGACAACGAGGTCATTAGAGACGGAGCGCAAGCTCGGGTTAGGGAAGGATGGGGAAGGAAATCGGCCGTGCCCTTTCAAAGGAACCATCCCGGCATTTGCCTGAAACGATTTAGGGAAATCACGGAAAACCTAAATCAGGATGGCTGGAGACGGGATTGAACCGTCGTCCTCCCGAATGCGAGTCCAGTGTGCTAACCACTGCGCCACCTCGCTCGGTGGCGGGGAGTATTTAGAAGGATGTCGTCGACAGAAGAAACAAGACTGGCATTCTACGTGTCAGAGTGTGGAATGTCAGAATCGGGTAGGCAGGCTACACAATTTAAAAAGGAAAATGGAGAGGTTGAAATTCATATAGTGGGAATTAGTGCAGTGCGATGGCAGGAAGGATAGAATTTCTGATCAGCTGGGTAAAGGGTTATAAATATAAAAACAAATAAGGGTAATGTAAACATGGATATAATAATGAATAAGAAAAACAAGAATGTGGGGACATAACAATGAACAGCACAGTGAACACACCATCGTAGCCAAGATAGATACGAAGCCAACGTCCACCGCAACGATGCAAGCCTATATGCCAAATAACTCCGCAAATGATGAAGAGATTGAAAAAATTTATGAGGAGATAAAAGAAATTATTCAGATAGTTAATGGAGACTGTAACATTATGTGATTGCCTTATCATTTTAAATCATTCACTAATCGAGCAGTCGCTCGGCAACAGCTACAGTCAGCAAATAATGTTGCGAGAATGTAAAAGGTGAACGACCTGTGACGTAACTTGTTTATTGTCGAAGCGCCGTCAGAGATGCAGTGAGTTATTGACTTTGAAAACCACGGCGCGAAAAACGGACAGAAGAAGAACACTTTTACACTTTTTTTTTATGCACGAGATATTCTCGATGAACAGTTACTCATTCTTCTCTTGTCTCTTGTAACTTGTGTCGGACGCGCATGTCTTGCCGCCGTATTATTATCGTTAAAAATAATAATATTTTAGTGTAAAGTAAAAGTGCAATACTAAAAGTGCAATACTGCATAGCAGTAGATTTATTGTGCGACGTGTATGTGAAAACGTCAAAGGAATTATTTTTATTACGAGAAGGGAAGTGTCAGTCAAAACGGCATCCATGTTAAATCTTTCATTGCAGTGTAAGTTCATCTATTAATTGCCATAAATTCAGATTTAAATGGAATTGGTGTATGGACTATTTATTTAATATAGAATCTGTGTCTCACTCCTTCATGAAGTTATTTAATTTTCTTTATGTTTCTGTCAAATAGAGAGTTCACAGTCACGAATTCTTTCGTCGAAATTGGACGGAAGTTGTATGCGGCGAAATATTTTCTCCGCGCCATATTCTACTGGTAAATGCATGATAAACTACGGTCCCTTAGGAAATTCATGTTGAGCTATCCAAAAATAATTATATTTTGAATAGGCATTTACTCTCCTCTGCAATGCAACTTCCGACTGATCAGACGATCCAACAAGAAACAGTCGCACACGGTCGGCAAATATATCTCCACCGCTGATTATAGCTATATGTTACAGCACAAAAGTAAACATATTGTTATAATTAGCGACTACGAACGGGGACATTTATAACTGTATGTTTACGTATACACATTACGTAAACATATCGTTATAAGACGAAAATTTAGTTGTAACGACACTAGAATTCGATAGAAGATAAGGATCAGAAGCAAAAATAGTAGTACATTATGGAACGAGCGAAAGAAGCGGAAAAGCTTCGTAGTAGAATTTTGCACAGCGTGTATTTTAATCATTGCTAATACGTGGTTTAATGAGCTGGAATGGCAAGCCAGCACTAGGCAAAGAAGGGGAAGCTTAAGGATGGAATTAATATATAGTGGGTCTATATCAGGGAAATATCTTGATGCCAGTATAATAGAAACGATAGAGGAAATGGAGGGAGATGAGTTGGCAGATATGACACTGAGGGAAGAATTCGATAGAGCACTGAAAGATCTTAATCGAAACAAGAGTAGACGTCAGTCTGTCAGAGCTGCTGATAACATTGGGAGAGCCAGCCATGACAAAACTGTTCCATCTGGTGTGCAAGGTGTATGAGATAGACGAAATAACCTCCGACTTCAGAAATAATGTAATAAATCCCATTCCAAAGAGGGCAGGTACTGACAGTTGTGAATATTATCGAACCATCAGCTTAATTATTTGTGTTTGCAAGTTACTGACACCATTTGTTTGAAAGAGAATGGAAAATCTGGTAGAAGAATATCAGTTTGGATTCCGGAGGAATGTAGAGGCACATGAGACACTACCGACAGAACGACTTATTTTAGATTATAGATTAGAGAAAGACAAACCTTGTTTATAGCATTGTAGATTCAGAGAAAGCTTCTGTTAATGTTGACTGGAATAAACTCTTTGAAATTCTTAAAGTAGCAGGCGTAAAATACTGAGAGGGAAAGTTTATTTGTGATATTATAAGAGTCGAGGTGTATGAAAGGAAAGCAGTGGATGATTAAGGATTGAGACAGAGTTGTAGTCTTTCTCCGATGTTGTTCAATCAGTACATTGGGAAAGCTGTTCAAAAATCCAAATAAAATATTTTAGAAAGATTTTAAATACAGGGAGCAGAAATAAAATCTTTGAGGTTTGCCGATGACATTGTAATTCTGTCAGAGACAGCCAAGGCCTTGGGAGAGCAGTTGAAAGTCATGGACACTGTCTTGAAAGGAGGTTATAAGATGAACGTCAATAAAAGCAAAACAAGGAATGTTAAAAGTAGTCGAATTAAATTAGGCAAAGCTGACGCAATTGGATTAGGAAACGAGACACATGAAGTAGTAGATGGGTTTTGTTATTTAAGCAGCAGAATAATTGGTGAGGGACGAGGTAGAGAGGACATAAAACATAGAGTGGCAATAGCAAGAAAAGCGTTTCTGAAGAAGAAAAATTTGCTAACATAGGTTTTAGTGTAAGGAAGTCTTTTCTGAAAATATTTTCATGGCGTGTAGTCATCTGTTGAAGTGAAATACGGACGGTAAACAGTTTAGACAAGACGAGAATAGAAGCTTTTAAAATGTGTTGCTACCGAAGAGTGCTGAAGATTAGATGAGTAGACCATGTAACTAGTGATGACGTTCTGAATAGAATTGGGGAGCAAAGGTTTTGTGGCGCAACTTGACTGAAAGACGGGATCAGTTGCTAGCACACATTCTGAGACATCATGGGATCACCAATTTAATATTACAGGAAAGTGTGTGTGGGCAAAGGGGGGGGGGGGGTAAGGAATCATAAAGAAAGACCATGAGATTCGAATGCACGAAGGTTGCAGTAGTTATTCGAAGATGATGAGGCTTGCACAATATAGAGTAGCATGGACAGCTGCATCAAACCACTCTTCTACTGAAGACAACAACAACAAGAACATATGTGCTGTATATTAACGGAGCCGACTGATACCTAATTGATGTTTCAGTATTTTCATGTCTGTGGGATATGTTAATGATAAATCCATGCTTATGCTAGTTTGTTTTCAGTATCTTCAGTACTGAAAATATCCATTTCTACCGATGAAGAATTCTGCGATTACACTATCGCTATTTTGTGTGTTTAACATTACTGGAACTTATCACCACCTTCGTGTGAGCTACATATACGAAACTCATAAGCTACTATTTTTTACTCTAGCAACAAGCTGTCTGTTTTTGAGTCTTCCATTGGCACTCCAGAATAAACCTTTCACTGATCACTCAAAAATAGCCACTATGAGTTTTGAAAAACTTATGTAGTATTTGAAAGTGTACTAATTCTAAAGGAAACTTTAAAGCCACGCCCTTATCTGCACAGGGATTTTTCGGCAGTTTTCCAACGCCGCCTCTGAGGTCATTCCATTGGGAAGTGCAGCAATACTGCGGAACAGACTTCTACGACTGCATCAGATATTTGCAAGAGGTAAGCATAACGTGAACACTGTCGTAGTAAACAACCTATTGCGGCAGCTATTCTAAGTATGAGATGTTACTGAAGAAACGCTTCGCCTTTCGTGTTTTCATGATTTAGCACTATCACTTTTCGCGAACTTTGAATGCTAAGCAGGAAGAAGCGTTCCTAACAATGGAAGACGAGCGTCTCTGTAAGCAAGCCGTACAAAACATTAGCCTCCTTCAGTATACATCTCGTTAATAGCGTGTAAAGCCATCTTTGCTCTTGAAAATGACCACAGTTCAGTGACGAAGAGAGTCCACGAGTTTCCCCAAGTATGGCATACTCAGCTGCCGCCCCTCTATGATCCCACAGAGACGCAAAGTTGCGAGGATACTGATTGCTAAATTTCACCCGAAGTTCCAAATAGTCCCACCAAGTGCTGCCTCAACGCGTAGAAATTCACATAGGAGAATAAATTGTGTAAATTCACATCAAACGTGACAGATGACTGATGAAAAAGAGGGAATATTTATCTCTACGCTCATTTACACTGTGCTGTGTGAAGTATGAATTGTGTCTTCGGTATTATTGCATAGTGCTCATGACTGCGGAATGCTGCACACAGCCTATCCCTCTCTAGTAGCAGAAGAAGAGCGTCCTAATGTCCTAACAGGACACATCAACAACGTGGTCAGAAACATTATTCTGCCTATCGGTTCGTGCGTGACACTGCACGGTACCAGTGTGTTCGAAATAGCCGCGCGCGAAAATGTGGTTTTTCAGGGAATCATAATTATCTCGGGTTCTGTTGGTCACAGATATAAGGGGTCAAGTGCTTTGGGTAGCCCTTAGCCTAGCGACCATCGGAAGAAGGGCATACTGTAACTATCCCTCAGTACAAGGTCAAAATTTAAACATTACACATTTTATCCAGCCTAAGCAAACTGAGTAAATCGGTAGGTCCTTTTGCATAAGGAGTGGCCCAGGGTGGGCCTTAGGCAGCTTCTAAGAGCACCATTTGCTCATTGGCAGTTCCTGAGAAAACCTCGAAAAACCATTATTTTAGAGTACGACAAGTACCAATTGTAGAGACGGCCATTGCTATAATTCCTATTCGTGTCGTATCGTCGAATATTTTTCCATATGTTCTTAAGATAATGTTCCCGGGAAATTTCAAAACTCCTTTTGATATCATTATCCATTACCAAGATTCAGAGGTCCGAAGTTGCTGTACTCATGCAGAAAACCGCAAAAACCGCCGTTTTTGCACCGTTGGCCAAAGTTACATAAATAACTAACCATGCCAACTGGATCAAATTTTTACTGTACATTTTTTAGATATTCTTCTGGGAACACCATTTCCCAGTTCTTGAAAATCTATGTCCTTTATCCAGAGACATCCGAAAAACCATTATTTTTGGTTACCAGCCGGCCGCGGTGGCCGTGCGGTTCTAGGCGCTGCAGTCCGGAACCGCGGGACTGCTACGGTCGCAGGTCCGAATCCTGCCTCGGCCATGGATGTGTGTGATGTCCTTAGGTTAGTTAGGTTTAAGTAGTTCTAACTTATAGGGGACTGATGACCTAAGATGTTAAGTCCCATGGTGTT
This sequence comes from Schistocerca americana, assembly GCF_021461395.2. NCBI lineage: Eukaryota > Metazoa > Arthropoda > Insecta > Orthoptera > Acrididae > Schistocerca > Schistocerca americana. The sequence goes on along the minus strand of NC_060122.1, from coordinate 223,170,728 downwards.
CAGAGCCATTTGAACCATTTTTGGTTACCAGAAGTACCAATTGCGGGGATTGCCATTTATGTAATTTCTGATCATGGCAAATCGTCGAATTTTATACCAGATATTCTTAAGATGATGTTCTCGTGGAACCTTGAAACTTTTTCCGGTCTCATCATCCGTTACCGAGATCCAGAGGTTCAAAAAAACCATACTTACTCATGTGAAATACGTGCGTAATATCCCGTCTGAGATGTAAATATAGTTTTAACTGACGTAGTAAACACATGGCAAGGATTCTAGCGTCATCGTAAACAGAAGTACTGCAGTGACAAAAAATGGGTAAAAAGGTTCTTAGTACGCTTCAAAATTTTGAAATGACTCCCAAAAAATTATTTAAAACTCGAAAGACGACAAATTCAGTAAAATACTTCTAATAACGTTTTTATTCTTTTCAGATACAAATCATACGTCTGGCGTTTTCTTTTAATTGCGATCGATGAGCAAAGTATCCAGAAAAATTATAAAGCATACGATTTTTGTTAACTCCGTGTTATCGTACTTCTTTGTTGTTTATACACTGAGGTGACAGAGGTCATGGGATAACTGCATGCACATATGCAGATAGAGGTAGCGAGCACACAAGGTATAAAAGGACAGTGGATTGGCAGAGCTGCCATTTGTAATCAGGTGATTCATGTGAAAAGGTTTCCGACGTCTTTATGGCAGCACGACGGGCACTAACAAAATTTGAAACTGGAATGGAAGCTGGAGCTACACGCATGTAACATTCCATTTCCGAAATCGTTAGGGAATTGAATATTCCGCGATCCACAGTGACAAGAGTGTGCCCAGGATATCACATTTCAGGCATTACCTTTCACCACGAACAAAGCAGTCACCAACTATCTTCTCTTGAAGACCGGCAGCAGCAGTGTTTGCTTACAGTTGTCAGTGCTGACAGACAAGCAACGCTGCATGAAATAACAGCAGAAATCAATGTAGGACGTACGACGAACGTATCCGTTAGGACAGTCCGACGAAATTTGCCGTTAATGGCCTATGGCTGCAGACGACCGAAGCCACGGACCAAGTTGTCAGCAAGCACTGTGCAATTGTTCGTGGCTCCATAATGGTGTTGGCTCTGTTTACATGGATGGGTATAGACAGAGCGTGCAATGCCTCTTCTGGGCTCGTGACCTCTTCAGTTGGACACTAGACGACTTGAAAACCATTACCTGATCAGATGTGTCCCGATTTCTGTTGGTAGGGTTCGAGTGCGGTGCAGGCCCCATAAAGCCACGGACCCGAGTTGTCATCCTTGAAAGTCAATTTGCGATTGACTCTAAGGTGTTGGAAACCGTTTTATTGACTTTTATATGTAGCGGAACAGTCATATATTCGTTATTTCCGGCAAAATATTCTCTTTAATAAGTATTAAAAGAACAACTTTTGAACGCCTACGCAGCCGGCTGTTGTGGCAGGGCGGTTCTAGGCGCTTCAGTCTGGGACCGCGCGACCGCTACGGTCGCAGGTTCGAATCCTGCCTCAGGCATGGATGTGTATGATGTCCTTAGGTTAGTTAGGTTTAAGTAGTTCTAAGTTCTAGGGGACTGATGAGCTCAGATGTCAAGTCCCATAGTGCTCAGAGTCATTTGTCATCAAGCCACTGTGCAATTGGACGGCTATAGACGCAACATGTTTCAGAATTTCTGCAGGGACTTCCAACGATTTGTTGAGTCCATGTCACATCGAGTTGCTGCACTGCACCGAGCAAAAGGAGGCCTAACACTATTTTATGAGGTATCCCACGACTTTTGTCAGCTCACTGTATGTGTCAAAATGTAGAAATGTGTCGAAGTATATACATAAATTGTCAAATTTTACTGACGTACAGAATTCGTTTTATTAGTACCAGCAGCACAGAAATTTTGAACACTTGGATATGGGACGAAAAGGTGTTTTGGACCTCGCAGAATTTTTTAGGTGCCGAGGTGTGGTAGAGAAAGTGGTACTGGGAAGAAAGGAGAAAAGGAGACAGTGTAAGTGAGATAGGAGACATTGGCAATAACATGTACTGTAAGTCAATGGGAGAAAAAATAAGCAGTGTTGAAACAGACAGTGACAAAGAGATGGAGATGCTGAGTATGAAGGCTTAGCTACGAAGAGAGACTGGGCAAAATGATTTAGAATGTTCTGTGCTAAAAATGTGTGAATATGTTGGCAAGGCCAAATTGTTAATGAGGAAGGCGGAATGAGCATTAAGACAGCTGGATTCCCACTTTTCTGTCATATTCTTTTAAAGAAGAACGTAAGTACTTTTTTTTTTTTTTTTTCACCGAGAGGAGCATTTTTCCGCTGGTTCTAAGAGTCTGTTTGAAAGGAGGTAGAATGTACAACAGCCAAACTAGTCGTGACTACTTACGAGGTTATAAGCTTGCCGGACAAAATATTAAGTGTACCTTTAAAAGACCACACAGGTTCCTTTGCAGCGCAGTAAGTGTTGTAGAACTGGTACCAGACGCTCCAGCGCTGACGTAAGTCGTAGCAGTAAAGTGGTTCGTAAGTACCAGTCGATCGTATCGATTCAGCACAATAAAATGGATCGATGCTGAGATGTAACAGAATGGCACACAGGAGTTATCGAGTTTGCACGTGCCCACGACCACACCGTAAGTGAAGGTGCCCAGTTTATTGGTGAATCAGCGCGGAGTGCGTTAAGCGTCCCAATGAGAATGGTATAGTGTTCGCTCTCAGCCATGTATCACAGCGTGAGAACAGAGGTCGTACAAAGATCATAACCGACAGGGAGAAGAGACAAGTGTAACGATTTGGGAATGACAGTCGGTTTCAAACCGGACAGGAATATCCGCTGTCAATGAAAGCAGGTCCGTGAATAGCATTACAGCTGCCGTGCAGGACGGCTAAGAATCAATTTCTCGTCAAGCAGTGTAGAACTGTGTGTAGATATTTACATAGATTTTGTCTATATGCATTTTCTGAGTTAGTGATATTAGTAACTCATATCTGCATCCCATGCGGTGTTAACGCATTTTGTGCAAAATGCTCCCTGGGCATGTCAGTGCACTGTGTCAGCAGTAATTCATAAAGCGCGCTGTGGAGGGCCCCTATAACTTCATGAAATACCCTGTAGTCACTTCTTGTGACGCAGTGGGGTAGATAGAGGAGGAATCACTTGCGCGACCTTCAGTTTGCAGACGTATGAAGGAGGAAAGTGGATGAACAGAATCCGGGGACCTACCATCCCTCTAGCTTCTACCCGAGACGTCTCGCACCTCCACCCTGTCGCACCCCCGAAACACAATTTATCTCTTAATAGCTCTCTACGGCACTTAGAAGAGGTACGCACATTAAATACCTATGTTTGACCCACCCCATTTAAAGACAAACATTAATTTTATACCGATGGTACAATATTCTTAATAATTTGCGATTTTCATCCCTTGAACTCAGAAACTATTAGTCCTAAAAAAACATCAAGGAGACATTTTTTGTGACTTCATAAGCTTTCCAGGCATAATTAATTCTTGAAAGTCTCTTCGCCGGAAAAATCGGCATTAGCAGAACACTGTTTAAATGAGGGACACAGTATGAAATATGATGAAACTGTGGTAGTTGCCAACATTTCCGGTTTTTGGAGCAGTGTCTATAAAGAGGCGATTGAAATTAGGTTGGCGGATAATTTAATGAACAGAGACAACGAGTTTCCTCTTAGCAGGACGTGGAATCCTGTGCTATCTCGCATCATACCTGTCATGGAGGGCAGCAACCGTTATGGGTGGCGCATTCGCCGTGTACGGTGGCCTATATAGGACGTCGATTTGCAGCCTGGCGTCAGTTCTCAGCGGGACTCATCAGCAGAAGCAGCATTCTCCATGAAGGTGGTTACTAGTTGGATCGCCGAAGTGTCAAGTTCATTTTAGAATCCAGCAGCAAACCAGAAGAGACTTTCGAGGACATTTTTTGCATGACATTTAGGTTAGTTTAATTTTGTACTGGGAAACATTTCAGCCAGAAGCCGCTGTTTCCGATCTATTCGAAAAAAAAACAATTAAAAGACTGACCTTTAAACCTAAACCCACCCCAACACTGACAACCGACCCGTCAGGATTTCTAAAATGTTGTTCAGGACACTCCTTCTTAGCACTGTGCAAAAATGTGCGATTATACGGTTTTTTATTCTAATGGACCTTTTTTAGTCTTCGTTGACGGGGCTTGTTGGTACAGCCCATGTGAAAGCGCACAACGGTGTCGTGGAGACCAGTAAGACCCGTAGTGACAGAGGCCTAAGTTCAAATGGCTCTGAGTAATATGGGACTTAACATCTGAGGTCATCAGTCCCCTCGAACTTAGAACCACTTAAACCTAACTAACCTAAGGACATCACACACATCCATGCCTGAGGCAGGATTCGAACCTGCGATCGTAGCGGTCGCCCGGTTCCAGACTGACGCGCCTAGAACCGCTTGGCCACACCGGCCGGCAGAGGCCTAAGTATGCAAACTCATATTTACTGCCGAATACATGGCCTACCAGGAAGAGTAACCAGTACTTCGACATTTTGTAGCATCGTCGGATGACATTTACGGAAATTGATTCCTATTCTCAACTTCTTCCTCAAAAAATGTTCAAATGTGTGTGAAATCTTATGGGACTTAACTGCTAAGGTCATCAGTCCCTAAGCTTACACACTACTTAACCTAAATTACCCTAAGGAGAAACGCACACACCCATACCCGAGGGAGGACTCGAACCTTCGCCGGGACCAGCCGCACAGTCTATGACTGCAGCGCCTAAGACCGCTCGGCTAATCCCACGCGGCATCAACTTCTTCCTCACGGGACGCTATACAACCCCTTTAAGTTTCAACTTATCGTTTTGTTTCATCGTGTGTACGTGAATGTAGATGTAGTGATCCACTTTAAATAAGTGGATCTTCACTTGTACATTTCAGGCATGTAAATGGCACTCTGAGTAGAACTGAATGTCAATGTCGTGTGACTAGGGCCTCCCGTCGGGTAGACCGTTCTCCGGGTGCAAGTCTTTCGATTTGACGCCACTTCGGCGACTTGCGCGTCGATGGGGATGAAATGATGATGATTAGGACAACACAACACCCGGTCCCTGAGTGAAGAAAATCTCCGACTCAGCCGGGAATCGAACCCGGGCCCGTAAGATTGACATTCCCTCGCGCTGACCATTCAGCTACCGGGGGCGGACTGAGCAGAACTGATGATGGGTATATACAGCCTGTTCTCGACAAGCTCGGAAACAATGTGTTACACATGGGAACGTCTTTGTTGCCTAGTGTAACGGCACAAAACGTCTTTGTTGCCTAGTGTAACGGCACAAAACGTCTTTGTTGCCTAGTGTAATGGCACAATCCAAAGGCAAGGGCTCATTGCTGAAAGAGTACTACTTACCTCAACATGCTGATGCAGCATTACTTTACACCGCTGCTTAGTAGTCGAAGCGCCTCCCCTGTCGATGACCAGCGAAGCTACCGTAACCAGGGACGCTTCAGCTGCAGCGTACGTGATATCTGCAGCGACCACTGAACAATAAACCCACTCTGGTACATGTCAACACTGGCCATTTGACCAGGCTGTGCATCGAATCAGCGAGTCAGTGAGTCGGCGTCCGTTATATACTGTGAGTCCAGCACCACTCAGCCGGTATGCTGACAGAGCCACCTGCTTGGAGGTCCAACCGCAGCGCTGACGGGCTGAGGTTCCAGCTAAGACTCTCCCACCCACTGGGCGTCTGCCAGCGCCAGACACCGCTAGCTGGATGTAGTTCCGTGGTTCGTACGTGGATGCCTCCACTGCCAAGCGCCAGGGCCTTTCGCCAGCCAGCCTCAACTGTGGTCAAACCATCTCGAGCTGCCTCGGCCCACTGCTGAGACAGCCCTGCCGGTCACCTGCGGTTACGCAAGTCGCAAAATCACCTGGCCGCTGGGATGAGCCAGATGTACTGACTGCTGGGTACGTTTCCTCTATATATCGTGTATTGTGGTGCATGGGTTCGACACCCGGCACCATTGGCTGGCTGACATGGGTGCAAGTCCACTATTATAAAAGGTAGACAAGTAAATACAGAATTAGTACTGCTTCTTCGGACTTACGTTGCTCACCAACCTCCAACAGAGAACATCTGCACCCATTCTCCGGTAAATCTTAAGCAGTACAGCTTGCTGCACTGCTTGCTCAGATTTACAGGTGCATACAGAGTCCATTCTGTGGAAGCTCTTTTCATAACTTTAGGAATCTGCCTCTTGCAACCTTGTTACATTAGAGAGAGTGGAGCGCAATATTTATCACATAAAGGAGATGCAGGAAGAATGACGAAGACATTGGTCCAAAGAGCAAATTCCAAGGCAGACATCACTTCATGCATAATTCGAGAATCGTAGGAGTAGGATGCAGTTGCAACAGGACGATGGAGATTTGAATTCTTTCCCAGTGTGACCAAAATACACCGGATGAAGTGCATTCTGTACTCGAGGGGTATGAGCCATTTTCTTATAGGCCATGGGCCAAAACCCACGTATCTTAGTAGATTGGGACGACGGTTAAACGGTGACTGTGACTGTAAAGATGCTGGACGCCACACTACGTTGTCCTGCACACAGTGGTGCAGTATTTTGTATGGTGCTCCATCGGTCGGTCAGAAAAGCTTCATATTGCAACCACCGCGCTCACCTAATCTGTCACCGAACACTTCATTCAAATGTCGGCTGGTCCCTGACTGCCAGAGTGGAGTGCTGCGGCGCATGCTGGAAGGAACATATCCCATCAGTAGGGGAAGTTCTACTTACAAAAATTGTAAACAGCTGAGTAGATTCAGTGCTGGAACACAAGGTTCAATCACGTCTTCTGCCCAGACAGCCACTGAAAACCTTTCCCGGTGACGATGTTCTTGAATGGAATGTATTTTCATACACCCACTGATGACGATTGCAGACAAATAGTATGATCCGTAAATAGGATGAAGTGTGGTAACTTAACAATATTGGGGCACTGGCACAAGAATTTGCGTGCCATGGACAACCCTCTGTTTTCAGTGCTTGACACTTTTGTGCATGATGAGAATGTAAACTGTCTGTCCAACAAGTGACATCGAGTTCGTGAGCTACTTCTGTGATGCTGGTTAAAAGCATTCTTTGGAAACAATGGAGAATCTCTTCACAAAATTCCAGCATCCTCCTTGTACTTCGTTGTGCTCCATGAGCCGTTTTGAGTTCACTCATGACCAGTTCTCTCCAGCGACTGTCCACAGCCCTAAGGGTGTTGACTGCTGGTAGGATTCAGTTTGGGAAATGTTGAGTATGCCAACTTCTCACACCCACAGGACTGAAACCCACCTGCTGCATAAGCAATGTGAATGTTGACTAGCTTGTTGCTTGCGTACTTGTTCATGGTGACTTTGGTGTGGTACAGTACACAGTGACACAAGTACAGTGAAGCACAAGAAACCATACCACAACACATGGCAGCTTAGTCGGAAAAAACAACACTGGTAAACAGGCTTACTGGGCAGTCCTGTGTGCCCTTTCGCTGTCTGGGTGGCTTTTATGTTATTAGGTCCACAACAGTGCGTTTGCTTCTTGCGATTATATCGAAAAAATTTATCGATTCGATGTGCCCTACTCTTCTCTGACCAAATTATCAGGCTGTTATCCTCCACACTCTATGTACAGGGTAATGATAAAGAACATGAAATATTTCAAAAAATCGGTACAAATAAATGGCCTAGAACAACATTTTATAAATTTTCTATGAGTCCACCTTTCGTCATACAGCACACATTTAACCGGTAGTCCAAATCTGCTATACCCCACCCAGCGTACCAACAGTAATGGTAAGAACAGCAGCTGCAATGGCGAGTCACAAGTCTTCGAGGTTGTGCGGTAGAGGTGGAACATAAATATTACCCTTGATGTAAACCCACAAGACATTGTAGGTTTCTACATCGTCACGTACCACATACGGTCGACTGCCTGTTCTGACTCGCCCAGATGCTCCGAACGTTTTGCATCGCACAGGCGACCATCCTTCCCGTATTTGGTGTTGTAAACTAGTGGCGCCTTTAGAAACTTACCACGGAGAGCTCTTTACACACTAACTAGCTATTGGCAATAAGCAAATACTAGTACACAAAATCCTGTCTTTGCCTGGTACGCTGCCATTTTCTTCTGCAACTACGGTCGGTGATGCATATATATATATATATATATATATATATATATATATATATATATATATATATACACACACACACATCACCGACTGTAGTTTGCAGAAGAAAATGGTTATAAAACATACCGGACTTGTCATATTTGTGTCTAATGACTTCAATATTGGCGATGAAGCTTTGATATCCCGCCTTAAAGTTCTACATGCCGACTGCCATATAATTCATTGTTTAAATGTTAAGGAGGAAATGGCGTCGGACACGTCGGACGTGGAGGTCGAGCAGGAAGTTATATTCATTTCGACGGAGGAAGATGATGAACCGGTTTCGCCGTGCACGACCAAGGCGTTGGATACGCCGTCGGAACATTCTGACTATATTCTGAATATAACTTCCTGCTCGACCTCCACGTCCGACGTGTCCGACGCCATTTCCTCCTTAACATTTAAACAATGAATTATATGGCAGTCGGCACCCTGATCTTCAAATATTTTTTTGTTAGCTCTGTCATCAAGTGTTAATCGCTCTACCCTAAGATTAACTCTATAGACATAGGTTACAATCTTGTTAATAATTACAGAATCATATTTATTAGCAAAGAACTTAAATTCATCAGTAATGTCATAGTGTTTCAGTGTAGTAAAATTATGGGCATTTTCGTCGTATTTCTCAGTGGCTCTCATTTTTCCGTATTCAAAACGAACACCATCTGATTGTGTATATTCTGTACGCCACTTGCACATTCGTCCGAAATACGGCCTAGTCAGAATGTTCCGACGGCGTATCCAACGCCTCGGTCGTGCACGGCGAAACCGGTTCATCATCTTCCTCCGACGAAATGAATATAACTTTCTGCTGATATATGGTGAAACAACGCTCTGGTGGGCGGTTTGCGGGTTTAAATCACCTCGGGATATGACCAAGCAGTGCATCTGACCTGCGTCATCGTATGGTGGCGCTGCATCAGTCCACATACGCAGAGGTGTGTTGGTGCATCTCAGAGTACGTGCTAATGGTGACTGTGTGTTGAAAATGGCTCAAAGAACACATATTGATGACATTATGAGGGGTAGAATACTAGGGTGACTGGAGGCTGGTCAAACACAGCAGGTCGTAGCAGGGGCCCTCCGTGTGCCACAAAGTGTGATCTCAAGATTATGGCAACGATTCCAGCAGACAGGAAACGTGTCCAGGCGCTACAGTACGGGACGTTCACAGTGTACAACACCACAAGAAGACCAACATCTCACCATCAGTGCCCGCAGACGGCCGCGGAGTACTGCAGGTAGCCTTACTCGGGACCTTACTGCTGGCACTGGAACAGTTGTCTCCAGACACACAGTCTACAGACGTCTGAACAGACATGGTTTATTCGCCCAGGGATCTGCAAGGTGCATTCCACTGACCCTGGTCACAGGAGAGCCTGTAAAGCCTGGTGTCAAGAACACAGTAAATGGTCACTGGAACAGTGGTCCCAGGTTATGTTCATGGACGAGTCCAGGTATAGTCTAAACCGTGATTCTCGCTGGGTTTTCATCTGACGTGAACCAGGAACCAGATACATCTACATCTACATCTACATTTACACTCCGCAAGCCACCCAACGGTGTGTGGCGGAGGGCACTTTACGTGCCACTGTCATTACCTCCCTTTCCTGTTCCAGTCGCGTATGGTTCGTGGGAAGAACGATTGTCTGAAAGCCTCCGTGCGCGCTCTAATCTCTCTAATTTTACATTCGTGATCTCCTCGGTAGGTATAAGTAGGGGGAAGCAATATATTCGATACCTCATCCAGAAACGCCTCCGTGCGCGCTCTAATCTCTCTAATTTTACATTCGTGATCTCCTCGGTAGGTATAAGTAGGGGGAAGCAATATATTCGATACCTCATCCAGAAACGCACCCTCTCGAAACCTGGCGAGCAAGCTACACCGCGGTGCAGAGCGCCTCTCTTGCAGAGTCTGCCACTTGAGTTTGTTAAACATCTCCGTAACGCTATCACGGTTACCAAATAACCCTGTGACGAAACGCGCCGCTCTTCTTTGGATCTTCTCTATCTCCTCCGTCAACCCGATCTGGTACGGATCCCACACTGATGAGCAATACTCAAGTATAGGTCGAACGAGTGTTTTGTAAGCCTCCTCCTTTGTTGATGGACTACATTTTCTAAGGACTCTCCCAATGAATCTCAACCTGGTACCCGCCTTACCAACAATTAATTTTATATGATCATTCCACTTCAAATCGTTCCGCACGCATACTCCCAGATATTTTACAGAAGTAACTGCTACCAGTGTTTGTTCCGCTATCATATAATCATACAATAAAGGATCCTTCTTTCTATGTATTCGCAATACATTACATTTGTCTATGTTAAGGGTCAGTTGCCACTCCCTGCACCAAGTGCCTATCCGCTGCAGATCTTCCTGCATTTCGCTACAATTTTCTAATGCTGCAACTTCTCTGTATACTACAGCATCATCCGCGAAAAGCCGCATGGGACTTCCGACACTATCTACTAGGTCATTTATATATATTGTGAAAAGCAATGGTCCCATAACACTCCCCTGTGGCACGCCAGAGGTTACTTTAACGTCTGTAGACGTCTCTCCATTGATAACAACATGCTGTGTTCTGTTTGCTAAAAACTCTTCAATCCAGCCACACAGCTGGTCTGATATTCCGTAGGTTCTTACTTTGTTTATCAGGCGACAGTGCGGAACTGTATCGAACGCCTTCCGGAAGTCAAGAAAAATAGCATCTACCTGGGAGCCTGTATCTAATATTTTCTGGGTCTCATGAACAAATAAAGCGAGTTGGGTCTCACACGATCGCTGTTTCCGGAATCCATGTTGATTCCTACATAGTAGATTCTGGGTTTCCAAAAACGACATGATACTCGAGCAAAAAACATGTTCTAAAATTCTACAACAGATCGACGTCAGAGATATAGGGCTATAGTTTTGCGCATCTGCTCGACGACCCTTCTTGAAGACTGGGACTACCTGTGCTCATTTCCAATCATTTGGAACCTTCCGTTCCTCTAGAGACTTGCGGTACATGGCTGTTAGAAGGGGGGCAAGTTCTTTCGCGTACTCTGTGTAGAATCGAATTGGTATCCCGTCAGGTCCAGTGGACTTTCCTCTGTTGAGTGATTCCAGTTGCTTTTCTATTCCTTGGACACTTATTTCGATGTCAGCCATTTTTTCGTTTGTGCGAGGATTTAGAGAAGGAACTGCAGTGCGGTCTTCCTCTGTGAAACAGCTTTGGAAAAAGGTGTTTAGTATTTCAGCTTTACTCGTGTCATCCTCTGTTTCAATGCCATCATCATCCCGGAGTGTCTGGATATGCTGTTTCGAGCCACTTACTGATTTAACGTAAGACCAGAACTTCCTAGGATTTTCTGTCAAGTCGGTACATAGAATTTTACTTTCGAATTCACTGAACGCTTCACGCATAGCCCTCCTTACGCTAACTTTGACATCGTTTAGCTTCTGTTTGTCTGAGAGGTTTTGGCTGCGTTTAAACTTAGAGTGAAGCTCTCTTTGCTTTCGCAGTAGTTTCCTAACTTTGTTGTTGTACCACGGTGGGTTTTTCCCGTCCCTCACAGTTTTACTCGGCACGTACCTGTCTAAAACGCATTTTACGATTGCCTTCAACTTTTTCCATAAACACTCAACATTGTCAGTGTCGGGACAGAAATTTTCGTTTTGATCTGTTAGGTAGTCTGAAATCTGCCTTCTATTACCCTTGCTAAACAGATAAACCTTCCTCCCTTTTTTTATATTCCTACTAACTTCCATATTCAGGGATGCTGCAACGGTCTTATGATCACTGATTCCCTGTTCTGCACATACAGAGTCGAAAAGTTCGTGTCTGTTTGTTATCAGTAGGTCCAAGATGTTATCTCCACGAGTCGGTTCTCCGTTTAATTGCTCGAGGTAATTTTCGGATAGTGCACTCAGTATAATGTCACTCGATGCTCTGTCCCTACCACCCGTCCTAAACATCTGAGTGTCCCAGTCTATATCTGGTAAATTGAAATCTCCACCTAAGACTATAACATGCTGAGAAAATTTATGTGAAATGTATTCCAAATTTTCTCTCAGTTGTTCTGCCACTAATGCTGCTGAGTCGGGAGGTCGGCAAAAGGAGCCAATTATTAACCTAGCTCGGTTGTTGAGTGTAACCTCCACCCATAATAATTCACAGGAACTATCCACTTCTATTTCACTACAGGATAAACTACTACTAACAGAATTTATCTCTGGCTTCAGCCAGCTTTCTGTGCCTATAACGGTTTCAGCTTCGGTGCTTTCTATCAGCGCTTGAAGTTCCGGTACTTTACCAACGCAGCTTCGACAGTTGACAATTACAATACCGATTGCTGCTTGGTCCCCGCATGTCCTGACTTTGCCCTTCACCCGTTGAGGCTGTTGCCCTTTCTGTTCTTGCCCAAGGCCATCTAACCTAAAAAACCGCCCAGCCCACGCCACACAACCCCTGCTACCCGTGTAGCCGCTTGTTGCATGTAGTGGACTCCTGACCTATCCAGCGGAACCCGAAACCCCACCACCCTATGGCGCAAGTCGAGGAATCTGCAGCCCACACGGTCGCAGAACCGTCTCAGCCTCTGATTCAGACCCTCCACTCGGCTCTGTACCAAAGGTCCGCAGTCAGTCCTGTCGACGATGCTGCAGATGGTGAGCTCTGCTTTCATCCCGCTAGCGAGACTGGCAGTCCTCACCAAATCAGATAGCCGCCGGAAGCCAAGAGAGGATTTCCTCGGATCCATAGCGACACACATCATTGGTGCCGACATGAGCGACCACCTGCAGATGGGTGCACCCTGTACCCTTCATGGCATCCGGAAGGACCCTTTCCACATCTGGAATGACTCCCCCCGGTATGCACACGGAGTGCACATTGCTTTTCTTCCCCTCTCTTGCTGCCATATCCCTAAGGGGCCCCATTACGCGCCTGACGTTGGAGCTCCCAACTACCAGTAAGCCCACCCTCTGCGACCGCCCGGATCTTGCAGACAGAGGGGCAACCTCTGGAACAGGACAAGCAGCCATGTCAGGCCGAAGATCAGTATCAGCCTGAGACAGAGCCTGAAACCGGTTCGTCAGACAAACTGGAGAGGCCTTCCGTTCAGCCCTCCGGAATGTCTTTCGCCCTCTGCCACACCTTGAGACGACCTCCCACTCTACCACTGGTGAGGGATCAGCCTCAATGCAGGCAGTATCCCGGGCAACCATAGTCGTAGTCCGATCGGGGGATGCGTGGGACGAGCTGGCCGTCCCCGACAAACCCCCACCCGGAACCCCACAGTGATGCCCATTGGCAACAGCCTCAAGCTGTGTGACTGAAGCCAACACTGCCTGAAGCTGGGAGCGAAGGGCTGCCAACTCAGCCTGCATCCGAACACAGCAGTTGCAGTCCCTATCCATGCTAAAAACTGTTGTGCAAAGAACGTCTGAACTAATCTACAGAGAGCGCAAACAAATCGACACAAAATTTAAACGGTTATTAAAATACAAGATTGCCTAGTAAATGCAGTAATGCTGCTACTTGCGCACTGCTGACACACTGCTCGGCGGCGGAAGGAGACTACGCGATTTCAGGTACTAAAACGCGATGCTACAACTCTCAAATACTATAATACGCCAGAAATTTATGAATTAAACAATGCAAGTACCAAAAACATGCAAAGAAATTAAGAATTAAACTATGTAACAAATGAGTGAGCTAGGAGTATACGACTTGCTGCTGCAGCTGCTTATCCAACGACGGTAGGGAGCCAACCCCTTAATGCCCTTAAAAGGGACCTGTATGGAGGTCGTGGTTTGATAGTGTGTGGTCGGATTATGATTGGTGCACGTACACTCCTGCATGTCTTTGACAGAGGAACTGTAACACGTTAGGTGTACCGCGACGTCATTGTGCAGCAGTATGTCCACCTTTTCATGGGTGCAGTGGGTCCCACCTTCCTCCTGGTGGATGATAACGCACGGCCCCACCGAGCTGCCATCGTGGATGAGTACCCTGAAACAGAAGATATCAGTCGAATGGAGTGGCGTGCCTGTTCTCCAGACCCCATCGAGCACGGTTGGAATGCTCTCGGTCGACGTATCGCTGCACGTCTTCAAACCCCTAGGACACTTCAGGAGCTCCGACAGGCACTGGTGCAAGAATGGGAGGCTATACCACAGCAGCTGCCCGACCACCTGATCTAGTGTATGCCAACCAATTGTGTGGCCTGTGTACGTGTGCATGGTGATCATATCCCATACTGATGTCGGGGTACATGCGGAGGAAACAGTAGCGTTTTGCAGCACATGTGTTTTGATACGGTTTTCTCAACTTATCACCAATACCGTGGACTTACAAGTCTGTATCGTATGTGTTCCCTACGTGCTTATGCTATTAGCGCCAGTTTTGTGTAGTGCCACGTTGTGTGGCACCACTTTCTGCAATTATCCTTCATTTATGAGCATAATGAGTTAGTCTTTGATGTACTGTATCATTTCTTACGTTATTTTTTATCCATTTACTTACGCCCCGATTTATCAAATATTTGATGGACTTACCAGTTACCCTGATTAGTAGCAGTAAGTAAATGCGCATGCGCAGGACGCTGTGCTGAGAGTTTGACGGTATGGCCGGCAGAAGGCGCTGCAGGCTGGGCTGCGCCGCCAGGAGGACACGACGGTGCTGATGCGTCTGCACAACTGGACGCTGGCCGACGCCGACGTGGCCGCCGCCGACGCCGAGTGCCGGCGCCTGCGCGACAAGGACTGGATAGAGGCGCAGCCATTCCGTGGGCCACTCGAGAGGTTCCAGTGGCGGGTATCACAGTTTCAAACTCATCTTGTGACACACAAACGCACGTCAGCGAAATCAAATTCCTAGATAAAATACATAGTGAAGAAATACGCTTCTTCCAGTTTTGGACGAATGTATTTCACATAGTAAGAGTGTCACATAAAAAAATAGTGCTTACAGTTCGTGTAGATTTCCTTGGGCTACGAAGGAACGCCTCTTCGAGACTCTCCATTGTTTCAACTGCAACATTTGGGCGTCCAGAGCAATTTATGTCCTTGAACTGTCGACAGCACCGCAATATACACTAAAGCCCATTAAAATTGCTACTCCAAGAAGAAATGCAGATGATAAACGGGTATTCATTGGACAAATATATTATACTAGAACTGACATGTGATTACATTTTCACGCAATTTGGGTGCATAGATCCTGAGAAATCAGTACCCAGAACAACCACCTCTGGCCGTAATAACGGCCTTGATACGCGTGGGCATTGAGTCAAACAGAGCTTGGATGGCGTGTACAGGTACAGCTTCCCATGCAGCTTCAACACAATACCACAGTTCATCAAGGGTAGTGACTGGCGTATTGTGACGAGCCAGTTGCTCGACCACCATTGACCAGACGTTTTCAGTTGCTGAGAGATCTGCAGAATGTGCTGGCCAGGGCAGCAGCCGAACATTTTCTGTATCCAGAAAGGCCCGTACAGGACCTGCAACATGAGGTCGTGCATTATCCTACTGAAATGTAGGGTTTCGCAGGGATCGAATGAAGGGTAGAGCCACGGGTCGTAACACATCTTAAATGTAACTACCGTTCAAAGTGCCGTCAATGCGAACAAGAGGTGACCGAAATTTGCAACCAATGGCACCCCATACCATCACGCCGGGTGATACGCCGGTATGACGATGACGAATACACGCTTCCAATGTGCATTCACCGCGATGTCACCAAACACGGATGCGACCATCATGATGCTGTAAACAGAACCTGGATTCATCCGAAAAAATGTCGTTTTGTCATTCGTGCACCCAGGTTCGTCATTGAGTACACCATCGCAGGCGATCCTGTCTGTGATGCAGCGTCAAGGGTAACCGCAGCCATGGTCTCCGAGCTGATAGTCCATGCTGCTGCAAACGTTGTCGAACTGTTCGTGTAGATGGTTGTTGTCTTGCAAACGTCCCCATCTGTTGACTCAGGGATCGAGACGTGGCTGCACGATCCGTTACAGCCATGAGGATAAGATGCCTGTCATCTCGACTGCTAGTGATACGAGGTCGTTGGGATCCAGCACGGCGTTCCGTATTACTCTCCTGAACCCACCGATTCCATATTCTGCTGACAGTCATTGGATCTCAACCAACGCAAGCAGCAATGTCGCGATACGATAAACAGCAATCACGATAGGCTACAATTAGACCTTCATCAAAATCGGAAACGTGATGGTACGCATTTCTCCTCCTTACACGAGGCATCACAATAACGTTTCATCAGGCAACGCCGGTCAACTGCTGTTTGTGTATGTGAAATCGGTTGGAAACTTTCCTAATGTCAGCACGTTGTAGATGTCGCCACCGGCGCCAACCTTGTGTGAATGCTCTGAAGAGCTAATCATTTGCATATCACAGCATCTTCTTCCTGTCGGTTAAATTTCGCGTCTGTAGCACGTCATCTTCGTGTTGTAGCAATTTTAATGGCCAGTAGTGTTTTTATTCATTTATTAACATTACAGAATGACTCACCATCTTGGTAACTATAGTGGGTCTATTGCTGCTACAAACTAGACAGTTTCAGAATTTTAGTACTTTCTTGTTTTTTTACATAATTAAATGGTTAGTTAAAAAAAGACAAACAAAACAAAAAATAAAAACACAAGATACATAAAGCTCAATTTGGGAAAGGAAGGGGGTGAAAAAAATTTTACTACATTCTTAATAAGGAAATAATACAGGATAGGAAAGATTTAGATAGCTATTTCAAGTGGAAGGGCTTCGGTAAACACTTCGAACCTGTCTCATATGAATTAGCATATCGCAGAGGTTGAAAATACCGCTTCAGTTGTAAATTACGTTATTTTCACACGACCGGTTTCGGACTGTTATAAGCCCATCCTCATGTGTCGTATCTGTGCTGTGGTCCCCGAGCGCCGCGTGTACCATTAGCATAGTCTAGTCAACTAGAGCTACTACTACAGTGTGTATGTATGTTGTGATGCTAAGTATACGTGATTTTTGTATAAAGTATGAAAGTATTATTTGTTACAACCACTCAACAGCGGAAGAGGAGCCTCGGGAGGTGACCTGGAGCCTCCACTTCCCCGAAGGGCGCATCTTATCTGTGTCGTGCGCTTGTGTTTGTGTACTTACGTCTTATTGTATTGCATATAAGCGTTTATGCACAATTTTATAAAGTTCGCATGTTTTATAGTTTGTTTCTCATACATTTCAAAAATTACACAATTACATGTTTGAAAGTAATGATCAAAGGAACGCAAAGTTATTTGTTTTACTTGTAAAAACAGATAAATTCGTTGTTATGTTTCTATTAGTAAATTGCTTTTGAAATGGAAAAATTCAATTTAAGTCCTAAAAAGTAATTAGGACCTGACAATACAGGTAAAGACGCAATCTTCTTGAGATTTGTTATCTTCTTACTAGTACCTGGTGCTGGAACAGTACCATAGGTGCCAGTAATATTGGCCAATTGTTTCATGTACGTATCACTTGTAGTATTGTTGCAGTCGTGTGATCTGCTGCAATGTCGTATACGTATCTAATGATATTGGAGTGCTCACGCTGTGTCTTATATGTTCATCTGTTTCCATATCAGTCTTTAAATCTCTGTTGTCCCTTGCATTATGTTGTGGTGTAGGGTGTGTTTCGGTTTGTGACCTTGTATATGACCGTTGCTGCTTATAAGTCTTGTGTAGCGCTCTTGATTCTCATCAGTGATGCGGTTAAGCATGCTCCAGTTATTTGGGTCTCTTAAAGCTTGCGTTATGTCTTCAGTTTCAGACGTCGGCCTTACTTTTGTGAGTATGGTACATTTTAGTGTTACGTGTTTTGGGGATCCATGTTGCCCACATTCACACATGTCACTTTGACTAGGCCCAAAGCAGTGCAGATGTGTAGGGTAAGAGCCATGGCCCGTCAAGAAGTGTACCATACAGCGACTTGGGTCAGCGTGTTTGATGCTCAATCGTTCCCGGATTTTCGGGAAGAAGGAGAAAACACGACGGCCCGTGTCAGATCTTTCCCATTCTTTTTGCTATGTCTCAAACTTCCAAATATTTAATTGCCGTTTTTCTGCAATATGCTCCCCTGTTACCTCATATACTTTATCCTGTCTTCCCCTTTTGGGCCAGTGTGCTGGTGCCTAATGGTTATGTCAATAGCGTACGTTGCAAGTACGACGCATAGGGCTTCCACGGACGTGGTACAAAATGCCCCTGTCATTCTGAGCAATACACCTCTTTATCCACGCCTCACAATGGTTTTCTGGGTCATGAGTGACAGTCGGCGTTCCCGAGCACTTACTGCGAAACACATAGATTCAAAGAGGGCTCTACGATACATTCGCAGTGTCTGCAGTGGTAGTTTGTAAAGAGTTGAGTTTAGCGTGGCGAATCTGCGCATAAGCCTTGTCGCTTTTTCAGTTGTAAGTCTTATGTGCTCGTTGAATGTCAGTATCCCTAGGTATCTTGTTGTTATTTTCCTCTCTATGCTAGTGTTGTTCAGCCTAACGGTGTGGTTTCTCTGCAAGGCCCTTTGGAGTAAATATACTGTCTTGCTTGCCGCAACTATGAGCTTATTATGGCTGCACCGGTCACTTACGTTTGTAAGGAGTTTTATAGCCTTGTATTTGAGTTGCATTTCCGAGTTTGCATTACTACTAGCTTAGGCTACTATACTCTTCAACCAGACTGTGTAGAAGCGGGTCTATGGCAATATCCCAGAAATCTGGCCCATAGTTTGAGCCTTGCGGCCATTCTTTTGTTACTTTCTTGATAACATTTTGTATTTCTGCTTGCCCCTGCAACACCCTACCTTTGCACTAGTCGGGTAAGCTATTGTGTAGGACTGTTGCTGTCTGCATCTCTCGTAGCCTTGCGAGCAAGGTAGACCACCAGAGATTTCGAAGGCGCCTGCTACATCTATTTCTGTTTCTGCTCAGTGGACCAGGTGAGTTTCTGTGTTGGAGCACGGTCGGTCTTTAGGATAGCTAATTGTTGTGCTTTTTGAAGCAGACCAGTCAGAATGTGAGCTTTATAGGCTATGTAACCATTGTATGTATGGAGGGAACATTCTTCAACCACATCCCTTAATTTTTGTCAGTCTGCCTCGTTCAGAAGAAGTCGTTTTTGTTGACGTGAAGTTAGTGTGTTCGTGTTTGTGTATGTGTTTATGTGGATGAATATCGCGTTATGGTCACTGTATATGGCATTTTCGAGTACTTATAATTTGCTAACGTATATTATGGACTTCGGATCTGCTAGTGATATGTTAATATTGATGGACTGATGCAGTATGTAGATGTTTGTCCTGCTTCGTTTAGAACAAAGAGGCTACATTCATTCATTGTGTCAACTACGATTTACCTCCTATTATCTGTTGTGTGCGTGACATAGAGTCGACCGTGCATTGATGTCACTAAATATGAGTAATATTTTGTCCCTTGAAAATTGTGCTATATCTCTCATTTGGTTATAAAAAGGCTCTATGTCATATGATTACTATGTATACAAGGATATGATAGTCCAAGATTCTCGTCCATGTGTAATTTCAGGTGTGGCTACACGTTCAACAAAGTTATGTTGTTTTTGTGACTGTGTAATCTATGTTCGCTATTACAGTTGTAGCCTTGGCAGTCTCGATCCTTGTAATTGCTATCAGATGCTTGGGAAGGCCTGGAATTCTCCCGCCACGCTCTTCGAGACAGATTATACTTCCTGCACTGCGTTCAAGAGTCTACCCAATTCCACTCCAGCCGAAGCACTCCTATTGCAGTTTAGCTGTAAGATCTTCACAGCGGGAGGTATCTGGTAAAGGCATAGCACTTAGGTGTTGCCTCCTTAGGGTCGCAATAGAAGTCTTTATGAACTTTATCTGTGTTTAAACCTTCACCTCTTCGTGTGCATGCTTGTCGTAAGAGTCTCCAGAGTTCATAATGGTCGGTTGGCAGGTCTCTGTCCTAAGTGTCATTCTGTCGGTCTGCCCCGTTATAGGGAAACATATTTTTCCCCTTCAGAGTGACTGAGGCGCATCACCAGATGCAGAGCAAACTGGAAAATTTCCCTATTTTCTAACTACTTATGCGTGAGTTACCGTCAAGATTACCATAATCAGTTACGTTAGTATTGTGTTGTTTGGGGTTTCTGTGTGTGTCCTGTGAAACATCCTGACATTTGTCTTCCTCTATTGTTTACGTACAGTAGGAACTGTGTGTGGATGAAGTGTTTTTAACTGTATTGTTAGGTAGATTGTTTGTATTTAGCAATGGATCTTCAGTACCTTTGTTTTTCGAATACTGTTTGCCTATCTCGAGGTTATTTGGTTATTTGGCAACTGAGCGTTTTCTTTGTGGCTGTTTCCCTGTGTGTCTGTGCTGTGTGTGCTGCCACCATATGTAAAACGTACAACGGGTTTTATGTACGGTCTGCATTTGAGTGTAATTTAAATGGTGTGTTTTGACCTAGTGCATTGTTAGCAGGTGCTGTATCTTTTTGTGTTTCTTGTACTGGTGTGTCAATATGACTATCTGTCCCTTGTTTTTCGGTGTTGTAAAATGAATATGTGCTGGTATCACTGAGGTGCCCTAGCTCGTCCTTTTGTGTTTGTTTTCTGATTGTTTTGTTACATCCCCCGTTACATTGGTAGAAAACGTCCTCTTCCAGCCCTTCCATTTGCATCAGAAGTCCGTTCTGGAAGATTGGAACATTTCGTGACTTCCCCCTCGGTAGTCAACGGCTCCGTACACACATGTAATCAGTGATGTTAAAATATCTTTTCTGTATTATGTCACACGTTTGTAGCGATGTAAGAGTGTTCGTTTCTAGATCTGTTGAGACTTCTTCGTTAAATTTTTTACTTAAACTGCTGAGTGAAATTGAATGCAAGTGAATCTACTTTCTCTTTGCTTATTCTTATCATGTCAACACCGACCCACAATATTCTAGCGCAACGCAATCTGACTGCTCAAAAAAAGGATAACCTGACTTCAAATAATTAATTCAAAAGAATGGTCCTGACTAAACAGAAATCTTAACAATAACCTATACATTTCATTACGTACTTACCTGACAAGAATCTTCATTACGCGAACTACTGCAATACAGCGAGCGTCAATACTGCCAGCTAAATATCAAAGGAAAGATTTTGTTGCTAACCAAATAATGTGTTTCTTTACCTTAATAATGTGACATCCAGTTCAGACACAAACATAAATCGTCATTGACATCTAGTACAAAGATATATAATCATGAATAATATTCAATCTCCAAGTCGAACATGTAAAGATCGTTAGCCTACGCTAACACTTCAGACCTCTGCCCTCCATCAATGCTAACTTCTCACATCTAACATCCATCACTGCTGGCCGTTCACCTCCAAATGCCCAACAGTACTTCCATCGCTGCTGGCGACTAACTTCCAACTGCCCAACACTACTAGCGATTAACTTCCATCAACGAGTCCAAACAGCCACAGAGTCTCTTACAAAGAAAGCGCAGTCAGAGATCCAATACAAAGCGCTACACAGCGCTGCCAACATAGAAGCAGCCCACTTACACTGTTAATTGTGCTACATCCATGTAATGTCGCTAGGCGACTGCGCCCCGTCAATCTCTCGTTTTAGTGATGGAGACTTATGTTTGCGCTTGCATATATTGCTTCTTTGCGTATCTGTACCTGTATTTAAGGAGGGCTTTAGTGTCTGGCCGCTGAAGTTGTGATCCGTGTTAATGAACTTTATCGGTAATGTTACATTCGGTGTGTTCTATTTGCCCCTCGTACAATTGCTTGTAGGTAGGGCGGTCAGGTCCCCCTGCCTTATCACATGTCCTGTTTCTATATTTGCATGGTATACATCCAACTGTGGATTCCTGTCAGCATTCCGACTTCACACATTTTCCACAGACTGGTTCTTTATCGTAACGTTTTGGAGGGTGACCAAGGCCTCAGCAATTGAACAGCCACAAAATCTTTGATGTATAAGGGCTCAAACTGAATATAGACGCTTTTCCTTTGCAGCAGCAGAAAACGAATCCTTGGAGTGAATTCCGGAATGTTATTAACTATATGTTTACCTTTTGAGCCTGTTTTGAACTTTATATTGACTATGCAGTGGAGGTGAGAAGCGCGATGCCCAGCGTTAAAATCACGCGGTTTTCTTATGGATGGCCGAGGAAAACATTTCAGCCACACCGCCGCTGAGACTCGAATGAAAAGGCCTCAGAAGGTAGCATAAAGGGCGTACGTCTATGTAACCATCCCTTTCCCTAGGGCGGCAATTCCCATACGTTGCTTGGCTCCCACTGTCGGAGGTTCGAGTTCTCCCTCGAGCATGGGTGTGTGTGTTGTCCTTAGCGTAAGTTAGTTTAAGTAAAGTGTAAGCCGAGGGACCGATGACCACAGCAGTTTGGTTCCATAGGAACTTACCACCTACCTACCTACCCCACACGTTTCGCGGCCCAAAACAACAGCTAGCAGTGCCATGACCAACAGTAAGACATTCTTGACGACTTTGAAACCACCGATACTCCCTGGTCGATTCAGCTCTTCTATAAGGACATCGTGGGCCAGCAACCTCGTGAACGTGGTAATACTATTTTGAAGTGTAACGCGACCGCGGTTTTTTCTTTGGTGTATAGGATGGAATCTCTAATGACCGTTCAGAAAAATTCGCCGAAATTTGAACGTGATCTGAAACATGAAAGGGTGATTATATTTTTTCAGCCCTCCTCTTTGCACCCTCCACAGGAGTGATCAAAGTGAGAGGGTGATGGGGGGATGACATTTATACATGCATGTATAAAATGGCAAATGGTCCCTCTAAGATGCTCCAGTTCGTCAACACTCTGTGTCACATGCAACCCTTTTTTTGAGCACTTTAAAACTGTACCCGCAGGCAGGCAGTGCCCTGGCACCGCTACGATCCTATGTGCCCACTTGCAAGGGCGGCAGTGTAACCTGCCTACAGGTACCTAGCACTCCGTCACAGGCTGTCTCTGTTCAAATGGCTCTGAGCACTATGGGACTTAACATCTGAGCTCATCAGTCCCCTAGAACTTAGAACTGCTTAAACCTAACTAACCTAAGGACATCACACACATCCATGCCCGAGGCAGGATTCGAAGCTGCGACCGTAGCAGTCGCGCAGTTCCGGACTGAAGCGCCTAGAACCGCTCAGCCACCGCGGCCGGAGCTGTCTCTGAACAGGCACATTTTTAAAAGGGCTCTACAAACGTGATCTGGTAGCACCAGGGGTCTTACCGAAGTGGGTGGTCTTGGAGATTCCTTTGCCGTTTTATTCATGCAAGTGTCAGTGTTGCACTCTTCCTGATCACACCATATGAAGGTGCGGAACAGGAGGTCATAAAAACCAGAAGAACTCTTTGGTGCTTCGGATCACGTTCAAATTTCGTCGAATTGCGTTGAACGGTGCCTATAGGTTCTATCCTTTACACTAGAGTTACTCTCCGAAATAGTGCATCCACATTCAGTGGGGTTGCTGTCCCAGAATATCCTTAGAGATAGACTGAAACCTGAAACCTCGCCGTGTACCACCAGTCTCGAAGTTTGTCAACATCGTCGACCTGTTGCCCATTGCACTGTGAACTGTCATTTTCAACCACGAAATGCGTGGGAATCAACTCTCCAGGGGAAGGGGTAGTGTCATTAGTGCCCTTTATGCCACCTCCTGAGGCCTTTCCGCGACAACTCTGAGCCGAGGCATATCTGAAATTTTTCCCTCGGTCGCCTATTTCAACGCTAGGTGTTGCAATTCTGACGTCCTTAGCAGAGACGTCAAACGAAAGGGGCGAAATGTGGGTAAGAGTGGCTGCAACGACCTTCTCGTTGTATGACAAGTCCACGGTGGAGTTGGGCACAATTATGGTGAAATTTGGTTCCCACCTTACAACTCACATGAACTTTCGAGCTGTGGCCTTTTTTAACCATGTGTCAACATCTTGCTGTCTGAAGCGTCGCCAAGGCGGAGAGCGACGTCTCAGTGTCTTTGCGCTTTTGTATAATTACAGAGGAAGGGTGTAGACTCCTTTGAGCCTAATTTCAAACTTCTACATCGAAATGGAAGAGAACTGCGGACTTCGAAAAAACTGACCTTTTAATTTTGTTGTGCAATGTGTAAGATGTGAAACCTGATGAGTCGTTGGTAATCACCAGTCACTCTTGAAAAACGCATACTGCTGCGTTTGGACTGGTAAGAGGTGGTTATGTGCCCCTTCACGTAGTCATAGTGTAAAGGTGTGAAAAGCGAGTCGAAGTGGAGACGTGACGGAATGATGGAAAGGAAAAATCGTGTTTGTACGTGCCCATGACCACACTGTATATTGGACGAGTGACGACTGGAACGCATTGTCAGTAACATTCGGTTTCAAACCAGGCAGGAGTTTCTGCTTCCATTAAAGGTAGACTCACTCGACACGAAAATCGAATATTGCTAAGGGAACTGCCTGCTATGGACATTTGTGGTCGGGCGCCTCGCAGAAAGCCACTGGCCACAGGTACACATAAAACTGCATATCTTCAATAGGCCAAACAACACAGAAGCTGATTGGAGACGTGTAGTGTGGTCCGACGAGTTGCGATTTGCTTTATTTTTAAAAGATGCAAAGCGTCGAGCGCACTGAAGGCGTCCAATGATACGTTACTGTGAAGAGTGTATTCCGGTGGGAGGCACTTCTGTGGTGTTTCTCGCACCGTGAATTTCGCTCTCTCATTCATGTTAACCACAAACATGATCAACAATGCTTGTTCCAACAAACTTTATGATCAAGTGTTGCACTTTCCTTTACATCTTGGTAATGAGTATGGCGTGGACACTCCTGTCAAAGATGACAAAATCTGTGTTCATTGGGATGCACGCACACGTTCCAAGTCTGACGAACGCTCAGACACCCTGTCGCACGTCGACCGGCCAGCTAAATCACTCGAACTTAAACCCAAATAAATAGTTGTAAACTTAATTAATAAAGAAAAATACTGAGTAACTTGTAATGCGAAGAATTTTGTAAAATTACTGAAATGTGTTAAAGTTAATTGTAATGAAATCTGTAGGATAATAACGTACTTTTATGAGATACTCTACTTTAGATAATCACTGCATGCAGTTCTATTAGCAGTGCGCTCGGAAATTGATTGATTTGGAAATGGCTCTGAGCACTATGGGACTTAACAGCTGTGGTCATCAGCCCCCTAGAACTTAGAACTACTTAAACCTAACTAACCTAAGGACATCACACGCATCCATGCCCGAGCCAGGATTCGAACCTGCGACCGTAGCAGACGCGCGGTTCCGGACTGCGCGACTAGAACCGCGAGTCCACCGCGGCCGGCGATTGATTTGGACCTGCAATCACTAACAACAGCAGTTCCTGTCTGATTTGACGCCGATCGCCACTGATAATGTGAGACACCTGCGTCCGGTCCACATCACTTCGGATCTTTTTGCAATCACTATTCTTACACCTGGTTACATTGCTGCTAATGGCGCACGAGTTCTTCTGGACATGATGGACAGTCACAAGTTGATATAGCAACAAATATGCCAACTTCAGTCACGGTGTGAAACAGGTACGTCCGAACTCGATAGCTCCTTTAAGCCATTATGTTACGTCTTCATATCGACCCAGCTTCTTCATTACATCCGACTGTCACATACACACCATTTCACTGCCCTGATTTAAGCCAGCTTTGGAGGCTCACTTGACTGTTACCTGTTCTACGCGATCTACAGTGCTCCGAAGCGACCATCTCTTCGGCTGGCGAATAATACACTCTAAGACCAAAAAAAAAGACGCTCCATCAAGGAATTATCCGAATGGAACGGAAATCCGCAGATGTGACATAAATGTACAGGCAAAACAAATGATTACAATTTCAGACAAATTGGATTATTTATCCGAGAGAAAGGGCCTCGCAAGTTGAGCAAGTCAATAATGCGTTGGTTAACCTCTCGTCCTTATGAAAGCAGTTACACGGCTTGGCTTTGATTGATAGAGTTGGTGGGTGTCCTCTTGAAGAATATCGTGGCAAGCTGTGTTCAGTTAATGCCTTAAATCATCAAAACCCCAAGCTCGTCAGAGCTACAAATTCACAATGTCTGGGGCATCTACAGACACGTCTTCACTGGTCATCTGTGCACAGTTCGAAGCCCCACTCATCACCGAAGATAATTCTACTCCACTCACTGAGACTCCAGGCCGAAAATGCGCCTGGAGACGCCTCAGAGAGTGATGGGATACCAAACTGACTGTCGCCCACCATATGACCCAACAACCAGGAGTGATGGTGTGGGATGAAACCTTATTGGTAGCTAATCAGAGAGCGCACTGGATAAGGTTAAGGTTGTGGATGGGGCCGTAAACAGTTACTGTGAGTTGCACAATCAAACACACAACTTTATTTTCCTAAGAACCACTTATTTACACATTGGCTTAAAAGTCCACTATCAAACAATACGGCTGAAGGCCTAGTTAAAGAAAACTTGAGATGCTTTCTGGGGTGAAGGCCCAAAACCACACAGCAAACACAAGAGCGGTTGACGGCCTGGCTTATAAATCAAAAGCAATTAAAAACAGAAGGCAAATATTTTTTTAAAGAAAACCTGCAACGAAAACAATTAACGGCTGAAGGCTTACACTACACATCTGAAGGACAACTATAATTAAGGCACATTAATCAACAAATTTTTTAAGCAAGAAAATTTCTTTTAAACTATAACAGAACGGCCGAAACCTGATCAGCGTATTGCACGGCTGAAGGCCACAAACAAATTTGAAACAACGGATGAAGGCCTGAACAACAAGTCAGATAAATAATTTAGAACAAACCCCTCGGATCTTATTAAAAAAAATTCCTTTAAAGAATGCACACAGCTGAAGGGCTTATTAAGGGGTTCGTGTAAATCCTCAGCTGAAGGCCACACACAACACATGGAACAACTAACGACTTAGGGCCTGGATTACAATTTCAGATAGAACAATTTTTAAGAATTAAATCTTTTTCCTGAAACAATCAAATCTCAAAATTTTAATTTAACATGGCTGAAGGCCTTTAAGTAAAATTTTAAAAAACTGAATTAATACACGGCCAAAAGCCTCGCACAATACTTCAACAAAATGAAAACCACAATTTAAAATAAACAGAACAAGTGGTGCTCAGAAGTGTTCCAAGGGTCGGCCTGGGAAGGTAGCTCAAACGTAAGGTGAGGTGAGACAGGCAACCAAGAGTTGAAGTTAGGTAATTGGATGGCAACCCAAACTAGGGACGGCCCAAGGACCGACCAACAATTTAACCAATTCCCTTCCGTCCGACCAACGGCACGATGACGGAGAATATCGGGCGAGGACGAGAATACGAACAACATTACGCCTCCAGAAATTAGCGTCTAAAAACAGCCAGGGGGACAATAACCACTATAAGCAAATATGAACCAAACAACTTAAAAGAATGTCGAACTACACGCTCTGCTGGACAGCAACAACACAACGAGGAAAAGGCACACTGCCTACAAACTACACTAACGACCAGGGCAGGTAACTGGAGCGTTAACGGCCACAGGGCAGAAAATACCGCTGGTGCACTTCACTGATAAGTAACAGTCATTTAATAATTAATCACAGCATAGGAAGATGGCTGAAAGATTTCGCTGACTCCAACACGCCATACGATGCTGCTAGTCCGAACGGCCAATGGGCGACAACCCGCGAATGAACGAAGAGATGTCATAGTAGTTGAGGTTTCATAACAGATTAACTGATAACTCAACTTCAGCGTCCAGGTTCGGTGGGCAACGAACTTGTCACTCTCTCAGCTAACTCCTCACGATCCAACAGCGCGTGCACGCCACCAGCGGTCCCGGCCTGGCCTCACGCCGTGGAGACTTGCTTGCTGCTCCATCCCAACCGACTCACTGCATCCAACACACAGACAGCATTACAATCACTGGTGAGTCAAAACTACAAGTTACAAACGGTTTCGCGGAAACACTTCCACAAACAAGTCTAACGATACTAAAAACAGTCACTGAGAAACAAGAAGGACGAATCACAAGTCGACACACACAGAGAACCCAGAAGTAGTCGACGACCAAATACACGTCGTCCGAGGAGACGACTATCCGAAGGACCGACCAAGGTCGTCCCCACTCAAATCATGTGCGCCAGCAACTATCGGGTGGGTCATGGCTGTCCAGACCCCACTGCTGCTCCGTCCTGACTCTATTCGAACGCACTCCGAAGCAGAGACACTGGCTCGAACCCAACCATGCAGAGGGAACACTTGCCCATTGGGCACCGACATCTCCACACAAGCAAGGAACCGACCCACGTCCCGCAAGATGACCAACTGAAGGGGCCCAGATGTTGTGACTTAGCAAGACAGCCAAGTCACAACGAGAGGAAGCCGAAAGGCACGCGTTAAGCTCACGCAGATTGGCATGAGGTCTGGAACAGTTAAAAGGAAATGAGAACTTAGAAAATGGACGCAGTTGCTATAATACTTAACTTTAATCCACATTTGTAGAACATCGCTCTTGATGATACATGCTTCACAATATTAATTATCAAAGCTATGGCGCCTTGCTAGGTCGTAGCCAATGACTTAGCTGAAGGCTATGCTAACTACCGTCTCGGCAAATGAGAGCGTATTTGTCAGTGAACCTTTCCTTGCAAAGTCGGCTGTACAACTGGGGCGAGTGCCAGGACGTCTCTCTAGACCTGCCGTGTGGTGGCGCTCGGTCTGCAATTACTGACAGTGGCGACACGCGGGTCCGGCGTATACTAATGGACCGCGGCCGATTTAAAGGCTACCACCTAGCAAGCGTGGTGTCTGGCGGTGACACCACACCAGAAGCGTTCGGTAGACCAAATACACGTCGCCAGATGAGACAACCGACCGAACGACCAACCAACGGTCGTCCGTGCTCAATTCTCCTTCCGTCGGACAGTGCATATGTGTCGCCAGCGGTTGGGCGAATACTGGCTGTGCAGACCTCACTGGAGCTTCATCCCGACTCAACTCACCGCACACCCTGACCCGGAAGTGCTAGCTCGTCGCTCGACAGTGCTCTTATTTATAGCGCTGCTGGTGCCACTCACGGGTAGGCAGGTCAGCAACTTAGTGACGCCAGTAAATCGAATAAGAAACGGGACGGCGGTACCGCAAAGACAAGATGTCAAGTAATAAACGGCATGAACATGAGTCGTGCGCGGCTCATGGGGTGCCATTTCTTTTCGTAGAAGGGCTCCTTTCGTTGTCATTCATGATACCTTTACAGCAGAGCAGTAAGTCGACGATATTCTACGCCCCGTTATTTTGGCCTTCATGGCAAGCCATCCTGGGCTTACGATTTAGCGACACCATGTATGCCCGCACACGGCAAGTGTTTCTATTCGCGCTTGCCGAAGGCTGCCTTGGACATCAAGGTCGCCGGATCTCTCCCCATTTGAGAACGTTTTTAGCATTATGGGCAAGGCCCTCCAGCCAGTTAGAGATTCGGACGATATAATGTGCCAATATGACAGAATTTGGCCACTATCCAACGACTCTACTAATCAACCCCAAACCGAATATCTGCTTGCGTAAGGACCAGAGGTGGACCAACGCTTTACTGACTCGCTCAATTTGTGAAGCTTTTCCTCTTGGATAAATAATCCAATTTTTCTGAAATTTTAATCATTTGTTTGCCTGTACATTTATGTGACATCTGCGGATTTCCGTTCCATTCGGATAATTCTGAAATTGTAATCATTTGTTTTTCTTTACATGTACATCAGATCTACCATTACATCTCATTAGCATGATTCTTTCGTGGTGCATCGTATTTTTCAAAAATGTATTTGGTGTGGTAAACTTATCTGCAGCGTAAAATACCCCCATTTGTGAATCCGTGAACACCGAACTCCCCCATTCCCTCTTTGCCTCACTTGCAGTTGATAGGAATCTGCATAGAAAGATACAAGTCCTACTATGGACTGAGACCTGAAGCAGCTCACCCTGCCCGCTTGGACCAGGATACAATTGTACACTCATGCTCATAAATTAAGAATAATGCTGATACATGGTGAAAGAACGCTCTGGTGGGTGGTTTGCGGGTTTAAATCACCAAGGGGTATGTCCATGCGGTGCATTTGACCTGCCGTCATCGCACGGTGGCGCTGGCAGCAGTCCACATACGCAGAGGTGTGTTGGTTCATCTCAGAGTACAGTGCAGCGAGTAAGTGTACAGACGTTTTCAGACGTGCTAATGGTGACTGTGGGTTGAAAATGGCTCAAAGAACACATATTGATGACGTTATGAGGGGTAGAATACAGGGGCGACTGGAGGCTGGTCAAACACAGCAGGTTGTATCATGGGCCCTCCGTGTGCCACAAAGTGTGATCTCAAGATTATGGCAACGATTCCAGCAGACAGAAAACGTGTCCAGGCGCTACAGTACTGGACGTCCGCAGTGTACCATACCACAAGAAGACCGATATCTCACCATCAGTTCCCGCAGACGGCCACAGAGTACTGCAGGTAGCCTTGCTCTGGACCTTACCGCAACCACTGGAACAGTTGTGTCCAGACACACAGTCTACAGACGACTGAACAGACATGGTTTATTCGCCCGAAGACCTGCAAGGTGTATTCTACTCTCCCCTGGTCACAGGAGAGCCCGTAGATCCTGGTGTCAAGAACACAGTACATGGTCATTGGAACAGTGGTCCCAGGTTATGTTCACGGCCGAGTCCCGGTATAGTCTGAACTGTGATTCTCGCCGCGATTTTCATCTGGTGTGAACCAGAAACCAGGTACGAAACCCTTAATGTCCTTGAAACTGTATAGAGGTCGTGGTTTGATGATGTGTGGTCGGATTATGATTGGTGCACGTACACCCCTGCATGTCTTTGACAGAGGAACTGTAACAGGTCAGGTGTATCGGGACGTCATTTTGCACCAGTATGTCCGCCTTTTTTTGGAGTGTGCAGTGGGTCCCACCTTCCTCCTGATGGATGATAACGCACGGCTGCACCGAGCTACCAACATGGAGAAGTACCTTGAAACAGAAGATATCAGGCGAATGGAGTGGCCTGCCTGTTCTCCAGAACTAAACCCCATCGAGCACGTCTGGGATGCTCGCGGTCGACGTATCTCTGCACGTCTTCAAACCCCTACGACACTTCAGGAGCTCCGAAAGGCACTGGTGCAAGAACGGGCGGCTGTACGCCAGCAGCTGCTCGACCACCTGATCCAGAGTATGCCAACACATTGTGCGGCCTGTGTACGTGTGCATGATGATCATATCCCATACTGACATTGGAGTACATGTGCAGGAAACAATGGAGTTTTGTAGCAGATGTGTTTCGGGACGGTTTTCTTATCACCAGTGGTGTGGACTTACAGATATGTGTCGTGTGTGTTCCCTATATGTCTATGCTATTAGTGCCAGTTTTGTGTAGTACCACGTTGTATGGCACCACATTCTGCAATTATCCTTACTTTATGAGCATGAGCGAATATCTTTTTTTTTTTAAAAAAAAAAAAGGTTCTTCGCTTTACACGTTAATAGCGTCGGCACTCCTAGGGCGGCGCAGACTACTTGCTGGCTGTGACTTGTGTGTGCTGCAGACTAGCGCGACCCTGTACCTGTGCTGGCACACGCTCCGGGGCCGCGCCGAGCTGGCGGCGCTGGGGGAGGCCTGCGACGACTGGGCCTCCTGTCTGCAGCCAGACGGCCGGAGCGACGTCAGGGCGAACGACACCCAGCCGTTCGCATGTGCCCTCTACTCCTTCTGTCCAGGTAGCGGGCAGCCGAGGATAGAGAGCCTGTATAGGGAGAGAGTGGCCATAGGCGAAGTTGCCCGTGATTGGTTGATTAGCTTTGGCGCCATTTTCTGCCAAACGTCTCTCGCGCTTCCTATGTTCGCCGTGCTTTTGAGTTGAATTGAAGTTCAGAGGACTTTTGGAAACGATTAAAAGGTATTTGAATTACTTAGAAACTTATGCGTTGTGCATGCATGTTCGATTTAGTTGTATATCGTGTTCAGTGCGTAATTAGCGTTTGCGATCTTAAATACGAGTTGAAATAAAGAAAGCGTTTTGTGATGAAGTCGGTAGGCCTACTTGTTTGGAGTAGGTAGGCCTATTACAATTTACTGCACCTTTAAGCTCTTATTTCTTTAACAGTTCGTGCATACTGGTAGCATCACAAGCTTTTCTGAAGCCAATATCTGACAGTCCTTGCTGGAAACAGAAAGTTCCTGTAATTGTTGTGCCATGCTCATTCGACTTTATAGCGTCAAACTTTATTTCGTTCCGAATCAGAACACTAGGCATTATTTTGGTTTCAGTATTATTGCCTGACTGTTGACGCAGGCAAGTTGTAAGCACGTTTTCTGCAGTTGTCGTGGTTGCTGAAACATTATTCGTAGTAAATAATTGTAGGTACTCTTGAAGACAGTTTTTAATAGGCCTACTTACTGTGGGGCAGAAGGGAAACGGTAGTTTTCTTGTTATATTTGGTCGTTATTACAGTAGCCTATATTTAACATTACCTGATTTTTGTAATCTTTTTCGTTTCTTATGTAGGAGAGGTATTCAGTATATATATATATATATATATATATATATATATATATATATATATATATATATACTCCTGGAAATTGAAATAAGAACACCGTGAATTCATTGTCCCAGGAAGGGGAAACTTTATTGACACATTCCTGGGGTCAGATACATCACATGATCACACTGACAGAACCACAGGCAACAGAGCATGCACAATGTCGGCACTAGTACAGTGTATATCCACCTTTCGCAGCAATGCAGGCTGCTATTCTCCCATGGAGACGATCGTAGAGATGCTGGATGTAGTCCTGTGGAACGGCTTGCCATGCCATTTCCACCTGGCGCCTCAGTTGGACCAGCGTTCGTGCTGGACGTGCAGACCGCGTGAGACGACGCTTCATCCAGTCCCAAACATGCTCAATGGGGGACAGATCCGGAGATCTTGCTGGCCAGGGTAGTTGACTTACACCTTCTAGAGCACGTTGGGTGGCACGGGATACATGCGGACGTGCATTGTCCTGTTGGAACAGCAAATTCCCTTGCCGTTCTAGGAATGGTAGAACGATGGGTTCGATGACGGTTTGGATGTACCGTGCACTATTCAGTGTCCCCTCGATGATCACCAGTGGTGTACGGCCAGTGTAGGAGATCGCTTCCCACACCATGATGCCGGGTGTCGGCCCTGTGTGCCTCGGTCGTATGCAGTCCTGATTGTGGCGCTCACCTGCACGGCGCCAAACACGCATACGACCATCATTGGCACCAAGGCAGAAGCGACTCTCATCGCTGAAGACGACACGTCTCCATTCGTCCCTCCATTCACGCCTGTCGCGACACCACTGGAGGCGGGCTGCACGATGTTGGGGCGTGAGCGGAAGACGGCCTAACGGTGTGCGGAACCGTAACCCAGCTTCATGGAGACGGTTGCGAATGGTCCTCGCCGATACCCCAGGAGCAACAGTGTCCCTAATTTGCTGGGAAGTGGCGGTGCGGTCCCCTACGGCACTGCGTAGGATCCTACGGTCTTGGCGTGCATCCGTGCGTCGCTGCGGTCCGGTCCCAGGTCGACGGGCACGTGCACCTTCCGCCGACCACTGGCGACAACATCGATGTACTGTGGAGACCTCACGCCTCACGTGTTGAGCAATTCGGCGGTACGTCCACCCGGCCTCCCGCATGCCCACTATACGCCCTCGCTCAAAGTCCGTCAACTGGACATACGGTTCACGTCCACGCTGTCGCGGCATGCTACCAGTGTTAAAGACTGCGATGGAGCTCCGTATGCCACGGCAAACTGGCTGACACTGATGGCGGCGGTGCACAAATGCTGCGCAGCTAGCGCCATTCGACGGCCAACACCGCGGTTCCTGGTGTGTCCGCTGTGCCGTGCGTGTGATCATTGCTTGTACAGCCCTCTCGCAGTGTCCGGAGCAAGTATGGTGGGTCTGACACACCGGTGTCAATGTGTTCTATTTTCCATTCCAGGAGTATATATATATATATATATATATATATATATATATATATATATTGAATACCTCTCGTACATAACAAACGAAAAAGATATATATATATATATATATATATATATATATATATATATATATATATATATATATATATGTATATAATGTGTCTGTGTGAAATAAAGTATATATATATATATATATATATATATATATATATATATATATATAATGTGTGTCTGTGTGAAAGAAAGTCGTAAGCAGTTGTTTACTTGGGACATGCGAAAAGTTTGAAAACGTGACAAGAAGTACTAATGCGCCTCACACTTTTTGCATGTCACAAGTAAACAACTGCTTACGACTTTCATTCATCTGACGTAATACGGGTACGTTAAATCTTGAGCGTCATGCACTTCCGATACAAAACAAATGCTATACACTATATTTTTTTATTTGCGTTACTTTCATTGCAGTATGTCTAGTAAACGAACTTTAAAGGAGATAAATGCAAGTAACGAATAATTTTTACAGCCACTGTATCAAATTTTCCTGTGCTGTACGTAGTAGGCTACTATGAGTATATTATAGCTGTAAAGAAAGGCATTTAACGAATTATTTCGCCATATTGTTTTGTGCTTTTGAATCGGTGAGTGTGTACTCCACTACTCCACTACTGGCCACTCAAAACTCCGCCCGCAGTTCGGCAGAAAAATGACCGCCGTATCGTCCGGTTGACCACTCTCTCCCTATACAGGCTCTCTAGCCGTGGAAGGCCAGAAATGCTATTAACGTTATAAGGAAATCGTGGTGACAATTTACAACGTGTGTCATACCAGAATTCGAGCCCGGAGTTCCTGCCCACCCAAACAGTCCCTTTAACCATTAGACTATCTGAGCATACCTCAAAGACTGCCTCAAACTTTCACTGTCTCTGATGCTTCTGCCTATGATTTCTGAACACTGTACCGTAGGGATCTCCATTGGGGTACATGGGAATAGCACCACTGAAGGGGAACTCAGTTGGGTCAGACCCATCTACATCTACATGGATACTCTGCAAATCACGTTTAAGTGCCTGGCAGAGGGTTCATCGAACCACCTCCACAGTTCTCTATTATTCCAATCTCGTATAGCGCGCGGAAAGAATGAACACCTATATCTTTCCATTCGAGCTATGATTTCCCTTATTTTATCGTGGTGATCGTTCCTCCCTGCGTAGGTCGGTGTCAACAAAATATTTTCGTATTCGGCGGAGATAGTTGGTGATTGGAATTTCATGAGAAGATTCCGTCACAACGAAAAACGCCTTTCTTTTAATGGTTTCCAGCCCAAATCCTGTACCATTTCTGTGACACTCTCTGCCATATTTGGCGACAATACAAAACGTGCTGACCTTCTTTGAAATTTTTCGATGTACTCCATCAGTCCTATCTGGTAAGGGTCCCACACCGCGCAGCAGTATTCTGGACGAACAAGCGTAGTGTAGGCAGTCCCCTTAGTAGGTCTGTTACATTTTCTAAGTGTCCTGCCAATAAAACGCAGTGTTCGGTTAGCCTTCCCCACAACATTTTCTATGTGTTCCTTCCAATTTAAGGTTCAAAAAAATGGTTCAAATGGCTCTGAGCACTATGGGACTTAACATCTGTGGTCATCAGTCCCCTAGAACTTAGAACTACTTAAACCTAACTAACCTAAGGACATCACACACATCCATGCCCTAGGCAGGATTCGAACCTGCGACCGTAGCGGTCACGCGGTTCCAGACTGAAGCGCCTAGAACGGCACGGCCACACCGGCCGGCCCAATTTAAGGTGTTCGTAATTGTAATACCAAGGTACTTAGTTGAATTTAGGCATTTAGAATAGACTGATTTATCGTGTAACCGAAGTTTAACAAGTTCCTTTTAGCACTCATGTGGATGACCTCACACTTTTCGTTATTCAGAGTCAACTGCCACTTTTCGCACCATTCAGATATTTTTTCTAAGTCGTTTTGCAGTTTGTTTTGATCTTCTGATGACTTTATGAGTCGATAAACAACAGCGTCATCTCCAAACAACCGAAGACGGCTGCTCAGATTGTCTCCCAAATCGATTATATAGATAAGGAATAGAAAAGGGCCTATAACACTACCTTGGGGAACGCCTGAAATCACTTCTGTTTTACGGGATGACTTTCCTTCAGTTACTACGAACTGTGACCTCTTTGACAGGAAATCACAAATCCAGTCACATAACTGAGACGATATTCCATTGTTGTTGTTGTTGTGGTCTTCAGTCCTGAGACTGGTTTGATGCAGCTCTCCATGCTACTCTATCCTGTGCAAGCTTTTTCATCTCCCAGTACCTACTGCAACCTACATCCTTCTGAATCTGCTTGGTGTATTCATCTCTTGGTCTCCCTCTACGATTTTTACCCTCCACGCTGCCCTCCAATACTAAATTGGTGATCCCTTGATGCCTTAGAACATGTCCTACCAACCGATCCCTTCTTCTGGTCAAGTTGTGCCATAAACTTCTCTTCTCCCCAATCCTATTCAATACTTCCTCATTAGTTATGTGATCTACCCATCTAATCTTCAGCATTCTTCTGTAGCACCACATTTCGAAAGCTTCTATTCTCTTCTTGTCCAAACTATTTATCGTCCATGTTTCACTTCCATACATGGCTACACTCCATACGAATACTTTCAGAAATGACTTCCTGACACTTAAATCAATACTGGATGTTAACAAATTTCTCTTCTTCAGAAACGCTTTCCTTGCCATTGCCAGCCTACATTTTATATCCTCTCTACTTCGACCATCATCAGTTATTTTGCTCCCCAAATAGCAAAACTCCTTTACTACTTTAAGTGCTTCATTTCCTAATCTAATTCCCTCAGCATCGCGAAGAGAAGGCATTGATTGTTTCTTGCCGCTAACATACTTCACATACGACCAGAATCTCTTTGGATATTCCATAAGCACGCAATTTCAATACGAGCCGCTTGTGTGGTACCGTGTCAAAAGCCTTCCGGAAGTCCAGAATTACGGAATCGATCTGAAATCCCTTGTCAATAGCACTCAACACTTCAGGTGAATAATGAGGTAGTTGTGTTTCACAGGAACGATGTTTTCTAAACCCTTGTTGACGGTGTGTCAATAGACCGTTTTCTTCGAGGTAATTCATAATGTTGGAACACAATATATGTTCTAAAATCCTGCTGCATATCAACGGTAACGATATGGGCCTGTAATTTGGTGGTTTACTCCTACTACCTTTCTTGAATATTGGTGTGACCTGTGCAGCTTTCCAGTCTTTGGCTACGGATCTTTCGTAGAGCGAACGGTTGGACATGATTAAGTATGGAGCTAATGCATCAGCATACTCCGAAAGGAACCTAATTGGTATACGGTCTGGACCAGAAGATTTGCTTTTATTAAGTGATTTAAGTTGCTTCACTACTCCGAGGATATTTACTTCGACGTTACTCATCTTGGCAGCTGTTCTCGATTCGAATTCAGGAATATTTACTTCATCTTCTTTTGTGAAGGCAGTTCGGAAGGCTGTGTTTAGTAACTCTGCTTTGGCAACTCTGTCTTCGATAGTATGTCTATTGTTATCGCGGAGAGAAGGCATTGATTGTTTCTTGCCGCTAACATACTTCACATACGACCAGAATCTCTTTGGATTTTCTGCCAGGTTTCGAGACAAATTTTCATTGTAAAAACTGTTACAGGCATCTCGCATTGAAGTCCGCGCTAAATTTCGAGCTTCTGTAAAAGATCGTCAATCTTGGGGATTTTGCGTCTGTTTAAATTTGGCCTGTTTGTTTCGTTGTTTCTGCAACAGTGTTCTAACCCGTTTTGTATAACAAGGAGGATCAGCTCCGTGGTGCACTACCTGCCACAGCCGATATACAAGTTGGGCATAGTCTTTCTCTGACTACAAAAATTTATTATAAGGAGCTACGCTAGATATGTCTGCGCAGTTTGTTGCAAATGGTAACTTAACTCATAAGTTTTCTTATGAACATACTTCTACATGTGCTGCGTTTGTTAGCCCTAGAACGTCTAGGCAATATTCAATTTTATATTAAAGTGCCTTAGTTTTCCGAATTACGATGCAGTGTTATTTATGACGTGCATACATACCCAAAGGAACATTGCATCGTAATTCAGAATAACACCGACACCGTGATATCGTATTTTTCCACGACACCAAGCAAGCGACTTTCAAGTAAAATGTCTCCCCTATATGGGAAAATACATAATGGATGTCGAATACGGGTTGTAGACACGTGAATGACGACATGTGGAAGTTTTGGTCTGGCAATGAGTCGTGCTCTGATAGCCAAACGGTAAGGCGGCCGCTCGCGATAAACGGTACATCTGCGTTCGTGTCCCACTCCGGCACAAGTTTTCATTGTCGTCATTCCATTATACAGCTCATGACTGTCCGTATTCGCAGCTGCGATTACATTTCAGACATTCAGTTTCTCTCCGCGTTTTTGCTATCATCTCTACTCTCACCATCTCTACAGCATCTTGTATTCATGCTTTAAGAGTCTGCAGATCAGGAACTGTTGAGCTGGATGCTTTATCCTTAACGTAGCTGCTCAAAAAAGTTAAGAGCTCGTATGTCAGATGAACTTGGTGGCCATGACGTTGTACCGTCTCTACAGACCCATTTGTCCAGAAATGTTACATCCAAGAACTGGTGAACAAATACTCCCCATTGCGGCGGTGCATCATCATTTCTATGACTGAGATGCAAAGTATACTTTCAACATGTCCAGGTAAGTAATTGCCGTAATGGTAGGCTCAGTGAAAATGAACAGTCCAATACCTGCGTTGTGCATTAAGCCACACCACAGATTCATTTTCGAGCTGTCCCTTATCTGCTGTACAATGATACGTGGGTTCTCCATCCCCCAGATAAGGACATTACTTCTGCTGACTTCCCCAGAGATGCAATAAGTCGCTTCATCGAAACAATAGTTATTAATGTAGTGGTGGTCTCCATATATTTTCACCAGCACGTTCCTAACAAATCAGAACATCTGAACCTATCATCTGGTTTAAAAGCTTGCAGGAACCGCACTTTGTATGCATGCGATTGCAGCCGTTTGCGTAAAATCCTCACCATAGTGCCCTGAGGTATGCCTGTTCATCTGAAAACATGACGTGTCAATTCCTGCGGACAGCGTTGAAATGCTGTATCTGTGGTATCAATAGTGTTGTCACTCACTCCAGGTCTACTGCGTCCTGCATCATCGCCAACACTGTTGGTATATTCAAGCTTCTGATACAATCTTTCGACGCTGGCAGATCTCAACCATAGGCAGTCTGGAACTGTCGCTGAATTGTAAGAGACCACCATGTTTCAAGAAGCCACAAAACACATTGCGCTTTTTCCTGAATGAACACCACTGCAACAGACAGTACTCCTAAATTAAAGGCATCGCAGGAATCGAGCTTGGGTTTTCCTCTGG
Organism: Schistocerca americana; assembly: GCF_021461395.2. NCBI lineage: Eukaryota > Metazoa > Arthropoda > Insecta > Orthoptera > Acrididae > Schistocerca > Schistocerca americana. Next base: position 223,130,978 of record NC_060122.1, on the reverse strand, counting down.
TTGCGAGAAAGAGGATGATAGTGGTGTGCCCACGGTTGGTGTGCCCACAGTTGGTTCATGATGACAGAATAACAACATTTATTGATCAACTGAAATACATTAGCTGTTGATCCTCCGGATATTCGGATATTCTTGGCAGTGACGAAAGTGGCCAGCCAGACGCTCACAACGTGCGCCCGCTGCTGAGACTGTAGCTGCGCTGGAGTAACTGGAGTACGCTGCTCTGGCAGCGGCGTTACATACAGGCTTGCTGGATCGTACCGCGGCGGCTGGAACCACGCCCTCAGGCCTCTGTTGTAATCACTGCTAGGGGGCGTGGCGGCGGCGGTAATGGGACAGGTCAGTGCCCTGTCTCAGCGACCATCTACGGCGGCGGCAGTCTGGCGTCAGTGGGCCAGGGTCCCAGGCTCCAGCCCCAGTCATGGAGGCAGCGTCCCAAGACGATGGCGACAGTGCATTACCTCAGGTGATGATTCCCATTACAGGTGGCTGCCTGCTGACAGCGTCTCACGATAGAGAGGGCTGCATGGACTTATCCTCTTCTGCACCCACTTGCATCCTAGCACTGAGTGGTATTTAGGGCAGTCACTTACTCTTGTACAAAAAGGTGTGCATTATTCAAGAACACATTTTCAATAATTGGCCAGCAGCCATAAAGACTTAACAACCATTGAAATTCAGTACAAAAGAAGCCTAAAGAATTTGTTGATGGCCAACTCCTTCTACTCCATTGATATATATATATATATATATATATATAATATGTGTGTGTGTGTGTGTGTGTGTGTGTGTGTGTGTGTGTGTGTGTGTGCACACAATCTAACATTTAACTTTTGCACCATTTCAGTGCAGTAATGTGTTCATTGTAAATAAGAGTGTGTGTGTGTGTGTACGTACAAGTACAATCTAACTTCTGCACCGTTTCAGTGCAGAATGTGTTTATTGTAAATGAGTATTGTAGTAGTTCTGTTATATGTTTATTACCTTATAAATAAAAAACTTTTTTTAAAATTTTAAATTCACTGCATTAATGCGATCTTAGTAAATGAGTGTCTGTAAAATGATTCTTTCATATAGTGTTCATTAAAAAAAAAAAGACAATCATTCCACTTGGGACCTGTGGAAGGTACATTAGCTTACTTGTTTCAGTTGTAAATATTTGTCATGTATTATTGTTTTCTGACATGTTCTACACCCTGGAGGACCTTCTCACTATGGATCAATTGGAATGAAAGTAAATCTAATCTATCTAGGTGTTCCGTCTTCCATCCGCGCCCGTTCCCGCTGTGTTCCTCGCTGGGTACGCGCCAGCCAGACGCGTTCCTAACACTATCAACACGCTGCAGACGTTCCTTATGCCATTGTCGACCGCTCCGGCTTTCTATCGTGCCCTTGTCATTCTCCTGGCATTGAGGGTTCAGTAAGCATCTACAAGGTGCGCTTCCTGGCGAATCGGGCTGCTGTGGGAATTGTATATGCTGTCCATGCAACCCGCAGCAATCTCTCGTGGCGGGGCCGCCATTTGGAGTTCTGTATCGTGTCTGCTCCCAGGTTGTGTGGTGCCTGAGGTTTCGGGTGGTTGATGTTGTTCCCTCTCTTGTCCGTGAGCGCTACAGTTGTCTCCGGAGGAGGTAGTTGCCACCTGGTGCTCCATAACAGATTCGTTTCATTTGTTTACGCCCCTGGTCGTCTGTGCTCCATTATCGGAGAAGATAACGTTTTTCCATTGTTTCTGCAGCAGTAACAAAGCCGGATTCCGCGCCACACAGAACTGGTATCCTGCTTCCCCATTGATCAACTTCTCTATCATCTTGATTTCGATAGATTCAATGCTTAGATTGATGGTCAGCTTCCATTCCTGGACATCCTGGTGAAAAGGAAGACAGACGGCACATTAGCCCACAGTGTGTATAAGGAACAACACACACTGACTTATATTTACAGGCTGACAGCTGCCATCATCTGGCGCAGAAGAACTGGGTACTGAGAACACTTGTACACCAAGCCAAGACACTGTCCGACTCAGACAGCTTGGCAGCAGAGATAGAACATCTACAGCAAATGTTCACAGACAATGGGTTCTCAACCAGGGACATCCCACCAGACAACCTGATATAACGGGAGAAGATCAAGAAGAAGAGACCAGGAGGGCAGCCTCTCTACGGTACGCAGGGCCTCTATTTGCTAAGTTCAGCAAGATCCTGGAAAAACACAAAATCAAAGTACATTCTGAACATCGAACAAGATCAAGACCCTCCATGAAATGGTCAAAGATGATCTGAAGTTAAGAAAATCTGGTATCTACCACATAAAATTTGGTTTGTCTTACACCGGTCAAACCACCAGAACAGTTGACATAAGATGTAAAGAACACGAAAGACTTACCAGGCTACGACAGGCCACGATACCAGCAGTTGTAGAACATTGCCTGGAACTTGAACACGCCATGAATTATGATAAAACCAGGATCCTGGCTCAGACCCACAGATTCTGAGATAGTGTGATTACTGAATCTATCGAAATCAAGATGACAGAGAAGCTGATCAACCGCGAAATAGGATACCAGCTCAGTATGGTGTGGAATCTGGCTTTGGAACTAGTGCAGAAACAACGGAAAAAGTTATCTTCTCTGGTAGCAAACCTCAGATGACCAGGGGAGTAATCAAAGGGATCAAATTTCTTAGGGAACACCAGGCAGCAACTACCTCCTCGGGAGACAACTGTAGCGCTCATGGACAAGAGAGGGAACAACATCAACCATCCAAAACCCCAGGTACCACACAACCTGGGAGCAGACACAGTACAGAACTCCAGACAGCAGCCACAGCCGCGAGAGATTCCGTGACAGGGGAAAACAACGGAAACGGCCGCAGATGGAAGACGAACCGCCGAAAGACGAATAGCACCGCCAGACATCGCCCAGGCATAAATATGGGACACAGTCAGCTTGTTGACTTGTCACAGAAAACAGCTGATGAAGACACCGAGTTACAACGTCTAAATATTGTATTGGGAAGACGCAGAACCCCAGCAGTATAACCGGTTCCACGAGATGACACCGAATCGCTGGAGAAGTCTAAGAAAAGACATAAAATAGTAGACTGGGAATCTCTGTACAATCAAGAGAGAAGAAAAAGCATTTTTTACTACCCATTCTTTCCACAAATTATTATCCAAATGCAAGATTTGGAGGCTTTTGTTAACCGTTTCACATTTAACAATCTTAACTCTATTTTTACGGCATATGGATAACTGGTACACTTCGATAAATACAAATGTCATTGTGGAAGTTGTACAGTGTGGGTACAATACAGATAAGGTGTGACATGGTATGGAACAATAATAATGCTTTATTGCATGAATATTTACACAATTAAAAAAAGTACACACAAGTACAAAAGTACAAAAAAAGTACACACAAAAAAAAGTACACGTCTGTTCTGGCTGGAAGCTAAGAACGCACTAAAGTAAAGTCCGTGGTAAAGACACAGGTATTCCACTTATGGTACGTCAGCGATGTGTATCGCAGAGGATGTTCCCATAGAGTCTATTCCTCCCCCCCCCCCCCCCTCCCCCACAGTTCAGAGCGCTGAAGGAAAGACAAAGAGTGCAATTAGTGACTGCTTCAATGGTGGGTACTGATATGAATGACCAATCGTGCCATGGCCTGGACCTATTTTAGAAGTGATGTTATACAGATGCATGCAACCAGTTGTGCCATGACTGCCACTTTCATGAGTCATGACCGTTTTTCGAAGCGGCTGTTGTTGTGGATGTGGTATGAGCACTGAATGACTCACATAGCTATAGCTGGTGTGGGAAGCGTCTGATGTCTCCACACGGGTCGCCAACAGTACAACTGAAGGGATGGGGTGGGGTGTTGGTGGCGAGGATGTCGGCATGTGGATCTTACGCACGCCAGAGAGATTTTGATCTGATGAAAGGAGTGGCATATGTTGGGGAGCAAGTGCAGTTGACATGAGCTGGTAATTTATTTGCCAAATCGAACTTCAATGGACGTAGTGTGTGCAGAGGCCATTCATAGCAGAATGAGGGCTGTGGGGAGGCAGGAACACAGGGTACCAATGTGTTTTTGATCGTGGTTGAAGTGGTGTAGACGGAGATGCTATTGGAGAGTCCAGCGTTGTTGTATTGAACAAGTGTCGGAAAGAGCCATTGTAACTGTCAGTGGTGGTTGAAGACGAACTGTGCAGTTGGAAGTGGTGAAAAAGGCACCATATAGCATTTGATTCCTCTGAATGTTGCGGCATCATAGAGGATTGTCGGAGTGTGGTAGTCGAATATGGAGCCTAGTGAACCTAACTAAACGTGTGTGAAATCTAATGGGACTTAACTGCTAAGGTCATCAGTCCCTAAGCTTACACACTACTTAACCTAAATTATCCTAAGGACAAACACACACACCCATGCCCGTTGTCATGTGAAGATTGGCAATTGACAGCAAAATTGAGCTGCACTGCTGCGGGTCACGTAGAAGAGAGATGGTGACGGTGTGCTGTTCAGCTGGAGAGGGGTGCCTGATGATAGTAGCGATGGCGTAGCCAGACGGTGGGGCATGGCGTGGTGTACAAATGTGTGTGCTTCACTGTGTGCCCCAGGTCAGTGACAGTGGAGGTGCTAGGCAGAGGGTTGGTTGGTTGGTTTGGGGAAGGAGACCAGACAGCGTGGTCATCGGTCTCATCGGATTAGGGAAGGATGGGGAAGGAAGTCGGCCGTGCCCTTTCAGAGGAACCATCCCGGCATTTGCCTGGAGTGATTTAGGGAAATCACGGAAAACCTAAATCTGGATGGCCGGACGCGGGATTGAACCGTCGTCCTCCCGAATGCGAGTCCAGTGTCTAACCACTGCGCCACCCCGCTCGGTTAGGCAGAGGGGGAAGTGGGCAGAATGAGACAACAGTTGGGCGTGACTGGTTGGTGGTTCTGGGGCCTCACATGCACTTCCAATTGTCATTTTCATGACAGTTGTGTGCCAAGGCCATGGGTTGCTCGTGCACCAGGACAGTGGTAGCAGATATGTCGTTATTACATTGCAGGAGCAATGTGTTCATCATACAGAGTGTGTACAATGATGCACGACAGTTGGCATAGCATTGGTGAATCACCAGGGGCTCGTGAGCAGAGGAGCCACAATGCTTGAATTAGTTGATGGATGTACAATTGTCTTCCTGTTGCTTGTCTTGAACATTTATTGTATCAGGTAGGGATGGAGATGCCAGGGCAAAAGGTCCTGAGATGCTGTGGCCTGTTTCAAAGTAAAGGAGCATGGCATGTTGTATGACCAATGAGGTGTAGAATTAGCATAAGAAGTCCATCGCTAGGCTGATTGTGTGATGTCCATAAATAGAATGTCCATGTGAGGTGGTGAGACAGTAACCTGTTGTAGTGTGTTATGGAGCCCTGCACTTTGATCAACAAGCTGGCAGCCTTGTGCAGCAGTGCCATAGGTTTATCCTTTGTCAATGAGCCAACATGTTGTAGATGGTTGATGTCAGAACTTATTTCTGCCAAAAGGCAGTTCACAAGAGGGAAGGAGGCAAGCAGGACTGCTGAAAACGAGGTTCTTGCAAGTGGGACAAGTGGAGATAGAAGCTGCATGGAACACTTGTCAGAGTCCAAGTCAATGAGAAGAATATGTTCATGTGCAAAATCGGAAATGTGAAGCTGGTAGCAGTCATTGTCCTTGGAGTGAGAGAATATTTGTTGCCATGTGGAGCATTTAGAAAACTAGAACAGTCTTCTCAACTAGATGAATTTGTTGTTGACACTATCGAGAAGTCACAAGACAGGCAACAGTCACCTGCAGTGTCACCAAACTGCTCCCATGTGGATGTGGTAGGGCATGACTTAAGGTTTCTCAATGCGCATTGGGTGTAAGGCATAGTCAGTCACAAGTTGCAGATACCTGGGTGCAACACAGTTGACAATGATCTGTGCAGGCAAGGGTGCAGCATGCATATTGGGATTCTGTGCAGGCCGAGGTGCGATGTGGATGGTGACAAAGTGGAAGTTTGTTGATGTTGCATTGAAGTTGTAGCTCCACCCGCGGCCAGTGACATCAGAGTCAGAAGCATGTTAAGGCTGATGCTGTGGCAGATGGCTGCCAGCATTGTTATCAACAATATCAACATGTTGTCGATGTTCCATGGAATGTTCTTGAAGTAACTGTTTCTTTGTGATGTCAATCATTACAAATAAGCTTTCAACAATCATGGACCAAGCTTAAAGTTAGTCCAGGCAAAATTGAATATGTTCCTGGTCTGTCTATGATGATGGACAAATGTTCAAAATCTATACAGACAGCAGTTGCAAAGGCAGGTTGAATTAATTTGTGCTTGGTGCAGAAGAAACAGTATCAATGGTGAAAGAACACGAATCCGAGCAGCTGGAATGTTGCAGTTAATCAGTTGCATAGTGTTTGAGCAAAATGGGAATGCCAACAAGACCCCAAAGTAGATCTTTTGTTGTTTTCAATTGTTTGGGATTATTGTCAGAAGTTGAACCACGGTGTTGAAGCACATTACTTGTGGAACTGATCACTGCAAGTGGTCAAAGAGTTAATGGAGAAGCACTGCACTGTTAAGAATGGGAAATGTTGGTGTGTTGAGCAAATTTCGGCACATGGACAGCTATACATGGATCACATTGTCGAAGTGTAACATTCAGTTTAGTACACATCTGGCATAATTCGTGGTTGTTACAGGTCACCAATGTGGAAGTTGGTGGTGCGGGTACAATATAATTTAGGTACGACATGGTACAGAATGATAATAATGTTTACTGCATGAATATTTACACAATAATAGGTACACTTCTGTTCTGCTTGGAAGATAAGAATGCACTAAAGTCTGTGGTCAAGTCACAGATATTCCGCTTGTACATCAGAAAATTATATTGCAGTGGATGTTCCCACCTCATCATCTAAAAATTAAGTTAGCAGTATTTGATAAACAATAGCTATTTAACAGAACTTAAGAAAAAAATAAACAGTTTCTCAATGTTATTGTAAATACACAGTATGTGGTTTTAAACTATAGCTGTACCAAGATGATATCCGCTGCCCCTTGTAATACTACATCTCTGCAATTCATTCTACACTCATCATCATGCACATATGAAAGACATGTCAATTTGGGTATGACTGGCAGGCCCTGCAGAAATGACTGCCCAGTGAAATTTTATATAAGAAGTAATTGGGTTAAACATTTAACACAGTCATTAGTAGAGAAACTTAAGACTTTCAAAGCTTTAACCTGTGTTACAGTTTCATTCACAACAACAACAAAATATCTTATAAATCATGTAAGGCATAGTTCTATAGCTCTTTGACACCAGATAATTGAGCAATGCAGTTCATGGCCAATGGCAAAGCATACATTTGTTTCAACTTGTTCTGTTATACGCAGGCGAAATGATTCAAAAGTTCCCTTCATATCATCCACAGGAGGCACTTTCTTAACTTGTTACTTCCTTACACAAGACTCAAAAGTTCCCTTCATATCATCTACAGGAGGCACTTTCTTAACTTGTTATTTCCTTACACAACAGATCATATGAACCGAAACATGGGAGCAGCAAACATACTGACTGGAGAGGCAAATATATCACATATTCCTCCTTTTTTTTTTTTTTTTTTTTTTCCCACCTTTGTGTGTCACCCCAGTCCTTAATCAGTAGAAATCTGATAAAAGTAGAAGCCTTCACTTAAATAACATACTTGTTTTAGCATGTACTCACTGACCTTTGAGAAGCAGTGAAATAGCAGCAGCTCTGTTACTGAACATGTTATGGATTTTTATTTGTACTTGGAAATGATAACTATCAAAATTAGTCATCAATAAGGTATTATTCATCAAATATAGAGGTAATAGGAATTTCATCAAATATATTACAGATGTGGAGCATGTTTTACAAAAGTAAAAATAATTTGTTTTTACAAAAAAGGAATGAGCGATTAAGTAGGCAGCACTCGAGTGTAACAAGCACACTTTGCCATATTAATCATTTTAGTGACAGATGTCTGCTTGTAGGCACAAGATAGGAACATGAGGGGTAGAAGAACTTATATACCTCTATACCTCTCCAGGTTAATTTTCAGACAACCTTATTCATGCTTTTTTTTCACTCAATTTTTGTAAATACACCCCTCCTCCTCTCAGTGCCTGTACCACTTGTGGGGGGGTCTATCTTCTACCTTGCACCACCTTGGTACAGCTCTGCTGTCATGTCTGCAAACACAATATTAGTGAATACCTAAAATAGCATTTATGATAATGTGCTATCCAACTAACATTTTCATATGGATAACAGTGGACCAATTTATTCAGAGTAGTGTGTAATACTGGCCACTAAGAGAAGAGCTTGATACAATTGCTACTCTGCCCACAACAAAGGTGTTTTAGTTACCATCCAATTGTATGCCACAAAAAGAATGTAGATGTTTAGTGTCAGTTAATAGTTAACACAATGAACAGATTAGTTTTGAGCACCTGCTTTACTTTGTTAATGTATATGTTCTGTTGTGACTGTGTAATAACCAGAGAAGAATATATATTCCATGTACCTGAGATCTCAATTTTGATGTGATTTATGAAAGATGTTGAACAGATGGATGCAGTGTCAACTTAAAAATGCCTGTAACAGATCCCTGTTGCCCACGGCTAAAGCATGTGTCAGCAATAGAGGAGTGCTGGCAAGATGCTGAAGGAAACCCTTGCTGGGAGGAAGCACCAGAGGGCTCTAAAGAGTGCTCACTGCCTTTTGAGCTCAACACTGACCTAGATGAACTGAGACTTAATCACTGGAATCTTTCTTGCCAATGTAGTCAGCCTGGGTTTGTCTGGAGTTCCAGATTTGGCATATGCATTGGTTAGTAGATTTTCCATGTAACCATTTGGGTAAAAATGCATCACTTACTGAGCAAAAGAATGCAGTAATTGTGGCACAAAAATTTTAGTCTGAAATACATGTTCATGCACCCATTCTAATGTCTTTTGTTTCCCAATTATATTACATTATATTATTTTATAATTTTTACAATAAAGAGACTAAAAAGTTGTTGAAAATGCTTTTAGGATTTTTGCATCTTGCTTAGTTCTGGCACGATTTCATTTGTAATTGTCTGTAGATCCAATCAAGAAGGAGATCCTTCAAAGATGTTCAATGAGCCAAGATATATGAATGGTGGACAAAAATTGGAAACACCACAAACACCACACATTACCATACCAGTACCTAATATGCTGTAGGAAAAACTTTGGCATTCAGAACAGCTTCGTCATCTTGGAATAGACAAATACAATTCCAGTTGGGTTTTCAAGGGAATTTTATACCATTCTTCTGTAAAATAGTGGCATGTTCAGGGTACGAAGATCATGAACACTTTTCTCCAAAGTAGACCGCAAAGGCTCAATTCTGGTGACCATGTTAGCCAGGGGAGATATGACAGTTCATCCTTGTGCTCACAAAATGAGTCCTGGATGATGTGAGCTGTGTTAACAGGTGCCTTGTTGTCTTAGAATGCATGGACATTCATGATAAGCTATATAGTCTCATAATCCTTGCCAGTAATGTGCACTAGCAGAATAACCATGGGGTCCAAGTAATAGCATGACAATAAGACTGCCAAAATTATCATGGAACCCCCACAATATTTTACTCTTGGTACATAATCTCAGTGTGAAGTTGGACACAGTGTGAAACAAGACTCATCTGACAATGTTTCTTCTATTGCTCAACACTCAAAGTTATATGGCTTCAGCACCACATTTTGGTATTACAAGCATTTGCTTCATTGATGAGTGGTAATGATAGTCCAGCTCACTCTGCAATTTCCTACTTATGGAGCTCCCTTCATGTTGTTTTGGTGCTGGCAGAGCTCACAAGTGCAACATTCAGTTCTGCAGTGACTTTTGTACATGTCATCCTCTTATTTTTTGTCAAAATCCTCTTCGATAACTGTCATGCACATGCAACACACACTTTTGTCTGCTTTGTTACTTAGTGGAAGATGTTTCTCCTCCTTCACTGTATGTGGTGTAAATCTTCAATAAGGTGCCTCTTGAAACACCAAACACTTCAGCTTCCTTGGTTACAGAAGCACCCACCATACAAGCACCAACAGTTTAGCCTGTTCACATACACTTAACTCTGACATAGCTACACAGAACATTGTTCTGACCATGACTGGTGTATGCAACATGTTGAGGACATTGCACAGTGCTATTTGTGACCACGTACAGCAGCATAACCTGCGCATCTGCATTTATGTTCAAGCATGCATTTCTCATGGTGTTTCCATATTTTTGTCTAACCCTTTTCATTAAACAAAGAGAAACACCATTGTCTTCATATGGAACCTCACAGTCCACATGGACAAGTATATCATTAAAATATAATCTGCCACACGGTATTAATAATATACTATCATTACATTGTTCAATGCTCTTTGCACTTGTGCCAGCTGAACTTAACAAGAAAAATAAGATGGAAAGGTGTTACTTTAAGAAAAAATATAGGAGCTGCTGTTATCTCAGTTGTAGTAAATAGATGCTGGTCATCTTCTGTTGGTAGCAGAATATTAATTTTATCACATTGGTTTTATTGACCGAAAATAGGGTCTTAACTTGATGGGTAATAACATACATAATGCATAATACTGACACTACTTATAACTGGTTTCTCCTAATTTTGTAATACTTCTTTCATCCTATATCATAATAAACAGGTTCTCGTTTCATGGTACCATCTACAGAAGACAATGTAAATAAATGAATGATACATACAGCATTACTTTTAGGCTACAGATAGAATCAATCTTCCTATTTAAAATAACAGGCTTAAAATTTGTCTGTGTCTTATATTTGTTCACTCACTGTACAGTAATCTGCTTGTTGTAACAATGGGAGCTTCCAAACTGTTAGCATTATAACATGCTGTACTGCATCATTGAAAAAATTACCATCAGTATTAACAATTAAACTTGATTCTGGCAAAAAAATAATTAAATACTCTCTGATAACCCAGTCCATTATACAGGGTGATTCAAAAAGAATACCACAACTTTAAAAATGTGTATTTAATGAAAGAAACATAATATAACCTTCTGTTATACATCATTACAAAGAGTATTTAAAAAGGTTTTTTTTTCACTCAAAAACAAAACTCTGCGAGTCGATTTTCCTGGGCTGCGAACAAATGCTTGCTGGATGCGTGCTACATTTTCATCACTCCTTCTCGGCCATCCAGAACTTTTCCCTTTGTACAAACACCCATTCTCTGTAAACTGTTTATACCAACGTTTAATACACCACCTGTCAGAAGGTTTAACACCATACTTCGTTCGAAATGCACGCTGAACAACTGTCGTCGATTCACTTCTGCTGTACTCAATAACACAAAAAGCTTTCTGTTGAGCGATCGCCATCTTAGCATAAACTGACGCTGACACCTAGTCAACAGCGCCTCAAGCGAACAAATGTACAACTAAATGAAACTTTATAGCTCCCTTAATTCGCCGACAGATAGTGCTTAGCTCTGCCTTTTGTCGTTGCAGAGTTTTAAATTCCTAAAGTTGTGGTATTCTTTTTGAATCACCCTGTATACACTGTGAAATTATCTAGGATAGTAGCAAGAAAAAGAAAATATTATTTATATGTGTGATAAATACTGAGAAAAGAGAGGAGCAGTTTATCAATAATGTTAATGCTTTTTGTAGAAATATTGTTCAACATTATAATAGAGGGAAACATTCCACGTGGGAAAAATATATCTAAAACAAAGATGATGTGACTTACCGAACGAAAGCGCTGGCAGGTCGATAGACACACAAACAAACACAAACATACACACAAAATTCTAGCTTTCGCAACAAACGGTTGCTTCGTCAGGAAAGAGGGAAGGAGAGGGAAAGACGAAAGGAAGTGGGTTTTAAGGGAGAGGGTAAGGAGTCATTCCAATCCCGGGAGCGGAAAGACTTACCTTAGGGGGAAAAAAGGACGGGTATACACTCGCGCACACACACACATATCCATCCACACATTGTTCAACATTCATACACCAGTATATTATTATTTGTTACAGATATCGATGAATGTTTGGAGGGTACACATGAGTGTAAGAATGTTACTGAAGCATGCCTAAACCTGCCAGGCACTTATGACTGTACCTGTGCTTATGGTTATATATACAGCGACACAGAGGAATCCTGCATATATAACAGTCTCCTGAATTCTGGCTTAAACAACGAATATTTAAATGCAAAAGTGAATATAGCTTCAGCTTTAAGAGGTATTATTATGTGTGACTATTATCTATAATTTATTCCTACTATTCATTGCTTTATGATTTAAGTGTAACGTCTCTCCTATAAGCTAGTTCATTGTGGTGCTGAACTCAGATCTCTTCAAGTTTCTGTAGGTTAACAAGTGAGTGCACAAGATCTACCATGTCACAATTTCATGTTTATGAGATAGATGAACAAAGACATAACAGCAATCTGGTTTTGCTCCTTGTCAACGTTCCATACATAAGATACCAACCAAACTGTGCCCCAATGGCAGGTTGCATCCATCACCTCACACATTTTAATATCTACTGAACTATTTTTTTTTTCCTGTACTGGTAGATAGGACAGCTTGGCTGTGGAAATGGAAGGGCAGCCCACAACATAGACAACTGTATTCACAATTACAAGCACCCAAGCTTTAATGATCTTCCAGCAATAAAGGCTCTTAACAAATCTCAATTAAGCAAGGACATAAACTTGGTTACAAACATATGTTAATCTTCAACCAGTGAATAACACCAATAAAGAATTACCAATCAATAAAACTTAGATAAAGGACTGCTTTACAAGAATGCTTAAATTAAATAAAATCATTAAAGCTAAGTTACAAATTTTTTGTTAAGCTTCAACAGGTGAATAACCCCAATAAAGAATTCTCATTTAAATAAAACAGATAGGAAAATGCCTTACCAAAATGATTGAATTGTGTAAAATCATGAAAAGCTCAGTTACAACTTTTCGCACAAACTACTTAGGAATTTACTGCAAATAAACAAATTTTATCTGTTTAATCAGAAGGTAACTGCCAAGTCCAAGCGACTGAAGCCACTCAGAGCGGACGACCGCCCCAACGCTGGTCATCAACCGACATCGTAATGGCCCAGTGGCCACCATGCTAAAACAGACTAATGTTTCAGTAAGCGACCGACAACAACACAGGAGTAACAGTGACTGAAAATCGGTGTACGCCTTACGAAACACAGCACACCCTGAAGCGGGAGCAGGCACAGCTGACCAGCGGCCATACAACTGCGAGCAAATAAATCTCACGCCGCCCGTACTAATGCGGGAAATGATAGCGAGCGACAAGACACCACACGCAAAGCAGCAACCGTGCCTACCCCTCGACCACAGAACGTGTCCTGTCTCCTTGTCTATGGTAATACAATTTTTAGCCCACAAGAAACGATTTAATAATGGCATTAGTTCAACACAAGATCAGTTAACAGTTAGGTCCAGTAAAGATTTACCCACGGATTTACTATCAAACCAACTTCCAGACCACAGACGGAAATTAGTAAACTTGGCATAAGTTTTCACCAGACCGATAAACAAGAAATCAAATTAAACAGTAGCCAAAATACAGTCACGATACGCAAGCCCTTCAAGACCTTGCTATCTTACAGTTATCATTAATGGCGAAACATACGCAAATGAATGACAAAGTCACCATTGAAAACAAAAAAACACACCACAAAGGCTAAATTAATTAATTTGCAGACGAGCCAGTCACTGAAAGCTCAGTTTCACAAGATTAGGGCTAACCTCACCCAGCAGCAATACATTTGTGTCTATGATAACTAGGTTGCCCAAACAGGACTCCAAAACCCAAAACAGGTCGCACGTTAGCTGTCTTGTTCTCAGATACTAGGCACCACCGTGCTAAGAAAATCTCTGAAATTACAGCTGCCTGCAGCAAAACTAATGAGTCAGGGTGTATGAATGTAAAGCACACACCACTGTTCCAGCCGGAGCGTAACCTTTTCAATGCACATACGGACAGAACAACACACGTGGGCATAAAGGGAGCAGCAGATGCATACCAAGCAGACTATACTGCGCCAAAATACAACCCACGTCACGTCCACAAACCAGAGCACTGCTCCCGGAGCTGGTGTCTGCTCGCTGGACTCCACAACTCTCTGTCCCCCGGAAAGTGATGCTGACTGCCGCCTTGCTCAACACTCCCTTCTCGGCCATGCACAACAATTCTTCTCTTGTCGCCTCAGAGTGCGGCCGCAATGTCTGTTCTCCCCTGCTGTCCACCCCAGACTCTCTTTACTCGTACTCACTCCCCGTTAGGACCCGCTCCGACAGGAGGTGCTCGCGATCACACATAGTGCCAACCTTAACTAGAGGAGTAATCGATAGTGTCTTGCACCCGAGAGCTGCGCCATGGCTCACTTCCCTTCCTCCCTTCACCAATTGGAAGACATGAAAGTGCGTCTACATTACATGTTGAGCTGTCGAATGATACACAATCTCATACTGATATTGAAACAACAACAAAGCCCATCTTTGCAATTTTTGGGAAGTTCACACAGAAACCAGCTTCATCGGATGAAACAAGACTTCAGTGGCTTGTGATCCATTACTAAGTAGAGTTTTTTGCCATACAAATAGTGGTGGAATTTGGTGACACCATACACAATAGCCAATGCCTCTTTCTCTGTTTGTGAATAGATTCACTGAGCTTTGGGCAACACTTATGATGCAAAAGCAATAGGCCTGTCTTTATCACCAAATCTGTGTGAAAGCACTGCACCAATTCTGTAAGAATAAGTGTCAACTTGTAACACAACTGGTCTTTCAGGATCAAAGTGAACCACCCATCAATCACTGAGCAATGCATCTGTAAGTTTTTGAAAATCTACTTGGCACTCATCTGTCCAAACAAAGTGGACATTCTTGTGATGCATGAGATGTAATGGGTCTACGATTTGTGCAGCATTCAGTATGAACTGCATAAATAGTTCATTTTACCTAAGACTGACTGCAATTCTGTGACATTGCAAGGAACTGGTAGGTCACTTATGGCTGACAAATATGACTGAAGAAGATGTACACCTTGACTGTTTATGACATGAGCAAGATACTGCAACTCAGGTTTACAAAAATCAAACTTCTCCAGTCTACACTTTAGTCCTGTATCAGATCACATACAAAACAGAGCACACAAATTTGCAATGTGTTCTTCAGGTGTACAACCTGCTATGACAGTATCATCCAAATAGCTTGAACAGTTTGGTACTTGAGCGGTCAGCTGTTTCAAATACCATTGGAAAATGGCGGGTGCAGAAGCACTGTCAAAAGGCAAACCCAAACATTGAAACAAGCTGAAATGAGTGTTGACAACACACACAGTTTGAGATTCTTCATCTAGTGGTATTTGATGATATGAGTCATGCAAATCAATGCCTTATCTGCCTGTGAGATCCTGTGAGCATGGCAGTGGATAAGTACCAACCACAATTTGTGGGTTGACTGTAGACTTACACAGAGGTGAAAGCGGGTTTGGGGAGCAAAACCTATGGACCTGCCCATTGAGTAGTTTCTATGGGCCCAATAGCTCTGCTATGTTACAATACAAGTGAAGCAGCCACATTGCCCCCTAATGCAATGGAAACAGTTGTGGCCTGGCAAAGAATAGATGAAAGAAAAACACTGAAAGCTGGTCAGGTAGCTTTAGAGATGAAACAGTGAAAGCAGCAGAGATAAAGCTAGGTGAAAACACAAAGCCTAACTGGAATCATTAGATAACACAGGCAAAAGGGGATACAGATGTCTAAAAATGTGATTGACAGAAGGTACAAAATGGAAAAATGGGAATGGCTAGAATAACATATCTAGAAAAATTATTGAAACCTCTGGAGAAAAAAGAAGCAGCTCTGGGATTGCCAATAGTTTTGTACTAAGCAAAGAAGGAAAGTTGGTAGATGGAAGAAATATACAGAAGGGAAACAAACTGGTCATCAGTAATGTGGAAAGAGAAGAGGGATTACAGTATCTCAACAAGAATTTGACAGAGTGCTTCAAGATTTAGGTAGAAACTAGCACCTGGAGTAGACGACATTGCCTCAGAATTAGTAACATTCTTGGGAACATCAATAATGATGAAACTGTTCTGTCTGGTTTGTAGCATTTCCTAACAGTCACAAAAGTTTCAAGACTGAATTAATAAAAAATATAGGGAAGTTAAGATGATGGTTTTAATGGTGTAGGTATGCTATGCAAGTAGTCTCCTCCCACTTGAGTACAATGCACAGAAAATTCATATAACCATTTGAAGCTATCAGAAAGGTCTTCTTTTGGGCTGTTGTCCAACTCGTGCATCACATGGACTCAAATGTCAGTTATGTCATCAAAATGTTGACCCTTCTCATAAACTTCTACATTTCATCATTGTTTGGTAGGTGTACACTGGTAACACCAAATCTTATCACCCATGATGATTTTTTCCCAGAAAAGACTTGTACATATTTTGTATTTCAATCAATTTGGGGCATTTGTCCTATTTGTTTTGTTCAGGAGTCAAGATTTATGGCACAAACTTTGCACACACTTTTCCCTTTTACAAGAAAAAAACATTCTGGAGACTGTCCTGAAAACTAGATTTAGAGATGTTGCTCCATTTTGATTTGAGACACAGTAATGTTGGCACAGTACAGCCACAATTCCACTAGTTAACGATGCCTGCTCACAACTTGCTGGACAAATCCATATCTATTGTTTGCAGTTGTTATTCAAGTTGCCAACATAGTTACTACAATGATGTTGCTTATATATAAGGAATAAAATCAGTCTTGAAACTTTTTAAATGGAAATGTAGGAAGATGAGAGGCAATGTTTACCCTATGACTTATCTTGGAAGATGGGTTGAACAAAGACAAATCAATTATAGCATTTCTAGATTTAGAAAAAAATACTTTGTTGACTGGAATGCAGTCTTTGAAAATCTGAAGTTAAACAATGGAAAATCCAGAATGGAATGTAATAATATAATGAAAAGTATAATGGCTACTCACCATATTGTGGAGATGCCGAGTCACAGAAAGGCGCAACAAGACCTTTGTCAAAAATTGATGACGACACACACACACACACACACACACACACACACACACACACACACACACACACACACACACCTGAGTTGGGTTTGCATAAGGGTGTGTGTTTTGCCTATTTTTGACAAAGGCTTTGTTGGAAGAAAGCTAACTTTCTGACAGTCATTTTGTTGCGCTTTTCTGTGACTCAGCATCACTGGTTTATGGTGAGTAGTAACTATCCTTTTCATTAAATTCTGAAGTTATTACCACGTAAAATGCAGGAAGTGAAGGGATATATAAAACTTGCACAGAAATGAAGCTGTACTTGTAACAGTCAGAATATTAAAGAAGCAGTAAAGGAAAGTAAGGAAAAATTGTAATTTTGTCAAAGAATGCAAAAGACAGATAATCAGATGTGCACAGTGGACAGCACCTTGAAATGAGGTTATAAGATGAACATCAGCAACACTAAAATAAGAATAATGGATTGTAGTCAGACTAAATCAGTTGATGCCTAATGAATTAGGTTTGGCAATGAGACACTAAATGCAGTAGATGAGTTTTGTTATCTGAGCAGAAAAATAATTGATGATGACTGAATTTGAGAGGTTATAGAAACCAGGCTTCCAACAGCAAGAAAAGTTTTTCTACTAAAGAGAAAGTTGTTAACAAGTAATATAGAATTAATTGTTGGGCAGCCTTATCTGAAAGTATTTGTCTGGAGTATAGCTTTCGATGGAAGTGAAGTGAAGGTGATAAACAAGAAAAGAATAGAAGCAACTGGAGTTTTATGTTTCTGAAAAAGCTCATTTTGAAACCTTTTAAAACAACTCATTTCAGCCACATTTGCACTTACAATCAATGCAAATCTTGAGGAGAGACAGACCAATAACTTAATATATTTTGCATATTTTCATTCAGTATTATCATGTGGAGTGACTCATCTTTAAGAGAGAAAGTCTTCATTGCTCAAAAATGCGCTGTATGAGTAATACATGGTGCTCACCCATGATCATCTTGTAGACATCTGTTCAAGGCATTAGGCATTTTGACTATTGCTTCACAATATATTTGTATTTATTCCCTCATGAAGTTTGTCCACTGCAGTTCAAAACAGTCACTTATGTACATAAGTACAATAACAGAAGAAAAAATGACATTCATATTCCACATTAAGATTGTCTTTATAAAGAAAGTGGTTCACAATGCTGCAACCAAAATTTTTTATCACTTACCAAGTGATATTAAATGTCTCACAGGCAGGAAAGTAAAATATGAAAATAAACTAAAAAGTTTCTCCTCGACAACTTTTTCTATTCCACAGAAGAACTGCTATTATTGTTATGTGTAAAAGTTGGTGGGTAGGAATTACTGACTCATATCTACATGTCTGGTGTTTTTAGTAAAATAAAATAAAAGACGGAGGACACTTGTAAATTATCAGCATGTAGCCATATTTACAACATAATTTGTAATGTGAATGTAAAATTACTTGTTCCACATCATTACGATTTATCACACAAATAATCCAAGGAACATGAAACTAAATAACTGAAGAATTGTTCATTGCTGCGACTTCCTCTACAGCTGTACAAAATTTTTCTTACTTATACAAATTGGTTTTGGGGTCTCAGCCCCATCTTCAGGTGCAACTTGAGTCAGTACAAGTTGTACATGTCCAAGTTAAGTTAAAATGCAACATACTTACCATACATGGCTCATCAGAGAGAAAATGGAAAAGTAACCTGCTAAAAGTGTGTTTCAGATGTACCTGCTATACATCAACCATAAATTGCAAGCACCAGTGAGGACCTAGAGTACAAGGCCAATCTGTGCCAAGTTTGCATAGTGTTGTCATTGGTAGGTAGCACCTAAACTGACATAACAATTACTCATAGGAAACAGCAGTGTGTCCCATCTGCCAGCAGCCTGTCTTTTAACTTAAGTTGGACATGAACACTTTGTACTGATTTTAGTTGCAGCAAACATGGGGCTGAGACCCCAAAACCAAGTTGCGTAGGACTTCACTAATAAAAATTTTATACAACTGTAGTGTAAGTTTCAATTACAATCAATTTATATAACAGTTGTGGATGTCCTACAAATGGTAATTAATGTTAACCAAGTAATGCTGAAAATTAGGTGGGTCATTCAGATAGCTACTGAAGGGCACTAAGTCAAATCAGGGTGAAAATAAATTTATTTCACAACTTGACTAGAATAAGGAAATAGTTAATAGGATACATCATGAGCCATCAACAAATAGTTAATTTGGGAAAGAAGGGAAGAGAGAGAGAGAGAGAGAGAGAGGGAGAGAATGTGTGTGTGTATGTGCGTGTGTGGGGGGGAGGGGGGGGGGGGGGAGGTGGGAGCATTGGGAGGGATAAAAATTGTAGGGGTAGACCAAGACTTTCCTACAGTAAACAGTTTCAAGTGGATGTATGCTGTACAAATTATGTAGGGATAAAGACTTGCACAGGGCAGACTAGTGTGGAGAGCTGCATCCAGCAAGTCAATGCATTTTTAATTTATTCATTTATTCATTCAGCCATTCATCGTATTCTGTAGATACCATCAAGAAGGCAAATCTTCAAGAATTTGGAATAAGTCAAGGAATACATTAACAAAAACTGAAAAAATCCTAGAAACTTAAACTGCATAGTGTACCAGTATTAACAATACAATATCACTATAATGCTTAATGGTACTCAATGCTTATGCTAGCTAGATTTGATTGGATACATTATAAAGAACGCTGCTACACTGAAGAAAAGCTGCTGTCTCCTCAGTTATACTAAACAGGCACTGTTTTTCTCCTCCAGGGACCTTGTGTCTGCTTTTTCATTACATTAGCATAGTTGCCTCCATGTGTAAATACGAAGCCCTGTTTATGGTATGTTATTATTGTCATGCAGCCTTACAACAACACTGCTACTTGTCAGATGGTTAACACAATTTTTCAGTCCTTGAGCTTAGGCATTTCAAAAGTTTGTAGCAATAGTGGCTACCATACTAACTGTTTGGAATATCCGATTTTTGATTTTTGTTGGATGGGAGCTTGTAGAATGTGTTCTCACCAAAGCACAAAACTTCACTCTGAACCCTAGACAAGGAGGCGAATTATATTTATGAACACTGTTTTTGCCCTTTGTATTGTGATGGTGTGCATCACAGTTCAGCTGAAACATATTTCTAATTATAAATAACAAAAACAATTAAGACACAATGTATTGGGAAGTGGGTGCGGAAATTCCAAGATCCTTAAACTGCTTCTCCAAAATGTATGGTTATGTGCTTTATGCAATATTCCAATTGTTCACGTCTTCTGAATAAACACTCCATTTGCTTCAGATGCAATTCCCCAGAAGATGATTCCATAAGATAACAAGGAGTCAAAGTATGCAAAACAAGACAATAGTCTTGTCTTTAAGTCAACAAAATGAGAAATAATTCCAAGGGCAAAATATTCTGAAATGAGTTTTTTGATTAGTTTGTCTTGTGCTGACTCCATTTGAACTTGTTATGCAAATGGTCCTTGAGGAATTTTAGACAGTGTGTTTCTTTTAGTGTATTACCATTAATGTCTACTTATGTTAATACACTCCTGGAAATTGAAATAAGAACACCGTGAATTCATTGTCCCAGGAAGGGGAAACATTATTGACACATTCCTGGGGTCAGATACATCACATGATCACACTGACAGAACCCCAGGCACATAGACACAGGCAACAGAGCATGCACAATGTCGGCACTAGTACAGTGTATATCCACCTTTCGCAGCAATGCAGGCTGCTATTCTCCCATG
This sequence comes from Schistocerca americana, assembly GCF_021461395.2. Classification (NCBI taxonomy): domain Eukaryota; kingdom Metazoa; phylum Arthropoda; class Insecta; order Orthoptera; family Acrididae; genus Schistocerca; species Schistocerca americana. The sequence goes on along the minus strand of NC_060122.1, from coordinate 223,110,034 downwards.
GAGACGATCGTAGAGATGCTGGATGTAGTCCTGTGGAACGGCTTGCCATGCCATTTCCACCTGGCGCCTCAGTTGGACCAGCGTTCGTGCTGGACGTGCAGACCGCGTGAGACGACGCTTCATCCAGTCCCAAACATGCTCAATGGGGGACAGATCCGGAGATCTTGCTGGCCAGGGTAGTTGACTTACACCTTCTAGAGCACGTTGGGTGGCACGGGATACATGCGGACGTGCATTGTCCTGTTGGAACAGCAAGTTCCCTTGCCGGTCTAGGAATGGTAGAACGATGGGTTCGATGACGGTTTAGATGTACCGTGCACTATTCAGTGTCCCCTCGACGATCACCAGTGGTGTACGGCCAGTGTAGGAGATCGCTCTCCACACCATGATGCCGGGTGTTGGCCCTGTGTGCCTCGGTCGTATGCAGTCCTGATTGTGGCACTCACCTGCACGGCGCCAAACACGCATACGACCATCATTGGCACCACGGCAGAAGCGACTCTCATCACTGAAGACGACACGTCTCCATTCGTCCCTCCATTCACGCCTGTCGCGACACCACTGGAGGCGGGCTGCACGATGTTGGGGCGTGAGCGGAAGACGGCCTAACGGTGTGCGGGACCGTAGCCCAGCTTCATGGAGACGGTTGCGAATGGTCCTCGCCGATACCCCAGGAGCAACAGTGTCCCTAATTTGCTGGGAAGTGGCGGTGCGGTCCCCTACGGCACTGCGTAGATCCTACGGTCTTGGCGTGCATCCGTGCGTCGCTGCGGTCCGGTCCCAGGTCGACGGGCACGTGCACCTTCCGCCGACCATTGGCGACAACATCGATGTACTGTGGAGACCTCACACCCCACGTGTTGAGCAATTCGGCGGTACGTCCACCCGGCCTCCCGCATGCCCACTATACGCCCTCGCTCAAAGTCCGTCAACTGCACATACGGTTCACGTCCACGCTGTCGCGGCATGCTACCAGTGTTAAAGACTGCGATGGAGCTCCGTATGCCACGGCAAACTGGCTGACACTGACGGCGGCGGTGCACAAATGCTGCGCAGCTAGCGCCATTCGACGGCCAACACCGCGGTTCCTGGTGTGTCCGCTGTGCCGTGCATGTGATCATTGCTTTTACAGCCCTCTCGCAGTGTCCGGAGCAAGTATGGTGGGTCTGTCACACCGGTGTCAATGTGTTCTTTTTTCCATTTCCAGGAGTGTAGTAACTCATTATTACTTGTTTGAAATTATATAAAATGATTCTTTGTGGTATTAATACTTGAACTGTAATTTTCTAGCTCTCCTGGTGAGGCATTGCCATGTTGAACAATTAGGTTTCTGCTGGTTACTTGCATCTTTCTTGCACAATATTTCAAATTAGTGATTTGCAGTCTTCTTCAATTGCTGTCAGACACCACCTGAAGAAGACTCTGAGTCACACATTTGAAATATTGTGGAATAAAGATGCGAATAACCAGCAGAGACCTGACTTTCAACATAACAGTACTTGAACTGTTAGCTATAAATCATTTGCTGGTCTGTTACACTATCATCTGAGCTGTATCTGGCAATCCTTGTGGTTGGATCCTTGAGTAGTATGCTTATGTTGTCTGCCAATATTGCAGTTTGTGAACTGCCCTTTAAGATCAGTGGAAGATAATTTATGTAAGTTGAAGACAAGAGTGATCCAGTACCAATCCTTGTGGGACCCCTCATGTATGACTTCCCCATTCTGAGGTTAGTTTCATGTCTATGACAGAGTTTGTGAATGAGCGTTTTTGCATTCTGTTATGAAAGAGAGGTGATGACTATCAACCGCTCAAACAGCACCTTTGTGCTTTGACTGATCACAACATTTAATTTAGCTTCACTTTCATTTTTGAGCTTTGGCTGTTTCGTATAATGTGTTCTTGTATATTTGATATTTGTGTATAAAATTGTGTTCAATAAGTTAATGTGTGTTGGTGCTACTATTCCCACATTCAGTGAAAGGTAATCATTGAATTTGTGGCCAGGTATTTGAAAACATCATCATTTCTTCCAGAACTACTTTCTGGAGGTTCTGTTTCATTTGAAACACTATTTCTGCTTATTTCATATTTAGTAACTTTCCAAACTGTTTTTGTTTCGTTTTGGAGTGTTTTATTTTTCAGCAGAGTTCATGTGTTTTGCTTTTTTAATGATAGAGCAAAGTATTTCACAATGCTGGTGGTAACAGACTTCCAGCTTTTAACTAGAGTTTTTTCTCTGAATTAGGCATAGCTGTCTTCTTAGCACTAAACAGCTTAATTCCAGAAGTTGTCCATTCCATATCCTTGCTTCTGTTGAATTCTTCCCATTATATGTCTGTGACTGACTCATTGTTTATTTTCTGCGATATAATACTTCTTTGTGTGAACTGTAACTAATTGTTTAGCATGTCTTATTGTTAAAATTTGATGATCATGCTTAGATAAACCAGTGACTATTGGTTTTACAGATATATCAGGTACTGGATCTAAAAACAAACTGTCAGTGGCTGTTGCACTGTCTTTCAATCATCGTAAGAAATTTTATGGTGGGAGATAACTCATAGTTTCATATCACCAACTATAAGCATTCCTTATTTGCATTATCTGACAGAAAAGAAGATTGAAGTCTCCAGTTAAACCAGCATAACCTTATTAAAACTCTCTACAATGCCTTTATATAGCTTAATATACATCCTGCTAGTGGCCTACAAACAGTCAGTACTGCAATCCTATACATTTTCTGATTCACTATTATGGTACGGTAATCCTATGTAACAACATTCATTCATCCGAAGAACCTGAAATGCAACTCCATTTTTTTGGATACACATAACCTCTCCCCCTTTCTTCTTACTGATTCTACATTCTTGTCTCCATCAAGATGAATGTTTTCATTTCAATGATTTCCATGTGATGTTCTAATTTGCACAATAAACTTGCTAACATTCTACTTGTCCATTCATTTTCCTGTATGGTTATGAGAAGTTTATTCTTTTTATTAATGGGGCTTTTGATGTTTTGATGAAAGACAATAAATGCTTTTCTTTTATATCCATGGCTTTGTATAAGCCGTAGCATATTATTGTGGTAGTAGCTATTTCAACTGTAACTATAGTGGTATTGCAGCTCTGTATTTAACATGTATGTACCCTAAAAAGCCTAGGGAACACAGTGGAAAACACTGGGATAGGATGGCTACTGCTTTAGTCAGACTGGATGCTACTGCCATTAGCCATACAAGGAGTCTCTTACCAGTAGTCCTCAGTTGTAAACATGGTATGTGTGATGGGACTAAGGGGCAATACATCAGTCATAACCATGTGTGAACCAATTTAATTTATGTTACTGTCCAAGCTGTTGCCTGCACATGATCTATTCCATTTGCTTACCAGAGCCTAAATCTCAGCTGACATCCCCTAACCCTGCAGTTGGCTTCAGAACATTTATTATTTATTTATTTTTTATCTACATCGATCCTTGATGTTAATGTATCATTAGGATGTAGAATGTGTGAGAGTATTACAGTTATAGCCATGTGTAAGTTATCGTAATGCTTGCAGCCTGTGGTGGAGGGTACTTTGTATGCCACTGTAACTTTTCTGTTACCTGTTCCAATCACAACAAATATGCAGCAAAAGCAACTGTTGGCAAACCACTGCTTAAGCTCAGATCTCCCTCATCTTACATCTCAAACACATTATTACTGCACTTGGCTTCCTGTGGCCATTATTGGAAACATGCAGTAATGTTACAGTAAGCAAATACAAAGGTAACGAAGGAAACTGCATTATGTTATGAATAATTTCAAGATAGTTGAGCATATGCTATCAAGTGGTCAGCAAGTACTTGTGAAATATCATGATAAAAACTCACAATAAGCTGATCACAGCACTCCCAATCCCAGGTGCAATAATGTTGTGGTCAACTAATACCATCATTGTGTTTTCATGAGATGTATGCAGGAAGAAGCAAAATATTAATAAATCTTCTTGGAACACATGCCCTCAGAATTTTAACATCAAACTGCACCATGATATACAAAGTATATTTTATAATGTAAATGGATAGATAAAAAATCCACTCACCAACCATGGCAGGAGAACACACACAAAAATAGTTTAAGTTTTACAAGCTTTCAGAGCCAGTGGCTCCTTCTTCCGGCAGAAGAGTTGAAGGGGAAGGAAGAGGGGTGAAGGAAAAGGACTGGAGAAGTTTAGGGAAAGGGGTACAGTTCAGAAAAGTCACCCAGAACCCCGGGTCAGGTGAGACTTACCGGACGGAAAGAGAAGGAAAGACTGATTGTTGGGGACTACACCAGATGAAATTTGAAAACCTGAGAGCTTAAAAGTGAAAAACTGGGTAATAAACAAGTCAGAGATTACTACTAAACCATCATAATAAGAGTGAAAAGCTAAGTGCATTGTATGTAACAGAAGTGAGAGGGGGACGGCGAAAAATAGACATGTCAGAAAACGAAATACATAGAAGACTAAAATCGAGCGAAGAAAGGAGTAGCTACTGTGAAGAAAGACTGAGATGGAAGGAATTAATGTACATAAAGGCAAGGTGGGAGTTGAGAACCAAGGACATGTAGCACTAGTTCCCACGTGCGGAGTTCTGAGAAACTGGTGTCTGGGGGAAAAATCCAGATGGCACGTGCGTTAAAACAGCCACAGAAGTCATGACCGTGCTCTGCAACAGGATATTGTGTGTTGCTGGTATACACCATCTGCCTATGCCCATTTATCCTGACTGATAACTGGACGGCGGTCATACTAATATAAAGGCAGACCAGTGTTTCCATAAGAGCTGGTAAATGAATTGTCGTTTCACAGGTGGCTCTCCCTTTGGTAGTATTCTTTTGCCAGTAACAGGGCTGGAATAGGTGTAATAGGAGGATGCACAGGGCAAGTCTTGCAGCATAGGCGGTCACAGGGCTAGAAGCCATAGAGCAGGGAGATGGGTGCAGAAGGAGGATAGGGTCTGACAAGGTATTGCAGAGATCGGGAGGGCAATGAAAAGCTATTCACGGTGTGGTGAGCAATATCTCAGACAGAATGGACCTCATTTCAGGGCATGATTTTAGGAAGTCATGGCCTTGTAGAAGCAGCTGATTAATGTATTCGAGACCAGGATAATACTGGGTGACAAGTGGTGTGCTCCGAAGTTGTTTTTTGGAGGGATCAGCAGTACCAGGATTGGATGTGATGGTCTGGGAAATCTGCTGCTGAACTAGGCTGCTGGAATAATTATGTCCAGTGAACGCAGTGGTTAGAGTGGTGGTGTACTGCTGTAAAGAGTCTGCATCCAAAAAAATACATTTGCCTTGAATGTCAAGGCTCTATGGGAAGGAGCTCTCATGCTTATCAAATGGACCCATGACAAAACTGATAGCTTTTCTTTGGATCTTCTCCATTTCTTCTTTCGACCCAACATGGAGGTATCCCAGACTGACAAACAATACTGAAGTGTTTGTCCCTCAAGGGTTTTATAAGATACCCCTATAGTGGGTGGACTACACTTCCTAAAGATTCTTCCAATGGTTCATGATCCTGCATCTGCCTTATCTACGATTAGTTTTATGTGGTCATTCCATTTTAAACATATCTGTGGGTATTCTGCAAGGCATTTACTGGATGTCACTGTTTTAGCTGGTTGTCCGGCGATTGTATACCAAATGATAAAAGGTCTTTCTGTGTATTGATGCACAACAAGTTATATCTGTTTACGCTCCAGATTTATTGACAACCCCTGAACTAAGCATCAATCATATGCAGGTGTTCATGCAGTACACCACAAGTTACTACCATTATGACTTCTAAGTATACATAGCAGCAGCATCTGTGAGCAATCTTATGGAGCTTCTGATGTTATCCAGTAGTTCATTTCCGTAAGAGGGTGGTTTGATAAGTCTGATATAAAAGCAAAGAAAGCTGTTTGTTTTGTACACAACTCACCTTACTTCTTGACATAGTTTCCTCTGAGGGATATATACTTGGTCCAGTGGTCCTCCAGTTTTTTCATCTCACTGTGCAAACTGTGCAAAACACACATTGACTGCAACTAACACTTCCCCAATTGATGTACATTTCTTCCCAACAAGTTTCAGATTAGAGAACAGGAATAAATCACTTGGGACTATGTCTGGTGAATGGTGTGTGTGCCACCTTTGGTCTTTTTTCAGCCAACACAAGTTTCAAATGATCAAACAATGAAGCATAATATGATCCAGTTATGGTTCTGTCTTTTTCCAAATGATCTATGAGAATTATTTCTTGGGAATCGCAAAAAGCAGTGGCCATAACCTTACCATCTGACAAAATGGTCTTTGCCTACTTCTGTGCACTTTCAGCAGCTTTTGCCCATTCTTTTGACTGTCATTTTGACTCCAGTGTGTCATGATAGATCCAGATTTCATCAACAGTAACAAATCAGTGCAAAATGTCTTGTGGATTGTGGTTAAACATTGCCTTTATGATGCTTGTCCAAAAACATTTAAATTTATTAATCCAAAAGTAAATGGTCTTCAATGATGGTGCAGAGTCAGCATGAAATTCATCTGGTTCTGTTTTGATCTGTGTAGCAATTCAAAACTTCAAATGAAAATTTTTAATAGCAGCAGCAGTTTTCTGCATTTTCAATTGCAGTGGACACACTGACCAATTCAGACAGCTGTCAACAATGAAATGTATGCTATGTATTGTTGAAATTCTTTATATGATCCTGAGAATAATCAAGCTTACCAGTCATGAAGCCACAACACAAACATTCCTTTTTTTTTTTTCAAGGAGATTTACCATACTTATCAACACAACTTCATATCTAGTGGATAGCAGTTGTCCCGTAACACCCTCTTTGGGGTTTGCCCGATGTTCCACTTTATGTCTAAAGTTAACTCTCCATTACAAATGACATGATATGTTCTGTTTACTAGGAACTCTTCAATCCAATCCCAAAGCTAGTCTGATATCCCTTATGCTTGTATTATGTTTATTAGGTGATAGTGCACAACTGCACTGAATGCCTTCTGGAAGTCAAGAAACGTCATCAACATGAACACCAGTATCAGCTTACTGCCTTCTATGTCTCATAGACAAACACATTTCCACAGAGCTGGTGTTCAATATCCAAAAAGTTCATAAGATGCATTAAACACAATCCACAATTTGACAAAGTACTGATGTCACTGATGTAAGTATAGGGAAGGTATATTTAAGGTGTCACATTCCATCAATGATAAAATGGACAAGCTTTTTAGAGGTGGGGCATAAGGTTCGATTGCAGCAGGATGGGGAAGGAAGTGAGCCACACTCTTGCAAAGGGACCATCCTGGCATTGGCCTAAATGCATATCCATTGTGCTGACACCGGTGTCACATCACTTGGTATTAGTGATATAGTCATCAGGCTTTCACTCTGCCCAGTACACTGCCATGCTACACCCCTGTGGAGACTTTGAAAATTAGAAACTGACCAGTTTATCAACTTCTAAGCTCAATAACTTATGGGTTCTAAGAAGACAAGTGGTCTAACTCATTTAAAAAGTTTTGTTAAGGCTTTGTGTAGCCTCACGATAGCCAAGGCCTTTGATTATTTTGATCATAAAATTCTACCAGTGAAACCAAAACTGAACTCCATTAAAGACATATCCCATGCCTGAATAGAATCATATATTAAAAACAGATACCAAAATTTCACATTAACAAATGACACAACAGGAATGTGATTAAATTTGGAGGGGGAAACCTTAAGTAATGTTCTTTTCCTGTGTGAAGGATTTAAAAAAGATGTTGGAAAACTCCTCAACTGTCATTTTTGTTGATGACAACCATATGGAATACTGATAAATTCCCCAAACACATGCATATCAGACACAGCCAGCAGAATACTAGAACAGACTTACAATGGGTTCTCACTGCAAACTGCTTAACCCCTAATCTCCCAAAAATTCATATTACACAATTCCAAATGAATAAAAAATTTCTTAATATCTTTAAATATAGAGCTTGATAGGAACATATTGCATGAGGCTTCATGACTAAAGTTCCTTGGACTAAAGATAAATAATAAACTTAAGTGGCACTAGCTTTGCTTTCTGCTTTGCACTTAGAAATTTCTCTCACTGTGTTGACAAGCTGCATATATTGCGTACTTTCACTTGGTACTGTCTTATGGCATAATCTTTGAGGGCATTCCAGAAGAGTTTGCCACCTGAATTTATTATCTATATGGATGCTGAGGAACTTCATACATGGCATCTCATCCAGTTTATACACCTTGATCTCTACTTCTGATATGTAAGTCATTTTTATTTGTTTAGAATTACACCATAAAAGTGTTTTTAATATCAAAGGTCAAAGTGTTTGCTGTAAACCAGTTGTAAGCCTGTTCCATTATTCTCCTGGTTGTGTGGTACAACTGTTTTTTGATCTTTTATCAGTATACTTTTCTTCTTGTTATAATTGTACTAAATTTCTTAAAAATCTTTATTTATATTTGAAAATATGTGTAAGTCATTTGAATACTGTTTATTATTTGACATTTTCATAATCTTTTTCATTATACTGTAATGAACTTAAGCATTTATATTATTTTCTTTTTATGTTTTAGGGACTAAGCTACAGAACACTATTCTGAGCATAACATTGAATCAGTATATTCTAATGTCACCAGCATTCATCTACATTTACAGAAAAGTATAAATGAAATAAATCATGGAAATTATGCAATTTATACCATAGTTCATAGTGTATAGTTTTTAATACCTCTACAAATGAAGTAACCACTCTATAACCTGATAAGAGAGTGTAGATCAATAGGATTTTTAAAATGTTATGATCTTTGCTGTGGATGAAGCCTATATTGAAATCAGGAATAATTATTAATGCGATCAAGTTCATTACACTGATAAATCAAGAACTGTACAATTTATTTTATTCTGCTGCTTTAGCAGTCTGTGTAATTCATATATAAATAGGTCTTCAAATTTGTTCCTCAATTTTCTCCCTTAAACTAAGGTACTTCCAAGTTTAGAAGAGAAACTTATCTCTTGTGTGATTAAAACAATGTTATTAAAAGAGGTGCCACTTCATTCATCTTACTGCTAATGTCTGAAATGTTTCATTTGATATTTGACCTTTTATATTAATAATGATTTGTACATATTCAAGGTGCTAACATCTCTTAATGATTTTCAACTGATATTTAATTTAGTTCTGTATGAAGAATAGATTATGCAATTTCTTATGAAATGTATTAAAATGTAAGCTATGCTGTAGTATTATCTTCTAAAATAAAATTATTGTATTTGATATTTTGACCAACATTAATCTCTATTAAAAAAAAAAAAAAAAAAAGTTGACAGTCATTCACATGTGACATCTGCAGAATATTAGAAATGAAATTCTATCTTTGTGCCCAGTGATAATTCAATTCTTCTAATTCTTGAGGTCATGTACTGAAAAATGTTGAGAATTCAACAGTAATGCATACTTATACATCATAAGTGTCATAAAATTGTACACAGACCAAATGTAATAAATATATATGAAGATTTCAGAGCCTTGTAAGGCTAACTTAGGCAGTCAGTGTGTATTTATGGTTAGTGTTTTGCTAAGTTAGGGACGAAGTTGGAAATTATGAGCAGTGTGAGAAAGTAGCTGGCAGTAGGTAAAAGACACTCTCCATAAAATACATAATTCATTATTTTGCTAAGGGTCACAATTAATCTGTCTTAGTAATCAGTTAAAAATTCAGTACATATTTCCTGACAGACTTAGTTATGAAGTGTTAAAAAGGTAGATTAGGAAATTGTGCCTAATAATAGACTCATTTTATTCCTCTCAGTTTTTAGATTTTTTTATCAATACTGGTTAATTTTTCACATTATAACTTACTAACAGTCTCTGTGATTTGGGAAAGTATACTCAAACCATACAAGCCATAGGTATAGTATTCTATGTCCTTTCCTACATCTACATCAATACTCTGTAAACCACCATCAGGTGCATGGCAGATGGTACAGCCAACGTACCAGTTATTACGGTTTCATTCCACTCACATATGGAGCACAGGAAGAATGACTGTTTGGATGCCTCTGTGCATTCGGTAATTATTCTAATCTTACCCTCACAATCCCTATGTGAATTATATGTATGGTGTTGTAGTATATTTCTAGACTAATCATTTAAAGCCAGTTCTTGAAACTTTTTTAGCAGTCTTTCTCAGGATAGCTTTTCTCTATCTTCAAGAGTCTTCCAGTTCAATTCAGTTCCATGGATTAAACAAACCTGTGATCATTCTTTCTGCCTTCCTCTGTACACATTCAATATCCCCTGTTAGTCCTATTTGGTAAGGATAGCACATACTTGAACATTATTCTAGAACCAATCACATGATTGATTTCTAAGCAATCGTAGACTAACTGCACTTCCCCAGGTCTACCATCTGCTTTCCCCACAACTGAACCTATGTGATAATTCCATTTCATATTCCCACAAAGTGTTACACCCATGTTTTTGTACAAGTTAGCTGATTCCAACAGTGACTCACTGCTATTATGGTCATAAGATACTATGCGGTTTTTTGTGAAATGGAAAATCTTACATTTCTGAATGTGTAGAGCATGTTGCCAATCTCTGCAGCATGTTAAAATCTTATCAAGATCTCACTGAATATTTATGCTTCTTTTGAATAGTAACTCCATTATAGATATCTGCATCATCTGCAAAAAGCCTGATTTTACTATCAACATTGTCTGCAAGGGCATTAATACATAGTATGAACAGCAAGGGTCCCAACACACTTCCCTGGGGCACTCCCCAAGTTACTTCTTCATATGGCTATGACTCTGCATCCACCATATCATTCTGTGTCCTCCCTACCAAACAGTCCTCAATCCAGACACAAATTTCACTTTGTATGATCATACTTTCGTCAATAAGAATTTCGAGGCATTTGACTGTGTGAACCAAGAATTCCACTTGGTAGACTAAAATATTATGGATGGTATCTATTGTTGTTGTCTAAGTACAGTTTATAATGAATATTCTCATTCAACACATCAATTCAATATTGTCCATAAATTCCAAACAATATTGTTCACTCTATCCTTACAAAGAAGGGTAAAATTACTGTTACATTGAAGGAAATTTCAACTGTCCTTATCTACATACAGGCATCCCGGGTGGAATGATCAGTATTCAGGGATATGACAGGATCATTCAGAACAAAAAAGTATAGCAAACACGGAATCTAAAATGCAAACTTAAGAGCTGTGAGTACTTGTTCTGTAAAAGAGATGTGTCTCACAGTGGTGAAGATGAACAAGTGCTCACAGCTCATGTTTACTAGACTTTTTTGCTTCAAATGGTGATAACTGTCATATCCCTGAATATTGACTATTTCTCCTGGGACATGTTGTATTAATTACTAACTGGCTAATTACTCAATGACATATTAATCATAGTTTTAAATGGAAATCTCTTAAAATAACAAAATAACCCACTGGAATGAGTGCTGTGAGGTGAAGACAGTTTCAAATCATATTTTTCTTGTCAAGATTATTGCTTCAGTTAATCTGTCCAGCACTTCTTACTATCACAGCATTTTTACGTATTGTGTCATATGTGTAGTAAGCATCACAGAAATTTCTCACAGCATTCCAGAATTATGTTTACAAGTCACCTTCTTCCAACCCTACTTTCACACACATCCTCATGAGTCTTAAGGGTATTATAGCTTCACATTATACTTTCCCAGATGGTAAATTACACATGCACCAAGTATTATTGCAATACCTCGTGGCTTTCCAGAGCTATGATTTTATGTCACCACTCCCAGCCCCCTCCCTGCCCCCCTGCACAAATGGGGCTGCTGGGATAGCCTCACCCCCTCAGAAACTGCCTCCTGATATCAAGTTTGTTATAAACTGATCTTGGCCATCCAGAACTGTGCTGGTAGATACACAAAAGTGTCTATTTCTATAAATATATAAGCCTGACTTAAAAATGATGCACCAGGAGGGGAGGAGAAAATAAAATGAAACTTCATGGGTTGAGAGCGTATGTAATGTTATTTCACTGATTAAAAAATAATTCAAATTTATGAAGAACTCAGTGGTATAAACTTACTAATAGTGTGATGTCGCACCTGTCTCACCTGAAAGCATGCAAGGATTCAGTTGGGAAGAGTGTAACTAAGCAATTGTATCCTTTCATGTGCCAAGCAGGCACACAACTGTTGTAACTGGTTTGTGCTATGCTAGATACTGGTACTGGGACAGTGTTGATGTCTGAACTGTTTCCACACAAGTTCTGTTGGGACATATCTCGGGATATTGCTGGCATAGGTTTCACACAGGTACTTCATAGAGGCATGTTCCATGTGTGGACAAGCATTTTCTTGTGGAAAAATGACACTATGATACAGGTGCATGAGTGTTAACGCAACGAGATGGAGGATGTCCATGAATTAACTGTTGTGTCATCAGTTTTCCCTCAGTCACTACAGCCATGACCTGAACTCATACCCAATTATTCTTCATGCCTACATATTTATTTCTCATCATAGTCACCCTGGTGATGAACACATCTCTCTCAATGAGAGACCACTTAGTTGCACTGGCATTGTAGATTGTTTGACTTTGTTGATAGAGCCACAACTTCACCTCTGCTTGCACCACTTCATCACTATCAAAGTGAAATCCTCAACTGTGTTCTTTAATTTTTGAGAACAAATAAAAATTGGATGGTGCCAACTCATGACTTTATAGAGGATGATCAGTGACAGTGACCCAAGGTGTTGGATTGTTGTAGATGTCACAGTGCTTATGTGTGATCTTGCATTGTCATGCTGTAGGAGAGAGTGCTTGTTATATGGACAAATTCTTCAAACTCATTCTTTCAGTTTTCTGACAGTCTGTCATGCACTGACATATTTACAGTACGCACCACCATGTTACATGCTACAATTCAGAGCCCTCTAGTGACAGAGTGTTGCAACTTGCATCAGTGAAGTGGTAAAATCAACCTGTTGATATGTGTGACATGTAATACCTCAAGCAATATTGAGAACAGAATAAAAAATTCAGAGGTGTCACTTTCCAGCTTGCCCTTGTAGATTAATGTGGCAAGGCACCATCTGTTGTGGAGAAACCACTTAGAACAGATAGAAATCACAAATGTTTGATGATTGTTTGACAAAATCATTATGAGACAAAAAATTCCTCACTTTTGAAGTACAGAGGAAATAACTATATTTATGGGACGGGTGCTGGAACCACTCCTGTTCACGTTGTGTGTTTATGACCTGTCAGATAACATTAGTGATGACCTCAGACTTACTGCAGATGATGCTGTTACCTATAGTGAAGTGCTATCTGACATAAGTTTCACAAATACCAAGTCAGATGAAAGTTTTGCAGAGAAAGTAAAAATGCACATAAATACAAATCAATTAAATACAAATATCATACTTATACTAACTATTCACAAAAATATAAGCATTATTTTTCTTGCTGTCAAACCTTTAGTATCAACTTATTCAGGGGCAATAAAAGGTTTTAAATCCCAGTGTGGATACAGACCTTTCACCATTAGTGTCCTTGGATTAGCTAGAAGGTATCAAACAAGGTATCAAACTTCATGAGGTTTTTTTCACAATTGCATGTGGCCCTGTATACAACAGTTGCCACTTCTTATTAATTTTCTTTATGCTAGAGGCTTTAGAATTAGTCCTCAATAAGACCAGACTGCCTTCTTGGTACTCATGTATCGATCTCTGGTGCTTATTGTGTTTTTGGCTCCTAAGTTGAGACTGTCTACTTATAGATAGTAACTGGTATGAAAATTGTACACTTCACAAAATGAAAATTCATAGTGTCCTATGACTGCAATATTGCTGTTGTTGTGGTCTTCAGTCTGAAGACTGGTTTGATGCAGCTCTCCAGGCTACTCACTCCTGCACAAGCCCCTCCATCTCCCAATAACTACTGCAGTCTACGTCCTTCTAAATCTGCTTACTGCATTCATCTCTTGATCTCCCTCTACAATTTTTACTCCCCACACTTCCCTCCAATAGTAAATTAGTGATCCTCCGCTGCCTTAGGATGTGTCCTAATAAGAGATCCCTTCTTTTAGTCAAGTTGTTCTGCAAATGTCTTGTCACCTCGTTTCTGTTCAGTACCTCCTCATTGGTTACATGATCTACCGATCTGATCTTTATCATTCTTCTGTAGCACCACATTACAAAAGTAGCTATTCTCTTCTTGACTAAACTGTTTACCATCTGTGGTTCACTTCCATACAAGGCTTCACTCAAGAGAAGTAGCTTTAGAAAATACTTCCTAACACTTAAATCTGTATTTGATATTAACAAATTTCTCTTCTTCAGAAACACATTTTTTGCCACTGCTAGTCTACATTTTATATCCTATATACTTCAGTCATCATAGGTTTATTTTGCTGCCCAAATAGCAAAACTTGTCTACTAATTTTAGTGTCTCATTTCCTAATCTAATTACTTCAGCATCATCTGATTTCATCCTACAAACACTTTTGTTTTGCTTTTGTTGATGTTCATCCTATGTCCTCCTTTCAAGACAGTGTCTATTCCATTCAGCTGCTCTTCCAAGTCCTTTGTTGTCTCTGATAGAATTACTGTTTTGTCTCTCAGCTCACTAGACAGACAATCAAACAACTCATATTAATGAGTTTAATTACAACAAAACAATTACAATACTTAACTTTGATAGATGTGCCACAAGCAAAGAGTGACATACAAAATCATCAGTCTTCTTCAGCATAGGAAACATAAGTCTGTGCTACGTAGAGAATACTAATGATCGATGCTACAATGTGTCATCTAATGAAGTGACTAATGTTGAAGTTGCTATTGAACTAGGGTGCTATGAGTCAGGCACAGTGCTTATATCATCTTCACATAGGGGCCACTGATATCACATTGTTCTCCTGGAGGGAGGTCAGTCAGCGAGCGACTGGCTGACCTCTTCTCACAGCCTTCTCTTCTTTGTCATACCCGACGAGCATGCTGGCACTGACTTTACACCATAACAATTACAATGTCATCAACAAACTTCACAGTTTTTATTTCTTCTTCCTAAATTTTAATTTCTACTAGAAATTTCTTTTTAGCCTCTTTTACTGCTTGCTCAATGTAGAAACAAAATAATATTAGGGAAAAACTATAACCCTTTCTCACTCCCTTCTCAGTCACTGCTTCTCTTTCATGTCATTCAACTCTTATAATTGTCATCTTGTTCCTGTACAAGTTGTAAATAACCATTCCTCTCTGCATTATACTTCTGCTATCTTCAGAATTTCAAAGAGAGTGGTCCAGTCAACTTTTTTTTCAAAAGCTTTCTCTAAGTCTACAAATGCTATAAATGTAGGTTTGCCCTTCTTTAACCTATCATCTAAGATAAGTCATATGGTCAGTACAGGGGTCAATGGAGTTGTCCGATCCTACCCATCGGCTTTGACCCGGGACGTAAGGGTGTTGTATTGTGTGACGTCATGATGGCGCAGAGTTTAGTTTATGAGTGTGTTGTGTTTGTAGATGTCATCTTGTTGCAATTGGTGGTGTCCTCTGGTGGTGTGTGTATGGTCCACATGTTATTTGGTGTATTGGGTTTATTTAGGTGTCAGTGCTTGAAGTGTGCATTTATCGGTCGTGATTGTTATAGAAGAATGGGAGTTAGTTTCAATGAATTAAGAATTAAGTTTCTATTGTGTTTATGTCATTGCAGCGACATTTGATGTTATTGGTTTGTTGTTTGTCATGCGTTAAGTCATTTAATTCAGTTTGTGGCTTCTTTTATTAGGTATGGATATGACTTCTAAGTTTAATATTGCGCATCCGCGGACTGAAATGTGGGACAACATGTTGTCTGTCACTAAGTCTCCGCAACTTTTTGGGCTTGTGGCAGAGATAGTGAAATGCAGCGTATGTAAGCAGAATATGTGAGTTGGGGATTTGTTTTGGTTGTGTGTGTGTGTGTGTGTGTATGTGTGTGTGTGTGTGTGTGTGTGTGTGTGTGTGTGTGCGTGTGTGTGTGTGTGCCTGCGTGTGTGTGCCTGCATGTGTGTGATTGGGGTGGCTGACCTAGTGTGTAGCACCTGAACTTTTTTGTGGTGAGTAGTCGTTTTTTTGGGTCTAACATGTTATGATGTTCGATGGGGTTTTTATGTGTTGTTGGATCAGTGTTATTTACTGTATATGTTAGTGGTTGATGTTTTGGTATTGGCACTTGTGGTTGATTTATGTATCTTAGGAGACGTCCTCGATTTCAATTTTTTTGGTATCGTCAGTTGTATTTGAGCTACATAAGTCACAGGAAGTGTTCGATTCCAATTTGACATAGCCAGCAACGTGTATCTTGTTATCATGAGCTGCTGTTGACCTGTATAGGTCCTGGGAAGTGACCGATTCCAATTTGTGGTCGTAGCTGTGTTTTGGTATTGTGAGCTACCGTTGCTATATAGGTCAAGGGAAGTGTCCGATTCCAATTTTTGTTGTTTCAGGTGTTGGTTTTGTGGTATCGCGACAGCTGCGGGGTGATAATAATTTTTGGAATAGTTGGTTTTTATTTTGAGGTATCAACAATTGCAGTTGAGCTATGTAGGTGAAGGGAAGTGACCGATTCCTGTCGATATTCTCAGTATAGCGGTATTTGGGCATTTTGTGGTGTTTTTATGTTGTCGTTTTGTGTGGTTTGCAATCGTGGTGTGTGTCTATATGTGTTTATATTTAGTTTGTCCCCATACAAAAACCCCCAATTTCCTGTGCTGGTCCCGTTAGTTTGATTATAGTTTTGGAGTGATATGTGTTTGTTGTGTTTATGTATTGATGTCATAGGTGCCATATTGGAGACGTTGAGAATGGTCCTTTCCGCCATACTAGTAATGTCAAGGGTCAAAGCAGACGGGTGGAATCGGACGCTTCGGTAGTCCCCTTGTATGTTAGTACATTTTCCGGGAATCCAGATTGATCTACCCCAAGGTCAGTCTCTACCAGCTTTTCCATTCTTCTGTAAAGAATTTTTGTTAATATTTTGTAACCGTGATTTTTTTAAGCTGAATGTTCAGTAAAATACACACCTGTCAGCACCTGCTTTCCTTGAAATTGGAATTATTACATTCATCTTGAAGTCTAAAGTTAAGTGATTCTTTTGTGTTTATATCGATGTGTATGTCCTTGAGTTGTTAATAATGCATTCCAAGGTCACATAAGGCTACACATAGCATATTCGCTACAACTTCTTATCATGGGCAAGTATTATTACTTTTCATATTGTTAAGGCTTTCTATATCCAAATGCCCAATAAAAAAATCGCTTTGCAATGTCTGAATGGACGTAAAATAAATTAGGAATGACTTGTTGTGAAGCACCTTCATCTTTTACTTTTAGAAATATCTCAGGGTTAAAATGGAATGTCTTTCCACATGAGTGATAATTTATACTTTTGTAGGTTCTAAGGGAGAAACACCTTTTGCACGGCACACTTATTATTAATTCAAAGCTGAGCAACAACTTAATTGTGAAAATCTCGTTACTTGAACAAAAGATAGCCAGGAAGTGGCAACCAAAGGCATGTTTTAATACTGATACGACTCTTTGCAAAATGAATGAAATTAATTTCACTTTCGTATGTTCACTCATTAAATTAATTGTAAACCATCTCCATTTCGCTTTATGCCACTTAATACTGGAGTAATTTGCACAATAATCTGCCGTCTTGCACGTGGCAGCCAACAATACTAATTACAGATGATTTTCATGGGTTTGCAGCCGGGTTCCATCATCCTGACGACAACACGATATTTCGGCGGACCATCTGGCCGCCACCTTCAGGTGAGATTGAGTGCACAGTCACGCCGGAACTGAAGAGACCTCAGATTTGGCGGCTCCTTTATAACGCGGGTACTGGCCATTGCACGTGCACAAGCAATGGAAGAGCTGCCCTCTGTGGGGCGAAGAATTGCAGCAGCGCCAGCGGTGAAAACCGTCCAAAGCGAGGAATCGCAAAATTAAAATGGTGCCCCTCTTCGTCTGATCGTTAGTAATCTGGGTGCCCCTACTTATAATTTGGCCAAATATCTTGCTTCTGTTCTGAGCCCACATGTTGGGAAGTGTGAACACCACATATCCAAATCGTTCGATTTTATTCAGTGCCTGACGTCTCTACGCCCTGGAACATCTGACCTTCTAGTGAGCTTTGATGTTTCACTTTTTACGCAGATACCTTTGGAGGAGTCTTTATTGCTAATTGGTCAGCTCTTGGATGATAAAACTAGTGAACTGTGTCGCCATGTATTGACATCGACGTATTTTTTTATTAATGAAGCAATTTTTCAACAAACTGACAGTGTGGCTATAGGGAGTCCTCTTTCCCCTATTGTCGCCAATCTCTTTATGGAAGGTTTTGAGCATATGGCACTTAGGACATCTTCTCTTAAACCAACATGTTTTTTGAGATACGTGGATGATATTTTCATCGTTTGGCCACATGGAATGGAATCCATTTTTAGA
The DNA here is from genome assembly GCF_021461395.2 of Schistocerca americana. Lineage (NCBI taxonomy): Eukaryota > Metazoa > Arthropoda > Insecta > Orthoptera > Acrididae > Schistocerca > Schistocerca americana. The sequence goes on along the minus strand of NC_060122.1, from coordinate 223,091,483 downwards.
TCATTTTAACTGCCTTCATCCACGAATCAAATTTACGATGGAAATTGAAAAAGATGGCAAATTACCTTTTTTGGATGTCTTAGTACATAAGAAAGGGAATGGGACTTTGGGACACAGTGTATACCGAAAACCTACGCATACGGACCGCTACCTCCACGCCACAAGTTGTCATACACAACATCAATGCTTGGGAGTTTTACGCACACTGGTCAAGAGGGCTTATGCTGTTTCAGATTCCGATAACTTGAAACAGGAGTTGGATCTCCTTAAGGTTGTTTTCAGGCAGAATGGGTATTCTGATCACCAAATTACTCGTGCTTTTCAATTTGGACCCCCACGAGAACCAACGGTGGACACTTCCAAATCAGTTGCTTTTTTACCCTTTGTGAGAAGTATTTCTTCGAAAATTTCAAGAATCCTTAGGAAATATGATATTAAAAGCGTCCTTATGCCTTTGGCGAAAACTAGATCCCTTCTTGGATCGGTTAAAGATGATTTGGGACTGAGAAAGCCTGGGGTATACAAGATTTCCTGTCACTGCGGAAAGGCCTACATTGGACAGACCATTCGTACAGTTCAAGATCGATGTGTGGAACATCAACAGCATACACGTCTGCTCCAGCTGGAAAAATCAGCCGTTGCTGAACACTGTCTTAATGAAGGGCACAATATGTCGTATAATGAGACGCAAATTGTTGCCTCGGCTTCCCGTTACTGGGATTGTGTATTGAAAGAATCAATTGAAATACGTCTGTCTGATGATATTATTAATAGAGATAAGGGTTTTCCTTTAAGTAAGACGTGGAATCCTATTTTATCACAGATAAAACAACAACGGTCTGATTTCCAACCGGCTGCATTTTAATTTTGTGATTCCTCGCTTTTGGCAGTTTTCACAGCTGGCGCTGCTGCAATTCTTCACCCCATAGAGGGCAGCTCTTCCGTTGCTCGCGCACACACAATGGCCAGTACCCGCGGTATAAAGGAGCTGCCGAATCTGAGGTCTCTTCCATCTCTGGCGGTAATTAGAAAGGATACCGCCCTTCGATTGTGCCATTCCAGCACTAATCGAAGTGTTAGGGTTTCAGGTGCCAGCCAGCCAGCCAGCCAGCCCTCCAGCAGCAGCAGCAGCAGCAGCAGCAACAACAGCGGCCCCGGCCCCGTCTGCGGCAGCAGCAGCTTTGGCATTCCTGCCAGCCGTCGCCAGCACCAGCAGCGTGGGACTCTAGTCCTCGTCTTCGTCCATCTTCATCCGTCTTTGTCCGTCCCTGGTTTTTTCCTCACCTTTTCGTCCTGTGCTGCTTTTGTTCATCCCTGTCGTCATGTCAGCCCTCACCACCACTGCCACTACTACCCCCACGCCGGGACCTGCCACTTCCCACCACCTCCCTATAGCTCCCGTCCCTCATGTCACCACCCACCCTTCTGCCGCCGTTAAACACCCTAGTGGCACCACCACCTCCTCCGCTCCCAAAAAGGCCCCACCCCATCCTCCTTCCCCCCCTCCGCCCCCTGGATGCCATGGATGTCTCCCCGCCTGGCCCTGTTCCCTCCACCTCCTCCTCCTCCTCCTCCCCCCCCCCCCTCTTTATACAAATACCTCCTCTCCCATCCCGATCCTTCCCTTCTCGAGGCCTAGAACCTCTCCCTCCTCCTCCGCCAACACTTCGCTGGTGCCCCCAACTCACTCTTCACTCCCAGACGGGATTCAATTCTCATCTCCTCCCCCAGCCTCACCCTCCATACTGACATCCTCTCCCGCCTCCCCATCACCTGGTTTGGCCCTAACCCCTCCCTCACCCATGCTCCTTCTCCATCTCCTACCCGCCAACCCCAACCCCCACGTTGCCCCCTGACCCTCACCACCGTGATCACTCGGCTTAGTCTGACAATCACGGAGGAGGAGGTGTTGGCAGAGCTCAAGGCGCATCCCTCGCTGGAGGTGCGGGCGGTCCGCCACATTTTTAACTCGGCCAGCCCCACCCACCTTATGCGGGTTTTCTCCGAGGATGCCCCCTCCATTGACCGATTCCTGAAGGAGGGTGCCCTCCTCTTCAACCAGCGTTATAAGGTCGACCCCTCCCGTTCCCCTCCTCAGTCCCTTCACTGCCAGAGGTGTCTGACGACTCCTGAAGTCACCATCCCTGTCCGTCCTCTGGACGCCCCCACCCCTTTTGGCAATTCCCTTTGTCCCCCCCTCCCCCCCCCCCCCCGCACCGCTGAGGACATCATCAGGTTCCTCACCATTGTCCTGCAAAACGTCCACCCTTTCCAGCGCCCTCACACCCTCCGACAGGTCTCCCTCACCGCCCGTTCCGTCTTCCACCTAAAAATGTATGCCACCTACTCCCACAACCAGGCCCATTTCACCTTCTCCTGTCTCGACACCCTTGTCTAAATCCCTACCATGGCACGGCAGCACCGTGTCCTGTTCAACAACATCCATTCCCTTCCTGCCAACAAGAACCTCTTCATGCACACCCTTGCAACCCACCGCGCGGATGCCTTCCTCCTCAATGAAACCTTCCTCCAACCCCACCACACCGTCCACACTTCGCCCTACCTTCTCCACCGCTCCAATAATCCCCTCCTGATTGCGCGTGGCGGAGTTGCCATTGGTGACCACCGTCAGATCCCAATTCGGCTCCAACCTCTCCTTCCCGACCCCACCGGACACATGATCCTTAGTCTCTTCTTCCCCGGCCTTACCATCACCTGCACCACCATCTATGTCCGCCCTAACGCCCCTATTCCTTTCGACTTCCTCTCCCACATTGATCGTACTTTCTCCTCCTATGTGATCGCCACCGACTTCAACAATCATAGTCGTTCCGCCACCCAGTTACGGCGGTGGCATCGGTTCCTCTCCACCCTCGAAGGCGACCTCGTCCCCATTCCCCAGCACACCCGCCCCGAATCCAACTCCACTCCCGATGTCATCCTCTCCTCCCCCAACCCCCTTGGCCACATAGCGGTGGATGTCCTGAACCCCATTGGTAGCGACCATCTCCCTGTCCTCCTCACCGTTTCAGATGGTCGTCGCCCCCGCCCCGACCCTCGTAATGACCCTCCCCCAAAGTATGTCCATGACTATTCCCGTGCCGACTGGAATGCCTACCGGGATACCCCCTCCACCCGGGTCGAAGGCCATCCCTTCACCTACCACCACCCTGACAATGTTACCCATGCCGCCTCCTTTCTCCAGCAGACCTTGACTGAGGCCGTGGAGGCTCACGTCCCTACTGTCGCCATCCACCCCCACCGTCCTACCTTACCCCCACAGGCCATCCTCCTCCTCCGTGAATCCCGCCGTCTCTACCGTGCCTTCCTCCATACGTGTGACCCGGACACACTACGACACCCCCGGCAACTCCAGCGACACATCCAAAACTTGCTCGCGGCTAAGAAACGCTGGGACTGGTGACGGACATGCACCCGTTTATATGCTACCCTACCTATAAACTCTCCCAAGTACTGGTCAGCCTTCCATCGCCTTACTGGAACTAAACCCTCCCCCTACTATCCTCTTCTCCATGATGATCACCCCTTCCCTGACACCCTTAGTAAGGCCAATCACTTTGCCTCCTACCTTTCCAATGTCTTCTCCATCCCCGACGATCCCCAGTTCGATTACTCCCTCTTCCCGGATGTCCGCGATCGAACTGACACCTCTGTCCCTCCCCTCGCACCTGGTTTCCAGTACTTGGACAACATTGCACACATGGAACTCAATGCCCCTATCACTACACAGGATCTCATTGCTACACTCCGCACAAAACGCAACACCGCTCCTGGTCACGATCGTGTCACCTACCGCCACCTTCGTGAAGCTCCTGTCTCTTTTCTCTCCACCCTGTCCAGGCTCTACAATGTAGTCCTGTCCACCGGCTACTACCCTGACCTGTGGAAAACCTCCCATATCCTGATTTTCCTTAAACCCGGTAAACCGCCGTCCGCCGTCTCCTCCTAACGTCCCATCAGCCTTACCTCGGTCTTCAGCAAGGTCCTGGAATCCATCCTCACCCGATGCATCCACCAGCATCTCCGCCAGCACTGCCTCCTTCCCGTTACCCAGTGTGGCTTTCGACTGTCCTGCTCTACCAATGACTTTCTCCTCCACCTCACTCATCTCCTTTCCGAACAGCTAAATTCCCGTCGCTCCGCAATCTTCCTCTCCCTGGACCTCGAACGTGCCTATGACCGCGTATGGCATTCCAGTCTCCTCTTCAAGCTCCAAACCTTCGCCCTTCCCATTAACTACGGCCGTCTGATCGGCTCCTTTCTCTCCCACCGTCCTTCCTACGTCACTGTCCATAACACGGATTCCTACAACTTTTTTCCCTCCGCCGGTGTGCCCCAAGGCTCCGTCCTCTCCCACTTCTGTACCTTTTGTATTTGGCGGACATGCCGCCGCCGTCACCCCCCGTCCACCTTCTCCAGTTTGCCGATGACACCGCCTTCCTTGCCCTCGTCCCCACCCTGCAGCGTTCCCAACACCTTCTCCAATCCCATCTTGACCGGTTCACCGTTTGGTGCAACCAGTGGTTGCTCAAGGTCAATCCCTCCAAAATCCAGGTGATCATTGTAGGCAAAACCACCCCTTCCTTCCGCCTCCTTGATTTCTATCTCACCATCTATGGCCGTCCTATCGCCCTCATCCCCACCCTTAAGTACCTTGGCGTCACCCTCGACCGTCGCCTCTCCTGTCAGCTAGTTATTACGTATTATTCTTCGTGCATAGAATCGAATTGCATACCTCAAAAACCTCTCAGACTATTTTGCTATGAAGAATTAGTATATCAGTTTAAACGAATAGGAGGAAAATTCACAAAAACACTAGAATCTACTGCCTGCAACCATAAGCGGAGGAATAACAAATGAGTGTCATCCAGTGGTAACAAAAACCTATCTTTCTGCTCTGTATACTCAAATTCCACTGGCACATCCTCTGCCTGCCAAACCGTACCTGCCCGTACCCATTCTGCAGTTGTTCTTTCTTTTTATTGGTCTTTGGCATTAAGCATTCAGCTAGAGAAATGAATATCTACTTATTTGGTATACAATATCATACATACACCAAAGGCATTAAAAATTACATTAATACCAATTAAACTTCATGGGACACTTTGTACATTTCTACACCCAACACAGTCCATATGTCACAATTTCTCACCCTGGATCCTTGGCATCTGACTTATAACTGGATACCCGCTTCTTGCAGAAACTGGGGAATACTGACGTAGACCAGTTTGGACAGCTGCCAAAACAGGCCGGTCACAGACGTAGGTTGGGGAATTCCAGCTCTGGTTAAGACCATGACAAACTTGCAGCGTTGTTTGTCATAGCTTGAACACATGGTAGAGGTTTGCAACCGCAGCAGGATAGAGTTCGCAGTACGGAGATGGCTGAACTTCCATCGTGTAAAGATCTGAAGGATAACAGCCGTGAACCAGCCGAATGCGTGTTGTAGTAGTGGTACGACGTCTAGATGTTTTGATTTGGGAGAATCAAGTTTTTCGCGAAATACTCGGCTACACTGCAGCATAATGTCTTTCTCTGGACTGTTGTCATATCACCACTCTTGATGGACGTTTTGCGCCAACAACAAAATCTCTACATGGAAGACAAGTGTAGTACGTTGGCCATCAATCACACTTTGTTTCGCGAGGTGGTCCGTCACGTAGTGACGTGAGATACCAGAGTATCCCTTGATCCATAATAACTCGACTCGTTTATGTTGACTTTCACACTGGTAGATTAACTTCATTGTATCGAGCACATGGTGGTTAATGTTGGAGCTCCATTGGTGCTTTTCCGGGTTTTCCAGTGCACTTCTCGAACCTGTAATAGTAAGGATGTCATCAATCTGATTTGCCACATATCGAAGGGCCTCCTTAATTGCAAGAACTTCGGCAATTAAAATGCTGGTTTTCGTCGAAAGCTTAAACTTAGCCCGAGGTAGTGGGTCCCTGCAGAAGTAAACGAATGCAGTGCCTTATATTATTTTGGAGCCGTCAGTGAATATTTTGATCGATGAATGCAGCTGTTCTTACGCTGCGCGCCCGCTAGTGTGGCCTTATAAATCTTTGCATTTACACAACAGAACACAGGGAGAGGTTCACACAACATGAAATAAATAACACGCTATTCTGGTAAGACACATTGTACCTGTTGAGGCGCTATGCTCTCAGATTAGTTTGGTGTACATTAGTCACAAGAAAAACGCAAAGATTCAATCGCCGGACACCAGAATTCACAGAGCTACTAGCACAGACGCTAATTTTGATAGACAGGAAACTCTTTTAAATAAAACTCACTCGCGACTCCCGTTTAAGGTTTAAATCTGCTGCTGCCATGTGGGACCAGTCGTGGACAGAAGGACATCAGCGTCGAATTAATGCAGCACTAATAATTTTCACATCCATATAATAAGCATCGTCCAACTTACCAACAGCAGCATGAGAGATGACTTAAGTATAAGAAATAAACTTTGTTCATATACGCTACCAATGTCTAGGTCTGTAGGTATTGTCCTAAAAAAATTAATACTTACCACACGAGTTGTGCCAGTTTTCAGGCCGGCCGGAGTGGCCGTGCGGCTCTAGGCACTACAGTCTGGAACCGAGCGACCGCTACGGTCGCAGGTTCGAATCCTGCCTCGGGCATGGATGTGTGTGATGTCCTTAGGTTAGTTAGGTTTAATTAGTTGTAAGTTCTAGGCGACTGATGACCTCAGAAGTTAAGTCGCATAGTGCTCAGAGCCATTTGAACCATTATTATTTTTTTTTTTTTTTTTTTTTTTTTTTGCCAGTTTTCAGACTTTGTCAACATAAAATGAGCAATTATAAAGATTTTTTCGTCATTGAGATGGGACTGCCACCCGATACAGGTATTGCCTCAGCCAACACCTGACACGTTCTGCCTGCACTATGGTCTGGGACTCCTATTTATACACTTTCCACGGATTGTGATGTCAGGTAAGTACCTTTCCTAGTATTTACACTTTTGATAATATATGGCCCTACATTGGTTCTTCCAATGGATACACTTTTGTCACACTTTAAACAATTTTACGATCGGGCAAATTTCGTAAAAATGTATACCTCTGGATGGATTACTTTTCCTCTTCCGGACTTCAGCCTCGAGGCGATTCCTTACTAAGGGGTGTGTGCCTGCGTCTTACTTTTAACTTTTCCCGTAGTATTTTTCCGTCAAGGCTCCGGAACTCTTCCGACGCCCTGCTCCGGCCTAGCCGCAAGTGGCTTGCAAGTTTCCAGGCCGTTATCGGCCTTCTGCGCTACAATGATCGTCCTAGTCCAGCACGCGCCCCAGCGAAGTCTGATGACTGCACTTAACTAAAATTTGAATATCTGCCGATCCAAAGGTCGGATGATAATGCAGTTCGCACCAAACAAACTCAGATTAAATAGAACACACATTAATGATATGCTCCACTATCATTCATTCTCTTACTCTTCTGGCCTCACTACATAACATTGTACAAAAGGTTTTATGGTAGTTGTGAAATCATAGTAGCATGCAGTCGTCTGTAAAATCCAAGGTCTTTTTTATCTTTCAGTAAAAAAGCCACTGGCTGTTTTGGAAATATTTTTCACATGGCATATCGCTTCATATTTACAAGCTCAAAAGATAGACACAGAAATGATTTAAGTTCAGCCAAGGATACTTGAGCTGCCGCACGGGATTAGCCGTGCGGTCTAAGGCACTGCAGTCATGGACTGTGTGGCTGGTCCCGGCGGAGGTTCGAGTCCTCCCTCGGGCATGGGTGTGTGTGTTTGTCCTTAGGATAATTTAGGTTAACTTGTGTGTAAGCTTAGGGACTGATGACCTTAGCAATTAAGTCCCATAAGATTTCACACACATTTGAACATTTTTGATACTTGAGCGGTACACAGATAACCCGTATTTTTGACAGGTATACGTGGATAACACGAATATAACGCAGGAAAGGTAATAGGTCATTACGGCAACTGTGACGGGAAGAAATTAATAGACAATCCTTAGCGGAACCCAATTTTCTGTTAGGAATCCATAGGATTTAGTTTTATAGGACTGAAGTTCTGCCAGCCACTAGCATTTACTGAAGTTGGTTGTACAGAAAGGCAATGCAGATTGCCAAACACAACAATAATTTCATTAGTGAAAAAGAAAGCGTTACGCGCAGTAGTACAGTCACGACCAAAAGTGTCTTTCCATAACAACTTTTTGGAATTGCAGCTGTGAGTAGACCGTTTAACTTCTCACATTGGTCATTAACTGACGTTCCCTGCTCCCATAATTTCCAACCTTGCAGCTAGTGATTTCCTCTAATGTTAGGTGTGAGTTGCGACAACAGTCGAGGAAATTAATGATGAGAAGAAGTTAACGAAATCTTCTTTGTTATCAGTCGAATGACAACGTCCTCGTACTTTTTTCTAACCATGCCTAACTCATCTGAGATAACAAGGGACCACCTTGTCGGTACGAGGAAATGTAGTCGCTCGATCGCGCGTATTTCAGAAACAACTGGCATCTCAGAGGTAGCTCCGAAAATGTGGGAAAGAAGGTATCAAGAGAAATGTGGAGAAGGTCTTAATGCTCAGCAAAAAGCAATAAGACCTCAATTAAGTACTAAAGATTGAGATCGAGTCGTTTCAAACGCTAGCGACGAGAATCCATTATGTCAAATGCTGAAGGAGGCAGAAATTTCAGTCTTCCAGTGATTGGTGTCTGTCGACTCCTTCATGCTGCTGATTTCAATCACTGTAAACCTACCACAAAAAAGCCGTTACATTTCGTCATCGAGGGGCAAGCATAACTTTCGGAAAAATTGTCTTCAGTACCTCCCAGCTGGCAAAGACTTCTGGAGTGAATTTTTCTCCTTGTCATACAAGCATAGCAGAATGTTTTCAAGGAGGCCTGATGATTCTCGTTACTCTCCAAATCAAATTGTCTTCATAGCAAATAGTGTAAGGATGAACTTGGGTGGTTATGGCTGCATGACTGGATCTGGATCCAGAGAATTAGTTGCAGTATAGCTTCTTTCAGAATGGACTTGGAGGAATACACTCACAGTTTAGAACAATTCATGTTACCAGTTGCAAGAACCCCCC